>NC_090836.1:9736562-10340625 GCF_028021215.1 Eschrichtius robustus | reverse complement strand
GTACACTGCTTCAAAAATTATTAAAAATTTCCTGGGGACGTCCCTGGTGGCACAGTGGATAAGACTCCACGCTCCCAATGCAGGGGGCCTGGGTTCGATCCGTGGGCAGGGAACTAGATCCCACATGCATGCTGCAACTAAGAGTTCGTATGCCACAACTAAGGAGCCCGCCTGCCGCAACTAAGATCCAGTGCAACCAAATAAATAAATAAATATTAAAAAAAAAATTCCTGATAGAATAAGCTTTGATGCTGGTTTGGGACAGGTGGGTCATCCTATGGAAGATGTCTAAATGCTTGATGTAACTTCCTTTTCAAAGTAAAGGTAACCTTGTCAAAGTAGGGATACATACTACAAGGGCCTATAGTTCTCAGTTAGAAAAAAGATGCATGAACAACAGTAAGAGCTTCAGAAAGAAGACTGTACATCTTCTGAATTCTAAAACCTTAAGTTGTAGATAGGTTCAAGGTGGTCAAAAGCAAATTTAACTTTTTCATAGAGCAAAAGAAAATGAATAGGTAAATTGTGTTTCACAGTTAACAAAATTCAAGTCTATATGATCAACAGACTATTGCTTTTCCTCTCCCTCAGTAACTTAAGGTTTTTAAAAATGTTAAAAACAAAAAAAAAATTGCTTAAGGACTTAATTGAGACTACATTTTAAAACGTCACTCATCTTCCCCACCCTTTAAATGTTCAGCTCTTAATGTTAACTTAAGCCTCAAGGTCAATTTTTATTTGGTCTCAAATAGTTCACTTTCTCTGCACTCATTCTACATTTAAATTATAGTTTCCCAAGGAGGTCAATTTAGGAACATGGGGGTTGGGAGGTGGAGGCCACGATGTGCTGAGGCCAGCAAACCAAGGGCTGCTCTCTTCTCAAACTCCAAACCCAGGCCTTCCCTGGTGGTGCAGTGGTTAAGAATCTGCCTGCCAATGCAGGGGACACGGGTTCGAGCCCTGGTCTGGGAAGATCCCACATGCCGAGGAGCAACTAAGCCCGTGCCACAACTACTGAGCCTGCGCTCTAGAGCCCGTGAGCCACGAGTACTGAAGCCCGTGTGTCTAGAGCCCGTGATCTGCAACAAGAGGAGCCACCACAATAAGAAGCCCGCGCACCGCAACAAAGAGTAGCCCCCGCTCACCACAACTAGAGAAAGCCCGAATGCAGCAACGAAGACCCAAGGCAGCCAAAAAAACACCAAAAAAAAAAACCCCTCCAAACCCAGCCCCAGCTTTGTACTTTCGATGGATATCCTTCTGTGCCCCCAAATGTAATGAATACACAGTGATGCACAATTCTCCTTTTATTGTAATTTTTTTCTAGCTAGAGGGGCTAAATGGAAAACTGAGAATTCATTCTGTTATACAGCTATCCAAAAAATGAATTTTCAGATCAATAACAATCTATGGGGACATGGCCATGCCTCTAATGTCTTTTTGGAGATGGGTGTATCACTGATTTTTAGCAATGTAGGCTCACCCCCCATCCTTGACATGGCTAATAATTCACTAACATAAAAAGATAGAAGTCAGAAGGCTTGAACTTAAATCCTACTAGTTATGTGTCCTTGGACACATCACAAACTGAGTCTGAGCTTCTACTTTTTAAAAATGGGAATAATAATACCCGTCCGTCTGTCCATCCATCCAATTTTACAGTAATGTTATAAAGATTACAAATGAGATGATATATATAAGAGTGATCTAAAAACAGATCAGAGCTATAAAAATGTAATGTTATGTGATTATAAAAAATTCCACTGAATGGCCAAATACGCTTGGAGATTTGTTTTTCATAGTACTAAAATAAAACTAAGAAATTCTCCAATTATATGGTCACATTCAAAAGAAACTGCTTCAATGTTTTATAAAGAGCTTCACCCTTTCGTGTGTTCTCAGAACTACCAATTCTCCTGATTAGAGAGCAGTTAGCAGTTAGTACTCTATAAATTAGTACTGTCCCAAGGGCAAAATCTGGTGTTGCAAATACAGCTTGAAATTCTCCAAAGAAGATGTAAAAATGGCCACTGGACACATGAAAAGGGATTCAACATCTTTAGTCATTAAGAAAGTGAAAACCTAAACCACAAAGAGCTACTACTTTACACTCGCTAGGATGGCTGAAATAAAAAGCCAGGCAATAACAAGTGTTGCTGAAGATGTAGAGAAATTGGAAGCCTTGTGCACTGCTACTGGGAACATAAATGGTGCAGCACTTGGGAAAACAAGTTTAGTTTTGCCAAAAATTAAACACACAGAGTTACCATATGACCCAGCAATTTCACTCTTAGATATATACTCAAGAGAACTGAAACATATGTTCACACAAAAACTTGTAAGCAGAGACTTCCCTGGTGGTCCAGTGGGTGGGACTCCACGCTCCCAATGCAGAGGGCCCGGGTTCGATCCCTGGTCAGGGAACTAGATCCTGCATGCCATGCCGCAAGGAAAATCTGTGTTTTCTGGCTTTCTGACCTTCCTCCAGATGACCATCCCCGCAGAGGATTAGGAGCTCTCTGTGGGAACCTTCTCCGGGGTGCCTCTCTCTTGCAAAATGGACAAACAATGGGCAGACGTTTTCAAAAATTATGCCATAGGCTAAATGACACCAATTACCACATACTGGACATTCTGAAGTGACTCTGAAGGCAACAGTTTACAATGACAGCTTATAAGAGTAAACTCTTGCCATTTATTCTCATATCACATCCTTGATCTGTAAGTCAGACAAGAAGAGAAATCCCTCTCTGGCAAACCTCAGTCTACACCGTCTACCAAAAACAAAAACTGAAATCCATACTAGTGGGACTGTTTCTTTTAGCAATTTATGTATAGTATACTAGGATGACCAGGAAGGTGGAACACAGTATATAATATTTAGTAATTCCCTAGATATTTTAATTAATGTCATAAAATAATGTATAACAGTTACAACTACTATTCATTGAGTATCAATTAAGTAGGCATTGTACTAGTACTACACATACGTTATCTTTATTCCTCTCAATAGGCCTACGGGGAAAATTCCCTTCTCCTACTAGAGTTGCAGAATCAGGGAGTCAGAGATCATAAAAATGTGTCCAGGGTAACACAGCTTGTACTAGCAGTGAAGCCAGGATTCAAACCCATGCTTTTTAGCCTAATCTTCGCCTACCTTTTCTACAGAGCTCATTAACTCAAATATCAATTCATTTCAATTAAATATATACCATGTTGGGCAATGTGTTCAGGACCTTTTTGAAATTCTTGACAGATGAATTTAAATGGCAAGTTTTACAGTTTTCCAGTAGAATGAAAGAACACTTTTGTTTCTAATTTAACCACCATTTCTTTTTTTAATAACAAAAAGAACAAGTTTCCAGACATAATGTGAACATTCACAAAACAAAAACTAAGAGGAAACCAAAGGGAATAAACTATTTGTTAGCAGATAAACTTGAATGACATTTTCACTGGCAAAGTCTGCTTGTACACTTTGTACTCTGATTTTTCACTTGTATAAGCATTTCACAATCCTTGACTTCACAGAGGGGGCTCAGAACATGGAATTTTAGCGCTGCAGGGGTCCTTGGAGATCATTCAATCCCACCCCCCTCACTTTACAGAGGGAGGCCACCCCAGAGTGGGTCAGTCCACACAGCAGGTACTGCCAGAGCCAGGGCTGGGCTCCAGATCTGCTGATTGAAGGGCCACCACACAACACTACTGCCAACTTTTCCATAGCTAGCTCTACCTTGTCAAATGAGTTCTAACTGTGTGTCACAACTGTGATCTAAAACAAAATTTCTCCAGACTTGCAGACGTAGAGAACAGACTTCCGTTGCCAAAGGGGTGGGGGAGGGATGGATTGGGAGTCTGGGGTTAGCAGATGCGAACTAGTATACAGAGAATGGATAAACAACAAGGTCCTACTGTATAGCACAGGGAACTATATTCAATATCCTGTGATAAACCATAATAGAAAAGAATGTGAAAAAGAATGTAGGGACTTCCCTGGTGGCGCAGTGGTTAAGAATCCGCC
This sequence comes from Eschrichtius robustus, assembly GCF_028021215.1. Classification (NCBI taxonomy): domain Eukaryota; kingdom Metazoa; phylum Chordata; class Mammalia; order Artiodactyla; family Eschrichtiidae; genus Eschrichtius; species Eschrichtius robustus. The sequence continues at coordinate 10,336,601 of NC_090836.1, read as the reverse complement.
TGCCAAGGCAGGGGACAAAGGTTTGAGCCCTGGTCGGGGAAGATCCCACATGCCGCGGAGCAACTAAGCCCGTGCGCGACAACTACTGAGCCTGCGCTCTAGAGCCATGAGCCACAACTACTGAGCCCACATGCCACAACTACTGAAGCCTGTGCGCCTAGAGCCCGTGCTCTGCAACAAAGAGAAGCCACCACAATGAGAAGCCCACGCACCGCAACGAAGAGGAGCCCCTGCTTGCCACAACTAGAGGAAGCCCACGCACAGCAATGAAGACCCAATGCAGCCAAAAAAAATATATATATATATATATATAAATGTATATATATGAATCACTTTGTTGTACAGCAGAAGTTAACACAACACTGTAAACCAACTATACTTTAATAAAAAAAGAAATAAATGAATAAAACAAAGTTTCTCAAGACACCATTTCTGGCCATAAGGAACACAAAAATCTATTGTGAATTGATGTCAAAATCAAATGACAGGGACTTCCCTGGTGGTACAGTGGTTAAGAATCTGCCTGCCAATGCAGGGGACATGGGTTCTATCCCTGGTCCGGGAAGATCCCACATGCCACGGGGCAACTAAGCCCGTGTGCCACAACTACTGAGCCTGTGCTCTAGAGCCCGTGTGCCACAACTACTGAGCCCGTACTCTAGAGCCCGTGAGCCAGATCTACTGAAGCCCGCATGCCCTAGAACCCACGCACTGCAACTACTGAAGCCCGCGCGCCTAGAGCCTGTGCTCCGCAACAAGAGAAGCCTGAACCCTGCAATGAAGAGCAGCCCCAGCTTGCTGCAACTAGAGAAAGCCCATGAGCAGCAACAAAGACCCAATGCAGCCAAAAAATACATAAAATTAAAAATAAATTTAAAAAATAATAATAATAAAATTTTTAAAAAAATCAAATGACAGGGTCAAATCAAATGTCCCCATGCCCCTCCGGAAGAGGAACCTCTCAGGTGGGCCTAGACCTGCAGTTAGAAGGATGTCAGTCACAATTGTGCACAGTTTCTGTGTCCTTCTGGAATTACATAAGCCTTCTCCAGCTCCTTATTAGTCTGCCATTTCCTGTTGCGCAAGGGACAAACAATGGGCAGACTGTCGCCAGTGTTTTCATTAATTACACCACAGACTGAATGGCATTGATTACCACATAATGGACATTTTGCAGTGACCCTGTTTCCTTTGTTCAAACAATGTATCTAAATGTCTCAGTAAAGGAACACCTTCTATTTGGGCCTCCAAGAGAATGAAGAGACACTGGGGTCTCAGGAATCTGAATGGCATCACTGTGCCCAGTAATTATTTTATGACTTGTCCAACTTCCCCACGTGCCGTCTTACCCTCGGAGGCATTATGTCCAGGCAGGAAGGGAGGAAAGAAACCTCAAAACCTTTAAGCGGGTCCCAAAGCTCAAAACATAAAAGTCAGGCAGATCACACACACACACCCCGTCCATCCCCGCTCCCCCTGGAAAAGGGCTAGAGTGACACTGAAAGGCAGCAAAACAAGACGAGAAAAAGATCAGGGTAAAAATCAAAACTCAAGGGCAGAAATTCCACTCCTCCCTCCCCTGGGAGACTTTCACTGCACTCTACGAAAGATTTTGATACTAGCTCAGGGGCCACAGACACCCTAAAAGATCTGCTTCCCTGAGAAGTCCCTGCTCTGCTTTCTCTCTCATTAAAGCCCCCTCTCTGCAGCCCTCCTGAGTGGGAGGGGGCAGCACGAGACCACTGTCCGGCTTCCCTGATGGTGTCCCTCTGTCCACCTTCATTGCTACCATGGTCCTCTGAGATAACGGTAAACATCCCTTTCTCGAAAAAGTGACCGATTGGGAGTGTGGGAAAGTTAGCCTCAAATAGGCAGAGCTGGCATCTTCAAGATGTAAATGTGGGGTGATCAGGGTTATTTCCTTAAGTGTGGCTGCTTCCCATTAAGGACTGCATTTGAAATATGAAAGTATGCTGTGAAACCACGGAGGGAATATTGTAAAGGAATATGGGGTTAGGGAAAGAGGACATTAGGTACAAACAAGGAGAGGAGCTGGCAAGTAAAAAGCCTTTGGATAAAGAAGTAAAGGAAAAGGACAGTAGAAAAAGCATGGGCTCTGGAGTCTTACATGTGGTTTTCAGATCTGGATTTGAGTCTCAGGCTCTACCATTTAATAACCATGTGACCTTAAATGATTTTCCTTTCAGGTCTCTGAACCTTGGTTTCTGTATCTGTCAGAAGTAGATGATAATGTATATAAAATGCCTATTCTAGACCTGGCACATGGTAAACATGTAAAAAAACGACAGCAGTCTTAACTGTTACCACTCTTACTTCTACATTAGGAGGGAGCTGCAGGAGCCATGGTAATAGACGGAGAGGGTGGATATGAAGAGAATCCAGGAGCCACGTCAGTAACCTGGATTCCCCTTCCCAATGTCCAGGATTAAAGGGAAATAAATGTCAGTTTGTATGACCTAAGCGACACACTCAATATTTTAAAACCTGAGCTAAAGTGACTACTAAGCAATGTAAAACTGGGTTAATGAGGCGTCCTATAATTCCCTCATTTACGCACCCAAACTAGCCATGAATATAACCCCTTTTTTGACTCAGAGTAGAGAACAGACTTCGGAGGTGGTGTGGAGGTAGGTATTTTACAGCTAAAATCCTGTACCCTATGCCTGAGGAAAGAACCAGAGATACCCAGGAAGAGACGACAATGACGCTGATGATGGAGATAAGACTAACATAATCATCTGGTAGATCTCAGGGTACGCCAGAGGCCATGCTCTTAAACACTCTGCCGGGTGACCTCTCCTGACATGTGTGCACCTGGCCTAGAGTCCAGAGGCCTGTGTCACTAACCCGTGCAGACAGCTGAAGTGACAACTCCACTTCCCCACCCAGATTTACCCGGCGAACACCTCCCGGGCACGAGGAGAGGAATGAGGCAGGAGACCCCTCTGACCAGGTGAGAGCAGGAGTGCATTTGGACAGGCTGTTGGCATACCCAGATGGGAATGGAGATGCACCAGGCGGAGATGGAGGGTGGGCAGAGTCCAGCAGGAGGGAGCACACGGGGGTGGGGGGCGGGAGTGGGAACCCGAGAGACACCTAAAGTGAGTGGATTCTGCGGAACACAACTATGACGATTACAAGATGGCAGGGCAGGTACGTGCTGACAGAGTCTTGGTATCAGCAAGGGTGAAAGAGAAAATGGCTGATAAAAGAGAGTGAAATAAAGCCATGTGCAGCAACATGAATGGACCTGGAGATTATCATACTAAGTGAAGTAAGTCAGACAGAGAAAGACAAATATCATATGCTATCACTTATATGTGGAATCTAAAAAAATGATACAAATGAACTGATTTACAAATCAGAAACAGACTCACAGACATAGGAATCAAACTTATGGTTACAAAAGGGGAAAAGGGGGGGAGGGATAAATTAGGAGTTTGCAATTAACATACACACACTACTATATATAAAATAGATAACCAACAAGGACCGACTGTATAGCACAGGGAACTATACTGAATGTTTTGCAATAACCTATAAGGGAAAAGAATCTGAAAAAGTGTGTGTGTGTATGTATATATATCTGAATCACTTTGCTGTACTCCTAAAACTAACGAACATTGTAAATCAACTATACTTTAATAAAAAGAAAATGGCTGAGGTGCGCTAGAATGCAGGAAGAAATCACTTCTAAACTATATTGTAATTGTGCCACGAATGCTCACGCTTCTACAATAACATCTTGCAATCACCCCATTGTTGGTCTTGCTGCATTTGAAAGAAACGACTTCTACTCCCTAAAAGAATCCTTCAATTTACACAGCTCCTCAGAGTCCTGCAGAGGACTTACACCTTCACTGTCCCATTTGCTCTGGGCTGCAGGTTGGCTGCCGCCTTAACTTTCTGCAAGAGCAGCTCTAGTAATTGTTTCACATGACCTTAGACAAACGACATGCTCTCTACTCATGTGCAGAACGAGCCCTGGGGAGTGAGGCCAGGACGGCATCTAAAATCTCACGATACCAGGACTTCCCTGGTGGTCCAGTGGGTAAGACTCCGTGCTCCCAATGCAGAGGGCCCGGGTTTGATAGCTGGTCGGGGAACTAGATCCTACATGCATGCTGCAACTGAGAGTCCGCATGCCACAACTAAGAAGTCTGCATGCCGCAACTAAGACGTCTGCATGCCACAACTAAAGATCCTGCATGCCACAACTAAGACCCAGCGCAGCCTAAATAAATAAATAAATATTTTTAAAAATAAATAAATAAAATAAAATCTCACGATACCAAAGCACGGTCTGTCAACACGGGTGGAAAAAAGTTAACTGTTGCCTCAAGCTCTAAGGACACTTCCTAGAGAAATCCTTTGGGAATCCTTGAGACCTGAAAGAATGAGAGATGTTTTTAAAAGGAGTATGGCGGCTCTGTAAGTGTCCTCCCAAGTAACAACGGAGAGAGCAAATGAGCCTCTAGTTCAGAACATCCAGATAAGTGTGACAAGGAACAGACTGTTAATAATGGATAGAATCTTGGGTACTGTGATTGTCATTCGTCAAAAGATTTTTGATAATTTTAGGTATTGACAGAGTTTTCAGGAAGAGTCTCCTGGATTGCTCTGTACTTGTTTATTATCTGTCTGCTTCCCCAGTGGAATGTAAGGCCTAGGAGGAAGGGATTCTGTCTGTTTTGTTCAGTGATACATCCTTAGCGCCTAGAGCAGAGCCTGGCCCAGAGCTGAATGAGTTCATAAATGAAGTGGACATGTAGAGGCACATGCATGTAATGTTCTGAAAGGCATATTCTTATCTCAGTGAGTCAAAAAGCTGCAGCCAAGGAGACAGAACCCTAATAAGGCTCATATATTGTGAGAAAAAGAGAACAGAGTTATTCCAAGTTGGAAAAAAATGCATGTTCAAGATAGAGATTTCTAAAATACAGGAAAACAGAACGAACTAGTCTAAAAACAAATACCACTGGTCATCTCATCACTCAAGGGCAACCACAGCTAATTGTCATATTTCCTTCTAATCTTTTTAAAAAGATATTTAACATATTTGAAATCATGTTAACTATATAATGTTGTGTACTAGCTTTTTCACTTAGTGTTAATGGCTTAAGTGTTTGCTTAATATCACTTGATTTTTACTGACAGAAGGACCTAAATCAAGTGAAATCTACCATGGGACCTTGGGACCTTGCACCAACCCTTGTGAATCTCAAAGTTGAGCTAAAGATGCATTTTAGGAACAAAAGTTCAAAGATGACACAGATGTTCAAAATGTAGCTCAAAATTTACATTTCCCAGCCTCCTCTGGAGTTAGCTGTGGCCATGTGACTGAGTTCTAGCCAAAGTGATGTGTGACATTTTTAGGTTTGGTCCCGGAGAACCTCCCATCTGTGCTACTCCACTCTCTTTCCCCTTCTGCCAGCTGGATGCTATCAGCAATGTGGCCCCTGGATATGACAGAGCCAGAAAATGGGAGAAGCCTTGAATCCCTGAACTCAATGGAGGAACCACCTGCTAACCAGAAACATCCACCCTGAACGTGAGCAAGAAATGAACTTTGCTTGCAGTTGAGCTATTACACAATTCTGAGTCTATTTATAGCTGCAGTCTAGCCTACTCGTACCTAATAGAACTCTCATAACCTATATTTTCTCTAATAGAATGAGAAAGCTTATCAGTCACTATGACAAAGATATTGACAGAATTGAAGACTATATTAAGTTGTTCATTTAACAAGCATTTATTGTATGTCTACTATGTGCCAGGCATTGTTCTAAGCATTACAGCAACATTCAAATGTGCTAAAATTCCTTGTTTTTCTTCACTGAAAGAGACACAGGACAGGGAATATCTTTTCCCGGCCCTACTTCCAGTTCTATAACCATGTGCCCTTAATACTGCTCACCTGCTGGCTTACAGATTGCAGTTCAGCTGAAGGGGCCTCTAACATGGCCTATCCTCGCAGGCTGGAAAGGAGCCGGGGAGGGAGCGCGACAGGGGCTCAAGTACCTGGCACATGCAGCCAGTACTGGGAAAGCTGGCAGAGCCAGCTGTCCGGGGGCACGTCTAGGGCAGGTGGGAAATGGGGCTGCTGCTCACACATGTTTCATGTCCGTATCCAGAACCTGAACGGAGGTAAATCTCAGGGCAGTCGAATAACTGGGTTTTGCTTACGCCTCGCCAAAAAATACAAGCCTACATTTCCAACAGGCAAGTAATAAACTCGATTGGGCCCTCCTCCAGGATTTCTGCCTTGTGGCAGGACAGCGCTGGTGAAAAGGAAGTGTGGGCCCAGGCCCGAGGAAGTGCTGTACAGCGTACCTTACAGCCAGACAAACCAGAATAAGTCCAATCCCCCATCTGGATTTCCTGCCACTCAAGGGACCAGCTGTACTTCTTACCAAAAAGAAAGGCTGCCCAAAGGACAAGGAGGGGGGACAACTCCGTGTTCTAAGGGCTCAACCTGAAATTCACACCAGAGTAATTTGTAAGATAGAAAGGAAACCCCGAATGTTCCTGAAATGCCTTGCCCTCGGTATTTCGGCAAAAAGAAGCCCAACATCTCAAATGTTCTTGTTCAAACTTTGTAGCTTTAAACACTCCCAACCCATTTTACAATTTGAAGTCAAGCAAGCAGTGACCAATGCCAGGGTATGTTTAAAAGCAGCCACAGGAATCTAACAACATTGTCATTTAAAGGAGATTCGGTTCAAGGCGGCAGGCAGGGTAATGGCCTCACCTGGCCAACGGCTCACGAACCAGGCTTTCCATCGAAGGGGCTCAGAGTGAATGCTAACGCCAGTTCAAACACTGATTCTCTGTGCAAACTGTGAGAAACTCATTTAACCTTGGTCAGCCTCTCCCCCAGTCCCATGGGAGGAAACACGGTACAGGAAGTCGGGTCAAATACTTGGAAAATGGCTCCAGCTGGGTCTTAAACATTACAGTTTTGTCGACTGAAAGAAATCCCTGCCCGGCTCTGTGTGCAGGCCCATGAATGGTAGCTCACTCCTTCCAACACTAGTTGAGAGCCTACTGCATGAAAAAGAGAAACGCAATGATAAGATTCCACGGAAGTAGAACACAAGTAGTATGGTGAAGTAGATAAGAGGACAGCAATCAGGATGATTCGACTTCTATCATCTTAGTCATTAACTAGGAGAAAAACCTTGGACAAATTCCAAATAAACTCAGGAACCCTTGTTTTCTTCATGTGTGCCACCAAAGGGCTGAATTAGAGAAACTTGAGGTGTCTTCATAATCCCAGGAAATCGTGTGGCTTTCTAAGGACTGCAACTCTTCTGTGTCCATCTGAACGTCCAATTCAATGGTTCACATTGGTTAATGCTAAGACAGCATGCTATCAACACACCTAACAATGAAACACAGAGGCTACCAGAATCACTCATGAATTTAGTCTCAAGGCCTTTAAGCAAGCACACAGCCACTGTAATAAAACTAACCTAACGGCTTCATCTTAGTTAGGAAGGTATTCTAAACCATGAATATATTTGCCCATTGATAGCAACCAGAGCCAGTCCAGACGTCTCAACGACGTCTTCCTCGGGCTGTGTATTTGCCACCTGCCTCCTGCCCCCGCGCTGGTGAAAGCCCGCACATTTGAAAGATGCACGTTCTTTCCTCCTTTACCTTTCAGTAACCCAGATTTCAATGGCAGATGTGACCTAAAACTGAAAGTGTCTGCCTGCCAACTTGAATCCTTAACTAGAAACGACGAGATATCACAGAAATCACAGGAACGATAAGAGGCAAGGCATCCACAGCCCAGAAGCCGAGCTCGCATCACGTGCTGCCATCCGGTTTCACATTTCTCACCATCCACGTTCCCCAGGCACCACTTTGCTCTTCACAGAGCAGGATAAACAGCTAAATTAACTACACAAATGCCAGAAAGCACATATCTGTGGCATGAAAGAAATCACGCAGGGCTTGCAGCCTGGGCTATAAATGATCAGTCTTGCCTCCATTTAGTTCTCTGTGATACTCAGGTTGTTGAGAGTAGAGGTTAAAATGAGCCAATATTTAGGCTGCTACTGGTATCAAGAAACTTCACACAGGCCAATTCACAGCAATAAGGTTAGGCTTTTCCCTATCAGTCATTATTTTTTGTTGTTATTTTTTTCTATTAGTCATCATTTTTATTTAAAACAATAATGAGCACTAACACCATAGTGTTTACTACATGGCAGGCATGGTCCCATACTTTACATAGAGTAACTCATTTAACCCTCACAAGAACCTTTCTGCAGTAGACTAGTATTCTCATCCCCATGTAACAGAAGAGGAAACTGAGGCTTAGAAGAATCAACTAACTTGCTCAAGGTCACACAGCTAGAGGCAGTGCCAGGGTTTGAACTCAGGCAGTGAGGCTCTGGCGTTCATACTCAGAACCACTACGCAGAACTGCCCACAAAATCAAGGTCCAAGTTCTCCCACCTCAGCTGAGCCTTCAGTGGCTCTGGTCCTCACAACTGTACTGCTACCCAACAGTCACTCTCAACAAATGACCTCCCCTCTCCTTCAGCGAGAACACACAGGCTCCTCAGGCATGACTGGTCTGTGCCAGGCAGCCTCTTAAAAACCTGCCTAGATCTTCCCTGTTCTCTCAAAACAAATGCCCTCAGGGCTCTAAGTCCCCTCTCTCCTGCTGCCTCAGAGACCTCACTCTCAGAATCCCCTTTCTATCCTTCACCCTCCATCTCTTCTCTTCCATCTCTTCCCCTCAACCTGGAAGCACGTTCAAATATACCACCTGCAAGAAACACCCCAAACCTCCTTTGATCTTCATCCACTTTTTAAAAAATTAATTAATTTTTATTTTTGGCTGCGTTGGGTCTTTGTTGCTGCGCGCAGGCTTTCTCTAGGTGCAGAGAGTGGGGGCTATTCTTCATTGCAGTGCGTGGGCTTCTCGTTGCGGTGGCTTCTCTTGCTGCAGAGCACGGGCTCTTGGCATGTGGACTTCAGTAGTTGTGGCTCGCAGGCTCAGTAGTTGTGGCTCACGGGCTCAGTAGTTGTGGCTCACGGGCTCTAGAGCGCAGGCTCAGTAGTTGTGGCACACGGGCTTAGTTGCTCCGTGGCATGTGGGATCTTCCTGGACCAGGGCCCGAACCCATGTCCCCTGCACTGGCAGGCGGATTCTTAACCACTGCGCCACCAGCGAAGTCCCAATCTTCATCCACTTTTAATTCTATAGTTTCAGCCTCTATCTTCCTCTGTGACCATGGATTAATTGCTTACTTTCTCTAACAGCCTTCGATTTCTGCATCTGTGTGTCATGAGGGTCCTGGACCAGAAGGTCTCTGAGGTCCTTCCAGCTCCGACATCTGTGGCTCTTAATGGAGAGATTTCTTGGAACAAACTTAGTTTCTCCACTGTCCCCGGAAGCCCCGAAGTTAATTTTCTTCCGAGACTCCCAGCTGTTCCTGCAGCCAGCAGCGCTCTCCGCCTTCTCTCCATTCGTTTCCCAAATCCCGGTTTTCCTTTACGACGTGGCTTCAGCCTCACCCGCTATATCCCAGGATATCCTGACCTTTAACTCTCCCAGGACTTCAGCTGTGAACCACAACTGAGCACTCTCCATTGATGGCACTGTATCTTTCACCTTACTGTTCTGTGTACCTTCATGCCCTCGCCCAGACTAAGCTCGCAGCGAGCAGGGACCAGTCACGTTTCTCTGTAACCCTTAAAGGACCTCACACTAAGTTGGTCAGCACTAGTTGCTCAGCCATGCTGGCTGGTTGGCTGAGGGTCATCCTGAAGCCACTGAGGAAACTAGTGGTCAGTGTACAAGACTCTGGTGTGAAGGAAGACCACCCGTGGCTTCCACGCCTCTCTTACACAGAAATTTGTCAAACATCAACTTTTTATTCAAAAGCATCATCCAAATTTAGCAATAGGAAAGCTCAGCTAACTCCTTGATTTTCCTCTCTCTGAATCAGAAACTGTTACAGCCATGTTTCCCTTTGATCCAAATGTAAGTGATCACTAGTGCTGCAGCTTTCTGGGCCTCTGCTTGACCCGGGTTCTAACTTCCACTAACACACATTCTCCACGGTTATTAAGTTCCCTGACTTTTCAACACATATAGCATTATGTTACTTCCTCACACTTGCAACTCAACTTCCAGGAAACATCTGGAATAATATCAGAGAGTTGGTGTTTGATCAGAACTACATCCTCTGCTTTATTCATTTGGAAGTGACTAATTTCAGCCCTTAGGTTTGAAGTTGAGCGCACATGGATGTGTATGTTTCAGGAGTTTGCACCCACAGAGGAGACAGGTCTTCAGTGAAGAATCTAAAGCAGTGCTCACCTCCCTCGGCCCTAAGACAACTACCGAGGTGCTGCTCATACCGGGACTGCTGTTCTCTGCCTGGTAACAATCCTGGGTCACTACTGACCGCTCAAAGTGAATCCCAAGCCTCCTCTAGCAGAATTTTAAACTCAGTTTAAAATTTTGTTTTCAATGAATGCCCCACGGCACTGGTGCTCAGCCCTGGTCACACGTGACAATCCTCGAGGGCAGCGGTCCCCAAGCTTTTTGGCACCAGGGACCGGTTTCGTGGAAGACGATTTTTCCATGGACCCGGGCGGGGGCGGGGGGCGGGGGTATGGTTCAGGCGGTAATGCGAGCGATGAGGAGCAATGCGGGGCGGCAGATGAAGCTTCGCTCGCTTTCCTGGTGCTCACCTCCTGCTGTGAGGCCCCATTCCCAACGGGGGCCCGGGGGTCGGGGACCCCTGATCTAGAGCATGTTCATGAACACCAGTCAATGCCCAGCTTCCTTCCTACCAACCCAGCCTTCCAAGATTTCCATTTAATTGCTCTGGAGTGAGATCTACACATCAGTATTTTCTTCAAAGCATCTCAGCTATACTGAATGAATTAAGGTAATCTTTTAGGTATGATAAGGGCATTCTGGCTGTGTTTTTGAGAAGGGGTCTTTCGTTAGTGGAAAAACTGGTGAAATTCAAATAAGGTCTCTGTTTAGTAAATGGTATTGTACCAATGTTCATTTCCTGGTTTTGTCTTCGGGCTAAGGTTTTGTAAGATGCTCACTTTAGAGGAAGCCGTGTGAGAAGCAGACAGGAACTCTCTGAATTATGTTTGTGATTTTTCTCTAAGTCTAAAAGTAATTCAAATTAAAAAGGTTTTTAAAGGAGTCCTTTATTTTTAAAGATGCATACTTAAATACTCATGAATGAAATGATATGCCTGAGATTTCCTGCAACACAAACCAGTTAGGAAGGTGGCAGGGAGGGAGTCGGGGTGTGGATGAAACAGGAGTCTTCACAAGCTGATATCTGTAGTAGCTGGGCGATGAGGACAGGAAGGGTATCTGTCTACTTCAGTGTGTGCGTAAAATTTTCCGTCATATATATTGGAGGAAAAAATTCCCAGGTGATTCTAACACTCATTCAGGGCCAAAAAACACTGCTCTGGAGTCCTGAAAATGTGGTATAATGAGCTCTGTCTGGTACTATCAGCTACAAAATACTTTGCCCAGCTCCTGGACAATGAATTAGTCACTTAATCTCTCCGTACCACACTTTCCTAACTATGAAATGACAGGAATGGAGTAGACAACCTTTCAAGAAGAAGACAGGAAAAGCATTAAAAAGCTGATTTATTCTAAAATCTTATGGAAGTTAATATCATAATTAATTTCTAGCACGGTCAAAAATGATAAGGTCTTACATCCACAAAAGCATTTTCCCAAAGAATGCTCTAAAAAACACTACTTCTATAAGATGTTAATAGATGTTACCTAAGATAAGGGTTCCGAAATCAAATAAGTTTGAAAAGTGCTGATTTTCTTTACTGTAAGATTCCTAAGAACTTTTTAATAAGATAACATGCATTGTGACTTTCCAAGGGTGGTTATGAAATATGCAAAAAGTCTGACCTTCTTTACATGGAACTAGTTTTATGGAACTTATTTTGGAAAACAATGCTCTACACCAGTGGTTCCCAAATCCCAGGTAACGGAGAATGGCATTAGTATCATTTGGTAAGTTTATTAAAATAATGATTTGCAGACCATGTCCTAGACCTACTGGGGGAGAGGAGAATTCAGTATTAAAAGAAAGAAAATCCAATAATAATAATTCATATAATCCAATGCATAGTCATGTTTGGGACTTAAGCTCTTTAGATCATAATGTAGTAAAATAAATATAGTATCTGAAAGGCCACATAGATGCCAACCAAAATAAAAGGTCATATTTAATAGTTTTCCATATAAAAGTATTTAGTCCATGAGAGAAGCATACATGCATACAACATTTTATGAAAGGTAAGTAGTAAAATACTGGAGGTGTTGACAAATTTAAATCTATCAGTATAACTAATGACTACTTAGTTATAGACATACTACATCCTTGAGATTACAAAACTGATCATTAATTGCAGTGACTCTACTCTCCACCCTTTCCTTGTGTATTTCCTCATGTCCACCTTCTCTTGCCAGAGTCAATGATCAGGACTATTTTGTTAAACTCCAGGCAGTGCCATTCACGTAAGTGGTTTCTCCACGATACAGCTCCTGACCTTTTCTTTTTATGACATTACAGAACAGAAATCCCTTCTTGATTGAAAACTTTGGAAAACATATTTACTTATACCTTGGTGCTCCCAGAGCTGTGCCATGCAGTGGCCCAATCAGTGATATATTTAAATGCTTAAAAGAGTACCTACTTTATGTTATTCATAATTACTCAACATGTGTACCACACTCTTTCATTTACTAAGTACTTTCACATGAATTATCTTGTGTCTTTCCTCACAAAAACCCTGTGGGTTAAGTAGGCATAATTGTTTCTATCCAACCAATAAGCATCACCGAGCTTTTCCTGCTAACACAGTGAGAAATATAATTGAGGGAGATGTCAGGGCTCCTGCTCTCAAAGAACTGATACCCGACTGGAAAACAAAATATAAATTACATGCAGGAAAGGGTTGAAATCAATTAATGTTAGCCAAAGCAAATCAGTATGGCAGGACTTCACACATACTAATAACAGTTAACACTTACTAAGCAATTTAATATTCACTCAACCCTGCGGGCAGATTACTACCGTTAGACCCATTTTTCAGATGAGGAAAACTGAGACCAAGAGAAGTGCAGTAACTTTCCCAAGCAAATAAGTGGTGAACCAGGATTAAACTCCAGATTAGTCTACTCCATGGACCACTCTTTTCCACCATCACATTCCACTGCTGGGAAAGACAATCTTCTCAAAGCAATGGGGACAGATGTCAAGACATTTAGATAGAAAATGACTACTTCCCAGAAAGTTGGGATCACTGGCTCTACACCCCAGGAGAAAAGGACTCAGGAGTCACAGGGAATCACAAGATTGAGTCAGCCATGATATTTTCTCACAGTAAGTTACCTCTTTGATTCGTTTGACCAAAGCGTTCTGATCAAAAGCAACAGCCTCTGCACACTGACGGAGGTGATCCTGATAACGGAGGCAGAGCTGCAGCACCTGCTGAGAATCCAACTTCTCCAGTCTGGTGTTTGTTGGAGAAGTCTGGCCACTCAACAGCCCTTGGAAGCAAAAAAAGAATAAAACCAAATGAAATGGAAATTACTAATAAGCTTGTGAATAAAGTAGCTTAATAACAAGTTCACTGAAGGCAGGGTAAGAGGCTTAAATTTAATCTTGCATCTTTTGTCATATACCTGTGACGATCACAGCAACTATCATTTATGGAGCACCTTATGTGCCAAGCACTTGGCAAAGTGCCTCCTGCGCATTACTTTTCATATACTCGCTCAGGAAAGTAAACTATTATTAGCCCCATTTTATAGGTGAGAAACCCAAGACGCCGCGAGGTTAAGTAACTTTCCTAAAGTCACATAATAAGTGATTTCTCCAAGACAGAGCACCTGACCTTACGGCACTAATTTAAAGCATCAGGAGTATAAACCCCCTCTTGACTGAAAAATCTGGAAGATGTACCTACTGGATTCCTTTAACTAATTAAAGTGGTTGTCTGAGAAACAGAAAGAATGTATACATATATACGGAAACTGTTAGGAGGAGATGCAAAAAGGAAAACATTTAAAAGGTGAACAGGATGTCCACTAACGCACCATAAGCCTCAACCTTTACATTTTCTTTCAACATCAGTTTAGTTGTGTAACTATTAAATTCCCTTAAATTTGAACAGGACGTTATATTTTCAAAGCCTTTCACACAGAATTATCTTCCCTTTCTTTAAGGTGTGTAGAACCGGATAATTATTAGCATTTACAAAAGATGAAATACCAATGAAAGAGGCTAAATGACGTGCTCAGGGTCACACAGCAAAGTCCTGACTAGAACTCAAGCCTCCTGACTTCTGGTCAAGTGCTTATTGTCAGCCTGAAGGTTCACAAACTTTTTGGTGTCAGGACCCCTTTACCCTCTCAGAAATTACTGAGGACCCCCAAAGAGCACTTGTGTATGTAGTTTAAATCAATATTCATCTGTTAAAAATTAAAACAGAAAATTCTTGAATGTTTATTAAATCATTTAAAAAAATAATAATCCCATTACATGTTAACATAAATAACATATTTTAAAGAAAATCTACTCCCCAAAACAAAAAAGTGAGAAGAGTGGCACTCGTTTACATTTTTGTAAGTCTTAAATGTCTTGGCTTCATAGAAAACAGCTGGATTCTCAGACTTGCTTCTGCATTTAATCTGTTGCTATTCCACATCATGTAGCCTCTGAAAAACTCCACTGTACACTTGTAAGAGAGTGAAAGTAATTAGCAAATGTCTAAGTATTACTGTGAAAATAGTTTTGACTTCAGAGAATCCCTAGCAGGGTCCTGGGGCTCTCAGGCACTCCCCACCCCACTGAGAGCAGTACCCTCACACCAGAGCCAATGGCACAACACGGGTCCTCCTAAATAAACACAACAGCACATGCGCTGCGCACCATCAGAATGAACTCGCCCACATCAAAGTTTGTCTTGGGAAGCCTTCCCCAATCCTCTACTAATCTGTTCACCATTTCTAAAATTTTGTCATTTCAGGGGCTTCCCTGGTGGCGCAGTGGTTAAGAATCCGCCTGCCAGTGCAGGGGACACGGGTTCGAGCCCCGGTCCAGGAAGATCCCACATGCCGTGGAGCAACTAAGCCCATGCACCACAACTACTGAGGCTGCGCTCTGGAGCCCACGAGCCACAACTACTGAAGTCTGCACGCCTAGAGCCCGTGCTCCACAACAAGAGAAGCCACCACAATGAGAAGCCCGCGCACTGCAACAATGAGTAGCCCCCCTGCTCGCCGCAACTAAAGAAAGCCCGCGCGCAGCAACGAAGACCCAACGCAGCCAAAAGTAATATAAATAAATTTAATTAAAATCAAAAAAGAATAAAGGAGAGTTAAATAAATAAATAAATAAATAAAATTTTGTCATTTCAAAAATGTTCAAAAATGGAATAAGCTAACATGTAACCTTTTGGGATTTTTTTCACCCAACATAATATCGGGTTGGCCAAAAAGTTCATCGGGTTTTTCCGTAAGATGTTACCCAATACCTTAGAGATTCATCTAAGTTGTTGCATGTATCAGTAGTTTGTTCCTTTTATTTCTGAGTAGTATCCCACAGTATGTACATCCCAGAGTTTGGTTAACCATTCACCCACTGAAGGCCATTTGAGTTGTTTCCAGTTTGGGGACACGACAAACGAAGCGGCTATACAGTCGTCGTACAGCATGACAAACGAAGCTGCTATACAGTCGTCGTACAGGTTTTTGCGTAAACGTAAGTTTTCCTTTCTCTGGGATAAATGCCCAACAGTGCAATTGCTGGGTTGCATGACAACTGCATGTTTAGTTTTATGAGAAACTGCCAAACTGTTTTCTAGAGTGCCCGTAACCTAGCAAATGGGGGATTTTTCAGACCACTAAAAT
Organism: Eschrichtius robustus; assembly: GCF_028021215.1. Lineage (NCBI taxonomy): Eukaryota > Metazoa > Chordata > Mammalia > Artiodactyla > Eschrichtiidae > Eschrichtius > Eschrichtius robustus. The sequence goes on along the minus strand of NC_090836.1, from coordinate 10,320,631 downwards.
CTCCTAACAAAATTATCAAGGGCTACCCTACTACTGACAAAGAATACAGTTCCAGGAATGCAGACTTCGGAAGAAAGGACCAGCTTTTTGTCGTCAATCAAGGATTGAAGTAGAAAAAGAGTGAGAATGGGGAGTTCTCTGGTAGTCTAGTGCTTAGGATTTGGCACTTTCACTGCTGTGGCCCGGGTTCAATCCCTGGTCCAGGAACTGAGATCCTGCAAGCCGTGCAGCACAGACAAAAAAAAAAAAAAGAGAGTGAGGAGGCAATGTGGGAAGAGGAATGAATGATTCTGTGCCATCAAAAGTGGGCCAGGATAATGCAAAGGCCATAAAGGAAACACTGATATATCCAACAAGATAAAAAACAAGCTTCCTCATGGCAAAAAACAGTATAAGTTAAAAAAAAAATCAACAAACAAACAAAAAAAACCCACTGCTACTCATATCACAAAGGGTAAGCTTCCTATTGGAAAAAGAGCTCCTAGAAATTGGCAAGTAAAAAATCAGCAAAAGAAAGATGGACAGAGGATATGAATGACGTTTCACAGAAAAGTAAATACCAATGCCTCAACTCTAAGATGCAGAACCTCACTCATAATAAGAAAAACAGAAATTAAAACTTCACCTCAAGCCGATATTACACCTATCAAATAGGTAAAAATCCAAGAGTGTGATAAAAACTCTCTAGGTGGAACTATAAGGAAACAGGCATTGCTGGTTTTTATGTAAGTTGTTACTGACATGGAGGGTGATTTGGCAAAGATATCAAAGTTACAAATGCATAAAGCCTCTAATGCAGCAATTTCTCTACTAGGAATTTATATATACATTAGCACACATGCTAAATGACATATAATTATGTATAAGAGTACTCACTGTAGCAGTGACTATAATAGTAAAAGATAAGCAAACACCTCAGTATCCATCAGTAGGGAGCTTGCTAATTAATCAAGGAACATCCATAAATGGAATTATGTGACCATAGAAAAGAATGAGGGAGGTACATACTCACATGGAAAAATCTCCCTAAGATATTAAGTAATAAAAGGAAGGTATGGACTTCCCTGGTGGCGCAGTGGTTAAGAATCTGCCTGCCAATGCAGGGGACACAGGTTCGAGCCCTGGTCCGAGAAGATCCCACATGCCGCGGAGCAACTAAGCCCGTGCGCCACAACTACTGAGCCTGCGCTCTAGAGCCCGCGAGCCACAACTTCTGAGCCCATGTGCCACAACTACTGAGCCTGTGCTCTAGAGCCCATGTGCCACAACTACTGAAGTCCACGTGCCTAGAGCCCGTGCTCCGCAACAAGAGGAGCCACCGCAATGAGAAGCCCGTGCACTGCAACGAAGAGTAGCCCCCGCTCGCCGCAACCAGAGAAAGCCCGCGTGCAGCAACAATGACCCAACGCAGCCAAAAATAAATAAACAAATAAATTTATTAAAAATAAAAATAAAAGAAAGGTATATAGAATAGTGTATGGAGTGTGCTACCACTGTGTAAAAATAGGGGAGGGGTACAAGTAAATAAAAACATATATTCATATTTACTTGTATTGTCATGAAGAAACTCTGGAATGACTCCAAGAACTAGACAGATGGAGAACAAGGGTCGGGAAGGAGAATTTCAGAGTATACTTTTAACATTTTTTAAACCATATGAATGTATTTCCCTTTCCAAAATGTTTACATAAATAAAGTCATTTCCCCACCCCAAGTATCCCCAACTCTGTCCGTCAAAACCAGTTCCCTCTCTTTCATGCTCACCAGGGCCTATATGGCTGGATATACCTTCAAACAGTATCTTCTCCAAGGTGATTAAAAAACCTCCTAACAAACTGTGAGCTGGGGGAGAACAGGGGCCATGTTTTACTTTTTATCTCGTGCATTATAGCCCCTGGTACATAAAAGGTTCTCCAACTAGGCTAAGAGGATGCAGTTCTGTTGCTGGAATTCCAAGGAAAGAGTGAGCTGAGGGAGACTTCAGGAGGAAAAAAAGGCTTCTCGGGGTCCCTACTCTGTCTTCTCCACATATACTTCGGAGTGAGGCATGGTCTCAGTCCGCACCTGCCCCTCCGAGGTGAGTGAGGAAGATTTCCGGAGGCTGCACTGGAGAGCGGCGAGGCGGAAAGCTCCAGGGCCAGCCCAGGTCACCAGAGGCCCGAAGCAGAGGGCCCCATACCCAGCGTTAGCTCTCAAACCAAACCCCTGACTCTTCCTCTTAAAAAAAAAAAGGCGGGGGAAGTGGGGGGAAAGTTGCCAAGTCTAGAAGGCACACTAAGGTGTTCAAATCAAGCTGCCCAGCCAACTCCAAAGTCAAAGAAATTACACTTCCAATCACCCTTATAAAGCACAACTGTACCCTCCCCCAAATCACCTGAAAACAAAGCCCAGGTACGTGGGTCTATTATCAGAATGTGTTCCTTAGACTCACAGGAATCTCTGAAAATCTGCCACAAATCCTGCTCCAGAACACAGAAGGAGCAAGACAGAGAGAAAAAGATGGGCCACTTCTTCTACTCCTGAAGCTACAGAGCTATGGCAAGCCAGGCCAACCCTACAGGCAACGAGTACAAAGTCTTCCCATCACTCTCAAGTGTCAGGAACCCGCCTCCCCCATTTTGATGACTGACCCACTCCTATATCTTCTGATAAAAGGAAGAGGGAGGACAGAAAGCTGGGTAAATTTAGAGATGGTAAATATTTTCATTTTCAGAAGACCACATACTGCCAGGCCTCCGAATTGTTTTTATTCTGAATGCACATTAAATTTTTGTTTTTTTAATTGTAGATGCTTTAAATGAGGTGTGTGCTCTCCTGCTCTCTCAACCCCAACAGCCAGCTTCACTCATTCACATCACCGGCCCGGCCTCTGAGGGCCTCTAGGCTTACACCTCTGTTTCAATTCTTACTTACCAACTCTAATAATAACCTAAACCCTTAGCTTCGGTAACAGAGAATGAACCCTATATCCCCTTGAAATTATCTTTTGTATAGTTTTATAAATGGTCTTTACGGTTACGTTTTTTTTCTTTTTTTTTACATTTTATTACATAAATTTTCAAACATACAGAAAAGTAAGAAAAAAATATATACCCAGATACCATCTAGAATCAGCAACTAACATTTTAGCATATCTACTTCATCTTTCTGTTTTTTCTTTTCCTGAGCAATATGAAAAAAATTAGAGATCATGACACTTCATCCCTAATACTCTGTTCTTCTACATATCTATGGTTAGTTTTTCATGTTAAATAAAAGTTTCTAAATTATGTCTTCTTTACTGTGCTAGGGAACACACGGCCATTACCCTCCCTTTTCTAATTCTTCTTTAGCTTAAAACAGTGATGCATACAAAGTAGATGTTTATTGAGTTAAAAACATGATTTAATAGATTCCATATTTGCAAATGGTAAATACTGGAGACATTTCCTAAGACCTTGTTGAAACCACTTTGTTTATACAGGAATGGAGAGTGGGCTCTAGGGAATGGGTGAGGACCAAGCCTGAATATAACACAGACCCAGCAAATTGCCATCTGTACCTAGCTCTTTGTGTAAAGTGTTGAGTGGAAAAATCATCAGGTTAGAAATTTGGAAAATATTTTGCTGAGCAATCTTTTTCTTTCTGAAATGTCAGGTAGGAAAAAAAAAGTGTTTGTAAAGTATAGTACAGAGCCATATGGGTATTAACCTCTGCTATTATCAAACTGAATTCCTTAACTTTTAGACGCTTAGCTGCTTCCAGGACTGGAAATGAGTACTGTGAGTAATGGGCTCACATCTGGATAACAGTGTAACAAGCTCCATTTCCTCCTACAGAATCCAGAAAGCAGACGTATGTAACTTTGACAAAAGTTACTGTGAAGGTACAATTAAGCAACAGATAATTAAAAAAGAAATCTCCCCCCAAACTAATAAGGGATTTTTGACTCTGCTGGTCACAGTATATTTCAAAGTCAAAAGCACATAAACCATGTGTATTATTTACCTAATATGAACTCTAGTTCTCAAAGGCACTCTCTCACCTTCCCTTAAAGAAAGGGAAAAGTCTAAAAACACTTGACCCACTTGGACAGGACCTTATGATGTGTGTTAGGGATCAATTCCTTTGGGGTATTCAGAAAAAGGGTGCCCTCCATGACTGGTTCCCTTAGGAACTTTTATCTCCATTCAGTCACCTCAGAGGCACACCAGTCTCACCCAGGAGAAGCAGCCGCCCAGAATGGCTACCATCATTGTTTTGGTTAATCTATGTGGCAGAAGAGACTGCAAGTGTAGACAGCCCTAAACAGCCAACCTATCACAATGTTTGGTGTGGAGAGAAACAATGCTCCCAGGATCTCCCTCCTAATGGTTTCCAATACCTACCAGAGGGCCAAGAAAGAAGAACTTTCTCATTGAGGTAGTGCTAAAGACTGAATGTCTGTGTCCCCCCCAAAATTCATATGCTGAAACCTAATGTGATAGTATAAGGAGGCAGGGCCTTTGGGAGGTGATTAGGTCATGAGGGTAGAGCCATCATGAATGGGATTAGTGTCCTTATAAAAGAAACCCCAGAGGGTTCAATTGGCCTGTCCACCATGTAGGACACAGCAAAAAGACTGCTGTCTGTGAATCAGGAAGTGGTCCCTCACCAGACACTGAATCTATCTGCCAGCACCTTGATCTTGGACTTCCTAGCCTCCACAACTGTGAGAAATAAATTTCCGTTGTTTGAAGACATCCAATCTGTGGTATTTTGTTATAGAAGCCCAAATGCACTAAGACAGGGAACATGGGAAAATGTGGTTTGAGCCCCATTATTATTTGAGCTGTGTGAATTTGGACAATTTACCTTATACCTCTTAGCCTCAGTTTTCTCATGTAAAACTGGGATAATAATCACCTCCCTTTTAGGGTTTGCCTAGCATACAGGATCCTGATAAATATCTGTTCCCTTTAATCTCGCCTTTCTTAAGACTCAGGAGGTAAAGGGGCACTCAGGCTTGGAGGGAATCTGTGGTAGGTTACAGAAAGCACTTCATTCCTCTAGGTTCAGGCACCCATTTGTCCACGGTCAACGGCTCTGGTTTATGGTACCAAAGAAACAAGAACAGCGGATGTCAACAACCAAAAATAGATACAGCTTTTACAAAAATGATCAGTAACCACAAATGAGACACCTCACTATCCTCAAGGAATCCTATCCACCATTATGAACTTAGCTTTTTAAAATCTCCTCCCAAAGAGTTAAGCAAAAGGTTCAACTCATCATCCTCCTTCAACAGTTCCCAGGTTCAAAGCCTTGCTTTCCTGCTGAACTTTCAGGCCAGGGAAGGGAGGCAGCATGACATAATGAAAAAAAGTACAAGCTCTGGAGTCAAATAGACCTGGGAATTTGAATCCAGGGATTGCCATTTACCACTTGTGTCATGTGAGGGTAGTCACTTAACTTCCCTGAACTCAAACCCTTCATCAATAAATTAAATACTATGCACATTAAAGGAGTACTGTGAGAATTATATCAAGTTATGCCTGGCAGAGTATCTGGCACAGAGTAGGTACTCAATTCATGTTAGTTTTCTCAAGGTCCCCAAGTCCCCAACTACCAACTCTTGCCACGATCAAATAAGCAGGGTTTCAAATCTGGCTGTATGACTGGCCAACCCTACCATATATGAACATTTGCTGCTAGCACCTCCTTCTATATACCAGCACTATAGAAAATAATAAAGAAGTGATCCCACACCTCAGGCAGATTACTAGAAGAAGCAGGAATTAAATACAAAGAACGCAGATATAAATAGGGACTAAAATGAAATAGAACAACAAAAGCCCAATTCAAAAATGGGCAAAGGACTTAAGTAGACGTTTCTCCAAAGATGCAAAGAAGTCAATAAACACATTAAAGATGCTCAACATCACTAATCCTTAGGGGAATGAAAAAAAAAACACACAACAAACAAAAGAAACACGCACCACAATGAGATACCACTTTTAACCAACAGAGTGGCTGTTACCCAAATAGAAAATAATAAGTACTGGTGAAGATGTGGCGAAATTGAAACCCTTATGCATTGCTGGTGAGAATGTAAAATGGGGCACCCACTGTGGAAAGCAATATGGTAGTTCCTTTAAAAACTAAACACAGAGAGCATTCGGGGGAAATGGTAGAATGGGAAGCACCAGGAATCTGTCTCCCCACCTAAACAACAATTGCACAGGCAGAATCTGTCTGATGTAACTATTATACTTTGGAGCTCTGGAGTCTATAGAAGGCTTCAACTTCCAGGGGAAGGCCTGGATGGTAAACTGGTTAATTTCAGTCACTTTCAGCTCTTAGCACAGCAGCACCTATCCATTCCCCAACCCCTGTGGCAGGCAGCTGTGAGCAACTTACACACAGCTTGCAGGTGCCAGGGTGGGCAAAAAGGACCCTATCCTTCAAACATCAGGGGTCTGTATTCTGACCACTGATTGGGTCTTCTGATCACGATGGTACAGACAAGGAGGCAGTGGCCACTGTTGTTGCACATCCTCCATTATTGCAGGCCCCTCACTCTCCGGCTGAAGTGACTTCCAGGGGACTTAAAGGACTGGTACATTTTTTCTTCCCTTTCATTTTTCTCTTTTTCCCCTCTTTTAGCTAGACATTGAACGTGAGAACATTCAAAAGCAACCACATATTTGGGGGAAATCAGAAAGTCACTGTGCATGCCCAGGAAAGGTACAGGCTCAGAAAAGATCTGGGAAGCCCTAATCCTCAGCAGAGAGATACCCTACAACAATCAAACAAAAGCAGAAAACAGAAACAAAAGCCAGTAAACCCTGGAGAAGAAGAATCTGATTTCTGGAGTTGCCTCACTGTTAAATTCAATGTCCAGTTTTCAACAAAAAATCACAAAACCCACAAGAAACAGAAAAGCATTCCAAGGTACAAACAACAGAAACTGTCCCAAACAACAGAAACAGAAAAGGATCTGATGGCAGATCTACTACACAAAGATTTTTAAACTGTCTTAAAGATGTTCAAAGAATTAAAGTCAAGAATAATGAGGTATAAACAAAATGGAGATATCTCAAGAGATAGAAAACCTAAAAAGAAAGAAACAAAAAATTTTGAAGCTGAAAACTATAACTGAAATGAAAATTTCACTAGAGGGATTCAAAGGCAGATTTGAGCAGGCAAAAGAATCAGTGAACTTGAAGTAGGACAATGGAAATTGCCAAGTCTGAGGAACAGAAAGAAATAAGATTGAAGAAAAGTAAAAAGAGCCTAAGGGACCTGTGGGACACCATCAAGCAGAACAACAAACATACTGCAGAAGTCCCAAAAGGACTTTTCTCTTGAAAAAGACAGAGAAAATATTTGAAGAAATATTGGCTGAAAACTTCCCAAATTTGATGAAAGGCATGAATATATATATCCAAGAAGCCCAACAAACGCTAAGTAGGATGAACTTAAAGAGATCGATACCAGGACACATTACAGATGGTCCACAACTTATGATGGTTCAACTTGATATTTTGACTTTATGGTGGTGCAGAAGCAATACACATTCAGTAGAAACCATATTTTGAACTTTGATCTTTTCTCAGGCTAGTGATATTCAGTATGATACTCTCTTGAGATGCTGGGCACCAGCAGTGAGCCACAGCTCCAAGTCAGCCATGTGATCAAAATGGTATACTTACAACCATTCTGTACCCATACAGCCATTCTGTTTTTCACTTTCAGAAAAGTATTCGATAAATTACATGAAATATTCAACACTTTATTATAAAATAGGCTTTGGATTAGATGACTTTGCCCAACTGTAGGCTAATGTAAGTGTTCTGAGCATGTTTAAGGTACGCTAGGCTAAGCTATGGTATTTGGTAGGCTGGGTGTATTAAATGAATTTATGATATTTTCAACTTACGATGGGTTTATTGGAAAATAACCCCATTGTAAACTGAGTAAGATCTGTATAATCAAACTGTCGAAAGTCAAAGACAAAGAGAGAATTTTGAAAGCAGAAAGAGAAAAGCAACTCATTCCATTCAAGGAATCCTCTATAAGACTATCAGCAGATTTCTGAACAGAAACTTCACAGGCCACAAGGCAGTGGGCTGATATATTTAAAGTGCTTTTATATTCAAAACTGTCAACCAAGAATTCTATTTGCAGCAAAGATATCTTTCAAAAGTAAGGGAGAGGGCTTCCCTGGTGGCGCAGTGGTTGAGAATCTGCTTGCCAGTGCAGGGGACACGGGTTCGAGCCCTGGTCTGGGAAGAGCTCACATGCCGTGGAGCAACTAGGCCCGTGAGCCACAACTACTGAGCCTGCGCGTCTGGAGCCTGTGCTCCCAACAAGAGAGGCTGCGATAGTGAGAGGCCCGCGCACCGCGATGAAGAGTAGCCCCCGCTTGCCACAACTAGAGAAAGCCCTTGCACAGAAACAAAGACCCAACACAGCCAAAAATAAATTAATTAATTAATTAATTAAAAAAAAAAAAGTGAGGGAGAAATTAAGATATTCCCAGATAAACAAAAGCTGAGGGAATTCATTACCACTAGATCTGCCCTGCACGAAATGCTAAAAGAAGTCCTGCAGGTTGAAATGAAAGGATACTTGACAGTAACTTGGAACTATATGAATAAATAAATATCTCAGTAAAGGTAAATACACAGACAATTATAAAAGCTAGCATTTTTATAACAATGGTATGAAACTTCACTTTGTTTTCTACATGATTTAAGAGACATATATTTAAAAAAATTATTAGTTTATGTCTTTGGGAAATGTATAAAGATGTAATTTTGTGACATCTACAACTGAAAGGAGTGAAGATGGAGTTGTAAAGGAGCAGAGTTTTTATGGTACTGAAGTTAATCTGATATAAATTCAATATAGAGTGTTATTATTTTAGTATGTTAAATATAATCCCCATAGTAACAACAAATATAATAGTTACAGAATATACAAAAGAAAGTAAGAAGGAATTTTAAAATTTCACTACAAAAAAATCAACTAAACACAAAATAAGACAGTAATGCAGGAAATGAGGGACAAAAAGCTATTAGGCATAAAAGAAAACAAAGCAAAATGACAGAAGTCCCTCCTCATCACTAATTACTTTAAATGTAAATGGAATAAACTCTCAAATCAAGAGACAGAGATTGGCATTATGGATTTAAAAAAGAAAGGATAATCCAACCATATGCTATCTACAAAAGACTCACTTTACATCCAAAGACACAAATAGGTTGAAAGAGAAAGGATGATAAAAGACATTCCAGGCATATAGTAACCAAAAGAGAGCAAGGGTAGTCATACTAATTCAGACAAAATATACTTTAAATCAAAAAAGTTTACAAGAGACAAAGAAGGACATTATATATTAATAAAAGGTTCAATACAGCAAAATACATAACAATTGTAAACATTTATGCACCTAATAACAGACCATCAAAATACATTAAGCAAAAATTGACAGAATTAAAGTGAGAAATAGACAGTTCTGCAGTAATAGTTGGATATATCAATACCCCATTCTCAATAATGGATAGAACAATCAGACAAAAGATAAGTAAGAAAACAGAGGACCTGAACAACACAGTAAGTTACTTACATCTAATATATACAGAACACTCTACCCAACAACAATAGAATACACATTCTTTTCAAGTGCACATGGAACATATCCCAGGACAGACTTACAAGTTAAGTCTCAATAGATTTCAAAATACAGATATCATACCAAGTATTTGCTCTAATCACAGCAGGATGAAGTTAGAAATCAATAGCAGAAGGAAAACTGAAAAATTCAAACTTGTGGAAATTAAACAACACACTCTTAAACAACCAATGGATCAAAGAAGAAATCACAAGGGAAATTTTAAAATACTTAGAGACAAAGAAACCAAAAACATAGTATACCAAAACTTAAGGGATGCAGCAAAGCAGTGTTAAGGGGGACATTTATAGCTACAAAAGCTTACATTAAAAAGGAAAAAAAGATATCAAGTCAACAACCTAACATTAAAACTTAAGGAACCAGAATAATAAGAACTAATACAGAAAACCTTAAAGATTAAAAAAAAAATTTTTAGAACTAATATATGAATTTAGTAAGGTAGAAGGATACAAAGTCAACACACAAGGGCTTCCCTGGTGGTACAGTGGTTAGGAATCCGCCTGCCAATTCAGGGGACACAGGTTCGAGCCCTGGTCCAGGAAGATCCCACATGCTGCAGAGCAACTAAGCCTGTGCGCCACAGCTACTGAGCCTTCGCTCTAGAGCCCTTGAGCCACAATTACTGAGCCTGCGTGCCACAACTACTTAAGTCCGTGCACCTAGAGCCTGTGCTCCGCAACAAGAGAAGCCACCTCAATGAGAAGCGTGTGCACCGCAACGAAGAGCAGGCCCGCTCGCTGCAAATAGAGAAAGCCAGCGCACAGCAACGAAGACCCAACACAGCCAAAAATAAATAAAATAAATTTTAAAAACCCAAAATGTTAAAAAAAAAAAAAAAAGTCAACACAAAAATCAGTTGCATTTCTATACACTAACAATGAACAATCAAAAAAGATATTAAGAAAACAATTACATTTACAGAAGTATCAAAAAGAATAAAATACTTAGGAATTAACCAAGGAGATGAAAGACTTGTACAATGAACACTCCAAAACACTGCTGAAAGAAGTTGAAGACATAAATAAATGGAAAGACAACTCATCTTTCATGAACTGAAAGACATAATATTATTAAGATATCAATACTACCCAAAGTGATCTACAGATTCAATGCAATGCCTACCAAAATTCCAACATTTTTTGCAGAAATAGAAAACCACATCCTAAAATTCATATGGAATCTCAAAGAAACCTCAGTAGTCAATCCTGAAAAAGAAGAGCAAAGCTGGAAAACTCATACTTTGTCATTTCAAAACTTACTACAGGGACTTCCCTGGTAGTCCAGTGGTTGGGACTCCGCACTTCCAATGCAGGGGGCCCGAGTTCGATCCCTGGTCAGGGAAATAAATCCCACATGCCGCAACTAAGACCGGGAGCAGCCAAATAAATAAATAAATATTAAAAAAAAAAAAAACTTACTACAAAGCTACAGTAATCAAAACAATGTGCTACTGACATAAACACGGACATATAGATCAACGGAACAGAAGAGACAGCCCAGAAACAAACCCTCACATATATGGTCAAATGATTTCCTACAAGGGTGTCAAGACCATTCAATGGGGGGAAAGAACAGTCTTTTCAAGAAACGGTGCTGAGAAAATTGGATATCCACATGCAAAAGAATGAAGTTGAACTCTTATCTAACATCACATACAAAAATTAACTCAAAATGGCTCAGAGACCTAAACTATAGAACTCTTTGAAGAAAACAAATGGCAGATGCTTCACGACATTTGATTTGACAATGATTTCTCGTATAGGACACCAAAGATACAAGCAACAAGAGAAAAAAAATAGACAAACTGGACTTCATGATAATTAAAAAATTTTATGCATCAAAAGGCACTATCAACAGAGTAAAAAGACAGCCCAAAGGGTTAATATTCAGAATACATTTTAAAAACTCCTAAAACTCAACATAAAAACCAAACAACTTGATTCAAAAATGGTCAAAAGACTTGAATAGATATTTCTCCAAAGAAGATATACAAATAGCCAATAAGCACATGAAACGATGCTCAAAATCACTCATCATATGGGAAATGCAAATCAAAACTGCAGTAAGATACTACCTCACACTCATTAGGATGGCTACTATCAAAAAAGCAGAAAACAACAAGTGTTGGTGAGAATGTGGAGAAATTGGAACCCATGTGCACTGCTGATGGGAATGTAAAATGGTACAGTCACTGTGGAAAACAGCAGGGTAGTTCCTCAAAAAATTAAACATAGAATTACCATACGATTACCAGCAATTCCACTTCCAGGTATATACCCAAAAGAAGTGAAAGCAGGGTCTCGAAGTGATATTTGTACACTCATGTTCGTGGCAGCATTGTTCATGAGAGTTAGGAAGTGGAAGCAACCCAAGCAACCACCAATGGATGAATGGATAAGCAGAATGTGGTATATACATACAGTGTTACATTATTCAGCCTAGAAAGGAAGGAAATTCTGACATACGCTACAACATGGACGAATCCTGAGAACATTATGCTAAGTGAAATAAGCCAGATGCAAAAGGGAAAATATTGTATGATTCCACTTACATGAGGTACAAAGAACAGTCAAATTCATAGAGAAAGAAAGTAGAATAACGGTTGCCAGGGGCTGAGGGGAGGAGAAAATAAGACGTTACTATTTACTGGGTACAGAATTTCCAATTCGGATGATGGAAAAGTCCTAGAGATGGACAGTGGTGATGTTGCACAATAATGTGAATGGACTTAATGCCACTGAATTTCAGGCTCAAAAAGGGTTAAGATGGTACATTTTATGCTATGTTATGTTGTACACAACAAAAAAAGTCAAGTAGATTGAGTTTAATTTTTGCTAAACAAAAATATTTCACAATACCCCTCTAATAAAGTGGTCAAAAAATGTGTGGCCAATAGGGAACAAAAGAAAAAAGATAAACCAAGGATATAAAAAAGGATATACCAATATTTATATTTATATATACCAATTTATATATACCAATATTTATATACCAATATAAAAAAGGATAGACCAATATGTATATACCAATATTTATATTTATATATACCAATTTATATATACCAATATAAAAAAGGATAAATCAAGGGGAAAAAAGTAAGTCTCATTTCCTTCTCTGAAAACTGAGCAAGTTGAACCATGTTTTCTTCCAAGTCTACATTTTGAAAATTCCATGTTTCTATGAGGAGAGAGACAAAGTAATATTCTAGACTGCTATACCATGCATGCTTCTTTTTCTTTCTTTCTTTTTTTTTTTTTTTTTTTTTACAAAGACTGATTTAGAATTATTTGCAGAAAGGAACATGTTTAAATTCAGAAGACCCTTACTCTGAGTATGCACATAAAAGAAATGCAGTCTAGGGACTTCCCTGGCGGTCCAGTGGTTAAGAATTTGTGCTTCCACTGCAGGGGGCACGGGTTCAATCCCTGGCTGGGGGACTAAGATCCCGCATGCTACATGGTGCGCCCCCCCCAAAAAAAAAAAAAAGCAGTCTACTACAAACATACGTAGTTTGGATGCCACAACCTTTCAGCACCTCTCACTGAATGAACGCAGAAAGCCCACTCTGTCTCACTTGTCTGGAAGAACGACTGCCAGCCTGTAAAAATGAGGCACCTGGGTCCTCCCTGCAACTTGGCAGCTAACATTCACCACGCCCAGGTGTTCTCCACTTGCTGAAACATCAATACCCCAATACTGCAGCTTTCCAGACAAAGTGAGGATGGTTGTTTGGAGCACCAAAGGCTTCTTCCCTTGCTAAAAGAGTTTGCTTTAAGGAATAAAGTGCTCTTTTAAAAATTGGCATTTAACATATGATTCTACTTACTGTAGTCTGAAGTCTGTGTACACAGCTTCTTAGAAATACAGGCTCTGCAAGGCACACTAAGACCGACTCTAAAAGAGGAGAGGCTATCTTTTTAGAGCCAACGGCAAGCACATTGGAAACCTGAATTTTTTTTTTTTTTTAGGTTTTCAGAAAGATGAATCGCAGATTCACTTTCCACAAAAACAAATGAAGTACTAAGAAAAGGATGCAACAAAAAAGCCATCTGAAATATTAATACCAGGACTTCCTTGCTCAGAGGGGCTGCCCTTCTTGTAGGTGCTAACTCATGGCTTCCTTGAAGGATTACATACCCTGTCCCGTGGACAATGAGACACACAGGATTGTTTACACTAAAGAAAACACCCTGATCATATGGAAAGTTCTCATTTATTAGTAGCTTAAAATGCTGAGGCAATACTGTTAATTTATAACAGCTAATTTCTAAGCACAAGATGGATTTGAGAAAAAAACTGATTTTTCTACACATGAAGTCTACTAATAAGGAAAACGATCTTGATTTCTACTCAGCTTATATACAATTAACAGGAAATAAAGAGTATTTTTTCTATAAACAGAGAGAGTTAAGACCCAGGGAGCTGGCAATAAAGCAAAGTGTCACATACGAGAACCCAGTCACCTATTATACCAAAGCTGAAGAACCAAGAGAGCCTCTTTTTTCCCACTGCCCTGCAGCCAGAACACAAGGTCGTAACAGAAGTTCCACCAATCTATACACATGCCCCAGCCTCTAAATAGGGAGCAAATGTTGCAAAATAGGGGCCTTCCAAGAGGTACATTCTCTGGTGACAGCAGTTTCTGGAGAACCAGTGTTTCTGAGGAAGCAACAGAAGCAGAACCAGTGGCAAAGTTCAGTCTCTACGGCCAGCTAGCACCGTTTGTGGCACAAGGCATGTCAAGTGCTTGGTCGTGACAGCAAGTAGTGACCTCAGTGGGTCAGTTCCGTGGCCTGATTTTGGCCATTATGCTTGGGTAGGTTGTCCAAAACCTGATTCTAGAGCTCTTCTGGAGATCCTGTAAACTAGCCATTGTCCTTTCAATAAATTCTTTCTTGGCTTAGATCAGCCAGAAAATCTGACTGATACACTTAACCTCGATTTCTCTATCAGGGGTAAAACTATGTACCTTGAAGGTAGCTGAGAGGATTAAACAAGATATGTGAAAGCCCTTTGTAAACAATAAGCCATATATTATTATAATTTACCAAAATTTAACTATATGTCAGGTACTATATAAAGCATTAGATTTTGAGAAAAACTACAGCTAACATTAATGATGGCACTCTCTTAGCCAAGCACCGTGCTGAACATGTTATACATTTTACCTTACTTGTCAGGACGACCTTAGGAGGCAGATTTTAGTATCCTCTATACTAAGTAAGTAAATAGTAATAATAATCATGACAACAAATCACAGTGATGGAATTAACGAAGAAATACTGTAAATTAATGATTTTTGGTGACAGAAATATTACTGTAATTTAAGGGAGATAATACAGTAGCCAAACCAAGAATTGGAGTTGCCAATTCTTGAAATGCTAGTGTCCAAAATCTGGCAACTTACTTAAAATACCATTTTCCTCTTAATTTATGCTTAAGACAGTTCTGCTTAGTTGAGACTTGATTATACTTTGGAATCAAAATGTTTTCAGCAGCAACATAGCTCATTTATGACAATCTTACTCTTCAGGGGCTGGATCTCTGGAATACACTTGGTGGAAGGTTCATTTTTGGCAGTTACCATGGCATCCTTTTTGTGTATTATTGTTGACCATCTTGCTTTCTCCCAGTTACCTGGTAAGGTCCTTGAGGAAAGAATCATGTATTTTTGTCTCTGAAATTCAGACCCAAGGCACATTAAGTGCCTTATAGATGTATACAAAGTAGTCCTCCATAGATGTCTGCTGTTTCATATACTGAATGCTCATATTTGCGTGAGTTCTGCAAACACACAATTAGCGCCCCCTTGGGCCTCGGCTAAAGCTCCCTAATCCCGAAGGCTCGAGTGCTCAGCCACTCCATTCCAGTTCCTTCAAGCGAAGTTCCGATTTAAATTTATTTCTCAGCAGAGCAAGAGACACGCATTCTGTTCATATCTCTCCAAAGAAATGAACTCATTCCTGTCTCTAAAGTAAACTTACGTCACCCGTATTGAAAGATATAGGCTCTTCTTGTGCAAGTAGTAAATGAGGCCTTAATCTATAAATCACTTGACAGCAGTCTTTTGAAAATTCGGCAAAGGCAGTGCTATGGAACTACTGCTAAAAGTGATACCAAAGGTCAACAAAACCGAGGATTAAACTTTGTTCTTTTCCCCTAGCAACCTCCTAAACACACACACAGTATACCCCGTCATCGCTAAGTCAAAGCTTGATTGATCTAGTGTAATTAAATCATATACTCAACAAGTCCCCTCCTTGGTCCTCTGATCCTTGGTCTCAAGTTCACTGAGATAACATATCTGGATCCCAATGTGACATAAACGCAAGATTCACAGGGCTGAGAGAACGGGTTTCCACGTTCCAAGCCCATCGAGCATGTGTGCCACTGCCTTTGTCGTAGAAGATACCCAAGTTATAAAAATTCAACCTTTCCCCACTTATGCCTAAAGCACACAGCTGCAAAAACATCCTTCTTTATGGGACATATCAGTTGATAATATTCAGAAAGAAAAAATTATGTAAGTATTTGTTACTCTTTTCTCATCCTGTGCTTCAGTTTCCCCAGAGACAGAAAGGAGCCCCATAGGGTGCCAGGGAGAGATGGGAAGGAAATCCTTGGTGTGTCCAAACCAAGCAGAGAGGGGCTGGGATTACCAAAGAGAAGCAAGCAGAAGCAACATACTGCCAACAATCTTACCACACTACCAATATGATATATTAACTGAGTAACCCAAACATATGAACATTTTTGTTAACAGAAGTACATCTGATTTTATGATTTTATATTATGAAATTAATATAAATAAGTGAGGAGAACAGACTAGCAAACTGGTTAAATATATAGGTTTTAGAATTAGACCTGTGTTTAAACCTGGCTCTACCTTTAATAGCTGTGAGACAGGAAAAGTCTTTAAACTTCTCTGAGCCTCAGCGTCCTCGCCTGCCAAATGAGGGAAATGCCTACCCTAAGAGGTTATTCAGGATTTAAAGAAGGTAATATATGTAACACCTTTGGGCAAAAAAAAAAAAAAAAGAGAGACACACAGAAAGAAAGAATGATAAAACGAGTCGTACCTATAGGCACTTTGGAATTTTCTGTCTACCAAGTATAAAAATATGTGGAAGGTTTTTCTAGCCTACCTATGTTCACATATATAATTTTCACTACAAAGACAAGATAAAACTAAATTATACCTTGGAAGGAAACAAAGACAAAAAGCAGGTCAAACATATGTTTGTTTTCATGTTAATTATAGTAGAAGCTAACAGACAAATACATAAAGGCGAAGTATTTCCAGCATTATTTTTAGGGAGCTTTTCAATTAAAAAAAATGAAATGGTAAGTGAAAGTTATAAAAAATCAAATTTGGGCTTAAGGAACAGAACCACACTAAACTAATCAAAGCTGTCCAATGAAGGAGCAGACTGCCTTTTATCACAACAACCTGTTTGGGATTAGATATTTAGCAAGTCAAGCCTATAAGTCTACTTCAGTGAGATAGTCTACAAAATACACTCAATTTGGGGACTCTGCAAGAAGTAGAAGATTGGATGATAAAATTTTAAAAGTCCCTTCCAATTCTAAAATGCTATAATCCTTGAACACTACAATATACAAGCAACTCTCTGGTGTCCATGGTAGAGTGAAGTTCACCTCTAATATCATCCCTAATAAGAGAAGGGTGTCCAAATTCAATTAAAGGACAGATTTGCCACTCAACTCAAATATGAGAGAAGCTAAATTAATGGATCTCATGACCCCCGAACCATGTTCTATTTTCCTCTCTCGACTGCTTTTTTCTTCTCCCTGGATGCCTTCCTTACAATCTCTTCAAACTAATTCCACACATATTTACTGACCTTTTCTAGAAATCTATCCCAAAGAAACAAACTGAAACTCATAAGAAGATTTATATACCAAGATTGTTTATTGTAGTACTAAAATAATATCAAGGCTGTCCTCTAAGGGGAGAATGATTAAATTATAACGTTTATATGAAGAAATGTTATGCAGCTATTAAATTTGAGTTTTAAAGTAACAGTCAATGACAGGAAATGCCACAATATAATCTTAAGTGAAATTGTGATACAAAATGACAAATTTAGCATGATTCTAATTGGAGAGTAAATGTGTATCATATATATGTTTACACTAGAAGGAAATACATAGTAAAATGTTAACAATGGCTATGTATAGGTGGTGGAATTTTTAATTTTCTTTTTTGTAATTCTTTTCCAAATTATCCAAAATAAACATATATTCACTTTGTGATCATAAAAAAGAAACATTAATTTCTAAAAATAAATATGAGCCAAAAAAACTATCTAATAGTTATCTTGGTTCTGTAACTCTGAAAGTGAAAATAATTCCTTTAAAAGGAGGAAGCCTGATATAAAAAAATAAGTATGCATCTGACCCTATGTTTGAGGTGGTTGCTAAGCACAGTGTTGTCTTTAAATTAATCAGTAAACAAGGAACAGCTGGGACAATATCTAGTGTGATTGAGGATGTGGAACAACAGGAACTCTCATACATAGCTAGTAAGGATATAAATCAGCACAATCACTTTGAAGAGTCATTTGACTATATCTAGTAAAGCTGAAAATACATGTGCCCTACTAGACAGCAATTTACTCCTAGCTACGTACCCTCGAGAAAACTCTCACACATGTGCACAAGGAGACATGTACAAGGTGCCCGCTGCAAAACTGTTTAATAGTGAAAAAGTATGAAACAACTCCAACATTAGCAGGACAATGGATAAACAAACTGTGAAATATTCATACAATGGAATACTGCACAGCAGTGAAAAAACTAGGCATATATCAACATGGATAAATCTCAAAAATGTAAACCGAAAAAAAAGAAAAGCAAGTTATAAAAGTATATGAAGTAAACATCTAGTAGAATGCAATTCATATAAAGACAAAACACATAAAAGAATATATTAGATATTGTTTAGAGACACATAAGCATGTAGGAAAAAGTAAAGCCATGAGGGACTTCCCTGTTGGTCCAGTGGCTAAGGCTCCACGCTCCCAATGCAGGGGGCCCAGGTTCAATCCCTGGTCAGGGAACTAGATCCCACATGCCGCAACTAAAGTTCCCACATGCTGCAACTAAAAGATCCCGCACTCATCGACAAAGATCCTGCGTACCACAACTAAGACCCTGTGCAGTCAAATAAATAAATAAATATTTAAAAAGAAAAAAAAGTAAAGCCGTAAAAAAAAATGCATGTGCATGATGAACACCAGTCAGATCAATGACTCCCTGCAGGGAGGAAGGGAGAAGGAATATTAGGGAAGGTTGGTGGTGGTGGTGGGGGACTTAACTTTACTTGAAATATTTTTCTCCTGGGTGCAAAAAAAAAAAAGATCGGAAGCAAATATGGCAAAATACTAAAGTCCGACAAAGTTAGTAAATGAAGACTCAGGTGTTTGCTATTTTTGCTACATGCTAAGATATTTCAAATGAAAAAAGAAATTTTAGGTAGCAGCTGGCAATCTCTATTGAGGGCAAGGTTCTCTATCCACAGCAATAATTCTTACTCTTTTGGGTGTGAAAACTAATAAAGGGAAGCCTCACTAAAATGGAGTTGGGAGGCAAGAGGGAGTTCTCATTCAGTACCACTTGATGTCAATTACAGGAAGAATTGTCAATTTCAGATCCCAACAGAAGAAACACCAACAGAAAAGAGTCATCTATTACAGGACCCAACAGGAAAAGATGTACATTGCATCTCCTACAAGAAACTGACTACCCCAGCAAGGCAGCCAGTGAGAAATCATCATCACCCTGTACTTCCACTTTTCTCCAATGAACTTTCCTTCAAAACAACCCCTCCCAACTTCCTCCTTTTTCTCTATAAAATAACATTCCTCACCTTTATTTATTGGACTTGCTTATGGTTTTTGCAGTGGCTTGCTTATCCTAAATTGCAATTCTCTACTACTCCTGAATAAACCCATTTTTGCTGGTAAAATAACTGACTTTTATTTTTTAATAAATAAATTTATTTATTTATCTATTTATTTATTTATTTTTGGCTGTGTTGAGTCTTTGTTGCTGTGTGCAGGTTTCTCACTGCGGTGGCTTCTCTCGTTGTGGAGCCATGGGCTCTAGGTGCACGGGCTTCAGTAGTTGTGGCTCGCAGGCTCTAGAGTGCAGGCTCAGTAGTTGTGGTGCATGGGCTTAGTTGCTCCACGGCATGTGGGATCTTCCCGGACCAGGGCTCAAACCCATGTCGCATGCACTGGCAAGCAGATTCTTAACAACTGCGCCACCAGGGAAGTCCGACTTATTTTTAAGGTCAACGTCACCTGGTGTCAGAAGTGGGATCCAGAGACGAATCCTCCCTACCCCAACAACTCTGAGGCTGGTGAGCAAACAGGTGTTGGTAACCACAGAGCCAAATGGGCCCACTGCTTTCTTACCAACCCTGGAGTTACAGGGCAAGTCTCTCCTGGATTATGAGCTCTGCTCTCTTTTCATTTTGAGTTCTCTGGGCTTTATTAGGGATCTGTTTAAAGGCTTTGTCCTTTCTGAGACTACTTGCTTGGCTTTTGGCTCAATTCCTTTTGGAACCGGGCTGTTCCTATTGGAACCATGCTGGATTTTGGTCTGATTCCTTTTGGAACCAGGTGGTTCCTATTAGAACTGTGCTGGCCTTTGATCCAATTCCTCTGGGAACCAGACTGTTCCTATTGAAACAGGTGTTTAGGAATTTTTCTTTTTGCTCCAGAGAAAAACCTCTAAGAAATGGGATCCCAGTCATCAAAATGCTTTGAGGGTGCCTCCTCTTCTTGGACCCCAGCCAGTTTTATGTTTAAAAACTGAGGTCCCTCCTTATGCCCATTTCTAACCAAATGGAACAACTTAATCCAAAAGTAACTGAGAACAACCATGGCCATTAAAGGGAACTTTCATACTCCCCAAAATTACTTTCCTTAAAACAGAATTGGACAGCCATGGCTCTAAAATTGTTAAAACTGAATGAGATGCCTATTTTGACTGGTATTTTGAGGCTTCCAAATGCTATCAAGAGTCTAAAATTGCCTCTTTGCAAAATACAATTTATAAATTAACTGAGGCAAACAACTAAAAAAGGAAAAAAGGCTTCTGAGCTCTCTTTCCCCTGCCCCATTTTCTTTGACTCCCACCTCCAGTGCCATCATCCACCCCCTTCCCCACCACTGCCACCTCCTCTACACCCTCAGTTTCCCATTCTAATGCTCTCACTATACTTCCCCCTTTCCCTGAACCTCTCCCCAGTCCCTTACCCTCTGAACCTGCCCCTTTAAAGGTAACTCTTCTGAGGATGCAAATAAACCCCAAATTTCTTATGTTTCCTGGAGTAAGGCCAAATTGCGAGTCATAGTTAAAAGAGTTCCCTAAAGTAACCCACAGGTTTGCTGAAGAATTTAACATAGTTATTCAAATTTCTCAACCTGGTTTCTCAGATTTATATTAGTTAGTCCACATGCTTCTTGATGAGGGTCAAACACTGGATGAAACTTGCCTGATGGGAACATTCTGAACAGAAGTAAGAAAAACAAACCCCTAACTTGACAAAATGCTGAAAACCTCCACCAAGCAATAACAGTAGCTTTTCCTAAGCCTACAGACTGGAACAAAATTCAGGCTTGCACACAAAAATCTGATGAACCTGTTCATGACTATTATAATCGACTTCAGACTGTTTTCAAAGAAAATTCCGGTCTTCCCTCTGATGTTGAATCCACTCAGGTAGCCTTTAACTCTATGCTTATTAATGAGCTGAACTGGGATCTTTCTCATTTACTTAAAAGCACCAGGGTGGAATGGAAAACTATGTCCACTCTAGATTTAGTTAATTTGGCAAACCAGCTCGCTCGCATGCTACATGAACCACCTAAAAGAAATATCACTAAAATTCTTAATTTTCGGGAATTCCCTGGCGGTCCAGTGGTTAGGACTCTGAGCTCTCACTGCCAAGGGCCTGTGTTCAATCCCTGGTCAGAGAACTAAGATCCCACAAGCCTTGAGGTGTGACAGAAAAAAAAAATCTTAATTTTCAACTCAGGCAAATGAGGGCCTCTGAACCAAGCCAACCCCTTCCACACCCACACCACCCCCCCACACACACACACCTGCCCCGGTTTCTGCTATTATTGCAAAGAGCCAGGACATTGGAAAAAAGATTGTTGCAAACTTAAGTGTTCCAGGTTTCCATCCCTCTAGCCAGCCTTTCCAATGTTCTCCTAATTCCCAATGATGGGGTTCCAAGGAACTACATGGGCTCTACCTAATCCTCCCTCTTAATCGACTCAGAGAAACCATTCTCCAGACTGGGAATGAATCTCTCTCTGTCCTTAATGACACCAGAGCTACACCCTTGGTGCTCAACCCCACTGCTGTAAAGCAGCACCTGCCTTGGAGTACTAAAACAGTTCAAATAGTAGGGGTCTCTAATAAACCTCAACAGGTTCCTATCTCTGAACCTATTCCCTTTAAGAGATACATACCCTTTTCTCCTCAGTTCCTCTACCCCTACCTATTCATGTATTAGGCTGAGACTTCTTAGAAGAGTATCATGCTGAAATTACTTTCTCCCAAAAGGGGGAAATAATTCTAGAATTTGACAGTAGCAGTCAAAACAGCCAACCAAGTGAATTAAGTGACCCTTTGACACCTTTTATTTGCTCCATTTCTGATGGCACTAGAGCTGAATCTGGGGACACTGATCCACTGTCCCTACTGGATCAGCTACTATCCACCTTGTGGGCAAAATCTTCAACTGATATTGGTAGAATTCACAGTTCACCTCCTATCAAGTTTCAAAGAGATCTCTCAAAACCTTACCCAAGTATTAATCAATATCCTATAAATAAAGAAGCTCTTCAGTGTGTCAAGCCCATAGTAGAGGATGACAAGGCCCAGGGCCACAATAGTACTAGTCCCTGTAACACTCCTATTTTACCTGTGAGAAAACCCAGTGGCCAAGGATGGAGGTTTGTCCAGAACTTACGAGCAATAAACAACATGGCTATCCCCTGACACCTTGTTGCTCTTATCCTGAACACACGACTGACATTCATTCCCAATGAAAGCAAATGTTTTCACTGTAATCGATTTACGCAGTGCATTCTTCAGTATTCCAGCTGATAAGGCTAGCCAATACCTTTTTGCTTTCACTTGGGAAGAAAGGCAATACACCTGGTTATGCCCCAGGGTTTCAAAGAAAGTCCCTCTTACTTTTCACAAATCTTGAAAGCTGATTTGGATGATATAAAGTTTTTTGCAGGCTCAACCTTGTTACAATATGTAGATTATTTGCTTCTCTGCTCCCCTTCTCAAACCTCTTCACAAGAAGACAGCATCCACCTGTTAAAACTTTTGGCCTTGAGGGGACATAAAGTCTCTAAAGAAAAATTACAGTTTGCTCAAACTCAGTTTCAATATTTAAGCCGCGGGACCTCAGAACAAGGACTACATTTGGTTCCAGGGTTAGGCGAGTGCTCTAATAGCACTATTAAGACTCAACTGGCAAAATCTGTAGAGACGCTCCAAATACCTTGGCCAAAAGCATTGCTACTGGTCCTTCCAAATTTCAGGTCCACACCTTTGGAACTCATAAGCTCTCATCATGGGATACAATCACAGGACATCCAAGGCACCTGGCCCCTGCCTCTTTTGATCTGGGCCTGATAAAAGGAGACATACTTCAATATTGCAAAGGTTTAATTGTTTCTATTAAAAATAACCATCTTTGGTGGAGCAATCTTTTCACAGCATGCTCTCAGGAGATGAAGACCATAAGCATCACACCTTGTAACCCGGAGATTTTGTCTACTGGCAAAGATACATCCAGAAAGACTCTCTTCAACCTTGCTAGAAAGGCAAGGTCCAGTCAGGGTCTGGTGCTTTCTTTAAGATGTGTCCCGTGAATTCAAGGCAGCACAAAGGTTGGTTAGCAGTACCTGATAGGGGCTTTTAGGAATATGTGAAGTTGGCCATCAGGTTGCCCCCCATTCCCAAGGCGGCATAGAGTTCTGGGAAGAGGGAGGCAGGTGGTGTCACATACCCCACAGAATCTGCAGTATTACCCACTGGTGCTTGGAAACCCTAACGAAAATGATTTTAAGTTTGCTATTACTGGGTTTTAGGGACTTCTTGACTCATACTTGCTGCAGCCCTATATTGAGCCAAAACAGCTACAGGGGCCATTCTTCCCTGAAAATGAGTCAAGGCAGTTACACAACCCTCCACAGGGATCCGAGCACACAGGGCTCGGAGGGAGCGTGGGAGGAGCCCGGTAAACATCTCTCTCCTTCATCAGTTCAAGTTCCAACTCAGATACCTCCTGACAAAACAAACATGGCTTTTATATCATAGTAATGCTTTTGTAACAAGCAACTCATTCTCCTACTCCTTCTCCAGCTTACTTTTTCCCTGTAATCCTTTACCCTTTGCCCGAAATCCCCCCTCCCTCCCCACCATGTTGTACTATTTGTATGGAAAAAAAAAAAATTTCGGAGTTGCTTCTTGCCAAGTGTGACATCAACTCATTCTTATTTAGTGATGTCCAGCAAGAACTCGCTCTCACAAAACGTTTGCTCGTTTTGAAGCAACAAGATTACTAACTGCATTTTGTTTTCCCTGTCATTTGTTTTTGATGCATTAGGTATCTTCTGAAACAAATGACATAACACCTCGTTTCTATAACCCGAGGCACTATACCTGTATACAGAGATCTTTTCAAACGGCTTCAGGAAGACAAAGTATTGCCTCTGTTACTACGAAGGCAAAAGATAACATAAGGTAACCTGATCATTTTAATCTCCCTGAAAACGATACCTCTGCTTTCAGTAACAAGAAAGAACTATCAATATTAAAGAAAATGTAAGCCCCAAAGGTCTATTCTAGGTAAAGAATTTTTGTTACTTAGGGGAAGAAAAGAAGAAGAAAAATGGGTGATCCTTAAAATAGTAAGACAGATGTATTACACTACTTCCTGCTCAACATCACTCTGGCAAAGCACTACTTAATGCATAATTTTGAAAAGCCAACAATTTTATTCTACACATAAAAGAAGCTACAATTCAGAATTATTTTCAGTTAGTTTGCTGGAAAAATTGGTGCTGGTATTCTTAATATGTGTCCAACTATGATGGAACTACTGAGCTATGTCAGGTACTAATCCTCCCCTCATGAAGTCTTCTTTAAAACCCTTTCCATTCCATCCCTCGGTTAATTAAAAGGCACAACTGGAAACAATATGATTCCCTCCTTCTCCTTCCTTCAGGGAATATTAGCAGCTAACCTCACTTAATTATCAGAATGTAGAAGTGAATTCCCCGTGTGGATTGGTCCCGGCACAACTGCCAATTCTGTCGCATTCCAGTACTTGCTGACTAGGATGTCGCTGAGGAACCTAATCCACACACAAAACGTGTGATGTGCTCACATTTTCCTGGTTCATTGTCCAGGATATCAAGGCATTGGTTCCAAAGCACTCACGCACACTTTCAGAGGAGTCACTCATAGCTCAGAAGTCTAGGGAGATAGCTAGCTCTGTTTGGGGCGGTTCCAAAGCCCTCAGAGATACCAGGTTTAAAATAAAACAGGAGAGGAACAGGAAAGCATTTACCTTCCCTGAGAACTGCAACTATTTAACAAAAACAAGTGCAAAAAGTCTATAAAGAAAAACAAAATCATAGGTTTGTGCTGTGTGTGTGCGCGTGTGAAGTCAGCCTGAAAAAAAAAACAAAGGAAAAGGCCTTGAAAGTTGTAATTATAGAAAATTGCTCAGGTGACTTCATCCCACCCACATGCTTTTGATTTTCAAAAAGTATGACGAGTGCTTTTTAAGTTAGTGCTCCGGAAAGGCTGCAGCTGTTCAGCACAGATTTCAGTGCTCAGTGAAGAACATTATTTTATCAACGTAAAGGTTAATGGCTTCTAAATAAGGGTAGCAATTTCCAACCTGAGTACTGTAAATTCATATTAGCATTCACTCTGTTTGAAGATACAGACCCAGAAGGGTGCATTGGTCCCTGGCATGAAGAGTAAAATAATAACACGAAGAGTCATAATCCCCCCAACTCCCACCCAAGATTTTTAGCTTGCTCTTTATAAAACATCCCATCTGTGTTTACACACATCAGCACGGAGGCGTTTGCCATGACTGTAATACTGCATTCAATGGACCCACAGCAAATCAAGTCAGGAAAACAGAGCAAACTTTGAAAGACACCTGCCGCTCTCATTCCCTCCTACACTCCTCACCCCACCCCATCCCAGCACCACCTTCTTAAGTGTTCTCCTCCGGGATCAGAGGGGGTGTTATAATGGTTCTCAGCCAGGGAACATTCTGTGTGCAGCACCAAAATGACTCCTACTAGCTGTGGTTTTGCAGGGCCAATTTAAAAATCTAATTTCCCTCCCCAATTCTGCCGTCATTCTGCTCTCCCAAGCAAGCGACCCCATAGCTGTTTTCCCCTTATTTCCTACACCTAATCTGTCAAGTCCTGTCATTCCTTCCTTGAAAATGTCTCTCAAATTTGTTCTTCCTTCCACTGTCCCCACCCCAGTCCAGACTTTCATCAGCTCATCAGAACTAGAAAACTACAACAGTCTCCTAACTGGTGTGTTCATCTCTGGCTACTGTCATACCAATCTTCCAAAACACACAGCTCTCAGCCTGTCAACACCCTGCTCCCTATTGTAACAAACATAAAACTCTGGGATTTCCGTGGAGGTCCAGTGGTTAAGACTTTGCCTTCCAATGCAAGGGGTGCAGGTTTGATCCCTGGTCAGGGAGCTAAGATTCCACATGGCTTGTGGCCAAAAAACCAAAATGTAAAACAGAAGCAATATTGTAACAAAAATTCAATAGAGACTTTAAAAATGGTCCACATCAAAAAAAAATCTTTAAAACAAACAAACAAACATAAAACTCCAGTTGCTTCTTATAGCATCACCTCGAAATTCCTTTCCCTGGCTTTCAAGGGCATCCATGATCTGGCCACTGTTTAACTTTCTGACCTTACTTCTTACTGCTCCTCAAGATGCATGCACCTTTCTCTTTGGTCAAGCGGTTCTCTCACGGTCTCCACCCCAGCTCCCTAAGAGCAGCAGATGCAGGCCCACTGTGCTCATACTATCCTCCCACCCAGGAATTCCTCCCTCCACCCCTCCCAGCCCAAGCCGACACATCCCACCAAAATCCTGCCTGTTCTTTTAGGTGCAGCTCAATTAATAACTCCTCTGCACGGCTGCTTCCTATGACTGTGGTCCACCTCGCCCAGGGTGATCAGAAGAACTGGGTCTTTGGAATATGACACACCCGAGTTCAAATCTCTGTGGAAACTGAACAAGTTGTCTAACTTCTCCTTCTCATAGCTCAGCCTTCTTACCTACAAAATGAGGATGACGTTAATACCTCCTTCATAAGACTGTTTTGCAGATGAAAAAAAGAAGATTCCTCATGGAGAGCAACTAGTATAGCTGGGTACGTGGTAAACAGGCACTCAACAAATGGTAGGTATTATAACATCACATGATATTATATGAGCACTGTGCTTCTAAGAGTCTAGGCTTTAAGTCAATCATGATGTTTTGGTTTTTCTACTAGGTTGTAAAACTACCCAGGAGCAAAAATCATGTCACATCCAATTGCATCTCACTTATTTAAGAATTTCAACTCCCTAAAAAGCCAAGAAACAAGGGAAAACAAATAAAATGGCTTACAGGTCACCCAAATAGTTATTATAAATTCCATACACTCATGCCTATGTATTTTATTAACAGGAAGCCCTTCAGACAGCCCCTAAGGGCCTATTGATTTTTATTTTGGTCTCCAAGCCGACAGTAGCAATTAGGAGGCTGCTATTTGTTATCAGCAAGGGTGACAACAGAAAAACTATAAAAAGTAAACATACACACCTGACCTGTACAAAATTGTAAACAAAATCAAGTCTAGCAACCAAAGCTTCTGTTCTAATTGGGGCATTTAGCATGTATTGTTTCAGAGATAAAGTAGCCCTAATAGTAAAAAATACAGAGAGGAACACACAAAGTTAAAATGATGGTGGTCTAAGTCCAATGATCATAATTGTTAAAGTAAGAAGAACGTTTTGCATGATTAAAGCAATTATTTTTTGAATCCCCGCTATGTACCAAATACATATTACACATAAGCCATGCTGCTCAAATAAATTAATCCGCCTACTAGCCCCCTAAGGTAGATATTAAACGGGGCTCAGAGAGGTTAAGTGACTTGCCCAAGATCATATGGGCCATGTGTGACATTTTCCATTCCTGAAATAACTCCAAAGTCTGCATTCTTTTCCCATCATGCCACACTGCCCCTGCATACTCTTGTGAATTGCAAGAACTGATTCTAAGTTATGAAAGAGGATCCTTTCAGTTCTGCTTAAACATATCTAGAAATGCAACAGTTCATTACTTTTCAAGACAGCTTTGTGGTTATGAGCACAGGATTTTGAGACCAGCCAAATCCAGGTTATGAACAGCTGTTTCGCTACTTTCTAGCTGCACGACATTCAACAAATCTATTTCTCTGAACAACAGTTTCCTTACCCATAAAATGGGACTTAAACGTACCCATATGACAAGGTTGCTGTGAGGATTAAATGTGAGAGGCTGCATGAAAAGTGCTTAGCTCACTGCCTGACATATTGCAACTGCTCAATAAATATTACCATTAAAGTGATTATTATAGAAAGTTCTTTGTATCAAACCAAACTCTACATCCCAAAAACTTCTCCCCATTGACCTCAGTTCTATCACTGGGATGTCACAAAAGTAGATCTAATGCTATATCTATTCAGCAGCCATTTAATATTAGAACAGAGAGTACAGCAACTATACTTCAATAAAAGATTTTTAACTCATTAAAAAAATTAAATTTAGGGGGCTTCCCTGGTGGCGCAGTGGTTAAGAATCTGCCTGCCAATGCAGGGGACACGGGTTCGAGCCCTGGTCTGGGAAGATCCCACATGCCGCGGAGCAACTAAGCCCGTGAGCCACAACTGCTGAGCCTGCGCGTCTGGAGCCTGTGCTCCACAACGGGAGAGGCCGCGACAGTGAGAGGCCCGCGCACCGCGATGAAGAGTGGCCCCCGCTCGGCGCAACTGGAGAAAAGTCCTTGCACAGAAACGAAGACCCAACACAGCCAAAAATAAATAAATAAATAATTTTTTTTTAAAAATAAAAAAATTTAATTTAATTTAAAAAAATATTAGGAGAGATGTGTTCCCCTAAGTCATCTCTTCTGCAGCCTAAAAACTCTTACCTGCTTCAAGACTTCTTTACATGACACGGTTTCCAAACAACGACCTTCTGGTCGTTTATTCAGGATATACCCTAGTTTATAAACAGCTTCTTAAACATGACACCCAGAACACTCTTGCAGGTATAGAGGGACCAGTGCCTGAGACTACTGCTTCCAGTTCGATCTTGCTGTCACTAAAAACCCCCACTGAACTGCTGCTGAGCCAGTTTTCCCACACCCTGTCCTTATGTAACTGACTGTTTTTAATCTAAATGCAGGACTTGACATTTATTGCTTTTAAATGTCACTGTGGTTTCAGCCCATCTTTCAAGTCTGTTGAGATCATTTTGAACCCTGGATCTGTCATGCATCATGTTAGATACTCCTCCTAACATTTTATCATCTGCAAATTTGATTACCATGCCACTACCTCTATTTAAAGTCAATCAACAAATCTTTAATGAGTTATAAAGTATATCCAGGATCCTTTGGTTGGAGCTAAGTAATTGATACGATGTTGAATAAGAAGTCAAGGTCATAACCCTGTGGCATCTTACTGGTGACCTTCTTGTGTGCTTACCTTTAAAATATTTAGTTTGCAAAAGACAAGGCTGATGAAGGCACAAGAGGCTATGTTTTAAAAGGCAGCAAGCTCTGCAGGTACAAAGATTTGGCACCAATGGATGGAATGTTACAGTGATGCACATTTTGGAATTATCTTCCCTCTATCAATTGCCCCATCTTCCCTCATCCCTTCCCATTTTAATGAAAATACTTTTTTCTATGTCTAAGCTTCTGGCACCTCTTCCGTTCTCCACAATTCATTAAAGATGGCGGGTTCACTCATTTCATCTACACGTTCTTTCAGTTTCCTGGACCGGAGGGGTGTGGAGGGGTGTGGAGGCGGTGGAGGGATAGAGCGGGGGTGACGAGACAAGCATCAGAAAACAATGCATTGTGATCAGCTAATGGTGCCTACAATGTCTTCCTTCCATCCGGGGTTTTAGCTACTCCTTTGTTCTATCATTTCCAGTTTATTATGTTTCTTCTCAACAGAAAATATGGAAGCAAAAGAGGTAATAAATAGCTCTGCTGTGTCATACATTAACATGACCTCAGCTGGCACAAGAAGCTGCCTATATCTACTTACAGCTGCTTTTGCTCTGAACATAACTTTTTGTATTTCTGTTTATCCTTCATGTCCCTCACCTCAGAAGCCTCTGTTTATCCTAACCTTTATATATCCTGACCCTATTCATCCCAGTTTCTATCACTCCTTTATACCAGTCTATGGTCACATTTGCTTCTTTCTACATTTAGGACACAAGCTTTAAAAATTAGAGCATTTTGGAATGTTCTCTGCCCAGCCACAGCGATCACTTCAAATATCTTACCTTTTTCTTTCTCGTCATCATGATTTGTGTAAAGATGTATCATATCAATTTAGAGAAAGTAAAAAAGATGATGGAGGTGGTTTGAGGCAAACTGACATTCTAGTGGGGTGATCTATAAGAAAGTAAGTTCTACAAGAGCAAAGAATTTATATTTTGCTAGAGGCTCACCTACTAGAACAGGGCCTAGAGTTCACAGTGGCCTCTCCAATATTTGCTGAACAAATGAACAATCAAAATCTCAAAGGATGGGATTTCCCTGGTGGCGCAGTGGTTAAGAATCCACCTGCCAATACAGGGGACACGGGTTCGATCCCTGGTCTGGGAAGATCCCACATGCCGCGGAGCAACTAAGCCCGTGTGCCACAACTACTGAGCCTGCGCTCTAGAGCCCACGAACCACAACTACAGAGCCCATGTGCCACAACTACTGAAGCCCATGCACCTAGAGCCCATGCTCCGCAACAAGAGAAGCCAATGCAATGAGAAGCCCGCGCACCACAACGAAGAGTAGCCCCCGCTCACGGCAACTAGAGAAAGCCCACGCACAGCAATGAAGACCCAACGCAGTCAAAAATAAATAATTAATTTTAAAAAAAATCTCAAAGGATGGTCAGATTTGAGCAGGCCACGATGGAGAAGACAGCCTTCAGATAGAACAGCATGAGCAAAGGCTTGGAGGTGGTAAAGCAAAGGAAGCAGTCCAATTTGGCCTAGAGCTCAAGACATATGCAAGCAGTAGTTGATGGGATACAATGACTTCTTGAGATCTTCACGTCGAGCTGAGGAGCTCAGACCTGAATCTGACAGGCAGTATGGAACAACCCAACACTCTAAGCAGGAATCACATAACTTGAGTTAGGCTTAAGAAAGATTCTGGCAGAAGTGTGCATAATTAATTAGAAAGAATTAAAAATGTTCATTTAAAATGTATTTATATGGGCCTAGGCAAAAAACCTGGCTAGGGATAGTCAGTATCTTTCTGCATACTTTCTCTTTGAACCCATAACATTTGTGTCAGCAACCTGTGTCCTGTCCCCATGTTGGAAGGAGTAAGAGTCAATGAATGTCTCCAAAGCAAAAGTAGGGATAAAACAAAGCCAAAATAAAGAGGCCCCAGAACTGCAGCTTCTTGCCAGGATTTACTGCAAGTCGGAGGAGGGCTGGCTTCAACTTGCTAAAAGAATGGCTTAACTGTCTAACCAAAAGGAGTTATTTTATGCTCATATCTGGGAACATTTTTTTCATTTCCATCTCACACTTTCAATGTGTGGGGCTGCCTTGATATTGTGTTCCCAACTCTTCTAGTATATTGGCAGGAAATGGAAAGAACAGCAGAAAGATAAAGCCCATCTGGCCACAATGTTAATGTTAGCCTTCCTCTGGTCCTCGGACCAGACTTCCAAATGACTCTTACCTTTTCTTATATGCGCCCCCTATGAGTCTGGTTTCCTTTCCATAATTACTCATGCCTTGTCCTATTTTTCCTTATTGCATTACTATGGAACACTGCCTGTTACAGTGGTTTTACTAATATGCTTATCTACTACTGCTCAATAACCACATCCAAAGAAAACAGTGGATGTCATGATGAAATTTATTTTAACTTCTTTAGTTACAGATATATTTCTTTTGCTTTTGAATATTAACTATCCCTGGCTAGCAGTTCCTCTTTGTTGATTTCATGCAAACTAAATTAGCATCAGCCATGACACTACTAGCCTATTTAGGTTTGGGGCAGGTCTTAAAATAGGATTTTTTTTCTCCCATCAATGGTGTGATTTTTACCTCTCTGGTGACTCCCACTATATGTTTGGAAAGTGTGGTCCACAATGTGGTTTAAAGTCTCAGGAAAAATACCTCAACATTTTAAATAAGTACTGTAATAATAATAATATACATAGGATATCATAATAAATACTGCATCAATGACATATATAATAAAACATAGTGCTAATAAAAAGATACCAAAATGAGTCTCAATAAATTTTACAATATTGAACATTACCTCTCACTAATTACATATAAGGTGGCAATCTCCTTATCCCGAAGAACACTAAACAGAAATTAGAAAATAAAAAAAAATATCCTTAACAGATGGCAAGAGTTCTGTGTCTGTTGACTGTAATATGGCCTGAGCTCTTCTCTGGCTCTCTGATCTGGGTCCTATCAAGCATTTTTCAATGACTGGAATGAGGACACTCAAAGTATGTTAATCATGGGGGTCCAAAAAGAGCCTCAAGAAGTTAGAGACACAGGTCACATGACACCGAACTATAGATGATTGTAAAGTCTTGCACTGAAGGTCCAAAAAACTATCTGGAGAAATACAGAATGAGGGAGATGTGGCTTAACATCAGCACATGTGAAAAGGACTTTAGGTTTTAGATGATTCAATATGACTCAAATGCATGTGGCTGCCAAAAAAGCAACTTCAAACTTGGGCTGTCTTAAAAGAAATACAGTATGAAGAGCAGGGCAGAAGATCCAGCTCACACCTGGAATACTCTGTTTAGTGCTAGGGCTCACACTTTAAAAGGGCCAAAACAGAGTATGTTTGGGTTTCAGTTCAGAGGGCTGAGAGGGGCAAAACCATTTTATACAAGGAACTGAAATTGTTTTGTCTACAAAGAGCCTGTTCCACAATTTTTAAATGAGCACACGTGACTTTTATGATCAGATTAAAAGATATTTCCATTTTGGATAAAAAATTATGTAAATAATGACCAGTGTTAAAGAGGATACTATGAAACTAACACGTTCAGACACTGCTTGTTTTACTATAAATTGGTTTATTAAATCTCTTGGAAAACAATCCTGTCGTACGTTGTGACAGCTGCGAAACTGCTATTATAGTGGCTTTCTAGGCAAACTATGGTAGATTCATAAAATGGAATATTGATCAACGACAAAAAGGAACAAACTACTGATACAACCAGATGGATGAATCTCAGAAGCATTATTATTAAGTGAAAGAAACCAGACTCAAAAGGCTACACACCATATGATTCCATTTAAACAATATTCTGGAAAAGGCAAAACTACAGGGACAGATCAACGGTAGTCAGAGGTTGTGGTGAAGGGTGAAACTGACTGCAAAATGACACAGGAGGAGTTTGGGAGAATGATAAAGCTATTCTATCTCGATTGTTAGGGTGGTTACACAACTGTACAGATATATCAACACTCACAGAACTGTATATTAAGATGCGTAGGGACTTCCCTGGTAGCACAGTGGTTAAGAATCCGCCTGCC
Source organism: Eschrichtius robustus (assembly GCF_028021215.1). Taxonomy (NCBI): domain Eukaryota; kingdom Metazoa; phylum Chordata; class Mammalia; order Artiodactyla; family Eschrichtiidae; genus Eschrichtius; species Eschrichtius robustus. The sequence continues at coordinate 10,287,042 of NC_090836.1, read as the reverse complement.
AATGCAGGGGACACGGGTTCGAGCACTGGTCCGGGAAGATCCCACATGCCGTGGAGCAACTAAGCCCGTGTGCCACAACTACTGAGCCTGCGCTCTGGAGCCTGCGAGCCACAACTACTGAGCCCACGTGCCACAACTACTGAAGCCCACGTGCCTAGAGCCCGTGCTCCGCAACAAGAGAAGCCACTGCGATGGGAAGCCCGTGCACCACTACGAATAGTAGCCCCCACTTGCCGCAACTAGAGAAAGCCACGCGCAGCAATGAAGACCCAACGCAGCCAAAAGTAAATAAATAAATTAATTAAATTAAAAAAAAAATAAGATGCATAAATTTTAGTGAATTTAAATTACATCTTAATTTTTAAGAAAAAGAAAAAGGGAAAAAAAGAGAAAATCTTGAAGGCAGCCAGAGAAAAGAAATACATTATATACAGAGGAATGATAAGAATTATCTTTTAAAAGTTAAGCATAAAGACTTTTTCAGACCAAACAAAAACTGAAAGAATACATTTTCAACAGATCCATACTACAAGAAATGCTAAAGGAAGTTCTTCAGGCAAAAGGAACATGATATCAAACAGAAACTTGGATCAATATGAAGAAATGAAGATCTCCAGAAATGGCTGAAATGAAGGTAAATATGAACTACCTTTTTTCTTAATTTTAATAGCTCTCAATAATGATTGTCTAAAGCAGGGGGTCAATAAAGTATGGCGCAAGGGCTAAATCGCACCCACTTCCTGTTTTTGTAAGTAAAGTTATATTGGAACACAGTAACACCCATTCTTTTATGTATTGTCTATGGCTGCTTTCATGACAGAGTTGAGTAGTTGAGACAAAGACCAGATGGTCTACAACGCCTAAAATACTTACTATCAGGCCCTTTACAGAAAAAGTTTGCCACCCTGATCTAAAACAAAAATAGCAATGTATTGTGGGTTTATAGCATATGTAAAAGAAAAGTATATAACAACAATAGCACAAAATATGAAGAGGAAACTGAAGTATAAATACCTTCCTGCGATAAAAACTCTATACTATATGTGAAGTGGTGATTAATTAAAGACGTGCATTATAAACCCTAAGGCAACCACACAAAAAGTTTTTAACATTTAAATGATATGCCAACAGGGGAGATAAAAATTGGATCATAACAAGATTTGATTAATGCTAAAGTAGACAGAAAAAGAGGGAGAAAAGATTGAAGAACAGATGGAATAAACAGAAAATGGCAAGGTGGAAGAGTTGAATGCAACAATGCTGAAATTACATCGAATGTAAGAAGACTAAAGATACTGTTTAAAAGACAGAGATTTTTCAACATGAATAAAAAAGCAAGATTCAACTGTATTCTGGTTACAAGAAATCCACTTTAAATATAACACAGAGTTAGATTAACAGCAAATGAATGAGCCAGGTATGACTTCTTACTATAGCTAAATGAGGTGATCAACAAATCCTCTCCATAAAAAGCAACTATAAAGCTGGACAAATTTTAAAAAACAAGCATTTTGAAGCTTGAGAAATCAACCAAAGGCATACAATAATCTAAAAAGCATTTATGCCTAAAAAACAGATGAACTTGGATAAGAACAGTGGCAGTCTGTGGCATTCTAACCTGGGGCTTCTCCTACCCCTCCTGCCTCAGTTGAAGCAGATGTTGTGCCAGAATGGGGCAGGCTGCGAGAATAAGCAACTTTTCTGTTGCAGTAGAAAGAGGTTCACATGATTTTGAGCAGTGGGTAACATCCATGCCCAGCGATAGTGTCGGTGGAATGACTATCTCAGAGATGGCAGGTGGGAAGGGCTAAAAGCTCTACTAGCACAAGGCTGTGGTCATGGCTGGGGCAAGTTTATTCCTGGCTGAGGCTGCATGCATTTACAGCAAAGACCCGAGAGAGTCCAACCAGTCACACACTCCTGGCTGAAACTGAGGCTGTGCGCATGCCAAGAGGAGAGCTGAAAGGACCCAGTGGAATTCAAAAGATGGGAGAGACTTGAAAATGGCTTGAACTTTGAATGTACTACTTACCCACACGCAGATCCACTGAGAGATGACAAAAACCTTACTGGATCAAGGTGGTTGAATATAATCCCTGTTCAATCACTGGCTGACTAACAAGCCATGGAAACATAAGGACAACCCCTGGGAAAGCAGACTTAAAAATAAAACAAGTTTGGGCTTCCCTGGTGGTGCAGTGGTTGAGAATCTGCCTGCCAATGCAGGGGACATGGGTTCGAGCCCTGGTCTGGGAAGATCCCACATGCCGCGGAGCAACTGGGCCCGTGAGCCACAATTACTGAGCCTGCGCGTCTGGAGCCTGTGCTCCGCAACAAGAGAGGCCACGATAGTGAGAGGCCCGTGCACCGCGATGAAGAGTGGCCCCCACTTGCCACAACTAGAGAAAGCCCTCGCACAGAAACGAAGACCTAACACAGCCATAAATAAATAAATAAATTTTAAAAAAAAATTTGCAGCCTCCCTTTTAAAAAAGAAAAAAGAAAAAAGAAAACTGAACACAGGCATGGTTTAAAAAAAATAATAATAAAATAAATAAATAAAACAAGTTTAAAAAGGAGGAGAGACATCAGTGGCCATAAATCACAGGGAAGAGAGATTTTACAGGTTTAGCAAGCATGTTACTAAGCAAAGAAACAACGAACAAACAAAAAGTAACAATAGGATATGCTAATTAGCTTGAATGTGGTGATTATTTCACAATGAATATGTATATCAAATCAAATTGTACACTTTAAACATATACAATATTTAATTGTCAAATACTCCTCAATTTAAAAAACACCAGAAATCCTGAGATCAGAATCCAGAGCTACTGTAATATTTTATCGAAAATGTCCAGTTCTCACAAAAAATTACAAGACATAGAAGAAACAGGGAAGTGTGACTCATACTCAAGAAAAGAAGCAGCCAATAAAAACTGTCTCTGAGTATCCCAGATACTGGATATAGCACACAAATATTTCAAAGAAGTTACTATATACATATAAGTTCACAAAACTAAAGGAAATTAAAGAAAAAAAAGTATGGCAACAATGAATATGCAAACAGAAACTGCCCATAAGGAGACAGAAATCCTGGAGTTGAAAAGTACGATAGCTGAAATTAAAAATTCCCTACAGCAGTTCAACAACTGTTTTGAGATGGCAGGAGAAAGAATCGGTGAACCTGAAAATAGAAATTATCCAATCTTAGTAACAGAGAAAGAAGATTGAAGAAAGATGAACAGAGCTTCAGAGATATGTGCAACAACATCAAGCATACGAACACATACACAATGGAAATCCCAGAAGGAGAGGAGAGGAGGTTACCAAATTTGATAAAAATATTGATCCACACATTCAAGAAGCTTAATAAACTCAACGTTGGAAAAATACAAAGAGATCAGCACATAGTTACATAACAAACTGTTGTAAGCCAGAGTCAAAGAGCAAGAGAAAAGTGACTTATCTGAAACAATGGAGGCTACAAGAGAGTTCAATGACATACACAAAGTACTGGGGAAAAAATTTTTGTCAACCAGCAAATTTATCTTTCAAAAATGAAAATAAAATAAAGACATTCTCAGATAAACAAAAACAGAAAATTCATTGCTAGTAGACCTATATTATTACAAGAAATACCCAAGGAACTCTCTTCAGGGTGAAAAACAAATGACAACAGTTGGTGACTTGAAGCCACAAGAAATGAGGAACACCAAAAATAGTAAATGTGTGGGTTAATATAAAAGATTCTATAAATATGTTTTTACTCATTTATTCTCCTAACTTCCTGGAAAGACGTAAACATTTTAAAAGTAATAAACATGACAGTGCATTTTGGGGTTCATAATATATATAAAGATATATTTATGTTTTTAATATGTTTTATCATAGATATTATATATAATAGTAGAAAGGAGAAATAAAGAATGGAGCTATATTGGAGCAAAGCTTATATATTTTACCAGAATTAAGTTAGTATTCATCTGAAGTAGAGTCTGATTAATTAAGATACATACTGTAATCCCTAGAGCAACCACTAAGAAAACAACTCCAAGAAATATACAGTTTAAAAAACATCAACATAAGAGTTAAAATACTAGTACACTAAAAATACTTATTTAATAGAAAAGAAGGCAATCAAGGAGGAAAACAAAGGGACAAAATAGACAAGAATAGAATGTACGGAAAAGAAATGGCAAAAAGGCAAATGAAAGTCCAAAAGGCAAAGAGTGTCAGACTAGATAAAACAGCAAGATCCAACTACATGCTTTCTATAAGAGACACACCTTAGATTCAAAGACACAAATGAGTTGAAAGTAAAAGGATGAAAAAAGATATATACTACAGAGAAAGTATACTATAAGAGAATGTGGCTATATTAATACTAGATAAAATAGGTTTTAAGGGCTTCCCTGGTGGCACTGTGGTTAAGAATCCACCTGCTAATGCAGGGGACACGGGTTCGAGCCCTGGTCCAGGAAGATTCCACATCCCGTGGAGCAACTAAGCCCACGCGCCACAACTACTGAGCCTGCGCTCTAGAGCCCATAAGTCACAACTACTGAGCCCGGACACCACAACTATTGAAGCCTGCGCACCTAGAGCCTGTGCTCCGCAATGAGAGAAGCCACTGCAATGAGAAGCCCGCGCACTGCAACAAAGAGTAGCCCCCACTCGCTGCAACTAGAGAAAGCCCGCATGCAGCAACGAAGACCCAACGCAACCAAAAAAAAACAGGCTTTAAGACAAAAAGTATTATTAAAGAAAAAGGACATTTCATAATGATAGAGTGACTACATCAGTAAGATATAATTATAAATGTATTATTATATAATTATAAATGTATTATTATATAATTATAAACGTATTATTATATAATTATAAATGTATTCACACTTAACAGTGTAGCCTCAAAACAAATGAAGGAAAAACTGACAGAATTCAAAGGCGCAATAGACAATTCAACAATAACAGATGTTTAATTTAGTACCTTACTCTCAATAATTGATAAAACTAAACAGAAAATCAATAAGTTTAGAGAAGACTTGAACACAATCAACCAACTTGACATAACTTCAGCCAATAACTGCAGAGGACACACTCTTTAGAAGCGCACATGGTTTACACCTTTCACAAAAATTAACTCAAAATGGATCAAAGACCTAAATGTAAAACACAAAACTATAAAACTCCTAGACAATAACAAGAGAAATTCTAGGTTTTGTTGTGTTTAGTGATGACTAAAGCAGTGCTCAGAGGAAAATTTATGGCTTTTAAATGCCTATTTCAGAAAAAAAGAAAGATGGCAAATCAGTAAACTAAACTTGTACCTCAACAAACTAGAAAGAGAAGTGCAAATGAAATCCAAACCAAGCAGAAGAAAAGAAAATAATAAAGATTACAGCAGAAAGCAATTAAAAACAGGAAAACAATACAGAAAATCAATAACACAAGAATTAGTTCACTGAAGGGATCAACAAAACTGACAAATCTGTAGCCAGAATGACCAGGGAAAAAGGAGAAAAGGCTCAAATAATCAAAATCAGGAATGGAAGAGGAACATCACTATTGACCTTATAGAAATTTAGAGGATTAAAAGGGATTAAGAAAAACTTTATGCCAATAAATTAGATAAGTGAAATAAATTCTTAGAAAGACAAAAATTACTAAAACTTACTCAAGAAATAGAAATCTGAATAGACCTATATACCAAGGAAAGAAAGTCTCAGGCCCAGTGGCTTCACTGTGAATTTATTTAAAGATAAAACAATACGAATCCTTCACAAACTCTTACAGAAAAGAAAGGAGGAAATACTTCCCAACTGATTTCATGAATCCAGTATTCCCTCATGCCAAAGAAATCACAAAAGGAAAAAAAAAGAAAAAGAAAAAAAACCTACAAACTAATCCCTTATTTATGATAGGTCATAAAGGTCTGATGTCCAGATATGTGCATGCAGACTTTCCTTTTATCCTGAACATTTAAAGTACAGGAGCATAAATATTTTAAAGTATGCTTTATTGATAATTTAAAAAATTTTCCAAGGTTATAAGTAAATATAAAATTCTTGCACTGATTTTAGAACTTAATTATACCCAACACCTCTACAAACACGAGATGTTCCTCCACTGTTGTTCTGGCCCACAGGTAATCTGAGTAAAGATGATGAAATATATAGAAAGGCTCATAGGTAGAATGCTGTAAGAAATCCTTTCTTATTAAAATACAGTGTATGGGTTGATGACAAAGCCCTGGGAAGCCTCATCAGGTTACTGTGAACATCCTGAAAAGGGGGCTGAGGGTATTAAATTACAGTTTGAAGAACCAAAATTCAAGTGGCCTTAAAGACCAAGACACTGGAAAATTTTATGTATTAGCTACAATATGTCTAGAGGTGTTAAAATGGACTGAGGGTCTTGAGAAGTTCTACTCCCTTGTCTTCAAGGGAACTCACTCTTGCCTTAAGCCATCCTAGTAGCTGTCCATCCTGAAGATTCTACAAGGTAGGAGATTGTAAAACTTTTCTTCTAACATCTGACCTCAGTAGAACATCCAGTTCAAATATAGAATTGCAACCTTCTCTAAGCCATTACTATATTTTTAAACTTTTAATTTTTAAAATAACTTTAAGAAAAACTGCATCAAGTATAGGATTCCTATATGCCCTTCACCAGCTTCTCCTAGTATTAACACAGTACACAACCATAGTACAATGATCAAAACCAGGAAATTAACATTGGTACAATGCAATCAACTAAACTACACACCTTACTCAAATTCCCTTTTTTTTTGCTATTGTCCTTTTCTGTTCTAGGATCCATTTCAGGACCCCACATTACAGGTCTCCTTAGTCTCCTCCCATCTATGACAATTCTTCAGTCACTCCTTGTCCTTCATGACTTTGACTCTTATGAAGAACAGTAGTCAGTTACTTTGTAGAATGACCCTAACATTTTTTCTGATTTAATAATATTATTATTAACAAGGATCATTTATTGAGGGTTTACTAAGTACCAGGCACAATGCTGAGCCCTCTATCTAGACTATCTCTTTTAAAATAGAAATGTTTTTAACAGACTTTAGAACAGAAGCATTTTAAAATCAAAGAGTAATCATCTCTAACTCACCTTTCCTCAAGTGCTAGTGTTTTGTAAATTACAAAACATTACCAAACAGATTATTATTCCCCCACTCCAATATCCTTTAATGTCCCCCCTAAAAAATACTAAGTCCAATATTAAGCCTTAAATTCAGAGCCCTTGAGTTGTTAATCCTTCTGAATCTTTACTGCCCACATTTTCCTACCCTTGAACCTTGGCCATTGCTTTCTTCATTTGTACCTGCCCTCCCTTTTCATCTCTCAATACCCTTTCTTGAAGACACCTTTAATCACTGCCCCTAGCTCCCAAGAGCTACTGACCCTCTGGAATCCCACAGAATTTAACAACTGCAGTACTCATTTGGTACATACACACTACCCTGAGCTGTGGGCATATGTTTTTGTAGATTGTCTCCCAAATGAGACTTTTTTGAGAGGAGGACTTGTGGCCTTTTTTCCCTCTGACATCTCCTATACTACCCTAATGCTTAATAACATTTACTGAATACCTACAAGTGCCAAAGCTTTGTGGTAGCCCCTGGGAAATTAGAGATAATTAAGACACAATCCCAATTCTTCAGAAATCTTTTATGTGATAAACATTTGAGTACAGTGATACACTGAAAACAGAGTTTCTCTTCAAAAAATTAAGGTCACTGCAAGTTTCCTGTGGTAGTAAATTTTTTCTTTTTCTGTCCTGATAAACACTAAAATAACTAATTATAGATTGCTAATGTGTCACAGAACATGTATATTTTCCAGCCAGCTTGTGCTTGAAGCAAGCTGTGACCTGGTTTTATGAGAAACCCAGATGGTACAGAGTAAACTTAATTAACCAAAGGCTTTTGCAAATATTGCCACAAGTTGTAGCAAGTTTCAACCAGCTTACCAACTGTTTTAGTCTAGTGACATCTAGTGGCAAAAGGGTTAAAAACCGCACTGCTATAAATTAAACTACATTAAAGGGAGGCCATCTTATGAACATAACAAGTGGCAAACTATAAGAACTATGGTATTTACTAGCATTAGAAAATGTTTTACTTGTCTCTTTGGCCTATATAACTGTTAACCCCTCTCACTGGGGTTTATCATTTTTTCCTTCTCTTGTAGCTGGTAAATATTAATCTTGATATAAGATTTACTGAAATAAAACGTACTAATATTTTAATTATAAGTGAGACAAAAGCCCTCAATTAAAAAGACTGAATGAAGAACCAAGTAACCCCCAATGGTGCTATGTCTGATCCAAAAATCTGGCAAATCAAAACTGCATTTTTGTTTCCATATATTTGTTTACTGACACTTCCATATGTCAGTAAACTTTTGTTAATGATTTTCATCTCCTCACATAATGCAAATATTTACCTATCGAAACTTATTCTTTAAAATATCACTTTGCATTTCATTGGCTTTTTGTGAAACTGGATTTTGGTGGGAAACACAAACATTATCAAAAACCTGTGACTTTTAACATTCTTCTACAAATAATGAATTCCCAATGAGTCTAAAATTTAACGTATAGGCATTAACTGTGAATCATAGTTTTAATAACTGAGTTCATGCAAAAATAGTAGAAACCTAATAACATATTCCAAGATACACTTTTGATAACCACATCTCTTTAAAAAAATTTTCTAGAATCATTTAGTTGAATGATCTAACAGTTCTGTAATTTCAGGTAAGATTCAAGTTCATAAACTTCTGGCTCGATGTCTTCCAAAGTGTGGTCCGTGAACCCATTTCAGAATCACCTGGAATGCTAGTTCAACATACAGATGATACCTTACAAATGAACCTACTGAATCAGACTCTCTGAGTTTGGGGCCCTATAATCAGCTTTATTACGCATAATAAAGTTTTGGAAATAATTACTATCAAGACCACAAATATAAATTCTTCTAAGTTGTTCTAATTCTAGTCAACCTTTCCTGCCTCTTTCAGAGAGAATAAGCTGTTCCACCCTTTAGGTTCTCTGATGGTTTACACTTTATTTACAGCACTTACCATATTGGGTCACAATTTATCTGTTAACAATATAGTTTCCCTCACTAGACTGTGAGCTCTCTTCATGGGAAGGAGTAATGTGTTTTGCTTTTGTGTCTCTAGCCTAACAATATCAGATGAATAGCAAGAGCTTAATGAATTTGGTTAAATGAATAAATAAATATATGAAATATCACAGTTCTAAAAAAAAGCATGTGGCTTCCACTTGTGCTCACAGTGAGGAATATCATGTGGTACCAGTTCCCAAAATGATTAAATTAGCATCAAATTAATGTCTAATAATCAGTTCAGTTTTGGGGGCTGGGAGAAATGCAATTTTTTAAGTTCTGAAAATACCTTTAAAACACTGGCTTTCCTAAATAAACATTTCAGTCTCAAATGCTAGTGTGTTTTTTTGTTGTTTTTTAAAAAAATTTTTTTTGAATGTTATTTTACTTATTTTTTTATACAGCAGGTCCTTATTAGTCATCAATTTATTTTTTTTTAATCCGTCATCAATTTTATACACATCAGTGTATACATGTCAATCCCAATCGCCCAATTCATCACACCACCATCCTCACCCCACCGCGGTTTTCCCACCTTGGTGTCCATACGTTTGTTCTCTACATCTGTGTCTCAATTTCTGCCCTGCAAACCGGTTCATCTGTACCATTTTTCTAGGTTCCACATATATGTGTTAATATATGATATTTGTTTTTCTCTTTCTGACTTACTTCACTCTCTATGACAGTCTCTAGATCCATCCACGTCTCAACAAATGACCCAATTTCGTTCCTTTTTATGGCTGAGTAATATTTCACTGTATATATGTACCACATCTTCTTTATCCATTCGTCTGTCGATGGGCATTTAGGTTGCTTCCATGACTTGGCTATTGTAAATAATGCTGCAATGAACATTGGGGTGCATGTGTCTTTTTGAATTATGGTTTTCTCTGGATATATGCCCAGTAGTGGGATTGCTGGGTCATATGGTAATTCTATTTTTAGTTTTTTAAGGAAACTCCATAGTGTTCTCCAAAGTGGCTGTATCAATTTACATTCCCACCAACAGTGCAAGAGGGTTCCCTTTGCTCCACACCCTCTCCAGCATTTGTTGTTTGTAGATTTTCTGATGATGCCCATTCTAACTGGTGTGGGGTGATACCTCATTGTAGTTTTGATTTGCATTTCTCTAATAATTAGTGATGTTGAGCAGCTTTTCATGTGCCTCTTGGCCATCTGTATGTCTTCTTTGGAGAAATGTCTGTTTAGGTCTTCGGCCCATTTTTGGATTGGGTTGTTTGTTTCTTTAATATTGAGCTGCATGAGCCGTTTATATATTTTGGAGATTAACCCTTTGTCTGTTGATTCATTTGCAAATATTTTCTCCCATTCTGAGGGTTGTCTTTTCATCTTGTTTATGGTTTCCTTTGCTGTGCAAAAGCTCTGAAGTTTCATTAGGTCCCATTTGTTTATTTTTGTTTTTATTTTCATTACTCTAGGAGATGGATCAAAAAAGATCCTGCTGTGATTTATGTCAAAGACTGTTCTTCTTATGTCCTCCTCTAAGTTTTATAGTGTCCAGTCTTACACTTAGGTCTCTAATCCATTTTGAGTTTATTTTTGTGTATGGTGTTAGGGAGTGTTCTAATTTCATTCTTTTACATGTAGCTGTCCAGTTTTCCCAGCACCACTTACTGAAGAGACTGTCTTTTCTCCATTGTATATCCTTGCCTCCTTTATCATAGAGTAGTTGACCATAGGTGCGTGGGTTTATCTCTGGGCTTTCTATTTTGTTTCATTGATCTACGTTTCTGTTTTTGTGCCAGTACCATATTGTCTTGATTACTGTAGCTTTGTAGTATAGTCTGAAGTCAGGGAGTCTGATTCCTCCAGCTCCGTTTTTTCCCCTCAAAACTGCTTTGGCTATTCGGGGTCTTTTGTGCCTCCATCCAAATTTTAAGATTTTTTTTTTCTAGTTCTGCAAAAAATGCCATTGGTAATTTGATAGGGATTGCACTGAATCTGTAGACTGCTTTGGGTAGTATAGTCATTTTCACAATATTGATTCTTCCAATCCAAGAACATGGTGTATCTCTCCATCTGTTGGTATCATCTTTCATTTCTTTCATCAGTGTCTTATAGTTTCCTGCATACAGGTCTTTTGTCTCCCTAGGTAGGTTTATTCCTAGGTATTTTATTCTTTTTGTTGCAATGGTAAATGGGAGTGTTTCCTTACTTTCTCTTTCAGATTTTTCATCATTAGTGTATAGGAATGCAAGAGATTTCTGTGCATTAATTTTGTATCCTGCAACCAAATTCATTGATTAGCTCTAGTAGTTTTCTGGTGGTATCTTTAAGATTCTTTATGTAGAGTATCATGTCATCTGCAAACAGTGACAGTTTTACTTCTTCTTTTCCAATTTTTATTTTTTATTTCTTTTTCTTCTATGATTGCCGTGGCTAGGATTTTCAAAACTATGTTGAATAATAGTGGTGAGAATGGACACCCTTGTCTTGTTCCTGATCTTAGAGGAAATGCTTTCAGTTTTTCACCACTGAGAATGATGTTTGCTGTGGGTTTGTCGTATATGGCCTTTATTATGTTGAGGTAGGTTCCCTCTATGCCCACTTTCTGGAGAGTTTTTAACATAAATGGGTGTTGAATTTTGTCAAGAGCTTTTTCTGCATCTATTGAGATGATCATATGGTTTTATTCTTCAGTTTGTTAATATGGTGTATCACATTGATTGATTTATGTATATTGAAGAATTCTTGCATCCCTGCAATAAATCCCACTTGATCATGGTGTATGATCCTTTTAATGTGTTGTTGGATTCTGTTTGCTAGTATTTTGTTGAGGATTTTTGTATCTATCTATATTCATCAGTGATATTGGTCTGTAATTTTCTTTTTTTGTAGTATCTTTGTCTGGTTTTGGTATCAGGGTAATGGTGGCCTCATAGAATGAGTTTGGGAGTGTTACTTCCTCCACAATTTTTGGGAAGAGTTTGAGAAGGATGGGTGTTAGCTCTTCTCTAAATGTTTGATAGAATTCACCTGTGAAGCCATCTGGTCCTGGACTTTTGTTTGTTGGAAGATTTTTAACCACAGTTTCAATTTCAGTGCTTGTGATTGGTCTGTTCATATTTTCTATTTCTTCCTGGTTCAGTCTTGGAAGGTTATACCTTTCTAAGAATTTGTCCATTTCTTCCAGGTTGTCCATTTTATTGGCATAGAGTTGCTTGTAGTAGTCTCTCAGGATGCTTTGAATTTCTGCGGTGTCTGTTGTAACTTCTCCTTTTTCATTTCTAATTTTATTGATTTGAGTCCTCTCCCCCTTTTCCTTTATGAGTCTGGCTAATCGTTTAGCAATTTTGTTTATCTTCTCAAGGAACCAGCTTTTAGTTTTACTGATCTTTGTTACTGTTTTCTTTGTTTCTATTTCATTTATTTCTGCTCTGATCTTTATGATTTCTTTCCTTCTGCTAAATTTGGGTTTTGTTTGTTCTTCTTTCTCTAGTTCCTTTAGGTGTAAAGTTAGATTGTTTGAGATTTTTCTTGTTTCTTGAGGTAGACTTGTATAGCTATAAACTTCCCTCTCAGAACTGCTTTTGCTGTATCCCATAGGTTTTGGATCGTCGTGTTTTTGTTGTAATTTGCCTCCAGGTATTTTTTGATTTCCTCTTTGATTTCTTCAGTGATCTCTTGGTTATTTAGTAACGTGTTGTTTAGCCTCCATGTGTTTGTCTTTTTTACGTTTTTTTCCCTGTAATTCATTTCTAATCTCATAGCATTGTGGTCAGAAAAGATGCTTGATATGACTTCAATTTTCTTAAATTTACTGTGGCTTGATCTGTGACCCAAGATGTGGTCTATCCTGGAGAATGTTCCGTGCACACTTGAGAAGAAAGTGTAATCTGCTGTTTTTGGATGGAATGTCCTATAAATATCAATTAAATCTATCTGGTCTATTGTGTCATTTAAAGCTTGTGTTTCCTTATTTATTTTCATTTTGGATGATCTGTCCATTGGTGTAAGTGAGGTGTTAAAGTCCCCCACTATTATTGTGTTACTGTCGAGTTCCTCTTTTATAGCTGTTAGCAGTTGCCTTATGTATTGAGGTGCTCCTATGTTGGGTGCGTATATATTTATAATTGCTATATCTTCTTAGATTGATCCCTTGATCATTATGTAGTGTCCTTCCTTGTCTCTTGTAACATTCTTTATTTTAAAGTCTATTTTATCTGATATGAGTATTGCTACTCCAGCTTTCTTTTGATTTCCATTTGCATGGAATATCTTTTTCCATCCCCTCACTTTCAGTCTGTATGTATCCCTAGGTCTGAAGTGGGTCTCTTGTAGACAGCATATATATGGGTCTTGTTTTTGTATCCATTCAGCAAGCCTGTGTCTTCTGGTTGTAGCATTTAATCCATTCATGTTAAAGGTAATTATTGATATGTATGTTCCTATGACTGTTTTCTTAATTGTTTTGGGTTTGTTTTTGTAGGTCCTTTTCTTCTCTTGTGTTTCCCACTTAGAGAAGTTCCTTTAGCATTCGTTGTAGAGCTGGTTTGGTGGTGCTGAATTCTCTTAGCTTTTGCTTGTCTGTAAAGCTTTTGATTTCTCCATCAAATCTGAATGAGATCCTTGCTGGGTAGAGTAATCTTGGTTGTAGGTTCTTCCCTTTCATCACTTTAAGTATATCATGCCACTCCCTTCTGGCTTGTAGAGTTTCTGCTGAGAAATCAGCTGTTAACCTTATGGGAGTTCCCTTGTATGTTGTCATTTTTCCCTTGCTGCTTTCAATAATTTTTCTTTGTCTTTAATTTTTGCCAATTTGATTACTATGTGTCTTGGTGTGTTTCTCCTTAGGTTTATCCTGTATGGGACTCTCTGCGCTTCCTGGACTTGGGTGGCTATTTCCTTTCCCACGTTAGGGAAGTTTTCGACTATAATCTCTTCAAATATTTTCTCGGGTCCTTTCTCTCTCTCTTCTTCTTCTGGGACCCGTATAATGCGAATGTTGTTGTGTTTAATGTTGTCCCAGAGGTCTCTTAGGCTGTCTTCATTCCTTTTCATTCTTTTTTCTTTATTCCGTTCTGCAGCAGTGAATTCCACCATTCTGTCTTCCAGGTCACTTATCCGTTCTTCTGCCTCAAGTATTCTGCTATTGATTCCTTCTAGTGTAGTTTTCATTTCAATTATTGTATTGTTCATCTCTGTTTGTTTGTTCTTTAATTCTTCTAGGTCTTTGTTAAACATTTCTTGCATCTTCTCGATCTTTGCCTCCATTCTTTTTCCGAGGTCCTGGATCATCTTCACTATTATTCTGAATTCTTTTTCTGGAAGGTTGCCTATCTCCACTTCATTTAGTTGTTTTTCTGGGGTTTTATCTTGTTCCTTCATCTGGTACATAGCCCTCTGCCTTTTCATCTTGTCTGTCTTTCTGTGAGTGTGGTTTTTGTTCCACAGGCTGCAGGATTGTAGTTCTTCTTGCTTCTGCTGTCTGCCCTCTGGTGGATGAGGCTATCTAAGAGGCTTGTGCTAGTTTCTTGATGGGAGGGACTGGTGGTAGGTCGCTAGTGTGTTTTAAAATAGAAGAATTTTTATATGCGAATTTTGGAAAAGGAGAAAAATTGAAAATGACTAACAAAATTTTATACTATTCAGCCTTAGGCTGTTTCTAGGCTATCACTAAGCAGAAACTGCTGACAAACCAGAACCTTAAAAGGAAATATATACTGTACATCCATCTTTACTGTTATATTCCAGGGGTAAAAGGCTAGCTCATGCAGGAAATGATATCGTTTAGAAAGATATATCCTTGGGTTCTAGCTAAAGAAAACCATGTATATTTTAAAGTCATAATATAACACAAATTGAAAGTTCAGAGAAACAGAAAAGAATGAATAATCAGTACATAAACTATCTGATAATTAATTATTCCAGTAAGTTGATATTTAATATGGCTTGAAACTAAAATCAGAATTTAACCTGCATACATTTGGGCAACCTGCATACATTGACTAAGAACAGAAAATTAAAGCAGTACATCCCAGATGTAATTCTGGTCAAGAATTCTCTTGGCAACTTTTATCTTTTTATTTATATGGAAGATTTTAAACTATGGACACCCCCCCCCCCGACCCTGTCTTCTCGATGTGGCTACCTTCCATTCATCCCTGAAAGCCCAGCTCAAATATTTCTTCCACTGTGAAGCCTACCTCAAATTCCCAGGTCAAATTAATGATTCTCTCCTCCATGCCTACCTAGTCTTTTGGGCATCTGGCCAGTATTACACATACTATATTACTACGAGTTATTTACCTGTCTAAATCACTCACAAAACTATAAGCTCCCAAAGGGCAGAAACGGTGTCTTATATTCTTTGTATCTCTGCTATCTGGAGCACCACTAGGACCTGGGCAGGAGTTTACCCATATTTTGCAGAAATGAATGCCCAGTATAGTTATCAAAAGCTGTTGGCATGAGGCACAAAAGTAAAATGAAGAAGTGGTAACTGAGAGAAGAATATGGATTAAAAAGCATCTTTGGGGGAGGATTTCCACTTCTGCCCATGAAAGATTATCTGCTGTTATGCCTGACAGTCATAAACAGCTAGAAAACCAGACAAAATATATGAAACACTCTTTTCAGATATTGTATAACAGGCAGTGCAGGACTTTAAGCCCCACAAGAAGGAAAACAAGTGAGTTCTATCATTTCCCCAGCTTACTGCTGAAAGGCAGGTCTCAGGATGCAGACCAGGGAGGCCCAGTGGCCTCGGAGTTGAAGTGAGAGTGGAGTTTGCAGAGACTAAGGTGTCTAGAACTTACACGACAGAGGATGGGAGGGAAGGGCATTCCACAAGCACACTCTGGAAATCACACAGGGCACTCTTGAACCCCTGCACACTAACTTGTGAATTTATGAGCCGAAATTCCACAAGGCTGGAGAAAGAACCAGGAAAGCAGTAAGCCAAACAATTTCTGAAACTCACATAGGGCTAAGAGCAGTTCATGTTCCCACCAGCCAGAGTGGAAAGACCTCATAATATATGGGGCAATGGGTACCGTCCTCAGAAGGGTATTGCCTTAGTAGGGAGGTTTAATTAAACCAGACTTAAGGCTGCTCTGGATGAGCCCTAACCAAACTCAAAAGCAAGCCTAGAACTGATTACAAGTAACTTAACCTTATGCCAGAACCAAGCCCAATCTCCTTTAAAGGAATCAAACAAAATCCAGCACCCAAAAACATAAAATATACAATGTTTGGCATACAGTAAAAATCTTCCAGGCATGAAAAAAGCAGGAAAATGTGACTTGAGAAAGCTCATTCAATTAAAAAAAAACAGATCCAGAAATGATGGACTAGCAGACAAGAGTTAAAAGAGTTATTATAAATATACTCTATATGTTCAAAAAGTAGAGGAGAACATAAGCATGATAAAGCAAAGAAATGACTTTTTTTTTTAAAAAAAAGAGGGGAAGGGATATCTAAAGCTGAAAAACACAGTTATTTGAAATTAAAAATACAAGGGTGGGGGGAAGAGATAGCTAGAGTTTTGGATTGACATGTACACACTGCTATATTTTAAATGGATAACCAACAAGGACCGACCATGTAACACAGGGAACTCTGCTCAATATTATGTAACAACCTAAATGGGAAAAGAATTTGAAAAACAATAGATACATGTATATGTATAACTGAATCACTTTGCTGTACACCTGAGACTATCACAACATTGTTAATCAACTATACTCCAATATAAAATAAAAAGTTTTAAAAAAATGCATTGGATGGGATTAATGGCAGCATAGACATGACAGAAAAAAAAGACCACTCAACCTGGAAACATAACATTAAAAATTACCAAAGTAGGACAGAAAGGAAAAAGACAGAAAGGAAAAAAAAATCCAAAAAGTGCATCAATGACCTGTGAGAAAACACCAGGTGGTCAAACACAGAAATTGGGAAGGGAGGAGGCAGAAAAATACTGGAAGAAATAATGGCCAAAGTATTTGATAATAACTATAACCCTATAGATCAAAGGACATATGGTGCACATTAGTGTGAACTCATCCTTTTCAATATATATAGGTTAAATATAAAAATAAATACAGGTGCAAATGTGTGAGTTTGTATATATAAATATACACATACATATATTTCCTTGCTAAACACACCAAGAGGATCTGGGAGTGGTTTCTAAACACCGCCCTCCACTAAAAGAACCAGGGCTCCTGGAGAAATGCTTGATTCTAGGGCTGAGGCCAGGGAAGAACAAGGTAAGTCTGGAACATTATATTGTGCCATAAAATAAAAATATATTCAAAGGATAATGAGAATACATCAAAAGGACACAGGAAGCTAAACTGATGGTATTCCAACTAGCCAAATTTGGAGCATTTTGCAATTAAAAATAAATAGTCGTTCCTTGGTGTCCATGAGGGGAATGATTCCAGGACCCCCATGGATACCAAAGTCCCTGGATGCTCAAGTCCTTTATATAAAATGTATTTGCATATAACCTACGCACATCCTCCCGTATACTTTGAATCACCTCTAGATTACTCATATCTAATACAATGCAAATACTATGTAAATTGATGTAAATGATATGTAAGTAGTTGCTGGTGCTCAGCAAATTCACGTTTTGTTTTTTGGAACTTTCTGGAATTTTCTTCCTATTTTCAATCCGCGCTTGAGTGAATCTGTGGATGCAGAACCCACCGATACGGAGGGCCAAATGTAATGACTTTAACAGATCACAACTCATTGAATAAAATAAGAAGTCACTGTTCTACACTGACTTAAACAAATAAATTAATAAAAACTGGGGATAAGAGAAAGGTCTTCCTTACAGTAAAACGCAAACTAATAAATGTAGAAGGAATGATAAAGTTAGAAAAATCACTGTTTGGCAACCATCACTGTATAATTAATTCAAGCAAGAAATATCAATGGATATTATGACTGGTGAAAGAAAGTGTGTTGAAAAACAAGATTACATAAAGTCTCACAATATCTCCTCAAAAATATAGTAGTTATCAAAAAAAAAAAAGAAAAAACTTTATAACAAAACTGGGCAAAACTGACATTTTTATATAAATAAAAACAAAGAATTTGTTTCCAGCTGACCTGCACTATGAGAAATGCTACAAGAAGTTCTTCAGACTAAGAATAACTGACATCAAATGGAAATGTGAATCTATAGGAAGGGATTAAGAATTCCAGAAATGATAAACATGGGTGTAAACATTCTACATATAGTTTTTTCTTCCCTTAATTTCTTTAGAAGATATATGATTCTTTAATAAAAGACACAGACACACCTCCTCTGAGATTTCATGGAAAGAAACAAGAATGGATGCAGGCGCAGAGATCTGCTGGAGTGCGGAACAAAGTGAGGCTGCTCTTGCAAACGTTCTCCATTGGTTTAGAGTGACCATTCTCCTAGTGCATCCCACTCTTCTGAGTAAGACTCACACTTTGCCAGGTAACAGCCACGTTTAAAAGGTTAACTGAAGCGCTATTACACATACAAATAAACCTACAAGGTAATCGGGAATGAATTATCAACTTTTCAAAGATGGTATCTGGGGGAAAATACACTCTGAGGATCAACCCTGAGTCTGGAGGTCGCAGCTCAGCGGTTCAGAGAAGACTGTGGCTCTGATTAAGACCCACCTCCTCATCCCCCCCTTTGTCACTCCACTTTCCAATGCAGAGGTAAGGCCCGACAGCTGGCACAGGCAGATGTCTGATAAATGCCAGGACCTTCTTCGTTTATATTATTTGTCTGGCTGATAGGTGGGTTCGTGAGAAAGATGTGAATAAGCTGGTCATTTGAAATCCAGCTCCCTCATGTTCTTCACATCAACCTTTTCCATCGATTCATTCTTTCCCTGCTTCAACCTCCAGCGCTAATTCTCAACGTTCCATGTGATTTGAGAGCCTTCACCGCCGTTTTGTGAGATTTTGCTCCACCAAGGAAAGCCCCAGGCTCTTTTTAATTGTCAAAATCTCCTTCACATGCATCATGTTTTTTTTAAGCTAAGTTGATAATTTATTAATAGCTACTATACATTTGTATACATTTCCTCCTGGTGTGTAGGTTCATCACGAAAACCAAATTACTGTATATAATAGAAGCTGCCCATTCATCACAGAATCAGAAGTTTTGCTATTGCTTGAAAGGTAGTCCCATGACGTTGGTGTTTTATCCTTTATATCTTCAGAGACACATATACCTAGAATATAATCAGTATTGGTCATTGGAAGCCTTGAGGCATCTTCCTCCAGCAGTGCTGGAAAAACACTGATAACATTTTTGGTACTAAGTGCTTCCTTTTCAATATCTCTAAATAGGCAATAGGATTTTTTCTTATCACAGTTCTTTTAACAATTGCCATATTATAATTATCTAGACATCAGTTTATACAATATTAGTTACAATTTCAGTTAAGATTTTGGAAGCAAGAGGCATATTTACAAATCCTTTCCCAGGATGAAGTACTCCAATCTGTCAGTCAGTCATAAATTCAAGAAACAGTCTGTAGTGGACATTTGTGATTTCTCCCACAGTAGCAATTCCTGCCTAATAGTCCTCAGTTTCCATGCTAGGAGCCATATGGTTCCAGAAAACCTTACTATACTTTAGTGGTGAAGCATGTGAGCTAGACTAAGCCAATCAGGTAGCCTGTCACCTAGGCATATGACCATGTGACCCACGCCTGACTAACTAATGAGAATCTCTTTTGCTATAGAGTGTGCATTATATGGATAAAAGACCTGGAACTCCTGTAGCCATTTTGCTTTCATGTAGAAAACTAGTCAAAGGATGGAACCAATACATGAAGGATGACAGAGTGAAAAGACAGAGAAAATTACAGAAAAGTAAAATGAGACCCTGACATTATAAACCTCTGGATCAAACAGCACCTAAACCTGAACTACCTGTGAGATTACAACTGCTTCACAGCCGTGCAACTGTACAGTCCCACAGGGTCCCATTCTCAAAAGGGGTCCCCCACATTTGGTTCAATGCTCTTGTGCTTCCTTCTGAAATTCTTAATAACTTTATCTTAGGACCTGTGTCTGTAAATGAAGTCCTATGGAACAATGGAGCAGGTCTATAAGCAAAGAAAATACACGTGGCAGTAACTAGCACGTGTGGGGCAGTCCAGGATTCTTGGGACTCTGAGAGGAAAACCCAGTCAGGACCTGGATACAGATCTGCAGAAGCAGCAGCCAGGGCAGCAGTGGCTGTGACCCAGCAAAGAGGAGGGGCTGCTGGTGGAGGCAGTGCATGGGGACTGGCTTGCCTGTCTCTGCACCCATCCCACTGGCATCTGCACAAACGTTACCTCTGGGAACTGTCAGAACTGTCAACAACAAACTACAAGTAAATAAAAGAATATACTTGGACATATGCATCACATTCTTAACAACCAAGGACAGAACTCCCAACAGAGCTGCTTAGTATCACTGAGGCTTTTACACTGTATATGTTTGATCTCCCTTGTTGGTAACAAAGACAGTCCCCTCCTTAGGCAGCAAGACAATCTTTTTTTTTTTTAAATTATTTTATTTATTTATTTATTTTTGGCTGCGTTGGGTCTTCGTTGCTGCACGCGGGCTTTTTCTAGTTGCAGCGAGCCAGGGCTACTCTTCATTGCAGTGCGCGGGCTTCTAATCGCGGTGGCTTCTCTTGTTGCGGAGCACAGGCTCTAGGCGTGTGGGCTTCAGCAGTTGTGGCACGTGGGCTCAGTAGTTGTGGCTCATGGGCTCTAGAGCGCAGGATCAGTAGTTGTGGCGCATGAGCTTAGTTGCTCCTCACCATGTGAGATCTTCTCGGACCAGGGCTTGAACCTGTGTCGCCTGCATTGGCAGGAGGATTCTTAACCACTGTGCCACCAGGGAAGTCTGACAATCTTATGTCTTGTTGTATCCAGGGTCAGTAACAAAAATGATCAGTCAGTTGCAAAGAAAGTCACATATGCACGCACCACCATGTCCTCTCATGCGTGCACATATATTCATTGCCAGGAGTGGATAGAATAATTATTTTATAACTTTTATATATAAAACATCAATATTGCATTTCACTTGTGAGTATTTCATTTCTATAGAATGACATAAGATAGTGGGATTAATTTAAAAATATGAATGGTTGAATTTTAAGTAAGAAATCCATAGGGTTTGTTTAACCTCTGGGAATCTAATTTGCATCAAATCCACATTTTGCTTTTGTGCTCTGTCGTGGCCATTTATTGTTACCTTCTAATTTTTTAATTTCTCATTTTCTCTTAAGTGTGTTACATTTCAAAGTAAGTTGGTACTTCAGCGACTGCTATGAAAAAAAGAAATTCTTTTGGCTTAAAATAAAAGAGGAACTTTACTAATGTAATGTTATTTGGCATGCGTATGGAGCATAAATTATACCCTGGGATAGTTACCCAAAAGGGTTAAGACCAAAGAAAGAATCTGCTTGCTTATTAAAAATGCACACATTACCTCAGTCATAGGAATAGCCCCAAACTCGCCCAGCCACTGCCTCTGCAGATCACCCACCAGCATTAGCATTACATCATATGACATTATGGAACAACTGTGAACTCTGTGTAGTACTTGAATGTATTGTTTTGAAAGAATACGCTGTCATTAACTGGAATAAAAGCTTTCTGAAATCAAACCTGGGGGGTAGCCCTCACTGTGTGGCCCTTTTACTACTTTGAGAAACAGCCTCATTCTGAAAGCAGTAAAGGGGGAAAGAGATTAGAGTATAAAGGCAACAGAGATGAGTGATCCCTGCCCAGGCCAGCAAGCAGATGCAGGGCTTTACATTACCAGGCAGAACAACGTCAAAGCAGGAGGCTCTGTAACAAACGCAGCACCTGAAAATCCAAACCAGCTCACGCCCATCACCCTATTTCCCATTACAGCCTCTTGATTTTTACCATGGGCTTCGCTGGAATTGGAAACTGAGTCTTTCTTTTTTAAATCAAAGTATAATTGACTTACAATACTATATTCGTTTCAGGTGTACAACATAGCGATTCGATATTTTTATACATCACGAAAAGATCACCATGATAAATCTAGTTACCAGCTGTCACCATAGAAACTTATTACAATATTACCGATTATATTCCTGATGCTGTACCTTACATCCCTATGACTTACCTATTTTAAAACTGGAAGTTTATACCTCTTAATCTCCCTCGCCTATTGCCCTCATCTGCAACTCCTCTCTCCTCTGGCAACCAACAGTATGTTCTCTGTATCTATGAGTCTGAAACTGAGTCTTATTCTATGTACAAAATAGTTAAAACTCGATGTCTTGATGTCATCTTGAGATGGGCTATCACTTATAGCCATCTGACTCTAGGCAATGAATTGAAGCTCTCTGAGCCTCAGTGTTTTAATGTAGAAAATGGAAAGAATAATAGGTATGCAGAGCACGGGAGGTGAGGATTAGCTACTATTACTATCATGATGATACTTATCACTTCCACCCAGTTGTCCCCTTTGCCTACCTTTTCTAACCACTGTCCAAGATGTTTCTTCTTCACAAGTGAAACGCGAGCATCAACTTAAATGCTCACTGGCTTATTTTGTTCCCTGCAGTCTGGCCACTGCCCCTTGTTACCATTTCTATTTTCACATCACTCTCCTCAGGTGATTTCTCTACCCTCCTTAGCCAAATCCTAGGACTCCTCTTAACTACACGCTGCTTCTCTCAAGCTTTCCTCTCTCCTGCACCTACTCTCAACATACTCAACAACCAAGGTTCAAAGAGGTGAAAAACAAAGTCAAGGCAACACAGCCAGTTGGTAGCCAAGTCACAATTAAAATCCAGGTAGTAGAACCCTTGTAAACTGTTGGTGGGAGTATAAATTGGTGCAGCCATTGTGAAAAACAGTATGGAGGTTCCTTAAAAAACTAAAAATAGTACTACCATATGATCCAGCAATTCCACTCCTATGCATACATCCAGAAAAAACAAAAACACTACTTCGAAAAGATACATGCACCCCAATGTTCATAGTAGCACTATTTACAACAGCCAAGATATGGATGCAACCCAAGTGCCCATCAACAGATTACTGGATTAAGATGTGGTAATATATATACAATGGAATATTACTCAGCCTTAGAAAAGAATGAAATACTGCCATCTGCAGCAATGTGGATGGACCTGGAGAATATTATGCTTAGTGATATAAGTCAGACAGAGAAAAAAGACAAATACTATATGATATCATGTATATGCAGAATCTAAAAAATAATACAAATGAAGGTGTATGCAAAAGAGAAACAGAGTCACAGATATAGAAAACAAATCTGAGGTTACCAGAGGGGAGAGAAAAGGGGTAGGAACAAATCAGAGGTATGGGAGTAACAGATACAAACTACTAAATATATCAATAAAATAGATAAGCAACAAGAATATGCTGCATAGCACAGGGAATTAAACCCATTACCTCGGAATAACCTACAATGGAATATAATCTGCAAAATACTGAATCACTATGCTGTACACCTGAAACTACACAATATTGTAAATCAAATATGCTTCAATAAAAAATAAATAAATAAAATCCAGGTAACAATGCAAGCAAGTCCAGCTGTGTCGCATTAACTGCACCACACTAATAATTCACTCTTGGGGTTCCCAGTGATGATTTTAAATCTGAGGTTAGCTTCCCTTAACACCAAACCTTCTCCCAGATGTTTCCCCTACTTACTCAACTTATCATAAAATATGAATTATTTCAAATGCTTAAAGAAGGAACATTAATTCCAGAAAATTATTAAATACATCTCAAAGTTCTGGGGTTTTTTTTTAGTTTTTAGTTTTTGTTTGTTTTTAGCATTTCCCAGAAGTGGGGACAAAACTAGATCTCACAGGCCTCACCCAGGACTAGACGACTTTGGGAGGAGAGAGGACATAGTTAACAGGAAGTGGAGGCACGAACATTGTGACTGTGAGCAATACATGCAACTCCAGAAGGGATGGAGGACAGAACACAAGTGTCCGCCCCTAAGTTTCTAAAGATAAAGGTGTGTGTTTTAAATCTGGTTGCACAAGGATATATGAAAATGGAAATTTCACTGATGTTGGCTTCTTTGGAGAATCACATTATTCCTCAAAATAACAGAAACTAATGAGAAGATGGGTAACGGGATGTAATGTGTTGTTTTGCCTAAGAATCAGAAGAGTTTACCAGTGTCTAACACTGAGGCCTCCGGGGGAAGATTGAAAGCTTGTATTTCCTCATCTGTAAAGCACCATTTGGTTTTATTTTTGTTTCTTAAGTACAGTGTGGAATAGTTCAACTAGTACAGGATTTGACATCAGTGATAAAGGTTCAAGTTCAACCTCTAGCTGCCAGCTGTCTAATCTGGCAGAAATCATTCAAACATATTTAATGATGTAAGAACTAAAGGGATATTGTACGTGTGTGTGTAGGGGAGGGAACCTTTTAATACAAATAGCTCTATAAATGTCAGATGTTTCATATTATATTGTACCAGGTTAAGTAAACCAGGGTAGGTCAACTAAATCATTTACATTTCCTAATCTTTTGTGGTGAGAGGGAGACAGAGTGATTCTTACAGCAGAAACCCCATTCAGTTAATAGAAAATCATTGCCACTACTTAATAAAGATATGAAAATAATAAAATAAAGTAATGCATGTATTAATAACAAGTTAATACAAATATAAAATAATCAAATGAATAATAAAATTCATATTAAAAGGTAACTACCTCAATATATGCTAATCATAAATTAAGAGGGATGACGGTTTGTACACATTCTCTCCTTTCAGACACGAACTCTCTGTCAAACAAAACAGTTGCCAGGATTAATTATAAGTGTATCAGTGATCATGGAGATTTTCTCTATGGAGCTGAACTAGTCAACCCATAGTCCAGATCACAAATAAGAATGAAAATCTTTTTGTGGAAATAAGACAGGTAAGCCAACTTCATCATCATTCATTCATTCATTTACTCAGTCCCTACTTTACACCAGGCTCTATTCCAAGTGCTGAGGATTCAACAGTAAACAAAACATGGAAAGTTCCTACCATCATGGAGCTTTACATCCCAGCAGGGAAATACAGACAGTAAACAAATAAGTAAACTATGCAGTAAGTCAAGGGTGATTATGTACTCCAGAGAAAAACAGGCAGGGAAAAGGGCTGCAATTCTAAATACAGCAGTCAAGGAAGGCTTCACCAAGAAAATGCCATTTAAGCAAGACCTGAAGGAGATGCATAAGGCACAGAGATATCAGGGGAGAATGGTGGGGTTATGCTCATCTTTCCAGCAAGTCCAGATAAGATAAAATGCAATCCCTGGAAATAATTTCTATCCTCGTAAATGTATTGAGGCTTGCCTTGGGCCCTAGTATGTGGTCTATCCTAGAGAATGTTCTGTGTGCACGTGAAAAGAATGTGTATTCTGTTTTTTTCGATGTAGTGTCCTGTATGTATCAATTAAGTCCAACTGTTCTATTGTGTCATTTAGGATCTCTGTTGCCTTAATGATTTTCTGTCTGGAAGATCTGCCTATAGATGTCAGTGGGATGCTACTACAGTCAATGTCTTGTAATAACCTCTAATGGAAAAGAATCTGAAAAAGAATATGTGTGTGTGTATGTGTGTGTGTGTGTGTGTGTATACACACACATATATATAAAAAAAACCGAATCACTTTGCTGTACACCTGAAACTAACACAATATTGTAAATCAACTATACTTCAATAATTTTTTTTTTAAGAAATGCAAGCCCTTACCTTTCAAAAGTGGCTGGAAGGTTGGAATCTCTTGCAACTTGATGACATCGGGATCATTGCTGACATTCCGTGAGGCCTGGGAGCCCTGAGCTACAACCACAATATCATCCATCTTGGCTCTATGCTTAGCTGGAGAAGGGGCCACTGAAAATAAAGTTACACCGCTCAGGAATTGCATGTTATTTAGCGACCTCCGTCTCACCAAAGCTGTTTTCACTGTAGTCATTAAAAACGATATTTTTTTACACAAAAGATGTTAACCGCAGTTATCCTGCAGCGGGGGCTGGGTAGGGGAGATGAATTACAGATGACCTCTATTTCCCATGGTATTCAAAAAAAACCTTCAAACTTTATAGGACCATATACCATCTATGAGACTGCTTTTGTAGTTAAAAGTTTATTATTCAAAACACAAAATAATAACCAGATTGTTTTTAATTTTTACTTCTTTGATCCTCCTGACGTTTGTCCCTATTTCCCAATGAGGAAATAAGCATACAAAATTTAGCTGTGACTTGCCCAAAGTCACCAGTGCTAGAAACAGAGTTAAGAAGGGAATTGGAGGTAAATGGATTGTTGGTGTACATGGCCCATCCCAGTGACACTGGGGTTGCAAAGCTGTGTAGCCACCCTATCACAGCAAGCCCAGCATGATGAATAGATCCTAGTCACAGGAAAAAAATCCTGGTTCTTAACTCTAGATGATGGCACCAGCCCCCTCACCCTTAGAGTCACAGGGCAGAAAGAACCGGCAGGTCCACTGCAGGTTGAGGCAAAATAAAGAAACTTGAAGGACTGCTAAAGAGGCAGGTCAATTTCAGGTACCTAGGAGAATGTAATCCATTTAGAGAGAAGTGATTCAAACTATCAAGGACTCCCCAGACCAAGACATACTCTGCTCCCAAACATCTTCTGGTTGGGGCAAGAGTGAATCTTTATTGTTTTACACTCTAGAAGGTAGTATTTGCAGGCCCATCATAATCATGTCTCAAAGGTTTATCCAGGTATGCCATAGAACTGCCCTGCCTCCTGAAGGCTAACACCTCTTAAGGCTTGGCATTCACTCTTTTATAATCTCAGCTACTTTCATTGCTCTTCAAGAAGTCTCTCTTCGCCTCTTTTGGTAATTTACCTAATGTTTTACAAATCCCAAGCCAGAAATCCTTCCTAGTACAAATTCAGTGATTCCTCCTTCCCCAGATTCCAGAGGAAAACAGAGTTTACTAGATTCTAGCTAGTCTCTACTACTTGTCTGTAAAATGGGGCTACTGTGAGGATTAAACATGAACACATGTGAAGCACTTAGCACAGGGAACCAGGTAAATTCTAACCTATGCTATTCGGTAGTATTGGTTAGTATGCTCTAGTACTGGTTAGAGCCCATGCTGTTGGTTAGTAGGTGAGCAAGCCTATTAAAAAGATGACACGCTTCTCACAAAACATGCTTCTGGCCTGACACAGAGGCAAGAAGGTAAGGGGTAACAATTATTACTGCATTTGTTGTAACAGATACTACATTCTGGATCTTTCAAAGAAATAAGAATGAATGTAGCAGTAGATGCTGCTCACCGTTAAAAGCTGTCTCAATCTAGCCCCCAGAATGGTAGACTGAACTAGCCTTGAAGGTTACATTTCAGTGTGGAATACCCATAGACCTGCTAGCTTCTACATTTCTCAACTACATATCCTACCAAGATCACAGCAGTCCATGACCAGGGCTCTTTTAAGGACCCAGATATAAGCCAATTTGGATTAGCAACTCCAGAGCTTATCTGGGACAGTCCCAGTGGTCCTAGAGTTTGGTGGGTAACAACAAAAAAAGGAGCAAATGATCCTCAATTAAGCATCAGCTGTTTTATTTGAGGGCTCACTATACGACAGGAACAATAATCCTCCCATTCCTACATCAAACTCGGGAGAGAAATCTAAACAACATGGGCGGGGGAAGAATAGGGAAAAACACCAGATCTTGCCTTCCTGGCCAACTTCTATATTAGAAAGGGAGCCGAGACACCTTCCAATGGGAAGATGCAGTTTCTGGACTCGCTCTCACCCAAGGGTTCACAGCGATTGTTCACCTGCCACACATCCCTTCTGGAAAAGAATCTCTAGGACCCAATTTTAAGAAGGAATCTGTTCTTTCAGGTCCTATGACCCATCCACCGCGCGACCCAAATCTCACTGTCAGTCATGAATACTAAAGCCAAATATTAATTAGGTCCTCCTACAAAGAGTAGGCTGCAGCTGAGAGGAACAGCTGTTCTGAAAACAAATAATGTGCTCGGGCGCCCACGCTGGCTTAGCCTGCAATCACAGGTACCGGCTTCCATCAGGGGAATCAAGGCTAGGGCAGATGGTAATTTTTTTTTTTTTTCTTTTTTAAGAAAAAAGCATGGTGAGGGCTTTCTGTGCGTTCCGTCCGCCGGTCCCAGGCCCCAGCAGGCTGGAAGGCAGCCCGCCCCGCAAGCAAACAGGGCTGGCTGGAGAAGGGTGGAGATCAGGGCACCGACCTGAGGAGTTCAGATCGTTGGGTCGGCTCTCGGCCTCGGAGCTCTGCTCACTGCCCATGGTGCTGGCAGCGGAGGAACGGCGGAACGGGCGGCAACCGCTCGGGCGGCGGGGCGACAGGGAAGGGGCCGGGGACCGGGATGCGGAGGCTACACAGGCTGCGCTGTGGGGATGGCGCGCCCAGCCCAGGCGGGGGCGCGGGCGGCGGGGGACCGGGGAGGCCCTATTCGGGGAAGGACGTGCAAGGAGGTGCGGCGGAGCTACACACCGCTCGTCTGCCTTATTTAGGGAAACCCAAGGCAAGGAGGCGGGGAAACGCCGGGCACCCGCCGCGCCTGCGGCCGGCGGGCGGCACCGCTTTCACTCACTCGCTCGGGCGCCGCACGCTCGTTCCTTCTCGGACGCGGATTGGCGGCGCCGGCAGCGCGCAGCCGTCAGTTCCGGGTTAGAAGGCCCACCCCCACGCCACCGCCCCGGGCCCGAGGGAGGGCGGGGAAACTCGCGCTGGCGACTCCGGGGGCGCAGCCTTAAAGGGCCCGATCACCTCAAAGCCAGAACCGCCCCAAAGGGTTACCCGTTTCCTGTTGTAATGTTGCGCGTCACTTTTAAGTATCATCCACACCCGAGGCACTTTATCCCCATCGTTAGAACTTTATTAATAGGCTTTTGGGGAGTTTGTTTTTGTGTGTGTGTTTTTTTGGTATTTATTTTCGGGTTTTTTAAATTGACGTATAATTGACATAATATTGTATGAGTTTCAGGTGTACAACATAATGATACGATATTTGTAATATACTGCAAAAAATTTAACCTTGTTTTACAGATGGAGAAAGAGGTGCTAGATAGATTTAGAATTGGAATCCACAACTGCCTGGATGACAAGCTCCTGTTTCAGTTCCCAAAGCTGGAAGTTTGGCAGTGGAAGACCGTACAAAAAATACTAGATGGTGAAAGAAGGAGCTGGAAATGAGTAGAAAATGCTGATTCATGTGTTAGGGCGTTTGTGCATCTTCAAAGGAAAGTGGATGCCCCAAGTCTAGTCACTTTCTGGCCACCTTGACAATTATCCACGAGGCATTCTGAAACGAGCAAAGGCAAGAAAGAAGTACTACAGGTAACGCAGTACAGAAACTTCCATCTTTGGCAGGTCAAGGACTTACACCTAGCAATGCATTCCCACCAAGGAGTTGGGTGGCTCTGGGGTTCTCAGAACTTTGCAACTCATTTTATATTGTTTGTTTCACGAAATTTCCAGCAAATGCCCTGAGAGTGTCAAATTGATGAAATGATTTTCAAGTCCCTTCCACTCTACCATATCACAGACATTTCTCCTGTTTTCA
Organism: Eschrichtius robustus; assembly: GCF_028021215.1. Lineage (NCBI taxonomy): Eukaryota > Metazoa > Chordata > Mammalia > Artiodactyla > Eschrichtiidae > Eschrichtius > Eschrichtius robustus. The sequence goes on along the minus strand of NC_090836.1, from coordinate 10,257,282 downwards.
CTCATTTGATTTTCCCAACAACCCTGACACCCATAAACAGGTAACTTCCTCATGGTTAGGTAAGTGGTGAAACTAGGATTTAGGACTCTCTGGTTACAAATCTCATGCCCTTTCCTCTGCTCACCATTACAATACAGTCGTCCCTGGGTATCCGCAGTCCCTGGGTATCCACGGGGGATTGGTTCCAGGACCTCCAGCAGATACCAAAATCCATGGATCCTCAAATCCCTTACAGTTGGCCCCTCCAATTTCAAAGGGTAGGAACACTTGGATATGGAGGGCCCACTGTACCTTGAGAAAAGTGCAAATGAATGTAAATTCAGTATTTTGTGGGAATGTGAAGATAGAACTAAAAACTGCCTGAGAGATCAAAAGAGTCTCCTAAAAGACTATAGTCTTGAAGTTTACATAAACCACCAGGCTGATGGGACTGGGAAGGCCTTACTAAGCAATGTGCCCATTCCCTCTTGGGGCTCTCTCTCAAGACATTCCCTCTTTGGGGATGGGTGAGAGAAGAAGTAAGAGTGGGGAGAGTAAGTCATATTCTGACTCTTGTTCCCTCTCTTCCACACCAAAGTATATTTATCTTGTGTTCCATACCCTAATCTGTACTGATGTGATGGTGGTTTTTATGCTTCCCTTAGGATAGACGTTTCATTCTAAAAGGAATATTTTGTCCATCAACTGATGAATAGATAAATAATCATCCCATTCTCTACTGGCCAGCAAGGTCTCTGCTGAGAAATCTGCTGACAACGCTATGTATGAGAGATTTTTTTTCTCTTGATGCTTTTAAAATTCACTCTTTGTTTCTGATTTTAGACAATTTTATAATTTGTCTTGGAAAAGAACGTTTCGGATTGAGATTTTGGGGTGAGCTAGTAGCTTCATGAAGTTGTATGTCCAAGTCTCTCCCCAGGTTTGGAAAGTTCTCAGCTATAATTTCTTTAAATAAGCTTTTTACCCTATCTCCTGCTCTCCTCCTTCTGAGACTCCAGTGATACGTACATCGTCTCTCTTGTGGTGTCCTATAAGTCCCATAGGTTTTCTTCATTCCTTTTCTTTTCTTCGCTTTTCTTTTTTAAATTAATTAATTTATTTTTGGCTGTGTTGGGTCTTTGTTGCTGGGCGCAGGCTTTCTCCAGTTGCAACAAGCAGGGGCTGCTCTTTGTTGTGGTGCGCGGGCTTCTCATTGCGGTAGCTTCTCTTGCTGTGGAGCACGGGCTCTAGGCATGTGGGCTTCAGTAGTTGTGGCTCACAGGCTTCGTTGCTCCCCGGCATGTGGGATCTTCCCGGACCAGGGCTCAAACCCGTGTCCCCTGCATTGGCAGGCGGATTCTTAACCACTGCACTACCAGGGAAGTCCTCTTCATTCCTTTTCATTCTTTTTTCTTTTTTGCTCCTCTGTTTGGGTAATTTCAATTGATCTAGTGGCCTTCTAGATCACTGATTTCTTCTGCTTGGTCAAACCTGCCGTTGAAGCTCCCTGTTGAATTCTTCAGTTCAGTCATATTCTTCTGCTTCAAAATTATTGTTTGGTTCTTTTTTTATGTGTTCTGTCTCTTCGTTGAACTCATTTTGTTCTTGTATTGTTTTCCTGATAGCGCTAGATTGTTTGTGTTCTTTTCTAGCTCTCTGAACATCTTTAGAACAATTATTTTGAATTCTTTATTGGGCAATTCTTGGATCTCCATTTCTTTGGGGCCAGTTACTGGAGGCTTACTATATTCCTTTGGAGGACTCATGGTTCCCTGATTCTTCGTGATCTCTGTAACCTTGCATAAGTGTCTGCTCATTTGAAGAAGCAGTCACCTCCTCCAGGCTTTATGAACTGACTCTGGTAAAGGAAGATTTTCACTTGCAGGTGGGGACGTGCTGGAGCATGCTGTGACTCCAAGTCTAGTGGTGCAGGGCGCCAAGTGCAGGGGTATGTGGTGGCACAGGGTTCAGGGTTACATGATATCTTTTAACTCAGGCCACTGGAATCCACAGTGTCAACAACTGTGGCCCTTGGCAAGCACTTCAGTGTGTCTATAGTGGCTCTAAGGGCCACTGTTGGGGTCCTCAGCAGCCCCTCCAGATCCAGTGGCTAGAGACCAGACAGGTAGTAGTGGTTGCTGATGCCGTAGTGATGCACACACTCGGCTGCGGGGGTGCAGCTGCAGGTGCCTATAGAGACGCAGGAGCTGGTTGCCAACACACACATAGCAGTGGGGGACAGGGCAGGCAGAAAGGCTCAGTGCCAGCCAAATGCTCATTGGCACCTGCAGGGGTCCTGGCTGTTGGCTAGCACTCCTTTAGCTGCCAGGTCTCACCGTGGGTGCACGGCAGTGGAGGCCAGTGACAGGGGTCTGGCCAGGGGCATGCAGGTGCATATCTGGAGGGACTGGCTGAGGTGAGCGCAGTGGTACAGGCCAGTGACAGAAGGGCCTGATCTGGGCCCACAAGCAGCTGCGGGGGCCCTGGCTGTTGGCACGCCCTTCTGTGGCTACACAGTTTGCCCCAGGCACGTGCACTGCGGTGGAGGCCCGTGACGGGCATCAGGTGGTTGGCATGCAAGGTTGCAGCTGGAAGGGCTAGCCCAGATTGTGCGCATGATGGTGGACGTCAACCAGAGGGTCCAGACTGGCATCTTGCATTCATGCAACCACAGAGGCCTGGGCTGGCTGCCAGTGTGGTTCCAGACTCCAGGGGAGGATAGGGGCAGGGGAGGGAGCAGAGAGGGACACAGGCAGCTGTCATCAGTGGGTGTGAATACCTGTAGGGTGAAATCTATGGGAGGCAGGGTCTGAGGTAGCTGTGCTGGTCATCGGTTTCTTCAGTGGTGAAAGCTGCTGGGTTTGTTTGCAGAGCAGGTCACTGGAACTGTGATCTCTTCTGCTGCATAACTGCTGTTAGAAGTTCCTGCTTTTCTTCCTCGTTCCTAGCCATCTCTATACGTCTTAGCTTTGCAGGTCTGGGTGGGGTGAAACCAAACGTGGACCATCATGCGGTGCCCTGAAAGGCTGGGGAAGCTGGGTCCTCACCCCACTCCTCCTTTCTAGCAAGGGGAACTCTTTCTTGCTGGCAAATTCCCTCTTGGTGCTGAGCAGTGCTGGCTAGGGGGATGGGATGATGCGGGCAAAATGAAGCTACGTTCCTTCTTTCCTTGTGTAGTTATTCTCAAGTTTTTTGTTCTGCTGGGTTGCTGTAGTTTCTTAAGTGGACTCCAGAGCTCTCCCAGACCTGTTTTTGTTTGTAGATAGCTGTCTAACTGTTCATCTTTGTGGGGGCACAGAGGCTGGGGCCTCCTATGTTGCCATTTGTTTTCAATGAATGGATAAATAAAACGTGGTATATCTGTATAGTAGGGTATTATTTGGCAGGGAAAAAGAAGGAAAATGAAGTACTAATACATGCTGCAACATGGATAAACCTTGAAAACATTATGTTATGTGAAACAAGCCCATCACAAAAGACCACGTATTGTAGATTCCATTTACATGAAATGTCCACAAGGGGCACTATAGAGACAAAAATAAGTAAGTCTAAGGCTGAAAAGGAGGGCGGGTGCTGAGGGGATATGGGGAATGACTGTTAATGGGTGTGGGGATTTCTTTCTGGGAGTGTTGAAAATGTTCTAAAATTTATTGTGGTGGGAATTCCCTGGTGGTCCAGTAGTTAGGACTCCGTGCTTCCACTGCAGGAGGCACGGGTTCGATCCCTGGTCGGGGAACTAAGATCCCGCATGACCTGTGGTGCAGCCAAAGGAAAAAAAAAAAAAGAAAAGCTAAAATTTACTGTGATCATGGTTGCACAACTCTGTGAATATATTAAAAATCACTGAATTGCACACTTTAGGCGAATTGTATAGTTATGTGAACTATATCTCAATAAAGCTGTTACTCAGAAAAAGGATATTGGAAGATAAAATGCCTTCATTCATTGACTCAGAGTTTATTGGGAGCCTATAATTTGCCAGGCACTTGCTAGACACTAGGGAAGAAAGATCCAGCAAGACTCAGTCTCCCTATCCTTAGGAAGCTTACAGTCTGGTGGCAAGAAAATTAAATGGACATTTTTTTATCTGGCCGCAGGTTGCGGGATCTTAGTTCCCCAACCAGGGATCAAACCTGTGCCCCCTGCAGTGGAAGCTCGGAGCCTTAACCACTGGACTGCCCGGGAAGTCCCTAAATGGGCGTTTATAACACAAGGATTCTGCTGGAGAAGGAAGGTAGCTTCATTTTTTCCACTCTGTCCCACCCCCCACCAGCCAGCACTACTCAACAAAAAGAGGGAACTTGCCAGCAAGAAAGAATTCCCCTTGCAATGATACAAATGAACTGATTTACAAAACAGAAATAGAGTCACAGATGTAGAAAACAAACTTATGGTTACCAAGGGGAAAGGGGGGGGGGAGGGATAGATTGGGAGATTGGGATTGACATATACACACTATTATATATAAAATAGATAGCTAATAAGGACCTACTGTATAGCACAGGGAACTCTACTCAATACTCTTTAATGGCCTATAGGGGAAAACAATCTAAAAAAGAGTGGATATATGAATATGTATAACTGATTCACTTTGCTGTACAGCAGAAACTAACACAACATTGTAAATCAACTATACTCCAATAAAAGTTAATTAAAAAGAAAAATAAAAAAAAGAAAGAGTTCACCTTGCTAGAAAGAAGGAGTGGGGTGAGGACCCAACTTCCCCAGCCTTTCAGGGTACCACTGGAGGGCCTTCAGAGGTAGGATACATTTGAGATTGATGCCTGTAGCACCCCTAAAATCACTTCCACATGAATAGCAACCTATGGGGCTTATATACACAATAAGGAAGAATTAAATAGCCTTTTCCTGTTTATAAAGCACTTTCATATATACTGTCCCTGTATGACCTGCCTACAAAGTAGATAACACTTTCCTAATTTTACATAGAGGTTAAGGGGTTTACTCCTGATCACACAGCTAGTAAGTGATAAAACCAGGATTCAAGTTTTCTAAAACTCATTATGCCTCTGTCTACTCCAGACTAGCTCCTCCTCCTGTGTCTTTATTTTACCGGGCACCCCATCCACCTGGTCTCCCGAGCCGGAAATCTGGTTAGCCTCACCACCATATCCAGCCCACCACCACGTCTGGAGAGCCTCTCTCCTTAATTTCTCTTTTGTCTCCGTGAACAGTTCAGGGCCTCCTCGCTTCTCTCATTCCTTGGAAAACAGAAGCCTCTGGCCTCACCTCCTTCAATGCATACTTCATGTGGCTGGCACGGAGAATTTTCTAGAATATTAATCAGGTCTCTGAACCTATCACTGCCCTGCTAAAAACCTTCAATAATTCCCCATGGCTTCAAGATAAAGTTTAAAATTTAGCATATGAGAACATTCTTGCTCTGACCCCAGCCTCTCTCTATCCCTTTTTTTTTTGGCTACACCTGCATGGCATTCGGGATCTTAGTTCCCAGACCAAGGATTAAACCCGCACCCCTGCAGTGGAAGCGCTGATTCTTAACCACTGACTGCCAGGGTAGTCCCTAGCCCTTTTTATACAGGCAAAGTTCATGCCAGTCGGGATGAAATTCCCTGAGAAGTCCTGTTTTCTCTGTCTGGAATATTCAGCTTTTCTCTCTCCATCTAGTTAACTGAACTTCATCCTTCAAGAGTTAACTTATGGTTGGAAACTCATGTCCACACAAAACCCTGCACACTGGTGTTTATAGCAGCTTTTTTCATAACTGCCAAAACTTGGAAGCCACCAAAGTATCCTTCGGTGGATGTATAAACAAACTCTGGACCAGACAATGGAAAATGAAAAGGCATGGAGGAACCTCAAATGCATATTACAAAGTGAAAGAAGCCCATCTGAAAAGGCTGCATACTGTATGATTCCAAGTACATGACATTCTGGAAAAGACAAAACTATGGAGATAGTAAAAAGACCCATGTTTGCCAGGGTTTGGGGTAAGGGAGAGGGATGAAAAGGCTGAACACAGAGGATTTGGAGGGCAGTGAAAATACTCTGTATGATACTATAATGGTGGATACATATCATTATGCATTTGTCCAAGCCCACGGAATGTACAACACTAAGAATGAGTGTAAGGTCAACTGTGGACTTTGGGTGATTTTAATGTGTCAATATAGGTTCATCAGTTGTAACAAATATACCTGTCTTATGTGGGATGTTGATAATGGGGAGGCTGTGAATGAGTGGGGGCAGGGGCATATGGGAAATCTCTGTACCTTCTCAATTTTGCTGTGAACCTAAAGGAGCTCTAAAAAAATAAAGTCTTAAAAAAATTTTGAACTTATGCACCTCCTCCCAGAAGTGCAGATTAGATGTCTCCTTTGTGAGCTTCCTTAGTTAGCATCTTCTATTATAACATGTAGTCTTTACACAATCATTGATTTACCTGTGTGTCTTTCCCACTGAACAATAAGCATCTTGAAGATAGATTTATAACCAAGCAGGACCCTATGGAGCCTTCCCAGGACAGACCCTCCCCCATATCCTCTGCTGTAGCTCTTCTCTGGAGTACCCAGATACAGTATTGATACCGACCAGGGTTCTTGGCCTTCCCCAATCAATAGAAATTGACTAGAGGCCAGACAAGAAATTGCAGGCAAGGCTTTCCTGGGGCCCCGCTGCAGCAGGAGGGAGCGAGCACAAGCTTTTTCCTTATGTGGGGTCGGAGGGGTGGCTAAGGTGTTTTGACCACCCCTTAGGTGGTGTTGAGTGCAGGGGGCATGCTCAGTACCCTGCTTTTCTCCCAACACCCTGCTTTTGGCTCCCAGCTCTTCAAAACTGGCTTTTGAGTTTTTTGGTCTTTTGTATCTTTTTGTCCATAATTTGCCCCAAGGCATGCACGCAGTTATTTTTAGTCCCATACAGTTTCTTTGTATTTTGCTGCTTGAGGAGAGGTTTGTCCAGGTGCAAGCACTGCAGCAAAGGTTCCCTGGTCCCAGCTGGTCTCAGTATCTCACGCATATTTCATGAGTTTTTCAGAGGCTAAAAACCACCACCACATGGAAGAAATTAACTATTTGATGATAATGAGCAAGTAGCTCCCAGACCTTCTGGCACCTAAGGATTGATAATGTTAACTGCCGTGTTACCTAACCATCAACCAATCTGAGAATTATGCATGAGCTGATCACACACGCTGGGACGCGCCATCACCTGGCCTTTAAAAAGACTTTGCTGAAACGTTTTGGGGAGTTCCGGAGTTTTTTGGGCACTAGCCACCCGTTCTCCTAGCATGGCCCTGCAATAAACCTTTCTCTGCTCCAAACTCCAAACTCTTGACATTTTAGTTTGTTTGGCTTCACTGTGCGTAGGGCACATGAATTGTGTTCAATAACAGATTCGTGTCTTATCGGTCTTTAATTTCCCATGCAGATGCTTAATGCATATTTTCTGAATAAAATACTTTAAAAAATCTGCCTCCGCATAAATGGTGCTTCTAAGTATTAGGAGAAGAGGATTTAGAATCTCTTCGGCAACAAGGTGACAATGGATATAATTTCTAATTTAAACTCCTAGTTCATATCAAGAGAAAATTTTTCTTTAATCATTATTTTCATCAATGTCCTCTGTTCACTGTCATAACTGAAAATATATTACTTCAACCATAACCAGGTTCATTGTATCAAAACCTTGCATCTGGCTCTCTTCCTGTTTCCCATCATGGTTCAGGATCAAGGTGCAAAGGAGAACCCCATGCGGGAACTTCGCATCTGCAAGCTCTGCCTCAACATCTGTGTAGGGGAGAGTGGAGACAGACTGACCGGGGCAGCCAAGGTGCTGGAGCAGCTCACAGGTCAGACCCCTGTGTTCTCCAAAGCTAGATACACTGTCAGATCCTTTGGCATCAGGAGAAATGAAAAGATTGCCGTCCACTGCACAGTCTGTGAGGCCAACGCAGAAGAAATCCTGGAGGAAGGTCTAAAGGTGCGAGAGTGCGAATTAAGAAAAAATAACTTCTCAGGTACTGGAAACTTTGGTTTTGGGATCCGAGAACACATCAGTCTGGGGATCAAATATGACCCAAGCATTGGCATCTACGGCCTAAACTTCTACGTGGCGCTGGGTAGGCCAGGTTTCAGCATCACAGACAAGAAGCGCAGGACAGGCTGCATTGGGGCCAAACACATAATCAGCAAAGGGGAGGCCATGTGCTGGTTTCAGCAGAAGTATGATGGGATCATCCTTCCTGGCAAATAAATTCCCGTTTCAATCCAAAAGGCCAATAAAAAGTTTTCAGTGAAATGTAAAAAAACAAACAGACAAACAAAAAACAACCCAAAAAACCCAAACCTTGAATCTGAAGTTCCTAAGTGGGGAAAGGTCTACTTAGCTCCTAGCATGGACCACCTATGAAAGGAGATTCAAAGCTTGTGACCTCTCTATACCCTGGACCTTCGTGTATATCATCTACGGATAAAATGTACTCAGCACCTCAGTCTCTGGTTGCATCAGGAAAATTACTCCAATGGGAATTCACACTGGAGTTTACTTTGGTCACTCTTCAAAACAAATATTCGCAACATTATTGTAATTCAAGAGCAGGTCATCCTCTGGATACAACTAGTAGAGTTAGTTTCACACAATGGACCATTGTTCACAGGCATCTCTGGCAACATATGCCTCCAGTAGCTACTGGCTAAAACTAGAGCTGTTGGTTCTCAGGCCTAGAATAATAATCTACAGCTGCATGGTGCCTTAGTTTTGAAAGCTCTTTCACACCGACCAAGGTAGAGATACCGTGAAAGGTTAGAATACTTGGCAAGCTGTGTCAGTGGTTTAGTAACGTTGCACTTGTTCACCTGTATATGAGGCTGGGGGGAGCAAGCACTAATTTAGAAACACACTTGTAAAACCTACGCCTAGCCCTTCTTTTCCATTCACGCAATCAACAAATATATTTTTGTTATTTACTATATACCTATTACATACCAGTTACTATGCTAAATATCAGGGATAAAATTTTAATAATAGACACGATTGTTTTCATCATTATTACCCATACCTATTAACAATAAGTCATGCGAATCCCAGTGCCTTCCCGGAGTCTTGACTTGCACATTTAACTCAAGAATTGCCAACCTAATTAAGGACCTGCCATGCCTTGAACGATTGAAATAGGATTCTCTTAACTATGCCCCTGATAGAAGGCACTGTAAACTTTTTTTTTTTTTAATTTTATTAATTTATTTTTGGCTGTGTTGGGTCTTTGTTGCTGCACACGGGCTTTCTCTAGTTGCGGTGAGCGGGGCTACTCTTTGTTGCCGTGCGTGGGCTGCTCATTGCCGTGGCTTCTCTTGTTGAGGAGCACGGGCTCTAGGCGAGTGGGCTTCAGTAGTTGTGGCTTGCGGGCTCTAGAGCGCAGGCTCAGTATTTGTGGCACACAGGCTTAGTTGCTCCGAGGCATGTGGGATCTTCCCGGACCAGGGCTCAAACCCGTATCCCCTGTATTGGCAGGCGGATTCTTAACCACTGCGCCACCAGGGAAGCCCAGGCACTGTAAACTCTTGAACGTGAAGAAACTGTGATCAGTGGTTGCCTCTGGGGAGGAGAATTAAGATTGGGACACAGGGGTGAGAGGCAGGGTTTTCATTGTACAGGCATATCTGGGAGATACCACGGTTCAGTTCCAGATAAAGCAAATATTGCAATAAAGTCACACACAAAATTTTTGGTTTTCCAGTGCATATAAAAGTTATGTTTACACTGTTCTGTAGTCTATTAAGTGTGCAATAGCATTATGTCTAAAAAACAAAGTACATACTTTAATGTTAAAATATTGCTAAAAAATGCTATCATCCTAACCTTTAGCAAGTCATAGTAGTAACATCAAAGATCATTGATCACAAATCACCATCATAATAAATATAATAATAATGAAAAAACGAGCAAATGCTGTTGGAGACATGGCACCGAGGTAGGAGATAGATGGGCTCCAGGCTAGACATTTCCAACTGGCATCCTGTTCACACTTCCTGGGGTGAGAAGGAGATGGGCTCCAGGCCGGACATTCATTACCAACCCCCTGTTTACATCTCCTGAAGCAAGAGACAAACGGGCTCCAGGACTACACATTTATGACCGGACTCCTGTCTATATTTCGAGATCTGCATCTCGATGTAAAAACCAGCAACAGAAATAGAGTAAATAACCAGACATTGGACATTTTTATGGCAGGGACAGAGTGGGACTAAACCCTGTTAAAAGATCAAGAGGTCATAAATTCCCATCCTTGGGGCAAGGGAAACATTGCACATCCACAGAAAGGCTCCTTGGGAGTCAAAAAGGAGGGGGCGCCACCCCATAATATGTGATGCTAAGGCGGTCCCATAGGCCTCTGGGCTGTAATCTAGCTTGGAAAAAGTTGCGCATGCGTGTTGGGGAGGGTCTTAGGGCAGGGCAGGTGGAAAAAGAAACCAGATAATTGGCCAAAGGTAAGCAAAGACCTGGAAGAACTGCCCTATATAAATGACCTAACCGCCTTTTTATCGTGCTTCTCCTCACTAGGGAGGGCGCCCACACCCTTTCTCTCCGGGTGTGCCTCTCTGCCTTGCTTCTACCTCAACTAAACAAATGCTTCTCTGTTTGCTCTCCCACTTGTTGTGCTGTGTCTCCAATAGTAAACTTTGTACCTGTTTTTACAGTTTTTGCTTCCATGAGAAATGCATTTTTCACTGGGGGCAAGAGCCAGGGGGTGTGGTGTCTAGAATTCCTAGTTTTCATCCAGGCTACCCAGGTTCAATTCCTGGGCAGGGAATTAAGATCTCGCTTCACGCCACCACTCACTGCTGCCTCTCCGAAATCAGTACCAATAGACTTGCTCCAGGCAGAATTGCCACAAACCTTAAATTTGTTGAAAAAAAAAAAGTAGTCTCTGCTAAGTGCAAACGGAGGTATGCCTGTACAGTGTACATTTGTGTACTGTTTGACTTTCATCGTGGTATTTGCCTGTTCTCTGGTCTCCAGGAAGCGAGAAGGCGCAGCTGCAGACCCTCAGGCACCCACGAGGGTGGCGCCCCCGCCCTGGCAGCGCGCACAGCGGCTATGCGGGGCGGGGGTGGGTGGGTGAGTGGGGAGCCGGGGGACGCGGGGAGGGGCTCCCGGCTCTCCCCGGTGCCCGGGGGGCCTGCTCCAGGTTGCTGGGAAGCAGCTCCGGGTTGCAGGGCGGGAACGTGCCCTTCCACCTCCGGCAAACTTTCGGCCGCCTCAACGGAAGCAGGAACTCGTGAATCACGAACCCAGGGCTGGGCGAGAGCTGCGGAGTCTCCCGGGCGTCCTCCACGAGCCCCTCGCGGATCCGCCGCTGCTTCCCCGAGCGCGCGGGGCTGCCCTGCACCGGGAGGGCAGCAGGGCCCGCTCCTCCCGTCTCCAGGTAAAGGCTCTCCATCCTCCCCTCCAGCCCCCGCGGGCCGCATCGCCACCTGCGGGGGCAGCGGCGCCCCCCGCCCTTTCCCTGGGCGAGCCTCCTCCGCCCCTCCGGGAGCTCGGAGAACTGGCTGAGCCGGATGCTGGTGGCCCCCGTATCCCGGAGAGGGTCTTTAGGCCAGCCAGCAGCAGGGTCAGAAGAATGGTTTAGTGAGCCACGTACATTTCCTCAAAGAAAAGGCAGATTTCCCATTTTTTCTTGTATGATTTGTATCCTGTATTTATCGAACCCGCTAATTGTCTAATACTCTGTAGAGCGTGTGTTTATACACAGTTATAAACACCTTGATAAATTAAGTTAGATTATGCTGTGAGAAAAATGATTTCCAATATTTCACTGACTGCAGGTACGATCCGATAACTCCAGTCAACAGGCATGTAAAGCTCAGGTGCATCTTCTCCTACCCACCTGTATCCTTTTCCCACTCTATTTCAACAGGATTCAACTTCACTTTGAACCTTTTTTTTTTAAATTGTAAGCTTGTTTTGATCTTTTTATTGTGGTAAAATAGACATACTGTAACAAAATGTATTATTTTGATCATTTTAAGTGTACAATTTAGTGGCATTAAGTATGTCCACATTATTGGGTAACCATCACTACTGTCCATTTTCAGGACATTTTTGGCATCCCCGATAGGAAAACTCTGTACCCATTAAACAGTAACTCCCCATTCCCTCCTCCACCAACCTCTAGTAACTTCAATTCTACTTTTTATCTCTGTGAATTTGCCTCTTCTAGATACTTTATATAAGTGCAATCATACAATATTTGTCCTCTTGTATCCAGTTTATTTCACTTAGCATAATGATTTCAAGATTGTAGCATGTATGAGAATTTCATTCCTTTTTGTAGCTGAATAATATTCCATTTTATGTATTTGCCACGTTTTAAAAATCTGTTCATCTTTGGACCCTTAAGGCCTAAATAATAATGTATTAGAAGAATTAATTCACCTAATAATTGTTTGGTACCGTTAATGAGATAAGCGCTTTAGTATGCTTGTGATCCAGGAGCAATAAAGATGCTGGTGCTGAAAGCACAGCTCTTCTCCTGCATCCCCTGGCACAGTTCAGGTTTCTTTGCAGCAGCTTGAGGAGAGATTCTTAGAATCCATTCAAAGTGAAGTGTTGGCCTGGTTTTTCTTTTTTTGTTCCTGTTTTGTTTTCTCCAGTGACTTGCAAAGCGTGGCAGCATAAAAAGTAACTTGTGCCAGGATTCTTAACCTGGGGAGTCCATGGACAATATTCAGAAAGTCTGTGAACTTGGGTGGAAAAGTTTATTTTGCTAACCTCTAAATGTAGTGTAGTATTTCCTTTAAGAGGCATGTAGGCAAAAGCCGCAGGAGTATTAGTGGTAGGGTAGCTCTGATTTGCCACCAGTAGAAATCATAGATATTTCCATGTCATGTGACTTACTGCATATATCTCAAAATCATTACATTCAACACTACTTCAAAATTATGGCAATGATTAGACCTACCATCTGTTATTTATCACACAGCTTTTAACTGAAAATGGAGCTAATGGGATCTAGCTTACAGGATTCTTGTAAGGATTAAATGACATAATATATGTAAAGTGCTTAGCATAGAGAACCATAAATGTTACTTTCATTTTACTGTTTTAGAAAGTTGGACATAAGAGTTAGCAAGGAAGGTATTAGACTTGTGCTGTATTACCATATACTGTTTTTTTAAAAAACTGGGTTTTTTAAATTTATTTTTTTACTGATCAAAGTCTACCTATTTATATTAGGATGCACTCTTTATTTATTTATTTATTATTTATGGCTGTGTTGGGTCTTTGTTTCTGTGCGAGGGCTTTCTTTAGTTGCGGCAAGCGGGGGCCACTCTTCATCGCGGTGTGCGGGCCTCTCGCTATCGCGGCCTCTCTTGTTGCGGAGCACAGGCTCCAGACGCGCAGGCTCAGTAGTTGTGGCTCACGGGCCCAGCTGCTCCACGGCATGTGGGATCTTCCCAGACCAGGGCTCGAACCCGTGTGCCCTGCATTAGCAGGCAGATTCTCAACCACTGCGCCACCAGGGAAGCCCCAGGATGCACTCTTATGTTCTACAGCTCTGTAGGTTTTGACAAATGTAATGACATACATCATTACAGCATCATATAGAATAGTTTCACTGTCCTAAAAATCCCCTGTGCTCCACCTATTCAGCCCTTCCCTTTCCTCCAGACAACCACTGATGTTTTACTGTCGATGTTGTTTTGCCTTTTCCAGAATGTCATAGAGTTGGAATCATACCCTTCACACTGGCTTCTTTCACTTAGCGATATGCAATTAAGGTTACTCTTTTTTGTGGCTTGATAGCTCGTTTCTTTTTACTGCTGAAAAATATTCTATTGTGTGGATATACCAGTTTGTTTATCCCTTCACCTATTGAGGGACATCTTAGTTGCTTCCAGTTTTTTGGCAATTATGAATAAAGTGCTATAAATATTTGTCTGCAGGTTTTTGTCAGGATTTAGTATTGTCAGTTTTTTGGATTTTAGTCATTCTGATAGGTGTGTAGTGGCATCTCATTGTTGTTTTAATTTGCAGTTTCCTAATGACAATGATATTGAGCACCCTTTCATATGCTGCTTTGGTGAGGTGTCTGTTCAGGTCTTTTGCTCACTTTAAATTGGGTTGTTTGTTTTCTTTTTGGTAAGTTTTAAGAGTTCTTTGTGTATTTTAGCTACCAGTTATTTATTGAATATGTGTTTTGCAAATACCTTCTCCCAGTCTGTGGCTTAGTTTTTCATTCTCTTAACAGTGTCTTGCACAGAGCAGAAGTTTTTAATTTTAATGGAATCCAACCTATCAATTTTTTCTTTCATGGATTGTGCTTTTGGTGTTGTTATCTAGAAACTCACCTAATTTAAGGTCACAGAGACTTTATTCTATGTTACATAGGAGTTTTATAGTTTTGCATTTTACGTTTAGGTCTATGATCCATTATGAGTTAATTTTTGTGAAAGATGTAAGGTCAGTGTCTAGATTTTTTTTGCATGTGGATGTCCAATTGTCCAGCACCGTTTTTGAGAAGAATATCCTTTCTCCATTGAATTGCCATTGCTCCTTTGTCAAAGATCAGTTGGCTGTATTTGTGTGGGTCTATTTCTGGGCTCCTTATCCTGTTCCATTGATCTATTTGTCTGTTATTTTGCCAGTACTACATTGTCTTCATTAGCAGTGCTTTCTGGTAAGTATTGAAGTCAGGTAGTGTCAGTCTTCCAGCTTTGTTCTTCTTCAGTATTGTGTTGACTATTCTGGGCCTTTTTGCATTTCCATGTAAACTTTAAAATTGGTTTGTTGAGGTCTATAAAATAACTTGCTGAGATTTTGATTGGAATTGCATTGAATCTGTAGATCAAGTTGGGAAGAACTGACATCTTAGCAATATTGAGTAGTCCTATTGAGGAACATGGAATATCTCTCCATTTATTTAGATCTTCTTTGATATCTTTCATCAGAGTCTTATAGGCACATTTTAAAAACTTTTCAGTAATTATATTTCAATATAACTATCTTCCTTTGTAATCCTATATATTTCATTTTATACATTTAACAACATGGCTTTTATACATTTTAAAACATGTCAGAAGAGAGCCTAAGCACCACCAGAGTACCAAAGGGTTCATAACCAAAAAAAAAAAAAAAAAAATTAAAGAAGCGGTAATTCTGATCTAGGCTATCATTTAGTGAACAATTTGTATTCTGGAAATGAGGATATTTTCTGATATAGCCTTGCCAGTTTAACATTTTTTTTTCTGGAAGAACCAGCTCACCAATGGAGTTGGCATTATATGTATTATGACTTTTGTGTTTTTAGGGATGTCAAAAAGAACACTTGCCCCTACAGTTTCCTTCAACTGAACCAGAATATTCCCCCTGTTGATGGGCTAATTCCTAGAAGGACAATATATGTAATTTTCTTAGCGCATTGCCTACCACTCAGTAGGTGATTTTAAAATGCTAATTGTTATTACTGAGAAAGAAAATATGTCCAAAGCGATGATCATTGCTTCATCAATGACCACAGATTTTGTGTCCTTTCCCCTCTTCTTAGGAGAGGCAAGAAGAGGAAGGATTCTAGAACTGAAAAGCAGACTACCTCTTCTTTCATAGATACTTGTCAGATTTTAAGCATTGATGGGAGAGCGCATGTGTGTGTGCTTACTAGCTTTTTGCCAAGTTTTTAATGAAAGGTCTCAAATCTATTAAAAGTGAAACAAAAAATACTTGTTTATTCCTGTCCTATGAATTGTGAGTTGTTTACATTGACTTGAAGGAAATGAAATGTATCTTCTCTAGGTTTGTTCAAAGAAACAAAACTCATTGATGATTTTCTATTTTTGTGCTAGAGAGAAATTCCATCATATGTACAATCTTCTTGAAGCAAACTCAGGCCAGAGGGAGAGTTATCCGACCTTTGGAGACCAAGACTAAACTGAAATTTAAAATGTTCTTCCGGGAGGGATGGAGCTTGACTTACACTCGTGTAATAATTTGTTTCCTGACACTAAGGCTGTCCACCAGTCAGAACTGCCCCAGCAAGAGTCTAGAAGATATGGTCATTGACATCCAGTCATCTCTTTCCAAGGGAATCAGAGGCAATGAGCCCATACACACATTAACTCAAGAAGACTGCATTAATTCTTGCTGCTCAACAAAAAACATATCAGGTAAGTAATAATGCCTTGGCAACTCTTTATTCCATGTGTTTTGTGATGTAAGTAGCTGGTTGATGAAGCTAAATGGTTTGTACTAGTGATTCTCAATGGGGTAGAAAAGTGGGTGGCAAAATCACTACGGAATGTTCCATGGTGTGCTCTCCCCTCCCCTAAGCTGAGCCAAAGTTACTGATGAGTGTATATATATTATCACTTCAGATATGTGGGTAGAAAAAGGGTTGAAAACGACTGGTGTTATGTTCTAACAGGCATCTGAGATATTGAAAACAAAAGTCCTATTTAAATGCTTGGCTTCCATCATCATGGAATATTGGAATACAGTGTGATATTAGAAAGAACGTTTAAACAGAAAGGGAGTTGAGGCAAAAAATAAAATTCTAAAGTCATCCCATAGGAGAATCAGCATTTGAGTTTTAAGTAGAAGCACAAAATTTCCGTTTTATCTCCCTTCCCTGGAGCTGGTGGCACAGGTGAGTCAGGAAGCCACTGGCCACTAATTGCAGCTTCTAGGAATCTAAGAGGCATGGGAAGGGGTTTAGAATGACCCATTCCATGACACAGAAGGAAACTGAGGCCCACAGGTTTGAACCATGCCCTTGCATATTTCAGGCTCCAAACCTATGACCTGAAAACAGAAGTATATATCTAATAAACAACAAAAAAAACCCACATAAGTTTATTGAGCACCTAATGCCTTGGTAGGTGCTGGAGATACAACAGTGAATAAGATGGAAAAGACCTTGTCATCAAGGACCCTAGAAGAGCTAGTGGACACGGGACGCGTGATCCTTACTTGATTTATCAGCTGACTAAATCATATGTTTTCTCTTAGATCTTTATTTCCGTTTCATGCTGTAATGATTGTGGTATAACAAGACAAATACACATGGACATGAAATTGAAGGACACAGACTTTTGTGTATTTATATTTATTTATAGTCTTTGTCCCTGATTCCTGGCACAGAGGTCCTAAAACCCTGGGAATTTTCTGAGCTTAGGAGCTTCTTCTGTTATTCATAAGGAGCCCCATTCAACCATACCTGAGCTTATGCTAACGAGGTGACTCTTGGTGGGACCCTCGATTGCGCCAGGATGGCTGCTAGTTGCCAGCAAGACCAAGCTTTGCTTAGAAGAAGCTTGGAACTTTCAGTCTTCTCCACCCACCTCCAGGTAGGGGGAAAGGGGGTGGAGATTGAATTCAGTCGCCAATGGCCAATGACTTAATCAATTATGCCTACATAATAAAACTGCCATGAAAACCCCTAAATGATGGGTTCGGGGAGCTTCCAAGTAGGTGAACACATCCATGTGCCAGGAGACACCCCAGCTCCACAGGGACAGAGGCTCTTGCACTTGGGACCCTTCCAGACCTCGCCCTATGTACCTCTTCATCTGGCTGTTCATTTGTATCCTTTGTAATAAATTCTAACAGTAAGTATTGCATTTTCCTGAGTTCTGCGAGTAGTTCTAGCAAGTTATTGAACCTGGGGTGGGGGGGTGATAGCCAAGTTTGCCGTATGTGTGAGTGACCTGAGGACCCGATACTGTGACTGGCGTCTGAGTGGGGACAGTCTTATGGGACTGAGCCCTAGACCAGTGGGGTCTGACACTCACTCCAGGCAGTTAGTATTAGAATCGAATTGAATTGTAAGACACCCCGTTGGTGTTAGAGAATCAGAGAACTGGAGAATTTGGGTAGAAATGACACCAGGTATTTGCTGTCAGGAGGAAGCAAATACTTCAATGATCTTCTCAAATTGAGCTGTGTGCTTTTGGACACTCTTCATAGAGACGTAATTTATGGAAGTCATAGAGATCTCATTTAAATTTCTAGTTTTTCTTTAAATGTTGATATCAACATACATGTGGAATAGAACCATCACCTGCAAATAGGACTGAATGCCATGTGGGCGTATCCTGGCAACACAGGAAACCTTGCATTTCTCTTCAGTTCTGTGATAGGTGTTTAGTAAGAAATGAGGGTTTGCGGCTTTATTCTACAAGCAAAAGTACTGTTACTGCTTTACTGTAAGCAGAGGTACTGTGGGTCTCAGTTAATGGATCTCAGACTTTTCCCTCTTTTACTGAGCGTTGGTTTTTGACCGTTTAGGGTTCCAAAAAAGCACTTTGATAATTTGCCTATAGCCACAGACTCTAGAAAAATGCCTACAAATACAAAGGACACAAAATTTTGTGTACAACTTGGACCCTTTATGGACCCTCCCCTTTACCTAAGTGCCCACAAAAATGGTTTGTAGAATTATCACATCGTGGGGAAAGGAAAAGCCAAAGTAACCAGAGTACCTTTCTTGTTACCTGGCTAATGGAGACATGATAGGATAAAACCCCTGCAGAAACGAACTCAGTCTTATTTCCCACTGGGGGAGTCAAGGGTGATCCCTGACCACTGCCTGATTGGGAGACAAACAAAAATGATAAGGAAGAGCAGAAATTTGAAGAACCAAAAGAAGAATGGTACTGATAAAAGTAAAAAATAGACTTGGCATTCCATATGCTATGCAGCTCCATTGTGGAAGGAGGCATGATATGTATAAGGCCGAATTTACTGACCCTCCCTGCCCACCACCCTCCCCTCGCCCCACACCAAGAAAACCAGACTGATGGCTTCGTAGGCATCTAAGATGCCTTCAGTATGCAAGAGGTACATACAGGCATTAGGGTTAGATCCATTTCCTAAGGTCGGACTCAGTAGTGAGTTGTAGACTTAGTATTTCTATGTATGTTTTGATAAATATTTTAGCAAATGGAAGGCTTCTTTCTAAAGAATGAAATGTACTATTAAAAATGTTTCGCCAAAATTACCTTCATTCTGATTTTTAAACCCGAGGTCTTTAAAAGTTGCTTTCAGTGACTAAACTAAGGAAAAGGAAATGACTCAGCGGCCAGCAGGCAATGAACAAAGGTTTTTGTGTTGGCCGCTAGAATAAATGTTTTCCTGCTCGCCGTATTCTTTGGAAGATCCTATTTCAGAATAATGCATATGAAACCTTTCATTGCAGGGGACAAAGCATGTAACTTGATGATCTTCGACACTCGAAAAACAACTAGACTACCCAACTGCTACCTGTTTTTCTGTCCCACTGAGGAAGCCTGTCCCCTGAAACCAGCAAAGGGACTTATGAGTTACAGGATCATTAGAGGTAATAAAAACATTGTTCTTTGTCTTCTGTGATTGGAATTATTTAAGGATATGATTCATGTAGAAAGGTTGCCTGCAAGAGTTTAAGAAGAACTGCCAAAAGGGATCACAAATATAGAGGCACATCAGAAAAAAATCTCATGATTTAAATTTCAGTTGATTCAACCAAATATCTTTCTTTTTTCCAGTGAACGTATTTTATACCTATGAATGATAGTATTTTGTTTTGTTTTTGTTTTTACCTTCTTAAGATAAAAGGCACATAGATCTTTCATGTAAACATTTTGAAACACGTCTTTAGAACCGTGTCAGCAACACTGGAATAAGTATACAGGTCTCCAGGGGTGACTATTTTGAAAGGGTTAAGATGATGTAAATACAGTATATAAAATTCCAGTACATTTGTCGTTAGGTTCCAATTATTTTGTAATCACATTCTCTGAAATCAAACTCACTGGATTTTATTATCCAGACCTGCAAGGAAGCTCATTTAAGAAGTTTTTGAGAAACAGCTACATGCCAAATTTTGTGCAGGCATTGGAAATAGTCTCCACATTTGGAAATTACATATTTGCTCAGAATACAGAAAATAAACAAGTAAAAATAATATAATTATTTGGATGTGCCTTGGTGAGATTTTGGCTTGTTAATTTTTCAGGATGAAATGCTTTCAAGTATGAAGTTTACTCTTATTTCAGTTTTATAAAGTTTTTGTCCTTACACCCTTAGGTATTAATAATACTCCCTTTGTTCATTTATTCAATAAGAAACAAATTTTATTTAGCATCTTCTATGGGCCAAGCACTTTTTACGCCTTAAGGGTAGAAAGATACGACACTAAACATGAAAAACAAGGTTCTCATTTCTGGAACTAATATTTTAGGAGAGAGAGACAATAACCTTAATAAATAAATAATCAAGAAAAATAGTCACCACGGCCACAGAGAACAGACTTGCGGTTGCCCAGTGGTAGGGGGTTGAGGAGGAATGGAGTGGGAGGCTGGGGTTAGCAGATGTAGGCTTTTATATATAGAATGGATAAACAACAGGTCCTACTGTATAGCACAGGGAACTATATTCAGTAGCCTATGAAAGGGCTTCCCTGGTGGCACAGGGGTTGAGAATCTGCCTGCCAATGCAGGGGACACGGATTCGAGCCCTGGTCCGGGAAGATCCCACATGCCGCGGAGCAACTAAGCCCGTGCGCCACAGCTGCTGAGCCTGCGCTCTAGAGCCCGTGTGCCACAATTACTGAAGACCGCGCACCTAGAGCCCGTGCTCCACAACAAGAGAAGCCACCGCAATGAGAAGCCCGTGCACCACGATGAAGAGTAGCCCCCGCTCGCCGCAACTAGAGAAAGCCGGCATGCAACAACGAAGACCCACTGCAGCCAAAAAAAAAAAAAAAAAAAACCTATGAAAAACCGTAATGGAAAAGAATATAAAAAAAAAGAATGTAGGACTTCCCTGGTGGCACGCAGTGGTTAAGAATCCGCCTGCCAATGCAGAGGACACGGGTTCGAGCCCTGGTCGGGCAGGATCCCACATGCCGCGGAGCAACTGAGCCCGTGTGCCACACCTGCTGAGCCTGCGCTCTAGATCCCGTGAGCCACAACTACTGAGCCCGCGCGCCTAGAGCCCGTGCTCCGCAACAAGAGAAGCCACTGCAATGAGAAGCCCGCGCACCACAATGAAGAGTAGCCCCCTCTCGCCACAACTAGAAAAAGCTCGCGGGCAGCAATGAAGACCCAGCACAGCCAAAAATAAATAAATAAATAAAATAAATTTATTTTAAAAAAAAGAGGTGGTTACCCTTAAAAAAAAAAAAGTATATATATATAAACTGAATCACTTTGCCGTACAGCAGAAATTAACACAGCATTGTAAATCAACTATACTTCAATAAAAAAATTTAAATTAAAAAAATAACAGTGATCATAATAAAATGAAACATGGCCTTTATATAAGAATATATTTTCAAAGCAGAGAAAATTAAAACATAAAATTCCCATTTAAAAAAGTCATAAGAGCTATGCAGATAATTGAGCTAAGACAACATAATAGATAATCACAGAGGGACTTCCCTGGCGGTCCAGTGGTTAAGACTCCTCGCTTCCATTGCAGGGGATGCAGGTTCAATCCCTGGTCGGGGAACTAAGATCCCGCATGCCACACAACACAGCCAAAAAAGAAAAAATAGATAATCACTGAGTGGACCGTCTGGATTAGGTGATCAGGGGAAGCGTCTGTGAAGATGTAACCCCTAAGCTGAGATCTGAACACGGAGGAGCCAGATGTGGGAAGATTGTAGGAAGACCTTCCAGGCAGAGGAAACAGCCTGTTCTAATATCCTAAGGCAGAATGGTTTGGGAGTGTTTGTTCAAACACTCCAATCTCAGCAGCTGACTCATAGTGAACCATGTAAAGAGTGATATGCAAAAAGGAAGGAAAGTGGGGCGATCCCATCAAGCTCTGTAGCGGGTAAGGAGTTTTTATTTTCGGTGCATGATTGGTAGCCGTTGGAAGGTTTTCAGCAGGCACGTATAACGTGCTGTTTTAAAGGTGATTTCTCAAAGCTCACTGTGACTGCTCTATTGCGAATGGACAGTGACGCCGCAGCAAGAGGGCATGTGGGAAGACTGGGTATGAGGCTGGGACGAGATCCGAGTGAAAGGCCGTGGCCTTGGGGACCAGGGAGACGGTGGAGGAGATGGAGGAAAGTAAACACACGAGCCATTTCAGTGATAGCATTGACAGGGCTTGCTGGTGGTGTGGATGTGGGGAATGAGGAAAAGAGAAGAGTGAAACTGGGTCTTAGTCCTGGGCTTGAGCATCTGGATGGATGGCAGTGCCATCTACTGAGCCGGGGAAGTGGTTTTGCAGTTGGGAGGGAGAGTGCAATCAGGGTTCTCTGGGGAACGATGCTGCCCGGGCCATCCGGACACTGACTCTGCTTTGTCCCCTGAGTGAGGCTGTGTCTGAGTTTCGTTCATGAAGCAGCAAAACCTGACGTGTCAAACATTCCCTTAAACAGGAGCGTAAAGCACAGATTGCTTGTGTAAATTCTTCCTACATAGTGGTAGAAGCCCAAGTCTAAAAAGATTGGTAGATAAGGTACAAAGTTTCACTTTTGCCTGATGAAAAATTCTGGAGATGGTTGATGGTGAGGGTTGCACAAACTCAATGCCACGGAACTATACCCTTAAAAACGGGTTAAAGTGGTACATTGTATGTAGTATATTTTACCACAGTTGTTAAAAAGAATAATTTTTTAAAAAGACTATGGCACAGAACAAATTAGGCCTCTCAGAGCACCCAGGATCTTACCTCGGGTGGAAAGTATCTTGTCGTCTCCCAGCCCCTTCTGGGCTTCACACTGGCCAGGGCAGTTGCCCCTGACTGTTCGCCTCCTTTACGTCTATATATAATCTTGGCTAAAAACACCGGGACCTACAGTGTTGTGCGGATATGGCTTCTTGCTTGTCCTCTTTTTTTTTCATCACCTGGAACGTGGCAGAGCCTGTTGGACACCCGGGGATGGTATCCAGCAGGAAATGGGCATCGCAGTCTGAGTTTCCAGTGAGGTCAGGGCTCAAGACACTAATTGGAATGGTTATTTTTCTCCTTCAAGAGCTCCCATCAGGTGGAAGTTGGACCATCACATCTGCCTCTCTGATCCCTTCTCACTGCCTCTTCTTCATTGTGTCCTTTCTTCCACTGTCAGTGTGTATTCCCTATGTCTATCAGCTATTTCACAATTAAAGCAGAATATTAAAGAAATTATAGGTAATTGAATCCGGTCATTCGACTTCCATAAAATCTATACCAAATAAAAAGCTGTTGTTGTGAAACTGTTTATTATGTAATTAGTTTAAAAAGTGAAAACAGCACTTTTTGAATTAGTTTAAAGGAAATTAGTTTAAAAGTTTCTACAGCTTAAATGTCCAAATGCTAGGGAATGGTTGGGTGTAAAGTATAATGGATCCACCTGAGGGAATACAATGCAGATGTTAAAAAATAAGTTTGAGATGTAGAAATAAAATGTCACCTAAATTTCAGGTGAAAAACACCCAGTTTTTAAATTACATGAAAAAAATTTTAATTTTAAGGTATGCATAAATGTTAATAGTTGCTGGGACATGATAGAAATTATCGTTGAATTTGTTTTATAACTTTCATAATACTTCTGTCATGTTATTGATTTTATAATGCCTGTATAAAAGAGGGAGTATGTGGTAAAGATTCCATTTTCTCCGGTGGAATTGGGAGAAAAGGGAACTTGGCTTGTGCCTAAACCTTCTAAGGGCAAGTGTGAAGGTAGTGAGTGAAGTGGAATTAGAATCGAACAGTTCCTGTGTCAGCCACCAGGGGGCACCATCAGCCCGGAGCCGGTGGCTATCTAGGGGCAAAGTGGCACCAACCCCGGACTTAGTGTGCAGTGGGCTGTCTGTATCTACAGATGTTTACAAATTGTGTTTGTAATTCTATTTATGAATCTGCCCGTGTTGATGGATTGAGATTGCCCCATAAAAATAAATTATCTGCCTCCTGGTCAGAGTGAAATTCAGTAGATATGTTTGGTGGTTTGTATCCTGATGAACTCTATTTCCTGTAATTGACTAATATTTACAGACTGAAAGTTTGAAAGATAATAGTGTGCTCTGTTCATTCTGTAAAACCATTGCAGCTTGGCATTATTTAATCTTTGTTTGTTTGTTTGTTTTTGGAGCTTGGTGGTCTGTCATTCCTCCAAGGATTAGAATAGGGGAATTCAGAAATAGAATAAATTGAAAGTCTATTTGCTCAGCTGGTTTCCAAGTTAATAGTCAGTCCCTAAATTTTTTATCTAGTGAAGTCACTTGGAAATGAAACTCAAAAGAGCGGTTGAGGACACATTTCCCAGCTCCTTCTGTAGCTCATGGCTACGTGACTGAGAGAAAACACCATACCCCAAAGGCAAACATCAGTGAGGTGAATGGAGCAGGTGTGGAGGATCCCTGTGTGGTTCTAGGATCCTTGCCAATAGATGAATCTTATCAAGAAATGGGAATAGCCCTAGCTTTGCTTTATTTATGACCTTGTATTCTTGAGAAAGAAAACAGCTGTTTTGGTCATTCTTGTCAATGGCCTTATTTTAAGTTTTGAGTTCACACATATCACAGAGTATTTATTTAGCCTTCTTTTTTTTTTTTAACTTTTGGGTTTGTTTATTTATTTATTTATTTATTTATTTATTTATGGCTGTGTTGGGTCTTCGTTTCTGTGTGAGGGCTTTCTCTAGTTGCGGCAAGCGGGGGCCACTCTTCATCGCGGTGCGTGGGCCTCTCACGGTCGTGGCCTCTCGTTGCGGAGCACAGGATCCAGACGCGCAGGCTCAGTAATTGTGGCTCACGGGCCTAGTTGCTCTGCGGCATGTGGGATCTTCCCAGACCAGGGCTCGAACCCGTGTCCCCTGCATTGGCAGGCAGATTCTCAACCACTGCGCCACCAGGGAAGCCCTAGCCTTCTTTTTAAACTTTAAAATGAATTATGATGAGTCTTGCTCTTTTTAAAAATATCTGACACGACCTAAAAATACAGGTGCTCTTTATCTCGTGGTGAAGCTATGCCTATGAATGTGATATCACCTGCAGCAGAAACTCTTTTCTTCAGCATTGTTGGAGGAATTTCAGGCATCTAAATTCTATTTTAGAGTGTCCTAGAGCAGGTATCCACAAACTTTCTTTGTCGAGGGCCAAATAATAAGTATTTTAGGCTTTCAGGCAAGTCTTTTAGGCTTAGTGGGCCATATGCAATCTGTCGGACCTCCTCACTTCTGTCCTTGTAGTAGAAGCAACCATAGACAATATGTAAACAAATGGGCATGCTTGTATGCCAATAAAACTTTATTCATGGACACTGAAATGTGAATTTCATATAATTTTCACATGTTACAAAATATTATCCTTCTTGATTTTTTTCAATCATTTAAGAATGTAGAAACCATTCTTAGCTCGCAAGCCATATAAAGAGAAGTGGCCATAATTTGCTGACCCCTGTCCTAGATGGATTAATAAGTGACAGCTCTGAAGGACCTCTGAGTAGTGTGAAGCTTAGAGAGTAGTCAAAGATGTCACAAATCTGAAGTTGCCTCTGGATCTATTTGTTAGCAGAGAGGAGAGTGAGGTCTAGTTTAGAAACTGGTATTGAGGGGAGTTGAAATAGAAGACGGAAAAGAGAAGAGGGGAGAATCACCTTTGCTTCCTTCCTTGTGTTTCTGCCGTTCTAATTTAAGTGAAATGATTAGCCAAGTAGCAGAGTGATACAGAGCAATTCAAGCGGTCTTTCTCTGCCCCGGATTGCTTTAACCAGCCTTTTCAGTTCGAGCTGTGATAAACGGCATGTGTGACAAAGAGCAAAACTCTAAACTTTCTCACACAGGAAGAAGATCTGAGGCTGGTTCCTCCTCAGCAGGAGTTGGGACTGTGTGATCTTCTGCTCTTTATGCTAGCCATGTGGCCATCATGATTTCAAATACTGGTCCATGGTCCTCAGAACCTAAGATATTGGCTCTAAAATTTTAATCTTCAAGGGTCAAAAGAAAATCTCTCAGATCGCCTTCCTCCCCTGAGTACGATGCTGAAAGCTGGTTGTTTTTTTGGTTTTTTAAAAATATTTATTTATTGGGACTTCCCTGGTGGTCCAGTGGTTAAGAATCCACCTTCTAACGCAGGGGATGTGGGTTCGATCCTTGGTCAGGGAACTAAGATCCCACATGCTGCGGGGCAACTAAACCCGCGTGCTCTAGAGCTCACGTGCCACAACTACTGAGCCCGCGTGCCACAACTACTGAGCCCACGGGCTCTGGAGCCCATGCGCCACAACTAGAAAGAAGCCTGTGTGCCACAACGAAAGATCCCACATGCCGCAAGGAAGATCCCGCGTGCCGCAACCAAGACCTGATGCAACCTAATAAATAAATAAATATTAAAAATATGAAAATGCAGGCTCTCAGTTGCGGCATGCAGGATCTAGTTCCCTGACCAGGGGTCAAACCTGGGCCCCCTGCATTGGGAGCACGCAGTCTTAACTGCTGGACCACCAGGGAAGTCCCTGAAACCCATTTTTTTCATTGAAAAACGTCATCAGCTTTGTGCTGCTGCCTTGGCTTCAGGGACCCTCCAGCTTCCTCCTCCTCCTCCTCCTCGTGGAAGGCAAGTCACTGGGATTTTGTCTCCTCTCCGCATTGTCCTGTGGGCTACCCCCCGGCCCCATGATATCTCCCCTAGTGATGGCTTGCTTCCCAGTTGTCACTGCGGTCCCAGCTGGCACAGCCTGTGCCTCACACCAGCATTTTCTCTGCCTGTCCTCTTCCTGCCACATCACTCCAGCCCAGCTGCCTTCCCTGGCCTTGGCCCCTGAAGGGTCTCCATCTTCCTAAACCTCTTGCCGGCCATGCTGAGCTCCTCTTATCATCTCTGCTGGTCCCCTCCCACCTCTTCCTTCATTTGCCCGATCCTCTTCTGCACACTTCTCTTCTCCTCTGGGCCAACACTCTAGAAATAAACCACAGCATCTGGGGAAGAGGCAGGGTCATCAGGATCTGATTTAGCAATTCGTATTTTTCCATTTTGCACCATGAAATGTCAAGAATCAACAGTTTGAGGTCTTACTGAACAAGCTGATAACGTTTGTCCTTGTTAACCTGCCTTCGCATGGAAATATGGAAGTCTTCTTTTTATTTTCTTTCCGTCTTCAGATTTTCCATCTTTGGCGAGAACTGATTTGCCAAGCCAGGAGGTGGCCCAAGAAGAGTCTCTGTTCCGCAGCAGGTCTTCACACACCATCACTCCGACGCCCCCTCCTCCCACAGGTGCTTCAGAGCCCACGGTCTTATGGAGAGATTCATTCTCTCCGAAGTTTGGATCCTCAGATCACTTGGAGAAACTACTCAAGATTGATCTGGCGAGTCCACAGTGGACTGTTTATAAAGCAAAAGGCCACTCTCAGAAGTCACCATCTCCCTCAGAACAAACGGTAGCTCATCTGCTGCCTGAAGATGTGACAGTGTTCCCCAGTACAGTGGCAGCTGCTTCTCTGCCCACCATCCTGGCCACTCCAAAGCCTGCTTCTCTCCCTGCCGCCAGCGCTGCAGGAATACCTTCTGTGACTTCTCAGCCTCAGGGGGCCACCTCTGCCCCACCTGTAGCCACGGTCACTAACATGACCACAACTGAGGTTCCGACATCCATCTTTAGGGCATCGACAGACTCGAAAGGCCCACCAGACACGGTGCCCTTAAGAGACATTTCCAGCTTGATTTTGAACACAGAGGCTGCCGGGGACCCTGCTACGTTTCCTTTGTCAAATGTGAATTCTCCCACTACAAATACAGCAGCTTCCCAGGAAGACGGGAAGGCCAGCTCTGGTGGGCCCTCCCTGAGCAGTGCTCCAGAAAGTCAGCAGGGCCTCGCATTTGAACAGTGGCTCCTGGTCGGGACCGTGCTCTTTGGGGTTCTGTTCCTCGCCATAGGCCTGGGTCTCTTGGGCAGAACGCTCTTAGAATCCCTCCGCAGGAAACGTTACTCGAGGCTTGATTATTTGATCAATGGCATCTATGCTGACATCTAAGGAGGACATTAGATGCCTCTTTTTTTTTTTTTTGGCTGTGGGATGTGGGATCTTAGTTCCCCGACCAGGACCAGGGATCGAACCCGTGCCTCCTGCAGTGGAAGTGGGGAGCCTTAACCACTGGGCTGACAGGGAGGTCCCTAGATGTCTCTTTATTCATGTAGTTACTAATAGCCCCTATGCAGCGAGGTTCTGCTGATTTGCTCATCTTCGCAGGATTTTTCAAGTATTTTGTATACAGGCAAAGATGCCTCCTACCGCTTTCTTTTTGCTTGTTCTTCGAAAAGAAGCGGGGGAAAGAAACAAACTGGGTGATTTGAAGGATCTGTCTCTAAAATATTAGCTGAAAACAAAGCTCTACCTAAAGCAATAAAGAATAATTGCCACATCAATTGGAAAACGACTGGCTTTTTACAAGGAAAAAGGGTTAGGACTCCTAAGCTCCAATTCATTAATGTTTCTGGTTCCAGATAAAGTCGACTGTTTATGGTATTAATTCTAATGGATTTACTTTCCTTTTTATATGAATTCCAATAAAACTTATTCCAGATGTATTTCCTTCCAATTAAATATCTGAATAAATCTTTTGGTACTCAGTAATGTTCTTGTAAGTGACACGTCCAGCTGGATAACTTTAAATTTATTCCCACCAGCAAAATGATTAAATGATGAAAATATGTGTTCTAAGTTAAAATGACAAACCCCCCTTATCCCATCAATGGGCAAAAGAGGTTCCTTTGGGAGAATTCTAGCAGAATATTAGCCTGCATGGAGATGATGATAAGTTCTGATAAATGACCAGATCTACTTTGGGTCTGTTCTAGTTAACTATTTTTTCAAAAAAAAAAAAAGAAAAAGTAAAATAGGCATTTTCCAAACTTCAGTAAATTTAAAATGTAACAATATTATTTATAAGTCCTTATCTAAACTTGACCAATAGTCAATTTTGGCTTTATTTGGAATAACATTGGAAATAATAGATAGCACTTAAAATTACAGGCATACCTCATTTTATTGTGCTTCACTTTATCATGCTTCACAGATATTGCATTTTTTACAAATTGAAGGTTTATGGCAACCCTGCCTCAAGCAGGTCTATTGGTGCCATTTTTCAACAGCATTTTCTCACTTCATGTCTCTGTGTCACATTTTGGTAATTCTTTCAATATTTCAAACTTTTTCATTATTATTATATTTGTTCCGGGGATCTGTAATCAATGATCTTTGATGTTGCTACTACGAATTGCTGAAGGCGCAGACGTTGGTTAGCATTTTTTAGCAATATTTTAAAATTAAGGTATATACTTTTTTTAGACAATGCTATTGCACTTAATACTACAGTACAGTGTAAACATGACTTTTATATGTACTGGGAAACAAAAAAATTCGTGAGACTCGCTTTCTTGTCGTATTCACTTTACTGCAGTGGTCTGGAACCAAACCCGCAATATCTCCCGAGGTCTGCCTTGTATTATTAAATGATTAGCATGCTGTAATTTTTATTGATTAGTTATTACAGTGTCTGAGAAATGTTTTGAATAATGGGGGTTTGCCGGACAAGTTACAGTGGGGTAACTGGAAATCCAGGAGACCGCCTGGGTCAGTTCGACATCTCATCTCTCTGGACTTCAATTTGCTTATTTGCAAATCAAGAGGTTTGGTCCCTGGTGTCATCAGGGTTTTTAAAGACAAAAATGGGATTCAGGTGAGAATTTATACAGTGAACACTAGAGGGCAGTCACTGGTTAATAAGTAGAGCAACGAAGGCAAATGTAGACAGAGACAGAAACAGGCTTTTCTCCTTTTTCCTCCTTCCCTCCTCCTTCCCGTCCCCTCGCCTGGAACCCCTCCCCCTCCCCCCTGGTTTACACTAAGCTCATAAAGCTCATTAAGAGGAAAGCTGGTCTATTGAAAATACTACTTTTCATATATTTTCCAACTTAACAGCTTGACACAAATCTCCAAGGGGTTTACATAAGCTTTAAGTATGTTGAATAAATAAAACCTTGACTCAGTTTAATTTAACAAGTATTTATTGAATATCCACATGTAGGCCAGAATCAGATTAGTAACTAAGTACCTTGGAATTTTAAAATTTCTCCTCTCTTTGTTAACGGAATTGGATGTTGGAAATAGGGCTTTCTGTGGATGTTTATAAAGGCGTTCTTCTGGAGCTCGCCATCCACCTTGCCGTCTGCAGTCTTTCTTGCGATGGAGCAATTTGATTGGGAGCCCAGATGAGAGATGCTATGGGCCCAAACTCTGGCCATGACTGTGGGGATGTAGATTGTAGGGGAACTGCTGATTTGCGACGTCCTTCTCAAGGGGAAAGAGTAGCTCTTCTCACACAGCTCTCTGCTTGTTACCCCATCACCATGGGTGAGATGCTGCATGGGGCAGTAAAAGGGGGTGAAGCCTGCATCCACATCCTTTTAAGTACCTTTAAGAGTGACTGGCCTAGCCAACCTTCTAGACAAGGTGAACTGAATTATGAACTTTCTCCTTTGGTTTGTGGGAAGGGAAGGTGACAGCCTAGAACAGGTGAGAAGACTAGAAAGGTCCCCGGGCTCAAAAATATCCTCTCTCTGTATTTCACCAACAAGTTACTCACCTGAGTTAAAAGCTATCCTTAAAAAAGCTAATGACCCCCGAAGGATGAAGTCTGTGGCTCATTTACTCTGGAAGAATAGTGCGATGTCCTTGTTTCTCAATTATCCCTGGCCTGAGTGAGGCAGTCTTGAAATCTTTGGCTCCCAGACTGTGATGGGCACTGCGGATTCTCCATGCAACAGCCAGCCCAGCTCCACTTTTGCTTCATTTGTTTATAGATTGAAAGTGCCAGATTCTTTCCCAGCTCCTCTTGCAGTTAGGGATGGGCCTGTGACCCATCAGTTCTAGCTGAAAGGAAACCAACTGGGGCTTCTAGGAAAGATTCTCCTCCTTGATAAATGAGGGCTACACAAGGAAGAAAGCCGTTATTTCCTGCTTGAAATGCTGGTCACGTGAGGACTGGATATTTGGGACTACTGCAGCCTTTCTGCCACCATGAGGGGAGAAATCACTAACAAGCCGAAGATGGCAGAGTGGGATATGGGAAGGGTCTGGTCCTCGCACCAACCTGGAACTGCCCACTTCCAATCTTGTTCTGAGATAATAAATCTCTAATATTTGTACCACTTTTAGTCAAGTATTCCATTACTTATTAATAATGATAGCAAACACTCACAAGGTACTTACACTGTGTGCCAGGCACCCTTTTACGTAGACTAACTCATTTCATTCCTGTAACCTCATGAAGAATTTTTATCCTTATTTCGCAGATGAGGAAACTGAGGCACAGAAAGTTTTAACTGACTTGCTGGAGGTCACTTGCCTGAATGATCTGGCTCCAGACTTCCCACACTTATACTCTTATAACAGGACAGATAAGAAGTAACCAAAAAAAGAGGTTTTCAGTAGATCAGGTATCTTCTAGATAACAGCTTTCAAATGGTATTGAACCGAATGATGGATACCATGAGCCAGAGGCATGGAAATGAAGAGATCAGATGTCTCATTCTGGGGCAGGCTTCTCAGCCGCTGTCATCCTGCCTTCTTGTTCGGTCACTGGCCACCTGTGCCATAGTTAATGGTCATCCTTTAGTGGGGGCACACCCGAGTAGAGAACCCATCATGTTCCATGTTCTTGCATCTGGATTAATAGTGTCACCAGCCACCCAGTCTCCCCTGTACTGAGCAACGTCAAAGTCATACTCTGCTTTGCCCTTTCCTTCCACCTCCACAGCCAGGGTTCACCACATGTTATCTATTCTCTTTCAATAATGCTTCTCAAAGTTTTATTTATTTATTTATTATTATTTTTTGGCTACGTCGGGTCTTGTGGTGTTCGGGCTCTTCGTTGAGGCATGCGGGCTCTTCATTGTGGTGCACGGGCTTCTCTCTAGTTGTGGCGTGCGGGTTTTCTCTCTCTAGTTGTGATGTGCGGGCTCCAGGGCCTGTAGGCTCTGTAGTTTGCGGCACGCGGGCTCTCTAGTTGAGGCTCATGAGCTCAGTAGTTGTGGCGTGCAGGCTTAGTTAGCCTGTGGCATGTGGGATCTTAGTTCCCTGACCGGGGATCAAACCCGCATCCCCTGTATTGGAAGGCGGATTCTTTACCACTGGACCACCAGGGAAGTCCCTGCTTCTCAAAGTTAACCCTTCCCACTGCCACCTCCCTTTTGGTGTCCCTAACCCATTTCTCCTTACTCTACTCCCAAGTTACACATTCACTCCGTATGACCTCCACTCCCCTTAAAAGCACAACACACACAATACATCATGCAGTACACCTCTGTGCCCCCCTATTACCTGCAGGGGTGATCACCCCGAGTGTAGGCTAACAAGGTTCCCGTGTTCTAGCCCTGACCTAACTGTCCTCCCAGCTTCCTTCCCTCCCACAAAACCTGGGCCGCAGCTACACACACCTATGCACTCTTTCTCAAACGTGCCAGGCACTTTCATGAGCCATCCTATTCCCTCTGCTTGTAAATTGCCCTCCTTCACCTGGCAAATTTCCACTCATCTTTCAAGACTCAGCTCAAACATCACCTCCACTGCAGTCTTCCCAGGGTCTCCCAGGAGAGGTATTCTTCCTCCTGGATTTCTGGCACGGCTCTTGATTTATACCATCAGCAGGACATTTCCATGGTCTCTTTGCATGTATCCATTTATATATTACACCACTGTGTTCGAGAGCAATGCTCCTGTGATTCTCCCACACTCAGTGTGTGCCTGGCACACAGTACACTCGATAAATGATCACGAGTGAATTTTAAAACCTGTTTGTTGAAGTTCATGCCTTTCAGCAACAGGCAGTAATGTGATCAGCTGGATATGTAACAGCTTCTATATCATGAAGAGAAAATACAGGCAAGACCCCACTTATATGCATTTTTTTAGGAAAATGGAATATAATCCAGGTGCACAATGATGAAGTGTATACTGTTA
Organism: Eschrichtius robustus; assembly: GCF_028021215.1. NCBI lineage: Eukaryota > Metazoa > Chordata > Mammalia > Artiodactyla > Eschrichtiidae > Eschrichtius > Eschrichtius robustus. The sequence continues at coordinate 10,224,393 of NC_090836.1, read as the reverse complement.
TTTTAATGAAGACCATGTGCTGAGGAATCAGTAGATAAGCAATTTGATTTTGTTTATTTCTCTTCTTAGAGTTAAAGTAGTACAGTTTTCTTAGCCTATGGGAAGATGAGCTGACAGAATGGGTTTTTGTTGGTGCTCTTACATTTTCGGTTAATTTTTAAAAATTATTTTATTCAAGTATAGTTGATTTACAATGTTGTGGAAACCACAAGTCTGTTCTCTGTGTCTGTGAGTCTGTTTCTGTCTCATAGGTAAGTTCACTTGTGTCCTGTTTTAGATTTCACATATAAGCGATATCATACGGTATTTGTGTTTCTCTGTCTGACTTACTTCACTTAGTATGGTAATCTCCAGGTCCATCCATGTTACTGTAAATGGCATCATTTCATTCTTTTTTATGCCTGAGCAGTATATGTACATGTACCACATCTTCTTTATCCATTCATCTGTTGATGGACATTTAGGTTGCTTCCATGTCTTGGCTATTGTGAATAATGCTGCTCTGAACATAAGGGTGTATGTATATTTTTGAATTATAGTTTTCTCCAGATATATGCCCAGGGGTGGGATTGTTGGATCATATGGCAGCTCTATTTTTAGCTTTTTAAGCAACCTCCATACTGTTTTCCATAGTGACTGCATTTTTGGTTAATTTTAAGGCAACTTTTAGAGCACTTTTATTGCCAAAATAAGGCCCAGAATCTGTTATCTGTCCCCAAATTATGATGTTGGTTAGCAAAAGAGTCAAAACTGAAACCTTCTGATTCAATATTCTTTCCACCAAGCCATCCTACTGTGAGCAGGGCTGTGTCTCTCTGGAAATAACGCATCTAATAACATACACACCCAGACATGGGGTGGGAGGTGTTTAATTTTGAGTTTCAATCTCATTGTATATTACGTAATTTATAATATCTTTAGTAAACATTTGTTTTTCATCTGTTCTCCATGAGAGACATCCATTTACATTTAAATATTTGAAAATGAGGACACATAGGACTGGTTAAAGGCTAAATTCTGTTTCAATGACTATATGCAAATACTGTCTTTATCAAGGGCCAACAGCATTACTCTGTAACATTATATTTGTGTTCACCTTTTCATATGGACAATTTGTCTTCCCAGCAATATTGAAAGTGCCTGGAAGATCAGCACTCCATCTTATACTTCTTTTTATCTGCTAGCATCATTTATTGTTTGCCACCTGTGGCTGGCACTCATGCCTAATTTTCTTTCTCATCTAGTCCTAATTACAGTGCAGGAAGGATACGAAAGACACAGCTCAGAGCATGGAAGGTCTGGCCCAGCCTCGAACTCTGCCTCTCCATCCTTGCTTTGTGTCTGTGACAACTCCTGCTGGCCCTGCATTGAATAGGTTATCAGGAAATGTGTTAGTTGGAACATTTTCTAGACTTCTACACTCTAAGGTTTGGGGCCTGTGTTTCATGGGATGAAAGGAAGCCCGAACGAGCCAGGCAAGAATTATAAAAGCTGGGAGTGGTGGGCCCTCGTGTGGGTACAGCGCATGCTCCGCGCCATCCCTCCCTCCGGTTCTTCCTCTCCCCTCTCTTTCCAACACAACCCTCAGCCCCTCAGGCCCTGAGACCTGCATTCCCCTCCAGCCTCCCCTCTGCCTTCGGAGCCTTGGCTCCAGTGAGAAATGGGCAGAAACACAGAATGGGCAGCCTCTGATGAGCTGCCTGTCTCCTCAGAGACTTGGCCTGTTCTCACATCACTGAAAGCTCACTCCCATCATCAGGGGAAAAAGAAAACCCTTACCAGACATCACAACACATACCTGATCACACACATTTGCAGACCTTTTAAGCATGTTTGTTTATTTATTTATTATTTTTGGCCGCACCTCGCAGCATGTGGGATCTCAGTTCCCCGACCAGAGGTCGAACCCCTGCCCCCTGCAGTGGAAGCACGGAGTCTTAACCACTGGACCGCCAGGGAAGTCCCTTTATGCATGTTTATACATAATAACCTGGAAAAAAAAAAAACCCAAACTGAAGAAATCTGAAAGGATAATGTAAAAGAAATAGAACTTGGAGCTAGCATATAAGGTTGGGAGTGAGGGTGCGTAGGTGAACCCTCAGCCAGTGTCCCTAACAAATCACTAGGGTGTTCCTCGCTGGGCGGACCAGGTTCAGTGGCACACAGGCCAAACGCTGCTGCCACACAGCCTGCTTTTTGAATGCCCTGGGGTGGAGAGCAACAGGGGCAGCTGCATTTTTGCAGCCAACAAGGAGCAACAGAGAATCATCCAGTCCCTCCTGCCTCTGCCTTCCAGACAGGGCTTCTTGTAACTCAAGTCAGGTTCTGCGCATCTTGGCTTTCTTCTCATCCCCTTCAGTCAACATCATCAGCAATCTTCAGACTTGAAGCAGGGTGGAGACCAAAATCTCTCTTTAAAAAAAAAGGAAAGCCCTTGCCTTAGGAGGACTTCGTCCAGCGTGGGCAGGTTACACTGTCCCCACCATGTCACCCCACCCAGCCAGAGTAACACAACATACCCCTGGCTGGATTTATGACCTCCCTCTCTCCCCCTCTTGCCAGGGAGAGAAAAAGGCCACAGTTTTGAGAAAAACAAGTATCAAGGGTTGATGTGTGTGCTGAACTTTAGAATGCTAAATGACGGTGAAAAATATTTTGGAAAAGAAACGATCTTCAAAATTGTGCTACATAGTAAAGTTAATGGAGCCCATATGGCGTCTACTAAAACTTAGAAAAACAAACTAAAAACAATACTTTAGCGCCTGCCAGGCTGAAATGTGATCTACTTCTTAATATTCACTCAACCCAGAGTAAAATGCTTTAAAATGGTAATGATTCCAAAGTGAAGGCCGAGCTCCGTGGATAAACAACAGACCTCAAACAACACGGGGGTCTCTGTTCTCATCCCAGCTCCAGGCAGATCGGGCAAATGGCTTCATCTCCTGGTTCCTTCTCAATTTTCTCAGCTCTAAAATGGGGATAGCACGACTTCACAAGGGGTTTCCAAGGCACACTAAAATGATTGTCAAGCACTTTACAAATGTTTAATAACTGATGCTTTTTTCATAACGGGGCTTTGTAACATCCTTCATTATGCATTCGGTGGTGTGGAAACAAACGCGGAGGAGTCAAACGAGCACAGAGGCTGCTTATTCGGAGCTTGCTTGCTGCAGTGAGGGCGTCAGCCACCGTCACTTGCATCGGGCAGAGACTCAGGCCGGAGAGGAGAGTGAGGAAGCTTCCTAATGAAAGAAAGGGAAGCCTTGGGGTGTGCCCGGGTCGGGGGTCGTTGGCATGGGGAAGGTGGAGGCGGGCTACCAAGAATCGGGGCGTCCTCTGTGGTTGGTTTGGGGGGCATATTTGGCTTTCTCAGGTTGGTCCTGGCTGGAAAGGGGCTCCTGAGTTGGAAGCCGAGTGGTTTGGCTTCCCCAGCTGGTTACGGCAGAAGCTGTGAGTCAGAGTTCTACTGTCATATATGGTATGGCGTTGTCTGTTTGTACATTCAATCTCTCAGTGGAAAATAAAAAGGTGAGAGGGGTCCGACCACCCCAGAACAAAACTAGGCACCTGCCTGGTAGCCTAGGGAATAACTTGGACATTTTGTACCTTTTAATCACTTTTAGAAGCGGCAGATCTAGAAGATAGACTGATGAACCAACAGTTTCACTCTGCGCAATCAGTGGGCACCACCGCTGGGCGAGCAATCCGGACGGACAGATGGGCGGGTGGTGACTAGTCCTCGCCGCAAAATGCCCCAGGGGCCTGAGACGAGTCACACAACCTCCCAGGGCTTCAGTTTCCTCGTGAAAAGGCGGAGAATTCCTATCCGTGGAGTCTATCTCATCGTTGGGTTTTGAGAATAAGTGGCTTCATGTTTGTAAAAAGAACCCTATAAAGCAGGTATTTAAAACTCTATAAAGGAGGTATTTTATAAGGCATTTTAGAAGTCTGAGAGGGAAGATTGTGGCTTAAGCCTTTGAAGTTTCACCCAGTGGGCTGGAGTCTTGAAAATTTTTCATGTGTCCCATGGGGAGACAGGCTGCCTCTCCCTCAGACTCCCCACCTTTCCCACCTCTGCCTCCAGGAAGGCTGCCTCGTCCTCTCTGCACCTCCATCTTCCATCTTTGTGAACAGGATCACTAGAAATGAGAATTTCTTTAGTCCGCTGCAGGAAAGTTGAATGCTTGACTTGTACCTCTCATTGATTCACCCATTTGTCCGAAAAGAATGGGTTTCTTATTGTTATTTTTAAATGAAGTAATAAATATTTTTTTAAATTTCTCATTTCTAATATAGTAAATATTGATATAACCAATATAAACAAAATCTCTGTAGGTCTTCAACAATAGTTAAGAGAACAAAGGGGTCCTGAGACTAAAAATCGATTAACCACTGCTTTAGATAATCTTACCATTTGTCCCATCCAATGATTCTACATCTAGGATTACATTCTAAGGACATAGAATTGCACATAAAAATTAATGCACAGTATGTTCATTGCAGCACATTGATCAGTGGAATCAGTCTAGGTCTCTGAATATGATTAGTTAAATAATTCATAGTACATTTATAAGGTAGAATATTATATAGCTAGTGAACATACTTTCAAAGAATTTTAATGATACAAATAACTAATTTTCGACAAAGGTGCCAAGAATATACAATGGGAAAAGGTCTGTCTCTTCAATAAGTGGTGTTGGAACAACTGGATATCCACATGCAAAGGAATGAAATTGGACCCTCATCTTACACTGTACATGAAAATCAACACAAAATGGATTAAAGACTTAAACTTAAGACCTGAAACCATAAAACTCCTAGAAGAAAACACAGGCAGTAAACTCTTTGACGTCACTCTTAGCAATATCCTTTTAGATCTCTCTCCTCAGGCAAGGGCAACAAAAGCAAAAATAAACAAGTGGGACTACATCAAACTAAAAAGCTTTTGCACAGCAAAGGACACCATCAACAAAATGCAAAGGCAGCCAACTGAATAAGAAAATAATATTTGCAAATGATATATCCAATACGGGGTTAATATCCAAAATATTCAAAGAACTCATACAACGCAAAATTTAAAAAATAAGTGATTAGACTGAAAATTGGGCAGAGAACCTGAACAGACATTTTTCCCAAGAAGATATACAGAGGACCAGCAGGCACATGAAATGATGCTCAATATCACTAATTAGGGAAATGCAAATCAAAACTGCAAAGAGATATCAGCTCACACCAGTTAGGAAGTCTATTATCGAAAAGACAAGAGATAGATGCTGGCGAGGATGTAGAGAAAAGGGAACCCTTGTGCACTGGTGGTAGGAATGTAAACTGGTACAGCCACTATGGAAACCAGTGTGGAAGTTCCTCAAAAAATTAAAAATAAAACTACCATATGATCTAGCAATTCCATTTCTGGGTGTTTATCCAAAGGAAATGAAATCACTGTCTTGAAGAGATATCTGTACTCCCACGTTCATTACAGCATTATTTCCAATAGCCAAGATATGGAAACAACTTAAATGTCCATCAACGGATGGATAAAGAAGATGTGTTCTCTATCTGTCTATCTATCTATCTGTCTACCTACAATAAAGTATTATATAGACATAGAAAAGAAGGAAATCCTGCTATTTGCAACAACATGGATGAAACTGGAGGATATTAGGCTTAGTGAAATAAGCCAGATAGAGAAAGACAAATACTGTATGGTATCACTTATATATGGAACCTTAAAAAAAAAGGGTTGAACTCATAGAAACAGAGTAGAATGCTAGTTGCCAGGAGTTGGGGGAATTGGGACAACAGGGAGATGTTGGTCAAAGGGTACAAATTTGAGGGAATTCCCTGGCAATCCAGTGGTTAGTACTCTGTGCTTCCACTGCACGGGGCATGGGTTCGATCCCTGGTCCAGGAACTAAGATCCCACAAGCCGTGTGGTATGGCCAAAAAAGAAGGAGCGGGGTACAAATTTCAGTTGTAAGATGGATACATTCTGAAGATCTAATGCACAGCACAGTGACTATAATTAGTAATATTTGTACTCTTGAAATTTGCTAAGACAGTAGATCTTAAGCATTCTCACACACATAAAGGTAACTGTGAAGTGATGAATGTGTAAATTAACTTGATTGTAGTAATAATTTCACAGTGCATATCTATACGAAACCATCACATTGCACTTTTTTTTTTTTAATTTATTTATTAATTTTTTGGCTGCATTGGGTCTTCATTGCTGCATGCGGGCTTTCTCTAGCTATGGCGAGCGGGGGATACTCTTCATTGTGGTGCGCAGGCTTCTCACTGCAGTGGCTTCTTTTGTTGCAGAGCACAGGCTCTAGGTGCATGGGCTTCAGTAGTTGTGGCACTTGGGCTCAGTAGTTGTGGCTCTCGGGCTCTAGAGCGCAGGCTCAGTAGTTGTGGCGCATAGGCTTAGTTGCTCCACGGCATGTGGGATCTTCCCAGACCAGGGCTCAAACCCATGTCCCCTGCATTGGCAGGCGGATTCTTAACCACTGCACCACCAGGGAAGTCCTACATTTTAAATATATGATAATTTTATTTGTTATATCCCTCAATAAATCTAGGAAAAAATCATTTTAATGACATTCGTAAATACTAGCAGGATAATATTAAATGAAAAATGAAACTGTATTAGGTATAATCCTGATTTTGTGTATATGTGTGTTTATATGTGTGAAAAGCTTAAAGAAAATTTACCAAATACACCATACTGTTCACAGTGATTATCCATCTTTGGGTCATTGGACTTTGGGTGATTTTGTTTCATTATATTTATCGATATTTTACAAATTTCTATAAAAAACTAAAATATTATGTTTATAATTAGAAAAACACAAAAGTTATTTTTTAAAACACTTACAACACCACATTTATATTTTTAATACCGAAGCCTCTGACCCCCTCCAAAGGACAGGTCTCCACAATTTACATATTTTGGAGAAGAAGCATTTGCTACAGCACTTATAAGCATGAAAACATGTATAACCACTGCTTAAATATCCAATCATGTGCCTGGAGTCTAAAAAAGTCATCTCTTTCATAAAACACCTCTTTTGTAATCTACCACGGGATAAGCCAGAAATCAGGCATACCAGTGGGAACAGGCAGAGGCCCCTGACCTCAATCTAGGTGCATGGCTAAGGTCACAGGCTTTGGAGAAAATGCCAAGACGAAAAGATAAGCCTAAGGGGAAAAGACAGATGGACTCTCACTTTTATAAGCCAAGTCCCTGTAGAATCTGAGAGTCAGCCCGAGCTGGGGTGGGGCAGGCAATGGCAGGTGATTGGAAGAAGGCCAGAGAGGACATTGGCAACAGGGAGATATGGCAGCAGGGCCTCAGGCATCAATCCCAGGGGCTGGAACTTGTGGGTGATCTGAGGCATTTAAGGAGCCAGAGGTGCAGTTCCCCAGTTCGAGGGGCTGTGGATAAAAGTGGGAAAACCTCAGTTTCAGAGATACATCTGAAAGACCTAGCTCAGACATACCCAGTTCAGCCAAGTGACATGGTGCTAATTTCTACTTCACAGAGTTATGGTGGGGATTAGATGAAATATGATAGGTGAAATATTCAGCACAAAACCTACATAGTACAACTAAATCCAAGTCATTTTACCATTTATATTTATTATTGCTGTTGTTCTTGCTTTCTTGACTCTCATAAAATGGGGTTTGGGCATATGTGGGTAAGAATCAGGGATCCTCAGGCGACACTTTGCCTAATGGACCAAGCCTAGACATTCTTCATTAAAGACCACCCAGGTGGTCTCCAGACCTGCAGGAGCCTAAGTCAAGGGGAATTCATAGTGACACGCTGATTATTTGATCTTCTCACCTGGAGCATCAATGCCTTATCTGCACCACACCTGTATATACAGCCTGTAAAATGAAGCTTTACTGCCTTTATTAGTGTGTCTCTGGAATAGGAGGGAGCCAAAGCAGTGTTCACTTTCTTCTCTTAAGCCTTAAGTTGTAAAGTTGACAAACATTATGCAATTTTTGATTAAGAAACAGAATTACACATATAGATTATGAATCATACCTTAATCCAATTGACTATACCTTATGTAACCCATTTGAAACTTTTTTGGGGGGTTATAAATGTTTACCTCCAAATTTCCGACATTATAAGATAGAACCTTAACAAAGAAAAAAAAGGGAGCTTCCCCTCCCGATTTCTATGCCCTTCACTCAAAGTTAAGAAAATATGCCCACACCTTTTGCTGTTACCTATGTTGGATCCTGCATTCCCAGCCTTGTTTACTTATAGCTTCAAGCTCAACTCCATCCAACTCCAGAACTAAAATAGGACTTAGGCAGCTAGTAATTGCTGTTTGGGACCAGTGTATGAACTTTAAGCCCTAGCACAATTATAAAAACTATAGTAATTATTTTTCATTTTTTTCCCCCTGCCCAGCATCCCTCCTGCTTCTTCTGGTAACACTATCCTATTTTTTCTGGTGGGCATGGGGGATCGGAGCGTTGGGGGCAGGGGAGGTCAGTGCCTCCTTGGCTCCACATAGCCATGGTGGAACCCTAGCGTTCTCTGCTTATGAAACAGAAGCCTTTTCAGACTCCACATGTATGATGGGATGTTTAAGCAGTGGCTGTACCGACCATGTCCTGAGATTCTGATTCAACTGGGGCAGGGGCATCATTATTTTTTAAGTTTCCCAGGCGGTCATAGTGTGCAGAAGACAGGTGGAGATCCACTAGACAAGGGCAAGCAAGCCATGACCGTGGGGACCCTGAGATCTCCTATCTCTCACCAACTCAAGGGACTCTCCTTCTGCCTGCCCTTTCTCCATCTTCTCCCTCATGAATTTCCATCCGGTTTATCCATATTACAAAGTGCGGAGTTGTGCTTTAAAGTTATACAGAATTAATATTTTTAGTTTTAAAAAAATCACCAGAGTTGGTGGATCACTTGTGACATTTTTATTCTCAGACTCGACTGCAGGGTCTGTGTCATCCTAAACAGACTCTACCGTTCCCAAGCATGACATATTTGGGTTAACAGAAAGGTTATTCTGCCAGTTTTGTGAGAAGACTAGTGATGAGAAGCAGCAAAGGCCATTTGGGGGCTGTTTCTAGGTGGGCACATTCTGCTAGGAAATCTCTCTCCTAAAGTAGAAAGAGACCTGAGACCCAATAAGATTAAAACGAGCCTTGTGAGTGTGTAAAAGGACATCCTCTTCAACTTTGGGAGCTACCTGGACACAAGAATTCTAATTCAGATACTGATGTAGGATTCCTATGGTCCAGGTATTAGCTATACCTCTGTCTCCAAAACACATATTTTAAATTCTTGAAATCAAGACTTTACAAATATAACAGACAAATGGATTTGTTTGAGCCCATGCTCTGGGATGCAAAGCATGCCCAGTTTACCCTCACAGAGGTTCCTGTGTAACAGACTATACATGATACTTTCTGTGGTACATCATTCAATATCTCCCTGGCAGCAGCAGCTAGAAATTACTGCTTACACACTTCACGCTCACTGATCCATGGGCTACCGAGACACGGGGTAGAAAGTCTTTAATTCCACGTCCTGAGGCTCGCCTTCCACCTGCTTTCTACTTCAGCAACAGGGACACCTGTCATAATCCCAGTCTGGGTTCTCTGGCCAAGCTACAGTTTGTATTGGTGAAATCTGAAGGGACTTCTGTGGCAGTTTTCCTCACTTCATTCATCCATTTATCAAGCAGTGATTGAGCAACGTCTCTGTGTCAGGCTTTGCGGTGATTCAAACACAATTAACGTGCAAGCAATTACAACACATTGTGCCACACGTAACCCTAGAGGGATGAACAAAACTGTACAGAGAGACAGTTTTCTTAGAAAATTTAAGGCCTTTTTTAAAAAAAAGAAAAAGAAAACACGGGAAGTTATGTTCAAGTTGGGTCTTGAAGAGTATAGGGGAGTTTTCCTAAGAGAAAAGTGGAGTATGGTACTCCAGGCAGAAAGAATACTATGTACAAAGGCATAGGAGTAAAAAAAAAAAAAAAAAAAAGCAGGGCAACTTTGAGAATAGTGAGAAATTCAGTATCACTAGAGCAATGGGTATGTGGGAATAAAATTGTACGTGAGACTAGCAAGGTAGTTTTTGGGAAGGGTTTTTGTAAGCTTTGCTTGAGAGTTTAGATTTTACCCTATGAATGCACAAAATAGTCATTATTTCCAAGCATGGCACGTTTTTGTTACAAAAGAAAATCTGCCAGGCGTGTAAGAAAAAGACTAGGGGTGAGAGGCAGAAAAGTCAGCTTCAAGACTCCAGAGCTGTGATTCTCAGCCAGGGGAGATTTTTGCCCCCTCCCCAGGGGACAGTTGTCAGTGTCTAGAGACATGTTTTATTTCACGACCAGGGGTATATAGTGGTGGGTAGAGGTCAAGGGTGCTGCTAACATCTTACAATGTAGAGGACAGCCCCCTGCAACCCCAGTAAAGAATTATCCCGAGAATTCCCTGGTGGTCCAGTGGTTAGGACACTGAGCTTTCACTGCCAAGGGCCTGGGTTCAATCCCTGGTCAGAGAACTAAGATCCTGAAAGCAGTGTGGTGCCACCAAGAAAAAAAAAATCATCTAGCCCAAAATGACAACAGTGCCAAAGCTGAGAAACCCTGACCTAGGGTGTAGCGGACAGTTTCTGCTTTCGGTTGCTCGATGCCCATCCTCTGTTCTTCTTTGGAAAAGGAACTTGATTTTTCATGTTCCCTTTTCTCTATAAAACCACGTGCTGCAGGGGAAGCCGACATCCACATTCCAGTCTGCAGGAAGAGCAAAGAGAGAGTTCACTGCCAGCAGTTTTTTAGTCCTTACAGAGGTGATCTGAAACTTGTATGCACCACTTTCCCTCCCACCCCATTGACCTGAACTCTGTCATATGGTCACGTCAAGGGGAGAGAGAAACTGGGAAGTGGCCATGTTCTCAGCTAAAACTGGGGCAAGTGGTGGTTCTGCTAAGACGAAAAAGGGAAGTGTGGAAACTGAGGGATAATTATCGTCTCTGTCACACCCAGATTTTTTTTTTTTTTTTTTTTTTTGGGCTGTGCCACTCGGCGTGCAAGTGGCAGCGCAGAGTCTTAACCACTGGACTGTCAGGGAAGTCCCTCTGTCACACCTAGATTGATTTGTGTTTGGTCCAGGGCCATGACTTGATATAGGCCCATGAGATATAAAAATATATGAAAAAGACATTTTCTAGGAGCTTCTGGGAAAGAAGCTAGGAAAATTCAAATCAACCTAAAAATAACTTAGAGTGTCCTGATATTTTTCCTTAACCTTATTAGATCTCTTCCTCCAAACTGCATTTTTATTTCTCTCCATTTCCACACTGCCCTATTTCTATCACATTCTCCCTATCATGATGGATTGGTACTAGGCATTCCCTTCCTCCTTTTTCTCTCTAGCCCCCGAAACTAGTCACTCATGAAGTCAAAGCTCTGTTCTCTAACATCCCTCTTTTTTTAAAACAACTTTGACATATATTTCACAAGCCATACAATTCACCCATTTAAAGTGGGTAATTCTATGGTTTTTCATATATTCACAGATCTGTGCAACCATCACCACAGTCAGTTTTTTTTTTTTTAATTTATTTATTTGGCTACGTCAGGTCTTGGTTGCGGCACATGGGATCTTTGTTGCAGCGTGCAGGCTCTAGAGCCTGTGGGCTTAGTTACAGCATGTGGGATCTTAGTTCCCCGACCAGGGATCGAACACGCGTCCCCTGCATTGGAAGGCGGATTCTTAACCACGGGACCACCAAGGAAGTCCCTACCACAGTCAGTTTTAAAACATTTTCATCATCTCCGGATGAAATCCCATACCCTTTGGCTATCACCTCCATATACCCCCATTACCTTCAGCCTTAAGTAACCACTAATTTACTTTCAGTCTCTATAGATCTCCCTGTTCTGGACATTTCATATGAATGGAATCCTGTGAAATACAGTCTTTTGTGACTGGCTTCTTTCACTTCGCATAATGGTTTCAAGATTCATCCATGATGTAACATGTATCGGTACTTCATTCCTTTTTATGGTTGAATAATATTTCATTTCTGGACAGACCACATTTTGTTTATCCATTGGCCAGTTGGTAGACATTTGGGTTGTTTCCACTTTCTGTCTATTATGAATAATGTTACTATAAACATTTGTGTGCTAGTTTTTAATTGGACATATATTTTCATTTCTCTTGGGTTCATACTTGGGAGTGGAATTGCTGGGTCATATGGTGACTCTACGTTCAAACATTTCAGGAACTGCCAGACTGTTTTCCAAAGAAGATGCACCATCTTACATTCCCACCAGCAGAGTATGAGGGCTCTGATTTCTCCATATCTTTGCCAACACTTGTTATTACCTGACTTTTTTTATTCTAGCCATCTTCTAATTGTTACCAAGTCAATTGGTAACACGACGTGTGACCTGCTGGCCACACGACAGGCCAATAGGTCAAGAGATGAGTTATTGGGGCAAGGAATAGCAACTTTATTCGGAAAGCCAGCAGACCGAGAAGACGGTGGACTACAGTCCCAAAGAATCATCTTACCCAAGTTAGAATTCAGGCTTCTTTTATACTAAAGGGGGAGGGGGTGTGGCTGGTTGTTGCAGACTTCTTGGTGCTGGAATCCTTTGTTCTTGCAGCTGTCCACTTAGGTCTGGACACAATGTTTCTATAAACCTGCAACAAGACAATTGTTATTTTCTGTTCTGCAACTTTTTATCTCTATATGAAAGGGAAAGTGTTATACCTTTAAAGGTCAGAGCCTTGAGACTGGGCTATCATGTATATTTCAGGTTATAGGCATCGTTCTTTTATAAAAGGTGCAGAGCCAGCATGACTAAGCACAGGCAACAGAGCAAAAGGTTAGAGCTAAAAGAAGAGATCCAATATGGAGTCACGTTTATTCTTCTCTGTTACATAATGTCTCTTGCTTTCATCTCTTTTCCATAGAGGCACCAAGCCCTCAACTGACCCATTGGTTCCCGATTCCAAACCTCTTCTAGCACTACCAACCTGTGTATTTTCCTGTCACAATGAGCACCTGACTTACGCCTATCTTCCTGGTCTTGTCCTGTAGAGCCAAGGAGAGACCCATCAGGCAATATGCAGGTGACTGTCTACACCAGACAATCCAGTCTTCCAGTCCTCCCCACACATACTGAGTTGGGGAACATTAAAATATCATGACTGCACACTGATGGTGGGAATGTAATATGGTATAACCATTGTAGAAATCAGTGTGATGGTCCCTCAAAAAATTAAAAATAGAATTACTATAAGATGCAACAATTCTACTTCTGAGTATATGCCTGTGATGGTTAATTTTATGTGTCAACTTGACTGGGTCACAGGATGCCCAGATGTCTGGTTAAACATTATTGCTGGGTGCGTCAGTGACGGTGTTTCTGGAAGAGATTAACATTTGAACAGGTGAACTGAATAAAGCAGATTACCCTTCCCAGTGTGGATGGCACCATCCAATCTGCAGAGGGCCTGAACAGAACAAAAGGTGGAGGAACAGAGAATTCTCTCTCTGTCTGACTACTGAGCAGGGATATCTGTCTTTCGCTCTCAGGATGGGGCTTACACTCTGGCGCTCCGTTCTCAGGCCTTCCGACTTGGACTAGAGCTAAACTGCCAGCTTTCTTGGGTCTTCAGCTTGCAGACGGCAGATCATAGGCCTTCTCAGCTTCCATAATTGCATGAGCCGATTCCCTGTAATAGTCTCTCCCTCTCTCTCTCTCTCCCTCTACAGATCTATCTATCTCCTATTGTTTCTCTGGAGAACTGTAATACACTACAGAAAATAATTGAAAGCAGGAGCTCGAACAGATGTTTGTACACCGATGTTCATAGCAGCGTTATTCACAATAACCAAAAGGTAGAAACAACCCAAGTGCCCATCAACAGATGAATGGATAAACGAAATGTGGTATATACATTTGGAATAGAATATTATTCAGCCTTAAAAAAAGAAGGAAAATCTGACACACGCTACAACGTGAATGAGCCTTGAGGATGTTATGCTGAGTGAAATAAGCCAGTGACAAAAAGGCAAACTGTATGCTTCCATTTATGTGAGATCCGTAGAGCAGTCAAATTCACAGAAACAGCAAGTGGAATGGAGGTTATTAGGGGCTGCAAGAAAGAGGAATTGGGAGTCACTGTTTAATGGGAACAAAGTTTCAGTTTGAGGAGAAGAAGTTCCCAGATGGTGATGAGTGTTGTGAAATAATGTAAATGTACTCAATGCCACTGAATCATACACTTAAAAATAGTCAGGATGGTAAATTTTATGTCATGTGTATTTTCCTACAATGTAAAACATGTTAAATCATGATTGCAAATACGTGCACAATGGGGTATTATTGGGCCATAAAAACGAATAAGCACTGACACATGCTACAACATGGATGAACCTGAAAACGTTCTGCTAAGTGAAAGAAGCCAGACACGAAAGGTTATATTTTATGGTTCCACTTCTGTGAAATGTCCAGAATAGGTAAATCCGTAGAGACAGCATGCAGATTGATGGCTGCCAGAGTCTGAGGGAGAAGAGGAAATGGGGAGAAATTGCTTAATGAATGCAAAGTTTTATTCTGGAGTGATGGAAATGTTTTGGAACTAGATAGAGGTTGTGATTGCGCAACATGTGAATGTCCTAAATGCCACTGGATTGTTCACTTAAAATAACTAATTATGTGTTATGTGAATTTCATCTTAATACATTAAAAAATCTGTATATATATACATTTATATATGTATGTATATGTATATATCTGTATAAATATATATTATTATTTTATTATATAAATATATCTATAGATGTAGATACAGATATCATGACTAATACCTGCTTCCTCCTTGACATCAAGCACTGTAGCTGCTCTCTAGAGCATGACTCCAATTTTATTCCCCTGAGGAGGGGGCTGGCTACTTACCTGACCCTCTTCTCTCCTTTTAGATACTGACCTTTTTTTCCTTCTCCCCATTCCCCATCCCTTTTACACTGTCATTACTATGGCCCACAGTGCTCCAGGGGGACCTGGCCCCTGCCAAACGCTCTGAGCTCTTTCCTACCACCCTCCCCTTTACTTACTGTCCTGCGTTGACACTGGCCTTGAACTTGAACAGGCCACACCTGCTGCCCCCTCAGTGTTAGCGCTTGCTGTGCCCTCAGCCTGAAGTATGCGTGCCCTGAGCCTGAAGTATGCGTGCCCTGGGTATTTATCTGCTTTACCTTCCCTTCATTTCAGTCTCCTCTCTAATGTCACCTCCCAAGAGGAGCATTTTGTAATCATTCTACCTACATTTTAAGTATTATCCACCGTCATTCTCTGTCTCATTTCTTTGCCTCCCCCCCACCCCCCGCCTTCCTAGCAGTTATCATATTTGCCATATTTGCTTCAGATCTTTCTAAAATAAAGAATATAGTTGAAGGTCCTTTATTCCATCTTCCCCCAATATCATTCCCTTTTCCTCCTTTACCAAAGGAAACCACTATCATAACTCTGTTCTCTCTGACTTCACATATTCTTCTACTCATGTTTTTATACTTCTATTACATATATGTAGGCATAGATAACATACAACAATTGTCTTTTCTGTTTGTTTTAAACGTTTTTATACTGTTATGTATTTCTCTACAATACACACACACACTTAAAATTTTATTTATTTATTTATTTTTGGCTGTGTTGGGTCTTCGTTTCTGTGCGAGGGCTTTCTCCAGTTTCGGCGAGCAGGGGGCCACTCTTCATCGCGGTGCGCGGGCCTCTCACTATCGCGGCCTCTCTTGTTGCGGAGCACAAGCTCCAGACGCGCAGGCTCAGCAATTGTGGCTCACGGGCCTAGTTGCTCTGCGGCATGTGGGATCTTCCCAGACCAGGGCTCGAACCCGTGTCCCCTGCATTGGCAGGCAGATTCTCAACCACTGTGCCACCAGGGAAGCCCCCGCCCTCCACACACACACTTATATAGATACACACACTTATATAGATACACAGTTCATTCATTTTAACGGATGCTCTATATTCTAACAAATGAAAATACCTCAATTTATCTAGCCCTTTACCAGGTTCCCCCCCCCCCCAATCTACTGTGAACAATTCTGCACGACAATATCCGTGCATGTCCTTTTGTACACACGTTGGAAGAGTTTCTGTAGGGTGTAAACCTGGAAGTAGCGATGCTGGTCATGTGGTATGAGGGGTGTTTTCCATTTGCCCCTCAGATCCACTCTCTCCTCCACAGAAAGCTGATCTCTGTGGACTACATCAATGAATTCCCTTTCCCTACTGGCTTCCTGTTGGATAGTTGGCCAGTGGGAGGTACCATCAGGAAAGCAGGGGGGTGAGGAGGAGAGTGAGATCTGGGCGTTTATCCTCCCGGCTCCCATCCTGCTGGGTCTCTGTGGATTGGCTGGATTTCTCTCCGTAAGGCTCCGTAAGGCTGCTGCCCCTTGGGTTCTGGGATCTGGTGACACTCCTCTCTTTACCTCTTCAGGCCTAAGGGTTGCAATGAAGCTCCCCAAACTCCCCTCTTAAATGTAACTGACTTTGAGCTCTGTTTTTTAGTATTCACCCATATTACCTAAGTGCTGTGTACAGAGAGGAGCTCAGTTAGGATTTTAATGAACAATAAATAAATTGCACTAATATCGCTAATCAAGAATTGGTAATAGCATGCAATCTGGTGACTTGAAATCCTTTCTGCAGTTCTAGATAGATGTAATTTTCATTTTTCCTGCTTGTCTAATTTATTCTTATGTTAAATGTATCCTGTTAAATGGCCTGTGTGTCTTGGTTCTGAGAAATATACATTTTGGTGGTGAATGAATTAATGCCTATAAGTTTACCGTAGATATAGAACTGCCATTAAAATTAAAATATTCATATTTTCATAAAAGAAAAATTTCTTAGCAGTGAAAATGACGGTGATACCCAAGTAAATTAATAGGGATCAAGGGCCTCCATTCTCCACCCACTTCTGGATGAAAATCTGAGGTTCCTTTATCAGCTCTGAAGTATCTCTTAACATCTGCAGACATCCTAAGGGAAATAGGCACAAATAAATAGATCCATGCTATTTTTAACTCCAATGGGAAAAAAAAGCTAGGAGAAATTAGGTTTCTCTATGTGAAAACAGGAAGAGAAATGTTTCTCAAAAGTCTACCTAAGGGCTTCCCTGGTGGCGCAGTGGTTGAGAATCTGCCTGCCAATGCAGGGGACACGGGTTCGAGCCCTGGTCTGGGAAGATCCCACATGCCGCGGAGCAACTAGGCCCGTGAGCCACAATTGCTGAGCCTGCGCGTCTGGAGCCTGTGCTCCGCAACAAGAGAGGCCGCGATAGTGAGAGGCCCGCACACCGCGATGAAGAGTGGCCCGCGCTTGCCGCAACTGGAGAAAGCCCTCGCACAGAAACGAGGACCCAACACAGCCAAAAATAAATAAATAAATAAATAAATAAAAGAATTTGGTCAACAAGCTTTAATTTAAAAAAAAAAAAAAAAAAGTCTACCTAAGCAAAGAAAAAAAAAAATTAGTCCTTGACCTCATTCACAGCCACCCCAAATACAATGATAACAATCACCCATTTCTGCCTAACATATACCCAGGGCCCAAAATATCCTGGATCTTATGACTGTCAAAATACTTTTTTCTCTTCCTTTCCTTAGACTTAGGGCTTTAAGCTTTTTTTTTTTTTTTTTTTTAAATGAATCTGTGATGAACACTTCAACTGCATTTGTAAGCAAATACTTAGATTTCCTAGAGGTCAGGATGCATTACGCTGCAAGTAACAGCTTAGATCCTTGCTACTCAAAATGTGGTCCCTGGAGCATCACTTGGGCATTTGCTAGAACTGCAGAAGCTAGGCTCCACCCCAGTCCTACTAGATCAGAGCCTGCATTTTAACAAGACCCCCCAGGTGACTCATGTGCACATTAAAGTTTGAGAAGCACTAGCTCAGACCAAACAGGGGTTTATTATTTCACATAACAGACGTCTGGAGATAGATCATTCTGGAGTTTGTTAATTCACTTGCAAAATGATGTTGTTGATAATCCACGTGCTTTCCAGCTTTCTGCTTTGACATCTTCCATGTGTTGGCTTTTGTCCTCGGATGTAATCTTTCATTGTAATATAATGGTTGCTGCAGCTCCATCACATCCTCATCAAACTATATTCGAAGCAGGAAAAGTAATCTCTCCTCGTGCTTCTCTTTTTCTAAAGAAGAAAAATATTTCTCAGGAGTCCCCCACCACACTTCTCCTTTGTTTCATTGGCCAGAATAGAGCTAATCACTGGTAGTGGGCATAGGGATTAATAAATTGGCTTAAGTCAATCATGGTTTATCCCCCCCAGAAGTGGGAGGAGCCTATCTCACCTGGACACCTGAACCAAATTGAGGTTCTACTATCAAGACGCATTAATCTCTGTCCGGTAAGTACAAACCAATTATATTACATGGAAGCAAGTAGCATTAGTAGGGAGAAGCAAAATGAGTTAATGAAGGTATGGGAGGCCTATGGGAAAAGTTCTAAACATAGAACTTTTTCTTATAAATACTGAGAAGTGGTCAATAATATCAAATCTGTGTCACATAACAAGTTTGACAACAACTGAATCTGGTGATCATAAAGTTACAAACAATCTTGATGAACAGTAAAGTGGTGGATGGGGGTAGGATAAAGATTACAGGACATTAAAGAGAGAATGAAGGGTGAGGGAATAAAAATAGTCAATGTAAACAATTTAAAAAGCTTGCAAGAGGGAGTTCCCTAGCGGCCAAGTGGTTAGGATTCCGGGCTTTCACTGCTGTGGCCCAGGTTCAATCCCTGCTCAGGGAACTGAGATCCTGCAACTTGCACAGCATGGCCAAAAAAAAAAAAAAAAAAAGTTTGCAAGGAAAAGAAAGAGGAATAGAGTGATGGTTAAGAAGTAACTCTATCAAGGGAAAGGGTTCTTGTCTTTTCCCTACTCCCTCAACCGCCATAGCACAGATCTGAGAATGTCGAGAGGAGAATGAGTCTGTGAAAGAAGAATGAGAGAGGTTGTTAGCAAAGACAGAGGTAAGTTTTGGGTCACAGGGGACCTTGCTGGCCTCGGTGAAAGGACAGGCAAGATCGTCTGTTAAGGAGAGAGATGTGGAGTGGGTGCTAGGGTGGTGGTCTTCATGACGTTGTCCCCAGGTTGACAGCACCTCCTGGGGACTTAGAAGTGCAAATTCTCTGGCCACACTTCAGACCCACTGAATCAGAATCTCTGGGGATGGGCCTCAGCCATCTGTGTGTTAATAAGCTCCTTCGCAGGTGATTCTGATGCAAGTTTGAGAACCACCGTGCCAGGGAATTGTTTATACAGTACCTGCCTGTATGCATGCCTCTGCAGCGAAACTATTTGAGATTTTCCTGTCAGGAAGTGTTTCCCTCTTTGTTCTTCACTGCTCACTCCAGCCAGGTATACCTGTGGGTTCGGGTAGACACACTCTGAGGTGCTTCTGGCCCTGAGGAGGGTGTGTAGAACTCTGGGTAGACTAGGAGGTCTTCCGTGTAGTTTCTCTTCTGGCTGGGCTGGTTACCCACATTTCCTTTATTCCTGCTCTGGCTCTACTTGAGTTCACAGAAAAAAGCCCACTCATCATGTTAACGTTTGTTTCAGTTCCGTTAATGACTGTCTATTGCTAAACCATGAACGTCTGTACCCCTGAGCATGGAAGGCCAAGGCTTCTGTAGCCTAACCTCTGCCCACTTCTTGAGCTGTCTACCTTGCTGCCCTGAGGGAGACCTCTTCTCTTTGGCAAGAAGTATGTAGAAGGGAATTGAGAAAAATTCTTACAGAGTTCTAGTATCATCTGATCTGCTCACAGACCTTTATTACCTGCCTACTATATGCTCGGAACTGTACTAGGGATAGGGATAAAAAGATGCCTTACAGAGGAGTATAAAAGATTCTGGAAGAGATGACCAAAGAAACAGATGATTTAAATACAGTAAATTTAAATGCTATGATAAAGGTCTGTGTGAGGTGATGTGGAAGCACAAAGACAGGACATTTAAGTCAAGGAAGGTCTCCTGGAGAAATCGGTACCTACACTTCAGAATATAGTCTTGAAGGAAAAGTAGGAAGTAGCTAAGAAAAAAAGGTAGAGGTATGTGTTGTGATGAAAGGAATAACATAATCAAAGATAGGGTGTAGGGCTTCCCTGGTGGCACAGTGGTTGAGAATCTGCCTGCCAATGCAGGGGACACGGGTTCGAGCCCTGGTCTGGGAAGATCCCACATGCCACGGAGCAGCTGGGCCCGTGAGCCACAACTGCTGAGCCTGCGCGTCTGGAGCCTGTGCTCCGCAACAAGAGAGGCCGCGATAGTGAGAGGCCCGCGCACCACGATGGAGAGTGGCCCCCACTTGCCACAACTAGAGAAAGTCCTCGCACAGAAACGAAGACCCAACACAGCAAAAAATAAATAAATTAATTAAAAAAAAAATCTTTAGGAAAAAAAAAATAGGGTGTAAAAACAGCGGAGCAGAGGCTGGACACAGAGATTCCCTGAAGCCGGAGTGGAGAGCAGCAGATCAGAGAGCTGGAGAGGAAGATAGAGGGTGACCAACCATCTGGCTTTCCCCAGAACCATCCCAGTTTTAGCACTGAAAGTCCCCTGTCCCTCACTTCTAGGCAAACCAGGATGGAAGCCAGAATGCAGAAGGTCATATGTGCCATGGAAAGGAGTACACACTTGATCATCAGGGTGGAAGAGGCACTGAAGGCAACAGGATATATTTGGGAACATCTTACAGGGCTGCATGAGCAAGAGAGGGGCCCAAGTGGGCTAACCCTCCACAGGGAAGGGAAGGCAAAGTCAAGTCTCCGGGCTTTTGCTGTCCCACACAAGTGGGAAAATCAACACACATACAAAAAAACATTGTTAAAGAGGGAGGAAGGCAAGGCAGGAAGGCAAGGAGGGAGCATAAGACTTGAAGTCTGGAGTTAACGTGTTCATTATTTCCACTTACTCAGACGTGCTTTGTGAGCTTCAGCTTCCGCATCTGTGAAATGGGATAGTACTTACCTCCTTGGTTTGTTTGATGATCAAACAAGAGACTGTGTATGGAAAAGCTTGGTAAGCTATAAAGCACTCTATGAGTATTACTAATAGGACTATTATCACACTCAAAATGTACCCAACCACATCAACTCTGAGAGTGTGATTTTGGTTGTAATTGCATCACATTGCTTTCTGCTGTTCACCAGCACTGAGTCACCATTAACAGCTCCTGTATGTCGGCTGGTTTGAGGGGGGTTGAGAGTTGCTGGGGAGAATTGCTAAGGGAGAAGCAGTCTAGATTCTTCCTGTTCTTCCTCCAACCATAAACATTCAAGCCCGGTTCAGTGAGATTGAAAGAGCAAGAGTGGAATTCTAAAAGATACATGTACCCCAATGTTCATAGCAGTGCTGTTTACAATAGCCAAGACATGGAAGCATCCTAAGTGTCCACCAACAGATGAACGGATAAAGAAGATGTGGTAAATATATACACAATGAAATATTACTCAGCCATAAAAAAGCATGAAATTTTGCCATTTGCAGCGACATGGATGGACTTGGAGGCTATTATGCTAAGTGAAATAAGTCAGACAGAGAAAGACAAATACTGTAGGATACACTTATATGTGAAATCTAAAAAATACAACAAACTAGTGAATATAACAAAAAAGAAGCAGACTCACAGATAGAGAGAACAAACTACTGGTTACCAGTGGGGAGAGGGAAGGTGGGAGGGGCAATATAGGGGTAGGGGATTAAGACGTACAAACTATTTGGTATAAAATAAGCTACAAGGATATATTGTACAACATGGGGAATATAGCCAGTATTTTAAAATAACTATAAATGGAGTATAACCTTTAAAAATTGTGAAAATGGGACGAAGCTCACACTTCTTGATCTGACCCCACTCACCTCTCCAGGTTCTCTTTAGTCCTTCCCCCGTGTACTACATTTCAACCACTGCCACCTGCTAACCACGGCAGAATCTGTCCTGGTCTCTTCTCGCTTGTGCCATCCCTTTCCCTGACTTTCCTCCTTGACTTCCAATATGGGCTCAGATGCTACCTTGGTTTCCCCAGGCAAAGTCAAGCATCAGTGAGCCTGTATGACCTTGGGTGATCTCCTAGTACAGGGGAGGGTATGTAATGCTGGGTAGCAGATGAGAGCATTGGGTTTGCAGGCACTCTGGCTTTTACATCCAGATCAGCCACCTGCTTCTTTGGGCTAAGGCACAAGAGATGCACTGGAGTGGGTTGTAAAGAGCATAGATTCTGGAGCCAGATGACCTGGTGGCAGGACCTTGGACCAAACTCTCAGTCTCTCAGTATCCACATGTGTAAAATGGGGATGATGATATCAGTACCCATATCATAGGGCAGTCATGGGGATAACGTGAGCTCATATGTAAAAGACACCAAGAACAGCGCCTGACACATACTTGTTAGCTCTTGTTATTAATTTCATGCTTTCGTCTTTGTGAAATGGGAATAATACTCACTGGAGAGAGCTGATATGAGAATTACTCAAGATAAGCAGATGTGCTTGGCTTAGAGAAGGTACTCGATAAATCTGTTACTTGCCCTTTTCGCTCTTGCCATTTGTATTATAATTTTTTTACTTTAAGATATTTCAACCACTAAAATCTCTTAGCTCCTCCAGGGAAGAGAGAGAGTCATCCATCTTTGTGTTCTCAGCGTCTGACACACTCTAGGTGCTCAAGAAATGCTTGGCAAATGAATTGATAAAAAGATAGTCATGGGGAAACTCAAAAGGGCTTTAACTGCCTCTCAGCAATATCCTGAAAGGTCACAAAATAGGAACTTAATCCCGAAAAAATTCGTGTCTTTATAAATCTGTGTGCAATTC
This sequence comes from Eschrichtius robustus, assembly GCF_028021215.1. NCBI lineage: Eukaryota > Metazoa > Chordata > Mammalia > Artiodactyla > Eschrichtiidae > Eschrichtius > Eschrichtius robustus. The sequence goes on along the minus strand of NC_090836.1, from coordinate 10,201,448 downwards.
ATAGTTTGAATATTAGTGTGTTTTTTTGGTTGTTGTTTTTTAAATTTTATTTACTAATTTATTTTTGGCTGTGTTGGGTCTTCGTTTCTGTGCGAGGGCTTTCTCCAGTTGCGGCAAGCGGGGGCCACTCTTCATCGCGGTGCGCGGGCCTCTCACTATCGCGGCCTCTCCTGTTGCGGAGCACAGGCTCCAGACGCGCAGGCTCAGTAGCTGTGGATCTCGGGCCTAGTTGCGCCGCGGCATGTGGGATCTTCCCAGACCAGGGCTCGAACCCGTGTCCCCTGCATTGGCAGGCAGATTCTCAACCACTGCGCCACCAGGGAAGCCCTGAATATTAGTTTTTAATTGTGTTCTGTGTTTGTGTTTCTTGGTATTTTTTTCCCTCCCTCGTCTTTTCTGTATTCACCTTGGGCTGGGTTTCTCAATCCTGGCACTAACAATTCTTTGTTGCGGAGACTGTCCTGTGATTGTAGGATGTTTAGCAACGTCCCTGGCCTCCACGCACGAAATGCCAGTAGCACCTCCCCACCCCCCTAGTTTTGACAACCTGCAATGTCACTAGGCAGTGCTAAAACTTCGGGGGAGGGGGCAGAATCTACCCCCTTTCCCCACTATTGAGGACCACTGATTCAGGAATATGCTTAAACAGTTTCAGCTACAGCAAATTTGGGTAGGACTGATTGTTTTTATCTCCAACGGAAAAATCTGGCTCCTATGCCTCCAAATTGAACAGATTCTAACAATGGTGAAGGAGAATTTCTTCTTCCCTGATGGTAGAATTCCTCCCCATTCTCACTCTCAGAAGTGGCACGGAGGCGGGGAAGAGGTTGGGACCATGTTTTATTTACCTAGACAATATACCCCCCAGATGGCAAGTGCATATTTCTTTCTCTTCATTTTGTGGGAAAACTGAAAGAATGCAGTGTTTTACAATTCAGATTAAAGCGAAAAACACATCAGGCTGTCTGATTTTCTGGGAGTGAGAAGTGGGAGAGGGGCTTCATTCTGTTATAGGTGGAGAAAAAGACTTTTCAGCATCAGAAGAACTTTTTACAGCATGAAAGAAAAATGTGTATGTTGAGAAAGAACATGAATGCTAAAGACATATTGTTACTATAAATCCTTGAATCTGAGACACAATTCATGATGCCGCTTTACTAATAGTGCAATTTTAAACCTATTTAAGCTGGGATATTTGTTATCAGGTGACTCAGACATGTGGGGAAATCCAGTTCATCTGTGCCAAAGCTGAAAGAAAGCGATTAGGTATTTAAATGTTGAGATTCCATTCAGTCTTGTAAATGAATTGCAGTAATCTTGGATGAGGAGAAAAGTAAGAACTCATCATTTTTTTTTTTTTAAATTATTTATTTATTTATTTTTGCTGTGTTGGGTCTTCGTTTCCGCGTGAGGGCCTTCTCTAGTTGCGGCGAGCGAGGGCCACCCTTCATCGCGGTGCGCGGGCCTCTCACTGTTGCGGCCTCTCTTGTTGCGGGGCACAGGCTCCAGACGCGCAGGCTCAGCAGCTGTGGCGCACGGGCCCAGCTGCTCCGCGGCACGCGGGATCCTCCCAGACCAGGGCTCGAACCCGTGTTCCCTGCATTGGCAGGCAGACTCTCAACCACTGTGCCACCAGGGAAGCCCTCATCATTTTTTAACTCATCATGTTAAAAAATGTTAAAGGGCTCTTTGAATTTAAATAATAAAACCTTATATTTATAACACATTTATCTTTCAAATAGCATGCGTACTTTTATTACTTTTTTATCTTGAAACATTCAAAAAGTTTTTTTAAAAAAAAGTTAAGTACAGTGCAAAGAACGTTTTGTCCTTAACCGTTTGAGAGAAAGTATGGATCTGATGCCCCACCGTCCCCAAATACTTTTTAGTGTTATTTCCTATGACTAAGACCTCTTTCCTACTTAGTCACAATGCAACCATTAAAATCAGAAAATTAACGTTGATACATGACTGTCTAATCCTCAGGTTCCACTCAAGTTTTGCCAATTGTCTCAATAAAATGTTTTCTAGCAACAAGATATGGTTCAGAATCACACATGACATTGAGTTGTGTCTCTCCCATCTCCCCTATAGATCTCTTACACATCTAATCCTGTCTTGGTGACTGCTTCTCAGTAGACATGAACTAATACATCCGCTTGTTGGACAGAGCTAGGGAATACACACACACACAGACCCACACACACAGACCCACACACACACTTACAGCCATGTTTATTTCTATATCTACCCACATATATTGAAAACCATGAGTTCATAACAATACATCCAATACTAATACAGCATCACAGGGTCCATTCTAGTTTTCTCTGTTTCTGTGTTTGTAACTCTTTGTAATTGTTAAGCTTCTCGGATGTGTAGGTTTATATATTTTAACAAACACAAGAAGCTTTGGATTATTATTTCTTTAAATATTCTGCCTCTTTCTCACTCTCTCCTCTCCTCCTGGGACTCATATTATGTGTATGTTGGTACACTTAATGGTGTCCCACTGGTCTCATAGTCTCTGTTCATTTTTCTTCATGTTGTTTTCTTTCTGCTCCTCAGACTTGATAATTTCGATTGACCTATCTTCAAATTCAGTGATTCTTCTGCCTGCTTGTATCTGCTGCTGAATTCTGCTAGTGAAATTTTCATTTCAGTTGTTGTATTTTTAGCTCCAGAATTTTTATTTGGTTCCTTTTCAAATAATTTCTCTCTCTTTATTGACATGTGGTATTGGTTGAGGCATTGTTCTCCTGGTTTCCTTTAGCCTTTTGTCCATGGTTTCCTTTAGCTCTTGAATATATTTAAGACAGTTGATTTAAAGTCTTTGTCCAGTAAGTCCAGTGTCTATGCTTCCTCAAAGATAGTTTCTGTTAATTTCTTTATTTTCCCCTGTAGATAGGCCATGCTTTCTTGTTTCTTTATATGCCTCATGATTTTTTTGTTGAAAACCACAGACATTTAAAATATGAGGTAACTTTGGAAATCAAATTCTCCTCTTTCCCAGGATTTGTTGTTGTTGGTTGCTGTGGGCTGTAGTTGTTTGTTTAGTGACTTTCCTAAACTACTTCTGTAAAGATCATATTCTTTGTCTTGCGTAGTCTCTGAACTCTCTGTAGTCTCTCTGTGTGTTGCCGCCGATGCTTCAGTGTTAGTCAGGCCATTTATCACTTGGCTTTAGCCTTCGCTCCTGCTTGTGCTAAGCCTGGAGATCAGCCAGAGGTGAAAGCGTATGGTCTTTTCAGGTCTTTTCTGAGGCTGTGTCCTGCCCTGAGCATGTGCATAGCTTTCTCGATTCCCCTGAATGCACAGGAGCTTTTCAAAACCTTATTCCCTAAGTGTATCAATCCTCAGCTTTTCCTCCCAGGTTTCTACATGTCTGTGGTTTGTCCCAGCTGCCTTTGCACGTTTTTTTTTTTTTTTAAATAAATTTATAAATTTATTTATTTATTTTTGGCTGTGTTGGGTCTTCGTTTCTGTGCGAGGGCTTTCTCTAGTTGCGGCGAGCGGGGGCCACTCGTCATCGCGGTGCGCAGGCCTCTCACTATCGCGGCCTCTCTTGTTGCGGAGCACAGGCTCCAGACGCGCAGGCTCAGTAGTTGTGGCTCACGGGCCTAGTTGCTCCGCGGCATGTGGGATCTTCCCAGACCAGGGCTCGAACCCGTGTCCCCTGCATTGGCAGGCAGATTCTCAACCACTGCGCCACCAGGGAAGCCCCCCTTTGCATGTTTTTGAAGAATCTCCTCCAGACAGCCACTTCTGCACTCTTAGAGGGTCCTGAGTTGGGTGATACAAAGGCAAACCCCTTGCTTCAGTCCTTCAGGGAGCCCCCAAACAGGCCAAAACATACAAACACAATTCCCTGGGAACAAGGTCCTCTCTGCTCTCTCCAGATCAAGGAACCCACTCTGGGAACACTGGCTGCTGTTTTCTAGAATGCTTCTGCCCCAGGGAGGCAAGGCTGGGCAAGGGTAGGGTCAAACATGACAAACCTCCTCTACCATGTTTCAGTGGCCCTCCTCCTGATAAAGCATTTGCTTGGTTGCTGTAGACCCTTGACTATCTTCTAGAGCTCTGATAAAGTTGATTCTGACAGTTTCTGCCAGGTTTTTTCAGTGTGTCTGGGAAGAGACAGGACCCTAACAGAACTAGTCCACCATTTTCATTGACTTGGGCACCAATACAGCTCCCTTGTATTTGTAACTCCTTCTCCAACAGTTAGAAACCCAGTGTCCACTGTCCTTAATGTGTTTACTTACTTGATCAATTCCTCTGTACGTAACCAACATTCTGACTCCACCGTCATCCCCTCCCTGGCATGGACACCCTCCTCTCTGCTCTGGCTCTGGTTCCCTAGGGCAGGGTACCCTCTACTGCAGATGTCCTCTCCTCCTGCAGGGGCTAAGTATTTATTGTTCATGTTTTAATTTTATTAGTCTTATTGGGGGTTTATATAGCTGATGTTGAAATAAGAAAAACTATTACCAGAAACAAAGTATAATTCTTTTCAAATTGTAATGAATTCTTCTTATGCATCCCCTGCAATACTCTCATGCTGTAGCTAGGAACAAATATTATTTCCATTCCGTGATGGGAAAATAGAGGCAAGAAGGCCACCGTTCATGGTACCCACCAAATTTATGGTAACCAGTTGCAGCAGGACCCTCTCTGATGTTGGGGAATTCTTTGTCAGCTCCCTCGTCCATTCCTTCAGCTGCTTTTCCAAATCTTCATCACTTTCCTGAAGCCCCCACTATATTCTTTCTTACTTCACTCTGAACAGATTAACTTTGCTTTTTGTTTATTAATAAAATGAAGGCGAACAAACATAAATTTCTTTCAGTTTTGGCCTCCCCTATCCCCTCTGCCCCAAACCTATTAACAGCTACCAGGGGCAGATTTGGTTTTGTGGTGCCTGAGCAGATTCAACTGGAGAAGGGGGAACTTTTAAAAAAAATGAATACAAAAAATACCTTACTTTTGCAAATTTTGTAAAAACACATGACCACATTAAATCATTGCCAGGGTCCCTCCTAGGGCCTCTGGAAGAAGCCTGTAGAAAATGGGGGTGGGAGAAAGGGAGCTGGAACTTCAGCAGCCCTAAATAGGCACGCTTATTCTCCTCTTGCCCAGAAATGGCAGCCCTCCTCCTCCTCCCCCTCCTCCTCTCCATTCCCGTCTCCCTCCCCCTCCCTCCTCCTGCTCCCATCCAAGACTCATGCACCCTGCCAGGTTCCAGATCTTCTGGGAAGCCTCCAATTCACTCCTTTTTCCTCCTTCTTTATTGGATCACCCACTTCAGGTTATAAATGTGACTGTGTTCCTCTCAAACTGAAAAACAAAGTAACCAGTCAACCCTAACCATGTCAACCCCTAAATTCCTCCATCTCCAAATTCCTTTCTAGCCACCCAATTGCTCTTTCCTTTAACAACAAAATTCTGGGAAAACCACTGGCCTCCCTCCCTGTTTCCTATTCATTTCTTAATTCACTTCACTCTTGCTTTGGCTCTCATAACTCACTGAAATTGCCTTGGCTAAAGTCATCAATGACTATTTTGTTCACTTTAAGTTTAGTAGTGATTTTTTTAAAAAACAGGCATTTGAATTAAAAAAGTAATGATCCTCAAGCATCTCAAATAGTAAAGTGTCAAAAGTAGAATTAAGTTCCCATTACCTCTGCTAAGTACACACCTCTGAATGTCCACTCTTTTTTAAAAAAAAACACATTTATTTATTTGGCTGCACTGGGTCTTAGCTGTGGCATGCGGGATCTAGTTCTCTGACCAGGGATCGAACCTGGGCCCCCTTGCATTGGGAGCACAGAGTCTTAACCACTGGATCACCAGGGAAGTCCCTGAATGTTCACTCTTAACAACTTCATGTTTACCATCCATACTTTTTGCTTTGTCCATCCAAATCTAAAACAAACACATATGCAACTACATAGGATTTCTGTCTTTCTCTTCTTCTCTTTCACCCTCCCTTCATTCCTTCTTTTCTTCTAAACAAAAATTCCATCACATTGAACATTCTATTCTCTAACCTGCTCTTCAGTTAACCATATATCACAGCTACACTTTCAAACCAATAGATATAAATTTATAGAATTCTTTTTGACAGTTGTATAGTATTCCACAATAAGGATATACTGTTGTTGATTCAACTATTCCCTACTGAAGTGCATTTAGGTTCTTTTGCCTAGGTTGAATCACATAAAACTGCCATTTTTTGTAGGCTTGTTTTTTTGTTTTGTTTGTTTTCTATTACATACAATGTTATAGTAAATATCTATATATGCGTATCTCTATAAACTTTTCTTTCTGCCGATAAATTCCAAGAAGTGGAACTCTAGTTTAAAAGGTGTGTGTATTTTACTCCCAGATTGCTTTCCTAATATGTTGGCATAATGTATGTTCCCATCAATGACCTTTTGGGAAGTTATATGTCACAATGGCCTCTTTTCAGTGCTTCTCTTAGCAGACTTCACAGTACACTGTATAGTCGGCCCTCGAGGGTGGATTCTAGGATCCCTCGGTTACCAAAATAGGGGGATGCTCAAGTCCCTTATATAAAGTGGTGTAGTACTGTCAGCCCTCCGTGACCGCGGGTTCTGCATCCTCCATCCGATCGGGGTTGGTTGAATCTGTGGATGTGGAACCGCAGATACAGAAGGCCGACTGCATTTTGCTATTATTATTATTATTATTTTTGATGTGGACCATTTTAAAACTCTTTATTGAATTTGTTACAATATTGCTTCTGTTCTATGTTTTGGTTTTTTGGCTGAGAGGCATGTGGGATCTTAGCTCTCAGATTGGGGATCGAACCCGCACCCCCTGCATTGGAAGGTGAAGTCTTAACCACTGGACCACCAGGGAAGTCCCTGTATTTGCCATTATTGACGCACCTTCTCTCCTGGCAGCACTTTCAGCCAGTTTTCCACTCACCTCTTTTTGTCTCTTTCCCCAGCCTCTCTTCTTCTGTTTGTTCCTAGATTCTTGTATACCACATGGTTCTGCCATGGCTCACTTTTCTAGTCACACTAAATGTTTTGTTCTCTCCTTAGGCAAGTTTATGGTTTCAACCATCATCTCTACCCTCAGCCTGCCAAGGAGGTGACCCCAAGGTGACTTCACTTGAATTGAAAAAAGGATTTCCCTTCCTGAAGATGCCTTACTATCGTCGTCCAGAAAATTGTGCTAATAACTATTCAATCACTATTTAATATTCTACAGTATGTCCCCTGGACTGTGTGGTGTAGAAGCTCCACAATCATCACTGATGACTGTGTTTTCCATTCCTCTCCTGAGCCCAGACTTCTACGTCAAAATGGTCTCCTGGAGGGTGTGGAGAAAAGGGAACCCTCCTACACTGTTGGTGGGAATGTAAATTGGTGCAGCCACGATGGAGAACAGTATGGCGGTTCCTTAAAAAACTAAAAATAGAGCTACTATATGATCCTGCAATCCCATTCCTGGGCATATATCCAGAGAAAACTGTAATTCGAAAAGATACACGCACCCCAATGTTCATTGCAGCACTATTTACAATAGCCAAGACATGGAAGCAACCTAAATGTCCATTGACAGATGAATGGATAAAGAAGATGTGGCACATATATACAATGGAATATTACTCAGCCGTCAAAAAGAACAAAATAATGCCATTTGCAGCAACATGGATGGACCTAGTGATTGTCATACTGAGTGAAGTAAGTCAGAGAAAGACATATCATATGACATTGCTTATATGTGGAATCTAAAGAAAGGGTACAAATGAACTTATCTATGAAACAGAAATAGAGTCACAGATATAGAAAACAAACTTACGGTTACCAAGGGGAAAGGGGGGGAGGGATAAATTGGGAGATTGGGATTGACATATACACACTCCTATATATAAACTAGATAACTAATAAGGACCTACTGTATAGCACAGGGAACTCTACTCAGTACTCTGTAATGGCCTATATGGGAAAAGAATCTAAAAAAGAGTGGATATATGTATAACTGATTCACTTTGCTGTGCAGCAGAAACTAACACAACATTGTAAATCAACTATACTCCAATAAAAATTTAAAAAACAAAAACAAAAACAAACAATCAAACAAAACGGTCTCCTGGATAGCAGCAAGCTTGGTGTTTTACAGACCCCGCCAATATAAAAGACCCATTGTTGAACTTATCATCTGTCCCTCTTGGAATGCTCCTTATGCATTTCTTTTCTTAGTAAATGAGACTCCCATTCACTGGGGTGCATATTTTAGAAACCTGGATTCATCATAGACTACTTCTCTCTCTCTCCAAATTCACATCTGTTAGGTTACCACATCCTGCTGTTTCTATCTCATATTCCTGGAATCCACCATCTTTTTTCAATCCCCAGTGCTGCTGTCCTGACCATCTCTTTCATAGACTAAAAATAACTTCCTCACTGGTGTTCCTACTTTTTGCTTTGCCTCCATTCTCTTATTCACACTGTTGCCAGAGAAATTATTTAACATGCAAATCAGTTCTCTCCATGAGAAAAATCCTTCAATGTCCATTGTCAAGAGGTGAAAATCTAAACTTCTTAGCATGACTTAAAAAGCTCTTTATTATCCAATACCTGCTTAACGGTCTTGCTTCATTTCCCGATATTCTCTGAAAGCGCCCTATGCTTCAGATATATGGATCTACTTTCAGATCCCCAACATGCCAAGCTCTCTCTCTAATAATTCAGTGCCTTTGCACCTGCTCCCTTTCTGCCTGGAATTCCTTGTCAGTCGTGTTGGCCTGACAAACTCCGACTTAAATTTCAAGACTCAGCTGTAGGGTTATTTTCCCTTCTTTAAATTGTTCAGGCAGACTTAAGTGCTTCTGTACTTGAATTCCTTGTTGATATGGCACAAACATGCACTACAGCAATTTTAACATTTTATTTATTTGTTTTATTAATTAGAGTTTCCAAACCAGGTTGTAAGCTTCTAGAGGGTAGGGATTATATGATTAATCTCATCTTTGCATACCCAGCACTTGACACCGGGACTGGCACTGAGTATTTTTAACAGGCACTTGAATGCATGTGAAACAAATTATTAAGTAGTAAGAACAGCATCCTGGCTGAGCTTAAGCTTAAGCTATAGATTTTCACATAAGTACCTTTAAAGAAATTGCAAAAAATATATAATACATTAAAGGAAATTTAAGAACAGAAAAATAAAGTAAATCTCATATTACTTCACCATCCTAATCCCTGTTTTAGTGTATTTACTTTCGGTCTTTTCTCAAATATGCGATATTTATATATATATGTTTTTGTTTATACATGTATATATATTTATATTTTACATAGCTGTAATTAAAATATACATGCACTTTTATATGTTTTTAAGCTTAATGAACTGTAAGCATTTTCCAACACTGTTTCATAGTCCTCCAAATTATCATTTTTCCACGATTGCATATCTCATTTCCCTGCTTCGGTTGATAGCCTAAAAGAGGCTTAGGTTATACCCAGTTTTCTATTATAAATAGAAACAGATCCAGGTTTTGTGGAACTTGAAATTTACACAATTTTGAGTCATGTTTTCAGAAAAAGAATACAAAATTATCTTACTTTTGCAAATAGGACCATGTGAACACATTGTTAGGGTCCCTCTCCAGGCTTTGGAAGGGGCCTGTGAAAGTCGTGGGGGGGAAGTCCTGAAGATTAATTTTTATTGGCTTCACAGTTATCTACCTCCAACTAGAAATAATCCTGGAATAAACATTTTGAGCATGAATTTTTTTCCCTCTTTTCCATTCTCTTCGAAGGATTCCAAGTTACTATGATACCATTCACCTTGCAGCAGTTGGGAAAGGAAATGGTCATTTATTGAGCACCTATTATATAGTGAGAAGTTTGTATATATTTTAAAATTTAATTCCTACCACAAACCTGAAGGAGGTATTATCCCCATTTTACAGATGAGAAAACTGAGGTGCAGTGCATTTAACTATCATGCCCAAAGTTACACATCTAGTAACTGGCAGGGTTTTGGAGCCTACCGGTCTTATTCCAAAGCTCATGCCTTCTCATTACATCGTGTTGTCTCCACAGCCACACAGCTTCCAGGTAATATTCTCTAGGCTACTGCTGAAAACCTGGTTCTCAGTTACCTGTTTTGAGGAGGACAGAATACAAAACTTGCAGAGTCCTGACATGTTTCTTGGAAGAAGGTAATTTAAATCAATGATGGCCAGACTTTCACAGGTGAGATTAGGAGAAAGTGATTTGGCTCTTTCTGCCTTCCTGCTTACAGACACGTATTGCCTTGGTTCCGTGTGCATTTCTCGGAAGGAGCAGAGCGTCTGCAGTCGGAAGACCTGGGTTGGGTTCTGACCTGCTATCCTCTACCTGAGTGACCTTGGGTAAGTCATTGAACTCCTCAGCTTCTCATTTTCCTCTCTGCACTAAGGATACTAAGTGACACAACCTGCCTTACCCCAGGGTAGCTGTGAGCGTCAAATCTGATCATGTGTGCTCAGCACTTGGTGAACTGCAATGTTACTAAGATACCAGTACCAATGCAGGAGTGGCTCCAGCTCCGCATCCATCTGCCCCCAGGTAAGGGCATGTGACAGCTGGGCAGGTTGCACCTAATGGCTCCTTTACGTTAACTCTTGGTGGCTTGCCCTCCTCCCTCCCCACCTCCCCCTTCACCCCGCACTGAAGCTGCCATGTGATTCCAGGGGCGTGTGGGTTGTTACTCCTGAATGCCCAGTGCACGGAGAGCAGACAGCAGAGGCTGTACAAAATCAGAGTCCGAGATTCCGAGGAATCCTTTCCTCAAGCTGAAAACGGATCGTCAAAACATGCCCAACATTCATCATTAAACGCGGTTTGTAAAATCCCGAAGACAGTTCTGACCGATTGTCCCTTTGCTCTGTCTTAGGTGCTGACGCATTTATCTTGGAATTTTATCTGCCAGTTTAGAAATCTTTAGTCCTTGTTGGACTTAACTGAGGGGGCAGTCTGTAGTTCTGGGAAACCAGGAGAAAAATTTTAAAAATCTCCGTTTTGTGTTGGCGTTTGAACACCCTTCTGGTGTTCAAACCATATCTACGTTGAAAGTCGGTGGACGCAGCATTAATTTTTATTTACCTTAAAAAAAATAGATGCTTAAACCAATTTCCAACCCTGGGACTAAGCTCATCACCCGCGTTGGGACCCGCGTGGCTCCCTGAGCGTGGACCTGCGGCTTTGCCGGCCCCGGCCCGCCGTCCCCCGCCGCCCCCCGCGGCCCCGGCCCAGGTGGCGGCCGGCGTGGCCCAGGAGCCTCACCTGGCTCGGCCGGCAGCAGCCGCACAAAGACCCGCGCAGGCGGCGGCCGGGCCGAGCCGCAGAAAGTAGTCCCGACCACGCCGTCTCCGATGTTGTTCGACGTCGCTTCACGCCCTCCGCGGGGAGGGCCGAAGGGGCCGGCCCGGGAAAGAATCCCATTGGAATGCGCCGCCGGGCGGCCTTTCCCCTCCCGCCCGCCTCTGCTCGCCCCGCACGTCTCCCGGGGTCTCCCAGCCGAGGCCGTGCGCACGGCCCCCGCTCCTTTTCTGAAATGCCCGGGAGGCGGTGCCGAGGGAGGGGGCTCGCCCGCGCGCAGGGAGACCTCGGCGGCGACTCATGAAGGCGGCAGGAGGCATATCCCTGCGCCGCTGCGTGAGAGGAAGAGGCTGAATGAGGAGCTGCGCGGGGGAAGCGGGGCGCCGGGGGAGGAGGCGGCGGCATGGAAGCAGACGCTGGCGTCGCGCGAGCCCCGGGCGGAGCGGCGCGGTAGAGAGGGCGGCAGCGGCGGCGGCGGCGCGCGCGGAGCCTTGACGGGCCCCTTTCTTTCTTCTCTCTCGGGAAAGCTGGGAAGCATGAGCGTGCAGACCTGCCGCTGCGGCGGCCGCCCCGGCTCCTCGCCTCCCCCTCTTCGGGCCGCCCCTCGCCGGTGAGAGAAGCGAATGCGAGAAGGGAAGATGGGGGCCGTCCTGAGGAGCCTCCTGGCCTGCAGTTTCTGCGTGCTCCTGAAAGGTGGGGAGAAGCGGGGGAACGGGGAAGTTGGTGGGCTTTGGGGGGGGAGGGGGCCTCGTTCTGCGGTGTGGGGGTGGGGAGGGGAGGGAGGGAGGCGAAGCAGGGGAAGAGGAGCCGGGAGAGGCCTGGTCGTGGGGAAGGAGGGAGAGAGGGGCCTGGGAGAAGGGGCTGCGCGCTCGGCCCGGCCACGCTGCAGCCCCCGCCTCGCTTTGCCCACCTCGTCGGGGCAGAGCGGAGCCTCCGTCCGGCCTCCCTGGCCGGGTGACACCCCGACCCCCCGGAGCCCCATTCTGTCCGAGTGACTGAGGGTCGGTGTGTCTCTTTCTGCCTGGAGTCACCGGGGACGAGGGGCTTTGTCTGGATTTTGGCTCTCGGAACGGTGGAGCCCAAGATGCTTCCACGTTGGGCTTCGCCGTCGAAGCCCCCGCCTTTTCTGTGTCGGTCCTGGGAACTTTGAGAGCTCCCTTACTATTTTTCCAGGCCTTGTTACAACTAATAACTGGTTTCCGTTGGGGATATAATGATCGTGGGTGAGAGCACAGTTGGAAAGTGACTCCGAGGTTAAAGGTCGAGAGGTTCAGCCTTGGGAATCGCCCGGGCTTCAGGCCATAATAAAATAGAAACGTTGCCCTTGCAACTCCTGGCATTCAGGACTTGCCCCTGTTTTCGGAGCATGCAAGTGCACAGTTGGCACCAAGTAGGAGAGTCATCCTTGGTGCAGAGGAGCCTGTCTTGGGACCTAAGTTATCATCTGCTGCGCTCCCCTGGGGACTGCTTGGCACTTTGGTAAATAACACAGGCTATTCTAGATAATTTGCTCCGAGAATCGCGTAAATTCGATGGTCCTGTGGGTTTTTGTTTTTGTTTTTTGATTGGCCTGCAAAGCTGTCACATACGCTGTGACTTTTATTTTGTGACAGTTCACTGAGGTTTTTCACTGGCCCGCAAGATTTCAACAGCTCTTCTCAAACTTATCAGTGGTGAAGTGGTAATGACTCTGATGCTATGGGGCATTTACCAGCAGAGGAATTTAAGTACCGATTGATGCCATGACTTGTAGCTTTGGTTTTGTTAAAACTCTCGCTTGTGTTCACGGTCAGTTCTTTTCGGGTACGGAACCTCTTGGGTCTAAGGGGATTTTTAGCTATTAATTTAACAGACTAAACTTTTGGTAAGCGTGCAAAGTTACTGAGGTTTCCAGAACACAATAGAAACTAATAGTCTTGTGCTATAAATGAGCCAGATATGCCATTTTTGAGTATATATTTATTTTAGATGAGGGTGATTGACATTTTTTTGGAGGAGGAATTTTTTTTCTTTAGTTACGCTTCAGGATTATTATGTCTGCCTATTGTATCTTAGTTTTACTTAATTACGACCCACTGTAAGCATATCCTAAACTATTTCCACGTGTAAACTCCAGAAAGCTAGTGCCCATTTCATTTTCATGGCAGAGAATTTAATGCAGTGTTATGTACTTGAGAGGTTTAATAAGTATATGTTTATTTTGTTATAGTATACTCCCTGTCGAAAGGGGATTTTGCTATAGCTGTGCAAAACAATTATATTTGACATAGAATATGTATATATTTTAAGACAGAAGATTAATAGAGTTAACAAATAGGAGAGTCAGCTGATGGGTTAAAGTCTTTGAGAAATTGAAATCCATAACCTGGGATGTTTCTGGTTGCCCAATTGTGTTTCTTGGAAGGGAAGGTTATGATGTAAATGCCACTTGTTTAACACCACGTTTGAGCCTAGAGTTGGGTTTATTCATTATTGGAATTGAGAGAAGTTGTACTTGAAGTAATATTGTGCAGTATGATATTGTGTAAGAAGACCTAAAAGAGTTAATAGTTTAAATTGTCTCATTGCCACTAGCAAGCAAAGTTTCCAAAAGTGAAGCTTTTATTTTAATTGTAGTCTAATAATGGTATGAGGTGGTCTTTGAATTCAGTGTACTTAACTGTGAGTATGTATTTGAACTAAAACTGTCTTTCAGTGTGAAAGATTTTTATTCATAATTTAGATTCTTTTCATTCCATGATAATGTCATCCTGTGTTGAAATGGCAATATTAACCTTGGACTCCAGGGAGAAATGTGATTAATTTGTTGCATTAAGATAATGTTTCTTCACAGAAGAGTTGGAACTTTAACATTGGGAAGATGGGATGATGGGAGAGTTTGGGAGACCTTTTGTCCTCTGGCCCTGTTAAATCAATAGCTGAAAGCCAGGGAATAATGCTGTCATTATCTGGGCTGCATCCCTATCCCTATCATCAGAGGACAAGGTGTAATGGAAAGATTTGGGAATTTCAACACCAAAATCTTGGGTTTAAAGTCCATGCTTCACTACTTAATAACTTTGTGATTCTAGTCTAGTCAGTGAGTTTCTCTGGGCCCCAGTTTCTTTACTTGTAAAATGTGGGTAGTAATAACAAGCTAATTTGCAAATTTGTTGGGTATATTAAATGAAGTACTGAATATCAAGTGATTTGCAAATGTTATTTTTTGTTATAATTTTTGATTGTGGACGTATCCTCAAATGCTGGGGATTTGAGATTTAATTCGTATGAGATTCACAAATTCTTAAAGATAGAAGAGATCTTGATCCTTCTGATCTAACCACTTCATTTTCAAGTGGGGAAACTCAGATTCAGAGAGATTATAGCGTGATCAAGATCCTACAGCTAGTTAATGTTAGAGCAGGGATTTATTGTCCATTCTTTCAGCAATTAGGTATGGTATACCTACTATGTATCAGGCTCTGATGCTATATTGGTGAGCAAAATCGACACGGGCCCTGCTCTCATGGACCTCACGATCTAGGTTGCCATCCTTACTTCCATCCAGGTGCTGGTTAGAAAAGAGTATAGCTCTGATTTCCTAGAGGAAATATTTTTTATAAGGATATAAGTTTTGGAATACCATAAGTGTGTATAATCTGTAAATACTATGTCTAGCTTATTTTGAGAAGGCTTTGTTGTTCTCTAAGAATTCTTTGTTACTTACCTTTTTTTGTTGTTATTTGTTTTGGTGGGGTGGTGGTAAATACTGTCAGCACAAGCCACTAGTGTTTCCCATCTTAAATTTTTATAAGAGTGGTCCTTGGAAAATTGTTTAGTATCAGGTATAACGAAGTCTTGGGAAGATAGAATGAATTTTGGTGTGGGAATCAGGAGAATTTGATTCTTATTCTAAGTTTGTCATTTGCTAGCTGTGTGACCTTGGATAAGTTACCTAAACTCTGTACACCTTCGTTAGGATAATGAATCCTTCTTTTGGAGGTTCTTACTTCATATTAATGCACTAAGGGCTCTGAGAGGTTCTGAGGTAGAGACCAGTTTTAACTTTGTTGAATCCACTGTTTCCCAAAGTAGACAATGAATTTTTTCGTAAATCCTTTTAACAGTCTGCTGAACCTTTGTTCCAAGGAACAAACGTAGAGAGAACCTGGACTCGGTAACCCTTTAAGCATTAGGTTGAGTCATGTGAATTGATATTTGATGATAATTTCATATAGTTGAATCTGATACTTTAATCCCTTCTTACTTACTTGGCTTTAGATTTGCTCATCTGACTAGGAAATAATTTGACTGGTTATGAAACTTCAGGGTTTCAGCTCATTGTTATCATCAGGCCTAACAGTGATTTCCCATGGTTCGGTTTTTCAGAGAATTTTTCTTTTCTTTAATTGGAGGTTTTTCCATTTGCTGAACTGAAATGCTTTTCTGTGTAGTTATATGTGTTTTGACTATCAGAAAGGTTTGTCTTTTTTGAATATCAAAGATTCTGTGAAGGAGTATATAAATGGAAAATATTTTATGTGAATTTATAAATTGAATATATTGGAAAAACAAGTAATACCGGTTATAGTTCTGCTTAGACCATGGGTAAGTACTCTGAGAAAATTCATTTTCATCATGGAAATTTTATTGCAAGTTGATATTTCAGAGAAGAGGCTTTGTTGACAAATCAGGTTTGTCTTCCACCACTTTATGTAGCCTTGGACAAGTTACTTAGCTTTAGTTTCTTCTACTATTTCTTACTATTTCTTCTACTATTAGACGGGGATAATACCTTCCAAGATTTCTGTGAGAACTGATGGAGTGTTTGCAAAGGGATAGCACAGTGCACAGTCTGTGGACTTTGAGTAAATGGTCACTATTGTCAAGATGGCTAATTTAAAAGAAATGTTAATGCACAGGAAAGACGAGTAAAACATTTATGTTCTGGGCACTGTTTTAGACAGTAGTTTTAAACCAGTGGTTTTTGAACTTGATTCTTTGGCAACTGGAACAAACTCCGTGAAATACTTTTACTTCTGATATTTTCTATTTTGTTTTATATAAACAAGATGGCCACTATCTACTAAATTTATTTTTCCTTCTAAAGGATTGCAACTTGAACACTTTTAGGTGATTATTATAAATAAGCTAGAGAATAAGTAGTTCGGTTAATTATAATACTTATTTACTTTTTTAAAAGTTGCCCATACTTATGGGCAAAATAATTTTATCAAAATATTGTCTAATTGAGAGTTTTATTATTGTGTTTGTTTATAATAATTAAAATCAGTTGATGGACTTCTCCCTGTAGGATGGGTAAATGCTATACTGAGTTCCTGCATTGTATATTTCAGTCTTTGTATGAGAGTCTTTTACATATCTTCTGTAAAAGGAATTCCTCTTAATGAATAGAACTGTGCTCCATGTGAATAACTTTGAAATTTAGTTCAGATACATGGACTAGGCAACCTAAAGAATAGGATATTTGTCTTTGAGATTATTCATTTAAAATATAATTCATCATAAATACAAGGAAAACTGTTATTTGATATTATTAGCACATGCTTTTGTTTCTCAAGCTGTTTGTGTTATTTGTGGCAGTGACTATCCTCACAAAAAAGTCATGCAGATGTGAGCCTGGAAAATACTAAAATGTGCCTGGGCTCAATTTGGTGAACATTACAGGTACTTCAGTGCTGTGATCCTATTAGCTATAATGTAACTTGCTGATTTTTGTTTCTGTGATACCTTGCTTGGAAGGGCCAGGAACTTGGGGATGTGAAGTGAAATCATATTTTTAGGCAAAAAAAAAAAAAGTGAAAATTTAAATTATTAATTGACACTAGAAAGACGAATGACTGATCTAAGGCCAGATTGCTTGTACTCTGGACAGTAATTTTACATGCAGTGCTTTCTGTATGCATCTAATTTCACCTGGACCTTAATATGGTTTTGAAAATGATACCAATCACTTTTTTTTTTTTTTTTACACCAATCACTTTTGATAGGGGAAAATAAATAACATTGTAATTTTGGAGTTTGTACATAGGTGGTTTGTCATATTACTGTAAAATAAAAACTAGTCCAGATTTAGGTAAGGAGAGACTTTATTCAAAAGGATTATTGCAAAAGGGAGAATGCTCTTCTGTAGGATCTGCAGGCATCTCAAAATAAAACACAAAAAGACTCTTCTTTTATGGACAGGGGTGAGCAGGGCTAGCAGTAACTTGGTAAGAGTGTGGGCCGAGTGGGTGAGGGTGAGCAGATTGCATGATCAAGATAGTTTAACTGGAGTTTTTTTTATTTACTGCAGTCAGTTGATGGCTTGGAATGAGCTGTTAAGGGAGCCTAAGAGCATCTGCTTGCTTAAATTTAGGGCAAGCCAAACTTTAGGGGCTTGTGGGAAAGGAGAAAAGCCTGACTAAAGTTTGTCAAGCGAAGTCAGTGTATAAGCAAGGGTAGTTGTGAGCACTTGGTCAGTCCTGCTGTTGTTTAAAAGAAAATTTGTCAGTCTTAGGGATATGTTTTAGTCAGCTCAGGCTGCTACAACAAAAATATTATAGACTAGGTGGCTTATAAACAACAGAAATTTATTTCTTACAGTTCTGGAGGCTGGTAACCCAACAGCAGGGTGCCAGTACGGTCAGATTCTGTTGAGGATCCTCTTCCAGTTTGCAGACTGCTGACCTCTCTTTGTATCCTCACAGGGCAGAGAGAAGAGAGAGGAAGCAAGCTCTCTCTGGACTTTTATAAGGGTACTGATCCTGTTCATGAGGACTCTACCCTTATGACCTCATCTAATACTAATTACCTCCCAAAGGCCCCACCTCCTAATACATTCACATGAGGGGGAGTGTAGGGTTCCAATGTATGAATTTTGGGGGACACAGACGTTCGGTCCACAAAAAAGTAGGCTAAAGTCATTGTGAAGTTGGTCTCATTAGATTGGTCTGATTATTTATGTAGGTGTAGGCATTTTAGGTCTGCTTCAGTGGGACTTTTTATAAGGAATCTTGGATTGAACTTTTAAAAGCCTCTTGAGGCCAGGAAGCCAAGTCAAGTACTCACCATTGGGTTTCACTTGCAGTACCTATAGATTTGGGTAAATTCCTGAGGTCCCCAAAATATCCTAGGGTTCCTGGGCCTGCCTGGAATTGACCTTGCTTACTTTACCTGTAAGACTGGGATCTCTGTAAGCCAGGTACCAGTCTAGTTTTCCCAAGGGAACTGTAAGCATTGTTCCATAAAATCAATCATAGCTCCTTAAAAGTAACTGGTGGTATTAGATTAAGTGAACATGACTTTCAAATATGACATCCAGTCAAAGCCTTGGTTGCATTATAATGTTTCCAACCGGGAGGACAGACTTTTATTGAACCTATACAAATAACTATGTTGCCCTGAAAATAAGAATACTCATTTAAATAAGAGTTTTGTTTTTGAATTATGGATGAATTAGGGAGAAAAAGATAAATGTTTTTATTTCTGTTTACAAAAGCATAGTCTGCTGAAATTGTCAATGAATTATAGCTAGCTTAAGAGAAAAGAGAAACGAATTCCTTATATCCAGAAAATAGGACATTAAAGCATCAGCAATATTTTAAAACCCATAATCATCCTTCATCAGTTTATTCAGTCCTGTGTGATTAATTCTTGTTCTGCTAGATCTTGGGTTAACAGTCTCATGAATCCATCTGCTTCACTAGTTTTTTGGGAATCCTGACTCAGTCCACTGGTATAGTCTTGAAGTTATTTAAGTGATGCCATCAGAAGCTTGTGCCCAGGAGTTACCGGTATAGTCCTCTTTCAACAATCCTTTTTTTGTTGAAGACAAGCACTTGGCCTGTAGCTCATTTGCAGGCACTTTCAGGGAAGCATCGAAGTAAAACAAAAAACACTCTGTAGATAACAAAAGACTTAAAATGGTGGTGCTGACTTATACGGGTAGTTTTAAAAGCGAAAGATCTGATGAGAGTTTGTTATAAAAAATAATGCAGTTGGGCTTCCCTGGTGGCGCAGTGGTTAAGAATCTGCCTGCCAATGCAGGGGACATGGATTCGAGCCCTATACTGGGAAGATCCCACATGCCGTGGCGCAGCAAAGCCCGTGCGCCACGACTGCTGAGCCTGCGCTCTAGAGCCCGCGGGCCACAACCACTGAGCCTGCGAGCCACAACTACTGAAGCCCGTGTGCCTAGAGCCCGTGCTCTGCAACAAGAGAAGCCACCGTGATGAGAAGCCCGCAAACCACAACGAAGAGCAGCCCCCGCTCGCCGCAACTAGAGAAAGCCCACGTGCAGCAATGAAGACCCAACGCAGCCAAAATAAATAAAATTTAAAAATCTAAAAAAAAAAAAAAATGCAGTTGATGAATAAGTTTGGTTTTTTTTTTTTAAATAAAATTTTTTATTTATTATTTATTTATTTTTATTTTTGGCTGTGTTGGGTCTTCGTTTCTGTGTGAGGGCTTTCTCCAGTTGCGGCGAGTGGGGGCCACTCTTCATCGCGGTGCGCGGGCCTCTCACTATCGCGGCCTCTCTTGTTGCGCAGAGCAGAGGCTCCAGACGCTCAGGCTCAGTAGTTGTGGCTCACGGGCCCAGTTGCTCCGTGGCATGTGGGATCTTCCCAGACCAGGGCTCGAACCCGTGTCCCCTGCATTGGCAGGCAGATTCTCAACCACTGCGCCACCAGGGAAGCCCAGTTTGGTTGTTTTTATGGCGTGCAAACCAAAATAAAATCAGTCCAGAAAAGTTTTAGGCAAGATATCTATAGGCATAATGATTAACCTTATTTTAAAAAAGAGTAGCTATTACATCTGATTTATGAGTATAAGTGAATATAACTCTTGTAGAGAAAAAGACTTAAAGATATGCAGTAATCCTGAGACATAATGTGTCATGAAGCATATAGTTAGAGCATATCAAGATTATCAAGTAAAAATTTTTAGTTAAGTCTGGAATAAGTCCTAAACATCTGTATAATAAAATTCCGTAAGTAAGTTAAGTGAATCCCTGGTGGAGAACCACTCACTGGCCTACCAATAATATACTGTATTCAAATTAGAGAAATGAAATTGTGACCAAGGTAACATTAAAAAAAATCATAAAAAAGAAAAAACAAAATTATAATTGATAATTCTGTACTGTTGTTTAATATCAGACAAAGCACCACTGGGACTCAGGAAATGGAAACACACTGTGAACACTGAGGCTATTGATAAATTTCTAGGAACTTCATCCAGTTTTTGAAATAATCATATTAACATTTTACCCATACTGATTTAATCTAGGGAGGGTAAGCCTCTCTTCTGATTTGGCAGTGCTTCCCATGCAAATCATAACATTGATCAAATAAACCAGTTATTTTTAGTACCTCTCTTCTTACAAGGTGAAAGAATCCTTTGTGAACTTCCAGGGGCCCTCTGGGAAATTTTAAAGACAGTAGTAGGTGCAAAATACATCATTTAGTATTTGAATTTGAAAAGGCAGAATGTCAAAAGTTGTCAGGAGGTTTGAACATCCGATTAAATAGGATCATGGATCAGTGAGAAAAAATACCTGGCAACCTGTTTAACCAGTGTCAAAAAAATATTTTTTTAAAAGTGAACATAGGAAAGAACTTTAGCTCTTTCAAAAGTGAGAAGACTTTTTAAAGTAATAAGACATGATAAAATTAACACCAAGTACAGGAAGTTCTGAAAAGACACCGAATTTTTGGCTTCTAAGGAGATTGATTACTCAGAAAACAAAGAAAAACCTTTTATAACCTCTTTATTAACAGCGGATCAGAACCCAAGAAAATTTTGTCATTTTAGTAGAAAACCAAACTTTAGTTTTGTACAAGTATAATGTTTGATACTGAAGCACTTTCTGAAAATCTTACAAATAAACCTGTCAAGTCTTAGCTGGCTTTGACCGTGACAAATAAAATTCTTTTTATCATCAACTTGTTATAACTTTGTCCATTCAGGTTTTGTTCTACATGTTCCTCTTTCTCATTCTGAAACACTTAGTCACTTTACTTTAGGACCGTTTTCTTTTTCCTTAAAAACACATCCTGCATATTTCTATTATTTCTATTAGAGTCTCATTTACATACAAGGTTATAACTTACAATGACAGTAACTACTATTTTACAGAGAAAACTATGAGGTGGATAGTTGTGAACTGTCTGTCATACACCAACATTTTGTAGTAGACTGGCAGAGTTTATGAATATACAGCTTACAACTTCTTATAGCCATGCACTTCCAGATAGTACAACTTCTCAATGTGACAAAAATGAATATGTTCATTGATAGACTCAAATATGTGTAGTTTCTTGGTACCATGAAAATAAGAGGCAAAAACTTGTATAAACTTGAAATGCTTATGCTTCAGTGTTCTGTCTTACTTAGAAATGACCTAGGTATTTGATGAATATCCATGGACTAACTTAGCATAAGTCTAAGGTTTTAAGTTACTAAAAGATTTTGGAAACTATCTTCAAGTTGGCTTATTACAAGATATAATTACTTTTGAGGTACAGTTTGTCAGAATAATGATTCAACTTGGCTAAGTACAAATGTAGATAAAATGCTAGTTTATTCTGTCAGTAAACCTGTAAAAATTTAGGAAGAACATACTCAAGTAGAATAAAAACCTATTCTTGTGTTATACTTAATGCCCATAACTCAGAAGACATAGGTGTTTTTATTAAACCAGCAATATTAAACTGGTCTCATATACCAAAGATTTGCCTAAATGTATGTTAACTTGGATTTTTAAAACATTTGGGTTAGTTTCTAAGAATTTTGATATCCTTAACTTCTGGAAATCTTAGAAATGCTTTTATATGAGCACTTTTTGTTATTATTTTAACAGCTTTATTGAGATATTCACACACCATACAATTCACCCATGTCACGTGTACAGTTCAGTAGTTTTTAGTCTATTCACAGAGTTGTGCCACCATCACCACAATCAGTTTTAAAACATTTTCATCACTCCAAAAAGAACCTGTGAGCACCTATTTATCTTCAAGCTAATCAGAATAGAACTCCTTCAAGGGATTTCATAATCTAAAATTATACTTAACAATACCATCTGAAGGTAGGGAAGTATTTTATATACATATATAACATGCATACATATGTACATAAAACATACAAATAGCTTATAGCGTCAGTTTGAAAGTTTCAGCTCACTGATGGTTTATGTAGAAGAGCTAGTTCTTATCCTTCCTTTATCTTTGTGTTTCTGGCAGATAGGGCAGGTTGAGGTTACCTACCCAGTCACTATGAAGGCTAAAGTCTTCCCACCATTATTTGTGGAGGAGACTTTTCAGATTTTCTTTGCCCTGACGTGTAACCTTAAGGAGGCTGTGGACTACATTTTGAGTGAGGGCCCAAAGAGAGACCAAGGGCTGTCTGGGTGTCTCAGAAGCTCATTTGAGTGGATAAAAGATCCAGCCTGTTTCCAATTTGTATTTTTTTTTTTTAAATTATTTATTTATTTATTTTATTTATGGCTGTGTTGGGTCTTCGTTTCTGTGCGAGGGCTTTCTCTAGTTGCGGCAAGCGGGGGCCACTCTTCATCGCGGTGCGCAGGCCTCTCTTGTTGCGGAGCACAGGCTCCAGACGCGCAGGCTCAGCAATTGTGGCTCACGGGCCTAGTCGCTCCGCGGCATGTGGGATCTTCCCAGACCAGGGCTCGAACCCGTGTCCCCTGCATTAGCAGGCAGACTCTCAACCACTGCGCCACCAGGGAAGCCCCTCCAATTTGTATTTTTAACTTCAGGTCCCTGAGCCCCTCATGAGTCCCTAGGGGGGAAAAGGGAACCTTAAAGTGCTAGTGACTACAGGGAATTGAGGGGTTGGAGTGAGAAGGGAAAGGTCTGACAGGGTGGATAGAGGGGTGGAGGAGATTGGGGTATTAAAGGAGGATAGATAAAGGATTTAAGGGAAGGTTGAGGTTGGTAAAATGGAGGAAGGAAGAGAGATGGTGATGGGAAAGGAGAGGTTTTAGGGAGATCCCGTTTCCCAAGGAGGACATTGAAGTTCTAGATTGTCTTTAGTAAAATTTTGCTATTTTTGAAGATACTGGACTGAATTAGTGCTGTAATGGTGAAGCATGTGGTCAGTGGGAGAAGACGGAGGGCGCTCAATAGAGTGACAATTACCTGTTGGATTAGATAATTAAACAAGACATAAGAATTTTTTTTTCTTTATCTTTTTTTTTTTTTTTTTTTACATCTTTGAGTATAATATCAGCTATACATATATCCCCATATCTCCTCCCTCTTGCGTCTCCCTCCCACCCTCCCTATCCCACCCCTCTAGGTGGTCAAAAGCACCCAGCTGATCTCCCTGTGCTATGCGGCTGCTTCCCACTAGCTATCTATTTTCCATTTGGTAATATATGTAAGTCCATGCCACTCTCTCACTTTGCCCCAGCTTACCCTTCCTCCTCCCTGTGTCCTCAAGTCCATTTTCTAAGTCTGCATCTTTATTCCTGTCCTGCCCCTAGGTTCTTCATAACCATTTTTTTTTAGATTCCATATATATGTGTTAGCATACGGTATTTGTTTTTCTTTTTCTGACTTACTTCACTCTGTATGACAGACTCTAGGTCCATCCATCTCATTACAAATACCTCCATTTCATTTCTTTTTATGGCTGAGTAATATTCCATTGTATATATGTGCCACATCTTCTTTACCATTCATCTGTCGATGGCCACTTAGGTTGCTTCCATGTCCTGGCTATTGTAAATAGAGCTGCAATGAACATTGTGGTACATGACTCTTTTTGAATTATGGTTTTGTCAGGGTATATGCCCAGTGGTGGGATTGCTGGGTCGTATGGTAGTTCTATTTTTAGTTTTTTAAGGAACCTCCATACTGTTCTCCATAGTGGCTGTATCAATTTACATTCCCACCAACAGTGCAAGAGGGTTCCCTTTTCTCCACACCATCTCCAGCATTTATTGTTTGTAGATTTTTTGATGATGAAGACATAAGAATTTAAAGGAGCTGGGAAAGGGTATTCCCTTGTGAAGAGCCAAGGAAATTCCCTTGTGTAATCTCCATTATAGGAGTTAGGGAAGTTAGAAGAGGCCTCACAGAAGAGTTGGGAATATTCCGCCTCAAGAGTTAGGGTGTGATTGTCTACTCAGAGAGTCAAAGAAAAAAATTATTTGCTGGAAAATATCAAGGTAACTTCTTACCATGTTGCAACAGATAAGATGTCTGCAGCACTGGTTAAAGAGTTGAACTCAAGGAAAGATCCCTGAATCTGTGAGCAGGAAAGGAGTTTAAATGACTCACAAAGTGTCATTATTGAGGTGGGGATGGCACGGGTCCATAGGTGAGGTCAATACCCATCCAAGTCATGTCACTCACTATACAGATGTCAAATACAAATAAATTCCGCTTGGTAAGGCGAGTCTTTATTCAAAAAGACTTTTGCAATAAGGAGAATGACCACAGGGTATGCAGGTATCTCAGAATCAAACCCAAAAAGGCTTTACTCTTATATGTAGAAATGAATAGTGCCAGCAGGATCTTTGTGGGAAAGTGGGACAAGTGGGTAGAGGTTAGCAGATGACATGACCAGGGCAGTTTTAACAGGAGATTTTTTTGAGTGTATGGTCAGCTGATACTTCAAATGAGTCCTTAAGAGAGGATGTTCTGGATTGGCTTGCTTAAGGTTAGAGCTAGCCGAAGTTTAGGGCCCAGAAGCCTGACTAATCTGGTCAGGCCAAGTCAGTGTGTAAGTTGGGCATTTGTATGCATTTGGCCAGTACTTAATGTAAAATCCTTTAGGGTTTGTGACAAGTATGTTTTTAGATCAGGTTCTAAAAAATTCCTTTTAAATATTAATAAATGTTTTTTATATGACCGTCATACAGTGAACTGTGTTAGGGATTCCCCAAATTAGTTAAAAGGTATGGCTCCTGTTCCCAAGTGGCAGAGGTCCTAGTTGAAGAAGGAAATATACCTAAAAAAATGCTAATATCAAATAAGTGGTGAAGACTGTAAGGGTGCAAAGAAGGAAAGCTGAGGCAATTGGAAAGATTCTTGGAATAGATAAGGTTTGAATCTGGCCTTGAAGGATTTGCTTGCTGGATAAGGTTAGAGAAATACGGAGCGTGCAGGAAAATGAATACACTGTGGTGATGGAGTATGATGTGCTCACAGTTGATGTGTTAAAAACTAGTTTGTATGACGCAGAGACTATAAAAGGTAAGTTAGAGTCATAGGTAGAAAGCACCCGGTGGAGGCCTGAGGTATTGAGGCTTTTTAATTTTAGGCACAGGAAATCAGAAACCTTTTTGAGTTGGATAAAGTAGAAGTATTGGAAGTAGAAAAGGGAAGGGAGAGTCTTGAGATCATTTACTATTGAGGTAGTTTAGGCGTGAGGTTATGAGGGTCTAGAGTAGGATAGTGGTTATAAAAAAGGGAAAAGAAGAGGCAGATTTAAGGACATGCTAAAGGAGAATCAACAAGACAGTGAGTGATTGGCAGACGGGGGGGGAAGAGGTGGGTGTCAAGGATGGCTCCGTGGCGCACCAGTAGGATTAGGAAAATTGTGGTACCATTGACTCTTGAGGGTTTTCTTTGGGGGAAAGGTGATGAATTTAATTTTATGGCCAGAAGAGACGGCCAACTTAGATAATTTTCTCATCTACACTCTGTGTTGTCCCCTAAGTAAGAGAGTGTAGAAGAGAAGATTATCCAAGTTCACCTGGTCAACCAGCAGCTCTATTCAGGTAATTTTCAAGTCATCATCTCCAGCCTAAGCTTCAGTTCTATACATGTAATTTCTTGTTGGCCATCTCACTATCCTGTTTCTTGAATCTCCAATGGCTCCTGCCAGGTCCCTGCTCTCAAAAAACTTAGTTTTAATAAAGCTAACCTTGCTACCACCAAGAGAATAATTATATTAATCACAAAACCTTACAGTATTGGTATACACTTCATATAACCATCCATTAGCTATTAACTCCTTTAGTCTAACTTCCCACCTATCACTCAGCTGAAACTGCTTTCTCCAAGTCTTCATAACCAAATCCAACTGGCCTTTTCTCAGTCCTTATTCTTCTCTGCAGCATTCAAAAATGTTGACCATATCCCCACCTATGTAGAATGTTCTGCATACTATACTATACTATTATTCCTCTGATCGTGCTTCATCTGCCTTTTAGTTTCAAATCTTCCCTCCCACTTACCAAACATAGGTATAGACTAAGAAAGGAGGAAGGGCAACTTGTCATTTGAGACTGAGGACAAAATAGAGGAGGATGGGTAGGATATAAAGAGATTTTTGAGAAGTTTAAAGTAAGATGTTGGGGATGTATGACATTTACCTTGCTTCCTGCTTCACTGAGATTATTTTGTGAAGATGATCTGGGATGAAGGATTCAAAGCATGGAATTTGTCTTCAGGAAAGCAGAAAAAGTTTAGAAAGGCACTAGGGAAAGATTGGTAGGAAGTTAATAAAGGAAAATAAGGATTTTTAAGCACCTGTGAAGGTTCACTAAAGAGATATGATGGTGGTTATTTGGGTTATCTGGGTATTAAGAAGTCTGAAGGTAAGTGCTTTGGAGTGGAAGATACTGAGTGCATGGCACATACGCTACAACTAGGGGCAAGTGTGTGTGGATCCAGTGTATTTCTTTAGTAGATTAAAACAGTATTACAAGTCAAATTATACTTTTCAGATGTCCCATTTAATATACTGCTAAGTAGATATTGGTGACAATATTGTAGAAAGTATTGAAGTATCAGAAGGGTGGTTGGACAGGATGAACTCTGGGATTTCTTTTTAATAGTGTGTATAGGGTTATGTATAGTCCTTTAGAAATCCTCAATTATAATCACTACTGCTAACTTAAATTAACTTGTACACACCCACCCACCCACCCCCTCCCCTCCTTTTTTTCTGTACTCTTAAGGCTTGTGAGGCCTTAAATGACCAGAAAGGTTCTTTGGATTTTGTAGACCACATATTCAGTAGAAATGTTAATGTTTGACTTGAAAGCCATAGAAGACATTTAGCTGCCACTTAATGCCATATACAGATTTGGTATAGTTTTCCAAGGAAAGTGCCATAAAGAAAGGTGCCCAATAAATATCAGATTATTATCACTCTTGGATTTTAAATTGTAAATGCTCTGGGGCTATTTCTTTGCCTTGTGCAGCACTTAACATTGTACCCTTAACTAATGTTGACCTTTCTTCTGATTTTTATAATTGGCGCATAATATGAGGGGTTCAGTATAAGATAGTGCAGTGAACACTATGTGGACTTATAAATCAGTGTGATGTATGAAGGCCTGAAATGAGCTAAAAGTGCATCTGTGAGGGAAATTTACTAATTTGCCAATAGCAGCTGTAGGTACGCAGAATAAGCAGAAAGGGCTCTTAGTCACTTTTTTTTTTTTAAATAAATTTATTTATTTTAATTTTTATTTATTTTTGGTTGCATTGGGTCTTTGCTGCTGTGCGCGGGCTTTCTCTAGTTGCGGCGAGCGGGGGCTACTCTTCGTTGCGGTGTGCGGGCTTCTAATTGCAGTGGCTTCTCTTTTTGCGGAGCATGGGCTCTAGGCGCGTGGGCTTCAGTAGTTGTCGCACGCGGGCTCAGTAGTTGTGGCGCACGGGCTTAGTTGCTCCACAGCATGTGTAGTTGCTCCGCGGCATGTGGGATCTTCCCAGACCAGGGCTCGAACCCGTGTCCCCTGCATTGGCAAGCGAATTCTTTACCACTGCGCCACCAGGGAAGCCCTCTTAGTCACTTTTTTAAAAAGCTGTCCGCCCATCTGTTTTTGACTAAGAAAGTTGGACTTAAGCTTAGTTAGAAGGGAAGTTCATGTTGTGCTTACTGATGAAAATAGTGGACTTCGTAACTCCATTTGGCAGACACAACCCATAAACTGGCTTAAACATCACTTTTTTCTTTACTGTTTTTGAGCACCTTAATTTTTTTAAAAATTAGTTTCTTAAAGAGGGGAGTGGTTAGTTTTCAGTGGCACTTGGTCTTGGCTTTGGATGACTGTTTTAGATCTTTAGTAAGTAATTGTGAGAGAAGATCATGTAGATTATTGCATCGTAACTCTGGTCTTATTTTTGCTGCCTCGTCTGTGTTCTTCATCTCAGCCTCTAGATCTGTGCTATCCATATGACCACTTGTCTACTTAAATTTAAATGAATTAAAATTAAATAAAATTAAAAATTTATTTTCTTAGTCATACTAGCCATCTTTTAAGTGCTCCGTAGCCACATGTGGCCAGTGGCTATTGTATTGCACAGTGGAGAGAATACTTATATCATCATAGAAATTTCTGTTGGATAGTGGTGCTCTAGATCTTTAATTACTGTTGATACCAGGAAAGTAGATGTCAAAAGCTTGGAATAAATGCTTTAAAAAAACCAAAACCCATATTTTGGGTTAAAAAAAAAAAAAAAGCATTTATACTACTTCAGTCCTAACAGCTTCAGCTTTCTCAGAGTTAAATATCTCTTTCGGATAGGCTTTATATTTAGTTTTGGTATTAGGTCTTATTCAAAGATCATTTTAATAATAATATAAAACAGAATAAAAATAGTTGCATTAAGAACTATATCTTCCAGACTGTTTTATTAAGGTATAATTGATAATTCAATAAATTACACATGTGTAAAGTTTAAAATTTAATAAGTTTTGACATATGTATGTACTTCTGGAACCATCATCACAGTCAGTATAATATAGCCATCACCTACAAAAGTTTCCTCATGCCCCTTTATCATCCCTCCTCCTCTTCTTTTCCACCCTCTCTCCCCACCTCCAGGCAACCACCGACGTGCTTTTTGTTACAATAGATTAATCTGAATTTTCTAAAATTTTATGTAAATGGAGTATGCAATATATACACTTTTATTCTGACTTCTTTTATTTTACATAATTATTTTGAGATTCACCCAAGTTACGTAAACAAATAGTTCATTACTTTTTTTTTTGGCATGCCGTGTGGCACGCGGGATTTTAGTTTCCTGACTGGGGATTGAACCCGTGCTCCCTGTAGTGGAAGCGTGGAGTCTTAACCACTGGACTGCCAGGGAATTCCCAATAGTTCGTTACTTTTTTTTTTTTTTTTAATTTATGTTTGGCTGTGTTGGGTCTTCGTTGCTGCGTGCGGGCTTTCTCTAGTTGCGACAGGCAGGGGCTACTCCTCGTTGTGGTGCGCGGGCTTCTCATTGTGGTGGCTTCTCGTTGTGGAGCATGAGCTCTAGGCGCGTGGGCTTCAGTAGTTGTGGCATGCGGGCTCAGTAGTTGTGGCTTGTGGGCTCTAGAGCACAGGCTCAGTGGTTGTGGTGCACAGGCTTAGTTGCTCCACGGCATGTGGGATTTCCCCGGATCAGGGCTCAAAGCTGTGTCCCCTGCATTGGCAGGCAGATTCTTAACCACTGCACCACCAGGGAAGTCCCCATTACTTTTTTTTTTTGAAATTAATTTTATTTTATTTTTTTATACAGCAGATTTTTATTAGTTATGCATTTTATACACATCCGTGTATACGTGTCAATCCCAATCTCCCAATTCATCACACCCCCCCCCACCACTTTTTCCCCTTAGTGTCCATACATTTGTTCTCTACATCTGTGTCTCAGTTTCTGTCCTGCAAACCAGTTCATCTGTACCATTTTTCTAGGTTCCACATATATGTGTTAATATATGATATTTGTATTTCTCTTTCTGACTTACTTCACTCTGTATGCCAGTCTCTGGATCCATCCACGTCTCTACACATGACCCAGTTTCGTTCCTTTTTATGGCTGAGTAATAGTCCATTGTATATATGTACCACATTTTCTTTATCCATTCGTCTGTCAATGGGCATTTAGGTTGTTTGCAGGACATGACTATTGTAAATAGTGCTGCAATGAACATTGGGGTGCATGTGTCTTTTTGAATTATGGTTTTCTCAGGGTATATGCCCAGTAGTGGGATTGCTGGGTCATATGGTAATTCTATTTTTAGTTTTTTAAGGAACCTCCATACTGTTCTCCAAAGTGGCTGTATCAATTTACATTCCCACCAAGAATGCAAGAGGGTTCCCTTTGCTCCACACCCTCTCCAGCATTTGTTGTTTGTAGATTTTCTGATGATGCCCATTCTAACTGGTGTGGGGTGATACCTCATTGTAGTTTTGATTTGCATTTCTCTAATAATTAGTGATGTTGAGCAGCTTTTCATGTGCCTCTTGGCCATCTGTATGTCTTCTTTGGAGACATGTCTATTTAGGTCTTCGGCCCATTTTTGGATTGGGTTGTTTGTTTCTTTACTATTGAGCTGCATGAGCTGTTTATATATTTTGGAGATTAATCCTTTGTCCGTTGATTCATTTGCAAATATTTTCTTCCATTCTGAGGGTTGTCTTTTCGTCTTGTTTATGGTTTCCTTTGCTGTGCAAAAGCTTTTAAGTTTCATTAGGTCCCATTTGTTTATTTTTGTTTTTATTTCCATTACTCTAGGAGGTGGATCAAAAAAGATTTTGCTGTGATTTATGTCAAAGAGTGTTCTTCCTATGTTTTCCTCTAAGGGTTTTATAGTGTCCGGTCTTACATTTAGGTCTCGAATCTGTTTTGAGTTTATTTTTGTGTATGGTGTTAGGGAGTGTTCTAATTTCATTCTTTTACATGTAGCTGTCCAGTTTTCCCAGCACCACTTATTGAAGAGACTGTCTTTTCTCCACTGTATATCCTTTCTTCCTTTGTCATAGGTTAGTTGACCATAGGTGCGTGGGTTTATCTCTGGGCTTTCTATCTTGTTCCATTGATCTATGTTTCTGTTTTTGTGCCAGTACCATATTGTCTTGATTACTGTAGCTTTGTAGTATAGTCTGAAGTCAGGGAGTCTGATTCCTCCAGCTCCGTTTTTTTCCCTCAAGACTGCTTTGGCTATTCGGGGTCTTTTGTGTCTCCATACAAATTTTAAGATTTTTTTTTCTAGTTCCATAAAAAATGCCATTGGTAATTTCATAGGGATTGCATTGAATCTGTAGATTGCTTTGGGTAGTATAGTCATTTTCACAATATTGAGTCTTCCAATCCAAGAACATGGTATATCTCTACATCTGTTGGTATCATCTTTAATTTCTTTCATCAGTGTCTTATAGTTTTCTGCATACAGGTCTTTTGTCTCCCTAGGTAGGTTTATTCCTTGGTATTTTATTCTTTTTGTTGCAGTGGTAAATGGGAGTGTTTCCTTACTTTCTCTTTCAGATTTTTCATCATTAATGTATAGGAATGCAAGAGATTTCTGTGCATTAATTTTGTATCCTGCAACTTTACCAAATTCATTGATTAGCTCTAGTAGTTTTCTGGTGGTATCTTTAAGATTCTTTATGTAGAGTATCATGTCATCTGCAAACAGTGACAGTTTTACTTCGTCTTTTCCAATTTGTATTCCTTTTATTCCTTTTTCTTCTCTGATTGCCGTGGCTAGGACTTCCAAAATTATGTTGAGTAATAGTGGTGAGAATGGATATCCTTGTCTTGTTCCTGATCTTAGAGGAAATGCTTTCTGATTTTCACCATTGAGAATAATGTTTGCTGTGGGTTTGTTGTATATGGCCTTTATTATGTTGAGGTAGGTTCCCTCTATGCCCACTTCCTGGAGAGTTTTTATCGTAAATGGGTGTTGAATTTTGTCAAAAGCTTTTTCTGCATCTATTGAGATGATCATATGGTTTTTATTCTTCAGTTTGTTAATATGGTGTATCACATTGATTGATTTGCATATATTGAAGAATCCTTGCATCCCTGGGATAAATCCCACTTGATCATGGTGTATGATCCTGTTAATGTGTTGTTGGATTCTGTTTGCTAGTATTTTGTTGAGGATTTTTGCATCTATATTCATCAGTGATATTGGTCTGTAATTTTCTTTTTTTGTAGTATCTTTGTCTGGTTTTGGTATCAGGGTGATGGTGGCCTCATAGAATGAGTTTGGGAGTGTTCCTTCCTCTAATTTTTTGGAAGAGTTTGAGAAGGATAGGTGTTAGCTCTTCTCTAAATGTTTGATAGAATTCACCTGTGAAGCCATCTGGTCCTGGACTTTTGTTTGTTGGAAGATTTTTAATCACAGTTTCAATTTCATTACTTGTGTTGGTCTGTTCATATTTTCTATTTCTTCCTGGTTCAGTCTTGGTCCGCATTACTTTTTATTGTATGGATATATCACTGTTTTTTCATCCGTTAGTCTGTTGATGACTTTTGGGTTGGTTCCAGTTTGGGTTATTACAGAAAAGCTGCTGTGAACATCATGCAACCAGGTCTTTGTATTGACGTATACTTTTATTTCTCTGAAGTAAATATCTAGTCTTTTAAGAAACTGCCAAACTGTTTTCCAAAGGTGCTGCACCATTTCACAGCCCGCCCCCAACCCAGGAGAGTATGAGTGGTCCACTGGCTCCATATCCTTGCCAGTTCTTGGAATGACCAGGCCTTTTAAAATTTTATCTGACAGACTAGTTTAACAAGAAAAGACTGTCCTGGTAGAATTAATTTCCCCTCTTGCAACTCTTTTGTATTTAAAATGCTGCAAAAATAATGGCTTGTGAAAAGATTTTGACAGTTTTCTATACATTTATTTACTCTTTAGTTTTGATAGTATTTGCTCACTAACACTAATTTGAAACTCCATTTATAGGAACCAAGACATTTCCTTCGTTTTGACTTACATATTTTTCTTTTTTTGTTCTAGCGGCCCCTTTGTTGCTTTATGCAAACAGACGGGACTTGCGATTGGTTGATGCTGCAAATGGCAAAGAGAATGCTACGATTGTAGTTGGAGGCTTGGAGGATGCAGCTGCGGTGGACTTTGTGTTTGGTCATGGCTTGATATACTGGAGTGATGTCAGCGAAGAAGCCATTAAACGAACAGAGTTCAACAAAACTGAGAGTGTACAGAATGTTGTTGTTTCTGGATTATTGTCCCCTGATGGGCTGGCATGTGATTGGCTTGGAGAAAAATTGTACTGGACAGATTCTGAAACTAATCGTATTGAAGTTTCTGATTTAGATGGATCTTTACGAAGAGTTTTATTTTGGCAAGAGTTGGATCAACCTAGAGCTATTGCCTTAGATCCTTCAAGTGGGTAAGTTTTGCATCATGTACAAAGGTTATTGTATCTCCTTCTCCTGGCTGTTTTCTCTCCATTAGCATAGACATCCCTTACCTCCAAGAGAAAAGAAACATCAGACCCCAGTTTTAGATTCTTTGGGCTTCTTTGTCAAGTAGATTTGAATGTGGGAAGTTAGGTCATGTTCTGAAAGTAAGGTGTGTCTGTAAATAGTTTTGTGTTTCTAGTATCACTTATGGGATAGCCATGTTTATAGTTCTTGGTTTTTCTTCTGCACTTACTTTTTATAATTATGAGAGGATAATCAGAAGGCGGAGAAGAAGGAATGATAATGAGTAGTATTTGATAGCTCAAGATTATATAAAAAATCTTCTGAATCTTATACCTTTTATTATATACACAAGTGTTTTGTAATGCTAGTGTTTTTTTATATTAAACTGATATTTTTAATATGTCAGTGTTGAATGAAAAATAAAAATTAGGTTGTTAAATAACTCATTTTTAGTTAGCTAAACATGTATTTGCCATAAGAGTTTATTTTCTTTTTTTCCCTAAATATATATATATTTTTAGTGCAGATATTCTCTACAGAACCACTGATTTTTCAGAAAGCTGTCTCTAATTTGGGCAACACAATGTATAGGGAGACCACGGTATCCTATTACTTTTTTTTTTTTTTTTTGGCCACACCGGGTGCGGCATGTGGAACTTCCCCAACCAGGGATCAAACCCGCGCCCCCTGCAGTGCAAGCGTGCAATCTTAACCACTGGACCACCCGGGAAGTCCCAAAGTTTATTTTCTAATAGAAGAGAAACTTAAAGCTATGGGCAGATCTTATTATAAAATGTGAACTGTGTCCCCAGGTGCTTCTCTGTTACTGTGTTTCAGTCCTGCCATATACAATTCCTTGCTATTTATCTATTGAATACATTGTCATGCCAGAGTCTGTCATGGCTAGGTATAGATAACTAAACATGAACCTGAAATGAGTTACTAATAATTGTTTAAAATCTAAAGATAAATAACCTGTGAATAACTCTTTTAGTACTTCGTTTTCTTTGACTTTCAAGTATGTTGGAATGCTTTAAAACTCATTTATAGAAGGCAGTGGATTAATATTATGTAATAAATGAAAATTTGGGAAAAATGAAAGAAAGGTTTATATATGCTCCTTTCTCTTGATATCAGGCCCTTTTTGGTGACAAAAGTTAAAGAAGATAACAATGTTATAGGAAAATGAAAAGCCTTTTCTGACTATAAAAGATAACATGGGCAATGGTGAGTGAAATTTTAGGGTGAGAAGTTCTAGAAAACATATATTATGTACACTTTATATAATATATAAAAAATGTATTTTTAGAGGGGCATTAAGAGGTATCTGCTAAAGTCAGATGGTCTTTTAATAAAGCATCAGAAAATATTATACTGACTCTAGTGGTAGGAAAAAGGTTTGTGTGTCCCAAGGAGAAGGTCACAGATGTTGAATGTGTGGTAAACTGTATTGATTGAAGCATTTGCTTCTTGAGAACTTGCAGGGTATTTTTGAGAAATGGAATCTGTTTTGCCAACAAAGTTCGTTAAGTCTCAGGGAGTGTTGAAATGTTTCTGAGGTTACTGCTTCACAGAACACACAGGGTTTTGGTGCTTTCAGTGGTTATTAGGGAGTAATACGTTGATGAAAAGATAAATAGTTCTTTTTTTTTTCCCCCATTTTTGACAGATTCAATCTTATAACTCTAAGGGTGATGATGGAAATTTCCCCAAATATCTGTTAAATGGTTAGTATGTTCAGAGCTTTGCTTTTTGTGTTCTTCTTGTGGAGAGGGTGAATATCTTTAAGGATTTACTATTTTATTTAAGGAGAGAAAACTTAGGAGAGAGAACTTTTCATTTTTCAGAGCATGTTTATTTGCATTATGTAGCATGTATGTGGAGAGGGAAAGAGTGTTACAGGAATTAGAAGGGCCACAGAACTCTTAAGGAGGATGGGTGGGTAAAATAGCTCGATTATCACAATTCTGGAGTTGCATCTTATCATTTCTATAAGGGGTAATGATTACGTGATAGTACATAGTCAAGGGAGATGAATTTATAGGCAACTATTGACTATTCAGGAGCCGATAATTTAATAAGTAAATGAATCATTCTCATTTTGTCCCCTAAAACTGAGTTTCACTTCTGGGTGGCAGGTCTGATAAGTGTCTTAGGAAGTAGGTTTGCCATATGATTAAAAAGTATTTACATTAGCGTTTCCGTGGCTTAAATATTTACTAATATTTAAAGTTTGAATTTGCCAAAGACTCAGCTGGTAAAGGATACTGGAAGCATCAATAATAATGTGCTTTGAAGGTAGAAAGTACTGTTATTTAAGCTTCTAAGGGATGTTCAGTGAAGAATATGTATATTTTTCCTGAGGCCTAAATGGGGGTGTGGTCAAACACTCAAAGAAATGTCTTTCATTATTTTTGATGTCTGTAGTTAGTGTTGAGTGTGTATGTGTGTGTAAATTCACTCCCCCCCCCCTTCAACAGTTCTAAAATTTCTTTTAATTTTTTGAAAGTTTTGTGTCAGATGGCTATTTTTTGAATTGTGCAACTGGAAGCAAATAGAATGCAGACAAATGGCATCATTTGGTAATTAGCAAGATGAAGCGTATTTAAAATTATATTTTAAACTCATGCACTTAAAAATATATTTTATCAGACAGTTTTTCGGTATTGATCTTAGGTTTTATGTTAATGCTTTTAGTTTTAATGGAATAGTAATTTTGGATTGAGTATATCACTTATCAAACCGAAGAGATGATTTTCAGATTTATTTTTTAGGGGAAAAATGAAGTTTGCTTTCCAGAGAAAGTACATGAAAACAGAGCTGAGGAAAAAGGTGGCTTTATCAGAGTTCCGGGATCCTGGGTTATGAGGTTCAGAAGAGCTGACTGAGCTCTCTCACAGCAGCTTATGTAAAAGGAAAGCTATTGAATGACTGGTATTGTTTGAACCCTGGGAACTGGTGCAGAAATCTGTGTGCTTTTGGATGTATGGAGTTCTTTGTGCAGTCAGTCCATTTAGCCTAGACTGAAGGAAGATTTTTATTTCCCTCCCTAAATTTGGCCTCTGTTAGTCTGAGATTTTTTTTCTTTTGAGTGACTGGCAGTGTAGAATTCGGAATAAGGAGCAGGAAAACTTGTGTATGGAAATTGTTCCAGAAATGAACAACCATGGTTATAGAAAGCAGTATCCTTACTTTATAGTGAGAGGTGATTCCTATGTGGCTGCTCCTAATGGTGGAACTCCTTAATCTGATCCACAGTGACTGTACTAATCTTAGTGATGTTGAGGACCTACTGTTTCAGGTACAAATAAAGCAGTTCTAAGGGTTTTTTGTTTGTTAAGGATCTGTTCATATTCCAAATCATTCTGGATATTTTTTAGAAAGTTAAATTTCAGTGATTCAGTCTGAAGTGAATTCATACTGAATAGCTTTGAATGATACATATTTTAAAAAGTACATTTTTATCATTGTTAAGAATAATATTAACAACACTAAAAGTTCTGCTTTAAAAATGCTTGCAGAACTAGTTCAGTGGAAAAAGAATGATTTATAATTTCTTTATCAATTATGTACATACAATTGTCATAACTTGAGTATGTTTAAAAGTATTTTCTATACTGGTATATCCCAGGTGACTAAAATAGTTCCTGCCACATAGTAAGTATTCACTAAATATTTCTGAGTGGCTGGACTTTATATTTTCTTTTATAATTCTATTAATTCTCCTTGTTAGGGACATTTGTTTTCTAAGCAAATGTAAATTTTAGTATGGTCCTGTGAATTCTAAATCACTATGGCTTTGACTGCAATTGTTAATTTAAAATATAATTAAGATTTTTAGTCTTTTCATTTCAAGTTTTCAAGATCATATTTTATAAAAATACACTCACTGGAGCATGTTTCATATCACATCTTGCTCTGTTATTTACCAAGCAAGTTACTTCATTTTCTTGGACCTCAATTTCCTCATCTCTAGAATGATGAGTTCCTTTCAATTTTGACATTATTTAAGTTTTATAAGTCAGACATTTAAAGAAAGTACTCTTAATTTTTAATTTATTTTTATTTTTGACTGTGTTGCTGTGCACAGGCTTTCTTCTAGTTGCGGCGAGCGGAGACTACTCTTCGTTGCGGCGAGCAGGCTTCTCATTGCAGTGGCTTCTCTTGTTGCAGAGCACCGGCTCTAGGCGCGCGGGCTTCAGTAGTCGTGGCACGCAGGCTCAGTAGTTGTGGCGCAGTGGCTTAGTTGCTCCGTGGCATGTGGGACCTTCCCGGACCAGGGCTCGAACCTGTGTCCCCTGCATTGGCAGGCAGGTTCTCAACCACTGTGCCACCAGGGAAGCCCTAAGAAAGTACTCTAATTTTAAAAATTGTATTTTACAATTACATATTCAAGTCTAATTTAGGTATGTTACACTTAGAATTGTGTTTCTGCAGAACAGATTCTTCTTAAAATTTTGTTTCTACTGCCCTTATTGCATATGTCATCACACTTTTTTAGGGTTGTTTCGCCTCTAGTTTAAACCTCTTTTCCAGTTCCACTTGATGTAAACTGAAAAATATTTTTAAATGGCGAAGGATTCTTTTTGTATGAAGAATGGAAAATGTGGCCCATTACTTTTAGGCAGACTATATATATTCAGATATGTTTGGAGATAGGTGTTTTTGAGATTATTTAAAAATTACGAGAGTGTGTAAGAAAAGCCACTAATCCAGGAAATCTGGATAATAGGTTTAGCTTTACCAGCCTCTGGGATAGGAATCAAGGCCCTTGGAAGTGAAAACATTTTTTTTTAAAGAATAAATAAATGTGATGAATTGGGCGATTGGGATTGACATGTATACACTGATGTGTATAAAATTGATGACTAATAAGAACCTGCTGTATAAAAAAATAATAAAATTCAACAATTAAAAAAAAGAATAAATAAATGTGTGTGTATATTTATATGTATTCTTAAATGTTAGTGTTGGTCTTTCCTCTTATAAACATCTTAACCCTCATCCAGTTTTTAATTCTTTATATCTAGTGATATACATCACATCTCAAATTGAGTTTTGATTATGTGGTCTGATATTTTTATGTTCTGTATCTCCAAGGCCCACTTTTACTGAAGGAATATTGAAAGGGAGTATTTGCAGTATGACCTAGCCCAGTCTCTTAATAGCTTTCTTTGCTAAAAGCTATCCTTGCTTGCAGCATTGACCTTGTAATTTATCCTTAACAAGGAGAACAATGAACAATGAAATTTTATGAGAGTAAAGAATAGGATACCTTTAACTGAGTTCTCTGCATTTTGGAGATCTTACATACCCTTGCTGTATTCCAGTATGATTGGCTCTTTAGCAATTATAGCAAATTAGTTTGATTGCTCCTGGTATTTCTGTCATTGAACCTTTAAGATTTTGGAAGGAGGAGTCTGTGATAGCTAATTTGTGAAGTAGGAATAAAATGATTGTCTTCAGTATTTTTTTTTTTTGCAGCATTTGATATTGATACCATATTCCTTTTAGAAATTTTCTCTTAAGACTTTCTCATTTTTATACTGTTCGTTTTCCTACCACTTGGACCACCCTTTTCCTTTCTTTATTAACTCTTCAAGTTTAAAATGCATCATTTTCTATATTCTTTCTCTAAGATCATATCCATTTCCATAGTTTTTGCACAGAAGCAGATAGCCAGTTATCCATAAAGCTCCATATCCTCAAGCACTGGTTCTGAGTGTGAAATATCTTGCTCTGAACTCTCAATAATTTACATTTTTAAAAGTGTCCTGGTCAATTGGGGAAGCTTACTTTTTTCTGCCCATTAAATCCTGGGACTGGTAGGGAATTTTAAGGATCTTCTAGCTAAATGCCTTCACTTTTTGGCTGAAGAAACTTAGGCCTTTGGCTAAAATAAGAGAAAGTCAGATTCTTGGTTGAGATTTTCCAGTTCCACGTTTGGTGCTTTTTTCATCATGAAAGGTATCTTGCTAAAGCCATTTTTTTTGCACATTTAATTACTTTAAAAATGCAACATGGTAGCTTTATTTAAAGGAGGATTTTATAAATTCTGTGTTTTAGATTTACTCACTGTACTAATTTCTTATTTTACTATATTTTTTTGCATCCCACTTAATCCATTTGTGTTCAGCTTCCTTCTGCTTGCAGTTATGTTCTTTAATATTCCTTTCAGCAGAGGTCTGTTGATGGTAAACTCTTGATCTTTGTCTGAAAATGTATTTATTTTGTCCTCATTCTTGGAATGATAATTATTTGATTATAGAATTCTTTGTGATAGTTATTTGCACTTCGTCCTTCGAGGGTATTATGACTTTAATTGTTGCTGTGAGAAGTCTGCTGTTTCTAATTATTGTTGCTTGGCAAGTAATTTATTATTATTTTTTTTCTGGTTGCTTAAAATCAGCCCTTAGAAATCCCTTAATTTAAAAAAAAATTTTTATTTTATTTATTTGCCTTATTTATTTATTTTTTTTGGCTGTGTCGGGTCTTAGCTGTGGCGCACGGGATCTTTGTTGAGGCAAGCCGGATCTTTTTCGTTATGGCGCGCAGTCTGCTTGGACTTCTTTCGAGCTGCGGCGCCCGGGCTCCTCTCTAGTTGTGGCGTGCGGGTTTTCTCTCTCAAGTTGTGGCACGTGGGCTCCAGGGCGTGTGGGCTGTGTAGTTGTGGCGCACAGGCTTAGTTGCCCCGCAGCATGTGGGATATTAGTTCCCTGACCAGGGATCGAACCCATGTCCCCTTTATTGGAAGGTGGATTCTTTACCACTGGACCACCAGGGGAGTCCCTAAACATCCCTTAATTTTTTAAAAATTAATTAATTAATTAATTAATTAATTATTTTATTTTTGGCTGCATTGGGTCTTCGTTGCTGTGCGCGGGCTTTCTCTAGTTGCGGTGAGTGGGGGCTACTCTTTGTTGTGGTGTGCGGGCTTCTCATTGCGGTGGCTTCTCTTGTTGCAGAGCACAGGCTCTAGGCGCACAGGCTTCAGTAGTTGTAGCATGCGGGCTCAGTAGTTGTGGCTCACGGGCTCTCGCGTGCAGGCTCAGTAGTTGTGGCACATGGGCTTAGTTGCTCCGCGGCATGTGGGATCTTCCCGGACCAGGTCTCAAACCCGTGTCCGTCCCCTGCATTGGCAGGCGGATTCTTAACCACTGTGCCACCAAGGAAGCCCCATCCCTTAATTTTTGATATTTTGCAGCTTTGTTCACTTTGTGTCTAGATGTGACTATGTTTTTATTTATCCTGCTTAGAGCTCTTGTTTCTAGAATGTAATCATTATTGTTATTTATTAATTCTAGAGAATTATTATCCTTTATTTTCTTACTTACCCTTCATTCTGTTTAGTCGCCTTTGGATCTCCTGTTTGATGTATGAGGACCATGTAATTTTCTGCTCCTTGCCTCTTAATCTTGCTTTCATATCTTCTGTATCTTTATCTCTCTAGGCCACTTTCTGGTTAGTTTTTGCACGTGCCTTCCAGATAATTAATTCTTTCTTAAGCTGTGCCTAATTTTACAGTTTGAGTCAGTTGATTTTTTAATATCAGCAATTGTATTTTGCTTTTCTAGAAGTTCTTTGTGCCCCTCATTTAAAAGACTTATTATGAGAAAATGTCAGCCTACATGAAAATAGAGAAAATAGTGTTATCAATAATATTAGACTTATAAAAAAGTTAAAAAATAGTGTATAGTTCTTGTATAACCTTTACCTGGCTTCCCCTAATATTATATTTTATGTAATCATAGAATAGTTATCTTAGATCAGGAAATTAATGTTGATAAAATACCATTGACTAATCTGTAGACCATATTTGAATTTCTCCAGTTTTCCCACTAGAGTCCTTTTTGTGGACTAGGATCCCATGTCACATTTAGTTGTTATTTCCTTAGTCTTTTCTAATCTGGACATTTAACCAGTCTTTGTCTTCGTAACCTTGACCTTTTGAAGATTACTGGCCATTTTGTAGAATGTCCCTCATTTAGGATTTGTCTGATGTTTTCTTGTGATTGGTTATACATTTTTGGCATGGCAGAGGTCGTGTTGTGCTCTTCTCTGGGCATCATATCAGCAGGTGCATGATGTAGATACTGGCGATGTAACATTTGATAACTTGCTTATGGTGTTGTCTGCTGGGTTGGTTTTTATTTTTTTTGTATCTACTTTTTTCCCCCTTGTAATAAATATTTGAAGCTATGCAGTTATCCTGTTTCTTATCATACTTTTCAGCATTTTTTAACGGTTTTTGCCTGCAACAATTATTACTGTGGTGTTTGCCAAATGGCAATATTTCTAGTCCCATTGTTCCTATTACATGCATTATCAGTTAGAATTCCATCTTAAGGAAGAGCTTTCCTGTCTTTCCTATTTATTCATTTATCCAATTATTTATACTAGTATGGACTTGGGCACTTGTTTATTCTATAGGTTATAATCCATTAGTGTCATTATTTCCTGCTTAGTGTTGTCCCAGATTTTGCCATTAGGAGTTCCTTCAAGTTTGCTCCTGTGTCCTTTTGACAGGCCCTCATCATTTTTTAAACCCTTTTTTTTTTTTACTATCTGCATAGCACAAGATGTTCCAGATTCAACTTGTCCTTCTTCTGCTTCACCCTTAGAATCAACCATTTCTCCGAGGGGCTCTGTTCTCCTTTGATTGGAAAATGGTATTGAGAAATTAAGATCTGGAAGCTCGGTGTGTTCATACTGGGTTTTCATTGCTTTTAAGTCCTCTCAGTGGACAGAGTTAAGAAATACACGTATGTATATGCATACACCTAGTTCTGTGTGTTTCTTTCTGTATCTACATATTTTAAAAAAAGAGTTCGTGTTGATATCTCCAATTCCAATCCACTGCTTACAGAATTGTGTTATAGTCTTCTCCCCCCACACCGTTTGTTTGATAGGTTGTTTTTCCAGTCTATGATAGTGAGAAACCTGGTTCTCATTGTCCACAATGTATTTTCTTACTTGCTCAATCCTAGTATACAAGAATTTCAGAATTGCTAACCTCTACTCTTGTGAGAAACAAGTTTATTGTCTAGAATACACTACTATGAAAATATTGTCAGTAGAGTCAAAATACTGTTTTCCAAATTTATTTAGGTAATTTCTTTTCTTTCCCACCCATTGCAGTGTGACATTTGTAATACATTTATTACTGTTTGTGTTCCATTTTGAATCCCCACCCCCCATATCCTGGTTGATTTTAATTATCAATTTATTTTGGGGTTATGTGAAACAATTACCATGTTTCTAAGAGTTAGAAATAACACAAAAAGCTTTACTCAGAGTAGTGTCCGTCCTCCCTATCCTTCTACCATGGTCCCATTTTCACTTTCTTTCCAGCTTGTTCCCATTTGTCCTCTAGGATATCTTATTATCATTTATTTCTGG
Source organism: Eschrichtius robustus (assembly GCF_028021215.1). Lineage (NCBI taxonomy): Eukaryota > Metazoa > Chordata > Mammalia > Artiodactyla > Eschrichtiidae > Eschrichtius > Eschrichtius robustus. Next base: position 10,158,562 of record NC_090836.1, on the reverse strand, counting down.
TTTTATCTTCTTGGAATTCTTTTTTGTGCAAATGAGCTGATATGTATAAATTATTATATTGCCTTTTTTTCTTACATGAAAAAAACACTAAAGGGTTTTTTTGTACTTTCTTTTTTAACTTAATAATATCTCCTGAATATCACTTCATATCATTTCATAGAGCTCTTCCTCATTCTTTTTTTTGAGACTGCCTAGTATTCCATTGTGCAAATATAGCATAGCTTATTCAGCTACTCTCCTGTGTTTAGAAATTTAGGCTGTTTTGTTAGCTGAGGTGTTTTAAAGCAAATCACACAGTGACATCTCACTTTATGTTGCATCTCTGAAAAATAGACATTTTTCTCCATAACTACAGTACCATGGTCTTCCACACACCCCAAATGCACAAGTCTTTAATATTTTAGTTTACTTATTCTATATTCTGATATCTTTCATAGCCTCAGAAATGCTGTTACAGTTGGCGTGTTTGAATTAGGATTTAAAACAAGCTTCATAAGTTGCATTTGATTATGTCTCTTTAAGTTTGTCTAGAACAGTCCCCCCATCTTTTTTTTCCTCTCACCCTCTTATTGAAATGATTCTACAGTTTTCTTGTAGAATGTTCCAGATTTTGGGTTTTTTAAGAGTTATTTGGATGTTTGACTTATTTTTATTCCTTTACATTTCTTTCTATCTATCTATCTATCTATTTATTTATTTATTTATTTTTGGCTGAGTTGGGTCTTTGTTGCTGTGCGCGGGCTTTCTCTAGTTGCAGCGAGCGGGGGCTACTTTTCGTTGCAGTGCGCGGGCTTCTCATTGCAGTGGCTTCTCATGTTGCGGAGCATGGGCTCTAGGTATGTGGGCTCAGTAGTTGTGGCTCACGGGCTCTAGAGCGCAAGCTCAGTAGTTGTGGCGCACGGGCTTAGTTGCTCCGTGGCATGTGGGATCTTCCCGGACCAGGGCTCGAACCCGTGTCCCCTGTGTTGGTAGGCGGATTCTTAACCACTGCGCCACCAGGGAAGCCCTCCTTTACATTTCTTGGAAAATTAAAATTTATGATAGGAGACTTGGTTTCCAACGAATTCAGTGTTTTGGCACAAATGCTTCATAGGTAGCACTGAGTTCTTTGTATTCATCACATCAGAAATGTTTTGTCCTACTTGTAGTGATGCTAATATTCAGTAGATTCAGATGATGAAAGTTAATATTCTTATTATAATATTGAGCTTTTCCTCTTATATCCTTCGTGCAATCTGTGGGATGATCCTTTTGTACCATGCCAGTATCCAGTTCCTCATCTGTATCAGTTCTTGTATTGTTGTGTTAGGGATGTCTGTTACTGTTTTATGATGTCCTGTCCCATGTATTTTAGTTTATCTTTTATGTGTTTTAATCATTTAAAGCACTTATAAATGTCTGTCAGATTGTTCAGTTGTCTGAAGTTCTTAGAAATCCACTTCTGTTCTTTGCTATATTTGCTGATTCTTAAGGTGAACTGTTTCCTTAGGTGTTTTATAGTTTTGAATTGTGAGCTGATCTTCAGAGGGGTTGTCTATGAGAATTCTGAGTGGCTTCTTGGCGAGGCGGGGGGGCGTATTACTCCAGAGAGGTTTGTTTTTGCCAAGCACCCTAGAGATGTTTCCAGGGACCACTTTATTTTTAAACTGAAGTATAGCTTACGTGTACTAAAATGCACAGATGTTCATTGCAGTTTTGACATGTGTATATACCTATGTTATCAAGCAGAGAACATTTTTTCTATTTAATTTTTGGAATTTGGAGCTCCTGTACAAAGTAGATAGAATAAATTCAAACTCTAAACCTATGTGAGGGCATCTTGTGATTACAGAGTCTTTGGTGATTTTTCCCACATTTTCAGAGCCTAGGCCAAGGCAGAAGACTTCTTTGCCTCCTACCAATGGCAGATTTTTCTACTTCATTGTTCCCCAAGGGTCTGTGCTTTGTGCAAAAATCTTACTTCTAAGCCAGTGCATCTTGTGTGTCAAGGCCTTGTCTTTTTCCCTGCTTTGCCACTGAAACAGAAGTTCCTCAGTTTCTGAGATGAGAATAACCTGCAGGGTGGCTGTAGCATCAGGTGTGTACTGCTTTTTATTTCCCTATTAATTTTTGGCTCTCTAAGAGATTTCCCCTACTTTCATACCTTAGTTGTACATTTAAAGGAGTGTTTATGTATTTTTATTTTGTGTATATATGTGTATCAGTCCGTTTGGGCTGCTATTACAATACACCACAGACTGAGTAGCTTATAACAATAGAAATTTTATTGCTTACAGCAGCGGTCCCCAACCTTTTTGGCACTAGGGACCGGTTTCTTGGAAGACAGTTTTTCCACGGGGGGTGGGGGGGATGGTTCAGGCGGTAGTGCGGGTGATGGGGAGCGGCAGATGAAGCTTTGCTCGCTCCCCCGCCGCTCACCTCCTGCTATGTGGCCCTGGTTCCTAACAGGCTGTGGACCGGTAGCGGTCCGTGGCCCAGGTGTTGGGGACCCCTGGTGTACAGTTCTGGAGGCTGGGAGGTCCAAGATCAAGGCGCCAGCTTGGTCCACTTCTGGTGGGGGCCCTCTTCCTGGTTCACGCACCTTCTTTCTGTGTCCTTATGTGGTGGAAGGGCCTAGGGGTCTTTCTGGAGCCTCTTGTATAAGGCACTAATCCCATTCATGACAGCTCTGCCCTTATGACTAAGCATCTCCCAGAGGCCTCACATTCTAATACTATCATCTTTGAGGATTTCAGTACAGGAATTTTGAGGAGACATAAACATTCAGACCATAGCAATGTATAAATCAAGTAAAAACACTTACCTGTGGTTCTAGGTGTTTTGTAAAAGGAGGATTTTCTGGTTATGCTGTTATCAAATTACCAGAAATAGAAATTCTAACTTTTATGTTTTTAAATATTACCTTTTCTTATTGTGGATATATGTGCATGATAGTTGGGCATTATTCATACTTACTAATGTATGTACTAATGACTTCTTTTAATTATAGGTAGGATTATATAAGTAACTTAAAGGATCATGAAGTGGTTTATCACCTGGTATAGATCTGGTTCACTTAGATTTTATGACTCAATTCTAAATGTTGTCTTAATTAGTCACCTTTGAATGTAACTACATCTTGTAAAGGGTGACAATGTATCCCTTTTGTTTAACTTTATTGAAACTGAACATTTCTGAGTATTTTTGTTAGGGGAAGCTGGATTCAAATTAAGTATACATACTAGATTAGGAGTCTGTAAATATTTTGGAAAATATATTATTTTTTCCTTACCTAATCATAGAAATTATATGCTTGGGATTGTAATAAATTTGTGTAAAATGGCTGCTATCTAGTCTGATTGACAGTTGAGATATTTTTACTTTACTGGCATAAGAAATTTTGATGTCTTGAAAACTCACTGTTTTCTTTAATTACTTCCTAATTAAAATGAAGCCAATCTTCTACCCTTTACTCCATTTAAAAATTATTTTCCAGAAAGCGTTGCAAATGGATATCATGCCAGATACAGCAATAAAATTACATTTGTGTGGAAACTAGTGAACAGCATATAGCAGCCTGGCACTGGTTTTCATGATTTTTGATGAATAGCAGATGTGCACACTCTGGCAAAGCGGAGCTGTAACCACATGTATTTAATTCTTCAGTATCAAGTAGATATGTTTATATTCTCTTAATGCAAAGCCCAGATAGAACCCAGAGCCAAAATAAATTAGAGGCCAAACAGACTACATAATTGGAGAGTTAGTAATAATTGTTGCTGAAGAGAGATTTCTCTTATGTGAGCCTGTAACTTGGCTTTTGAGAAGCCATAGGAGACATTTATCAAACACTCTTGTATTTCCTAAAGGATACTTTAGGTATCCTTTTGGCTTTTAAATAATGCTGATAAAAAGTGTTTGTAGACTATATTACACAACTAGCTGAATTTAGCAACTTTATTGTTAAGTGCTTTTAAGTAACCATAGGTTACTAAGCTAGGTTAACTGCCCAAACAAAACAAAACAACTAAGCCAAACCAAACTGACTCCTTAATATGTGTACCCCAGTTATTTTTTATTTTTGGAAAGAGTCCAAAATAAAATGATGTCGTCAAGGAGTTCACCTCATAGTCTTAGTTTTTAGGCAGCTGGGTTAAGGGGGGAGGTCTTCAGGCCTCAGTGTCAAATACTCTTTTCTTCATTTTAATAATAGAAAATGTTTATGTGATATCCTAACAGATAATCTGGAGAATTTTTTTTTCCTCTTTTTTCTCTGCATCCTGAAGTCTCTATTCTGCTGGCAATCTTGATGTTCTCCATCCTACTAGTTGATCTTTAAATAAAACGTTTACATCTTTCTCTTATTGGCTGGTGCCCATCCCCCCTTTAAGGAGTAACTGTCTTAAAAGGAGTAGCCCCTAAGTATTGTTCTTTATTAAATCTACTGTCTTAAAAGGAGTAGCCCCTAAATATTGTTCTTTATTAAATCTAACACCTTAGTTTGTCATTCAAGCTTTTAGCCGGTGCCCTTTACCATATCATCCTGATTTTTTCATATTCTCTTATGCAACTTAACAGTGAGAGCCAGAGTCTGTATATATGCTATATATTTTTGGGCTGGAAATGACCTTCCCTCACCTCCCCAATGCAGATATAACTCTTCATGACTTACTGACATTCATTGCCCCATGATGCTTCTTGTTGGCAGCTCTACCCCAGCTGTGTAAAGTTTCTGGAAATTTTGAAGTCATAGAATCATTTTGAAAAATGACAAACTTCTAAAGGATTCAATTTTGCTTTAAACTATGTACTATAATAGATTAATGGGAAAAACTATAAAGTTAAAAAAGTTAACTGGGAATTTTAAAATCTCTTTTGCAAACTTAGAGTTTTTCTAGGTCACATAATCTCTTTCTGATACATAGACTGAACCTTAAATTTCTTCCAGTACCTAGAGTAGTAGAGTCACTCATATTTATAGAGATATTGTGTATTTGTGCCATGTCTGGATTACATATGAGGGCAGAGCATGCTAGTCTTGTCTTGTGCTACACTTTGACTAAGGGATGTAAGTTGATATTCATTTGACAGTGTTAAAATGTTGTAATTCAACTTTGTCCCCTCACCTGGCCCAAATAAAGCTCTTAGGTAATCAAACTCAAAATACAGAGTAAATCCTCTGTATCTACTTTGGATATGGAGGATACTTTGATTTTGGAGGACATATACCAGTGGATGTTCTTTTTCCCCTCTCTCCAGGGTTTTTCTCCTCTCCTCATGTTGAATGATGATTTTGGGTTTGCAGAAATGGAATTCCCAGTGATGAGATCGGCTGCCATAGTTGTCCAACATCACATATCTGTACAAGGGTCCTGAGCGGGGCTCAATAGCTTCCATTCCGTTTGAATCAGCTTCAGTGCTTCATCCCCGAGTGCCATGAATGCTTCTCTCCTGGCTCTCTAGGGCCCATTACCATTTTTTTCCGCACTCTCTAGAGAAAGACAAAGTCTCATAAAGCAGATTCTGAGCCTGAAACATAGGAAAGACTATAGTGTGACCGTTGTGGAGAAGACCCAAGCAGAGAGCCTCATTGTGCTGAAAGGTCATTGCATTGACTGAAGACATTTTAGAATAACATTTACTGTAATCTCTTTCAGTCTCTCTTTCTTATTCCTTCCTTTGGACATGTAATTTAGCTGCCTTTGGGGAGCCCACATGCCACAACTAATGAAGCCTGTGTGCCCTAGAGCCCGTCCTCTGCAACAAGAGAAGCCACGGCAGTGGGAAGCCCACGCAGTGCAACGAAGGGTAAACCCCCGCTCACCACAGCTAGAGAAAGCCTGCACGCAGCAACGAAGACCCAGCGCAGCCAAAAATAAATAAAATTAAAAAAAAGGATAAGAAAAAGGAAATAAAAAGAGAAAAGTTTTTTGTTTGACATTCATTCATTCCTTCTCTAATACTCTTTATTTTTTTTTTTTTAATGTAGATCTGAGTTTCTTACCCGTATCATTTTCCTTCTCTCTGAAAAACTTCGTTTCTTGCAAAGCAGGTCTGTAGGCAATAAATCCCCTCAATTTTTGTTTTTCTGAGAAAGTATTTCCCCTTCACTTTTGAAGGATAATTTTGCAGGTTACAGAATTCTAGATTGACAGGTTTTTCCCTTTCAACTCTTTTAAGTATTTCACTTTTCCTGCTTGCTGTTCTCTGAGCTGCTTAGATTTGTGGTTTGGTATCTGATACTAATTTGGGAAAATTCTAAGTTATTAGAATATTCTTCAAATTAGAATATGCTTCAAATAGCTCTTTCTCTTTTTCTTTGCCTTCTGGGATTCCCATTATGCATATGATATACCTTTTGTAGTTGTCCCACAGTTCTTGGATATTGTGCCTTTTTTTTTTTTTTTCCCCAATCTTTTTTCTCTTTGCTGTTTAGTTTGGAAATTTCTGTAGACATTTTATAAATACAGAGATTCTTTCCTCAGCTGTGTCCAGTCTCCTAATGAGCCCATTAAAGGCATTCATTTCTGTTATAGTGTTTTTGATCTCCACCACTTCTTTTTGTTTCTTTCTTAGAATTTCTTAGAATCTTTCCGGTTATATTATCTGTCTATTCTTGCATGTTGCCTGTTTTTTCCATTTGAGTCATTAGCATGTTAATCATGGTTGTTTGAAGTTCCTGATCTCATAATTCCAACATTCTGGCCATATCTGAGTCTGGTTCTGATGCTTGCTCTGTCTCTTCAAACTTTTTTTCCTTTTAGTAAATAAGCCTTGTATTTTTTTGTTGAAAGCTGAGCATTATGTACTGGGCAAAAGGGACTGCAGTAAATAGGCCTTTAGTAATGTGCTGGAAGAGGGGATATGTTCTGTAGTTCTATGAGTAGGTCTCAGTCTTTTAGTGAGTCTTCTAGTTCCTGGGCTGGGAGCTTCACAAATGTGTCTGTTTTTTTCCGTCCCCTTAGGTGGGGCAGGATAGCTAGAGGAGACTGGAGTTGGGTATTTCCCTCCCTCAGGTCTGATAAAAGCCCAATAGGTTAGGGTAAAATAGTTTCTCTTGAGGGCAGGCCTTGTTAAGAAGAATAGAATACTCTGATGTAGTTCAAAAATTATTATTTTTTACCTTCCCATTGCTGGAAGCATGAGGGGATTTTTCTTTGATCTTCACAGTGAGGACCTGGGAGAGTTCCTGGAGGAAAAATTCACGAAAGTGTGAGGGCCACCTCATGACTGGTTCTCTCTGGAGTTTTTAACTTTCAGATTTATCTACACTAAGTCTCTAGCAATTCATCAGTTACAGTTTAGGTTTTACTACCCTGCTACTGGTTCCCACATAGTTTTCTGCTCTGGTAAATTATGATTCTCTGTATCTGCCTGCCTGTCTGTCCAATTTTTGGATCAGCAATTTGCTCTGTGACCCAATTCTCTGATGGATCTAAGAATTGTTGATTTTTTTCAGTTCAGGTTTTTGCTTGTTAGGATGGAGTGGTGGTTTCTAAGCTTCTTACATGCTGGACTAGAAATTGGAAGTCAGGGCTTTTGCTTTTTTTGCATTAAAAATCTAAATACATGAAGCTTAAGTAATGCAATATTTATTAGCTAGAAGAATCTTACATAGTATAATCTGGAATCTTAATTTCGATAGATGAGTTCCAGACATATTCAGAGGTTTTGCTTTGGATTGGGGCAGGCATCCAGGGAATAGAACCTGTATGCTCTTATATCTTATTTATATCCTTAGTCTAGTTCCCTAAGCCATTGGTATTGGGTCTAATAATACTTTTATTTATTACCATAAACTGTTTTTCTACAGTAAACAGATACTGTTTAGACTAGACTGACTTTGTTTAAGAATCCTTAGAGTGAGACTGAACTAAGTAAGTGAATCCACATCATCTCAGTTTATATATAAGAAGACTGAAGTGGAAATGAAAACAGTAAAATGAATTCATAACTGTCTTTTTAAATTTTCACTAATTTTATTAATGATAGAGGCTTAAGTGAAACTCTCAGAACTTGGTTGTAAAATAAGATATGAAGTCTGTTTCCTTATAACTCTGTAACATTTTCCTTTGAAGCCTAACCATGAGCAAACAACTGTTAGCAATCTGAAAGTAAATTTTCTGAACTGTCTCCTCAGAGGTTGAAAATAGTGTTATGTGCATGGAGATAAGCCTACAAACATGTAGACTGTGTAGTCTGTTTAGAAGAATTAAAGAGGACTTTGGAAATGTGTATGTTTGCCTGAAGAATTGTTTGTAAGCTGTAAATTTGTTTGTAAGCTGTTATATGTATATAGAAGATGAGAAGCATCATAAAAGAGCACACTGTAAATTTGTCAAAACCCATAGAACTCTACAGCAGAAAGTGAACCTTAATGTGTGCAAATTAAAAAAACAAACATGTAGTTGGTTGGAGGATCCCAGGATGAAATGCAGACTGAGCCAAACATCTAATTCTATTAGAAATGTATGAAAAAAATCTCACTGAATATAACGGGGGAGAAAAGGTACTGTCCTAAGTAACTTTGGAAATGCATGGAACCTGTAAGACTAAAGGCAAAAGGAACTGCACATAAGTAGTGTACTCAAGTTGATAATGTTGCTTCCCATAGAGGAATGGTTAACAATTCTGATTCTATACTAGAATTCAACAAGTAAGATAGGTGGTAGGTGGTGGGAACCAGGTTTCTTACTGTTGGAGTGGGAGGTTACAGACAAGCAAGGGAAGGAGGCTACAGTGATCCACGTGGTAGTGCATTAGAATTGGAGATATTAGTATAAGCTCATATTTAACTTACTATAGATATAAGTATACATCTTAAATGAGTTTAGTTCATTAACCTCAAAGCAATCAAAAACAGAAATTTCAGCCTTGGAATTAATCGTATTTTTTTTTTTTTTTTAAGAAATTCACGTTCTTTTATTTATTTATTTATTTATGACTGTGTTGAGTCTTTGTTTCTGTGCGAGGGCTTTCTCTAGTTGCGGCAAGTGGGGACCACTCTTCATCGCGGTGCGCGGGCCTCTCACCATCGCGGCCTCTCTTGTTGCGGAGCACAGGCTCCAGACGCGCAGGCTCAGTAATTGTGGCTCACGGGCCCAGTTGCTCCGTGGCATGTGGGATATTCCCAGACCAGGGCTCGAACCCGTGTCCCCTGCATTGGCAGGCAGATTCTCAACCACTGCGCCACCAGGGAAGCCCAATCGTATTTTTAAATTAAAAAAATTTTTTATAATTAATTTATTTTTATTATTTATTTATTTATTTTGGGCTGCGTTGGGTCGTCATTGCTGTGCATGGGCTTTCTCTAGTTGAGGCAAGCAGGGGCTACTCTTCGTGCAGTGCGGTGACTTCTCTTGTTGCGGAGCATGGGCTCTAGGTGCACGGGCTTTAGTAGTTGTGGCTCGTGGACTCTAGGCACACAGGCTCAGTAGTTGCGGCGCATGGGCTTAGTTGCTTTGTGGCATGTGGAATCTTCCTGGACCAGGGCTCGAACCCGTGTCCCCTGCATTGGCAGGCGGATTCTTAACCACTGCGCCACCAGGGAAGTCCCTTAATAGTTTTTTATAATCAAGGTGGGAGTAGTTGAAAATTATATTATAGTTAATATTTTAAGCATTTGCCTTAAGTATTGCAGGATTTGTTAGATCTTACAGAATGAGACAGAGTCCTAAATCCAGACCTAAGTATTGCCAGTCATATTGTTGAATGCCTTCTGTTAAGAGGGAGATTTGTACTGATACAAATACAAATCCCTTGATCATAGAATCATGATTGTATTTTGCAGTATTTGTAATTTTATTTAAATTATTCAATATATGTGGTATGCTCCTTCCTTCTCTCTCTCTCTCATTCCCAGGGGGAAACACAGCAACAGTGTTTGACTGGTGGTAATACTTGTACCTAATTTTCAATTAAACAGTTTGTGGAAAGACTTTGTAGAATGGCTGTTTCCAAGTCATTCTGGGAGGCTGAGATAAATGACTATAACATGCGTGTAAAGATTTGGGAAAATTCAGATTCTGTTTTTTCTTTTGATGAAGGGTTTGAATGAAATAATTGGGGAAATATTTCTTTAAAACCTTGGAGTGTCTTTATAATTTTTATGCTTAGCTAATGGCATGAATACTTACTACTTTTCTGGGGAGAATGATTTAAAATATTTTATCTTGGTGTTGGACTGTGTCAGCTATAATTTCGGGTTCAGAAAGTAGAGTCACAATATGATTGAGATTTAATTGATGGTTTTTCCAAATTGACCTAGGAGCATTTTGCCAAATGCTTTATAGATTTATCCTAGAAATACTGCTTGGTGTTTTCTAGAGTTGTGTATACTACGATTACTATGTATTTACTGTGTATTTTCTGATGTTACAAAGACATTTATAAGAAAAGATAGTACTTGAGTTTTATTCTCTTATTACAACGTGGATTCTGATTTAGTAGTTCTAGTGTGGAGCCTGAGATTTCTCTGAGGCTGTTGGTTCGTGGACCACATTTGCAAGGTGTTAGAGCAAGGGGTGGGCAAATGTTTTCTGCAAAGGCCCAGTTAGTAAACATTTTAGTCTTTGTTGGCCACATATGGTCTCTGTTGCATCTTTCTCTTTTTTTTTTTTTTTCTTTACAACCCTTTAAAAATGTAAAAACCATTCTTAGCTCATGGGCCCATACAAAAACAAGGCATCAGATTTGAACCCCTGGCCATAGTTTTCCTATTCCTGTTTTAGAGAAAGGACATATGTGTTTAGTTTGATAGAAACAAAAATTCTAGAATTGGTGTTTGTCATGACTTTTCAGCATTTCAGATGATCATGTAATTTTTCTTTGCCCTATTAATGAGGTGAATTATTGCTGATGGTTCAGAAGCTTTTTGTTGTTGTTTACAAAGTTTGTTTTTCTTATTTTAATAGGGGTATAATTTTACATACAGTAAAATTCATCCTTTTTATTGTATGGTATTATGAATTTTGACAAATGAATATAGTTGTGTACTGTTAAAGGTGAACAAAGCTGGACCCTAGTTAAAATGGTAAGGACAGATTTTAATCAGTAATATATTACTGCAAAGACTCCAGCGTGAATGGAGGAGCTCGGCTTTAATTTGTACAGCAGTGACCTGGCGTTTTAAAGGGAGAATGAAGGCATGGAGAAGGAGTGAGGGGGTTCAGTGGCGTCGGGGAAGCGATAAATAACAGGAGGCTGGAAGGGGAGCTTTTTGTTATTGGTCCACGTGAAACTATCTGGATTGGTTAATTGCTGCTTATCCAAAGCTCTTACCATCCCACACGTCCTGCCAGACAGAAGCCCTATGTTCAGGTGTTGGCTGGAACACACAGTAAATTCTTTTGGCAGCTTTGAGTTTTTTCAGGCAGGTATTTTAAGAGGGGCTGGAGTTATCCTAGGGATGCAGCTGTGAAACTGTGTTAGTGTTTTGTTCAAGTCTTTATAGGCCATGGTTGAGGCATAGTTGAGGAGGGGACTCAGGAGCATGGCTGGAATTTAATTAGAGAGTCTCTGTCAGTATCACCACCACAATCAAGATATAGAACTGTTCTATCATCACCTCCCCCTCCCCCCCAATTTCCTTGTGCTCTGTTGTACTTACCTTCTTGCCTCACCCTTGGCTCCTGACAATTACTGATTTGTTCTCTGTTCTTCTTGTCTTTTCCAGAATGTCATATAAATGGAATCATATATTACATAGCTCTTTGAGACTGGCTTCTTTGACTCAGCATAATACATTTGAGATTCATCTATGTTGTTGTGTGTATCAGTAGTTTTTGTTGTTGTTGTTGTAGCTGAGTGGTATCCCATTGTATTGATGTATTACAGTTTGTCCATTAATCAGTTGTTTCCAGTTTTGGCAATTACAAATAAAGCTACTGTAAACATTCGTGGACAGGTTTTTTTGTGAACATAAGTTTTCATTTCTCTTCCTATTCTTGGGTAATACCCAGAAGTTAGCTTGTTGGGTTCTGTGGTAACTATAATTAACTTTATACGAAACTGAAAATTTCCTGAAGTGGTTATATCGTTTTTTATTCCCACTAGCAGTGTATGAGAGTTCCAGTTGTTCTGCATCGTCACTGGCATTTGATAATGTCAGTTTCCGTCAGGTCATTCTTATACATATGTTGTGAGCTCATTGTGGTTTTAATTTGTATTTCTCTAATGGCTAATGAGGGTGAGCATCTTTATATATGTTTAATGTATTTGTGTATCTTCTTGGGTGAAATATCTGTCAGATGTTTTGCCAAGTTTTATATTGTTTTTCTTAATTATTGTTGAGTTTTGAAAGTTGTTGATATACAGTCTGGATACAAGTCCTTTATCAGGTATGTGTTTGATAAATCTTTTCTCCTAGGCTGTGGCTTGTCTTTTTACTCTCTTAACAGTGTCTTTCAAAGAGCAGACATTTTATGTTTTATCAGTTTTTTTTCTTTTAGGGATTGTACTTTTGGCTTTTAGTATCACATCTTGGAAATCTTTGCCTAATCTAGGGTCACAACGATTTTTCTCCTGTGTTTTCTTCTAGAAATTTTAGGTTTTACATTTAACTCTATGACCCATTTTGAGTTAATTTTTTTTTCCATTTTTACTGGAGTATAATTGCTTTACAGTGGTGTGTTAGTTTCTGCTTATAACAAAGTGAATCAGTTATACATATACACATATCCCCATATCTCTTCCCCCTTGCATCTCTTTCCCTCCCACCCTCCCTATCCCACCCTTCTAGCTGGTCACAAAGCACTGAGCTGATCTCCCTGTGCTTTGCAACTGCTTCCCACTAGCTGTTTTACATTTGGTAGTGTATATATGTCCATATATACACTACCACTCTCTCACTTTGTCCCAGCTTAACCTTCCCCTCCCTGTGTCCTCAAGTCTATTCTCTAGTAAGTCTGCGTCTTTATTCCTGTCTTGCCCCTAGGTTCTTCAGGACCTTTTTTTTTTTTTCTTTTTCTCCAGGTTCCATATATATGTGTTAGCATACGGTATTTGTTTTTCTCTTTCTGACTTACTTAACTCTGTATGACAGACTCTAGGTCCATCCACCTCACTACAAATAATTCAAATTTCGTTTCTTTTTATGGCTAAGTAATACTCCACTGTATATATGTGCCACATCTTCTTTATCCATTCATCTGTCAATGGACACTTAGGTTGCTTCCATGTCCTGGCTATTGTAAATAGAGTGGCAATGAACATTGTGGTACATGACTCTTTTTGAATTATGGTTTTCTCAGGGTATATGCCCAGTAGTGGGGTTGCAGGGTCATATGATAGTTCTATTTTTACTTTCTTAAGGAACCTCTGTGCTGTTCTCCATAGTGGCTGTATCAATTTACATTCCCACCAACAGTGTCTGAGGGTTTCCTTTTCTCAACACCCTCTCCAGCATTTGTTGTTTCTAGATTTTTTGATGATGGCCATTCTGACCGGTGTGACATGATATCGCATTGCAGTTTTGATTTACATTTCTCTAATGATTAATGATGTTGAGCATTTTTTCATGTGTTTGTTGGCAATCTGTATATCTTCTTTGGAGAAATGTCTATTTAGGTCTTCTGCCCATTTTCGGATTGGGTTGTTTGTTTTTTTTGATATTGAGCTGCATGACCTGCTTGTAAATTTTGGAGATTAATCCTTTGTCAGTTGCTTCATTTGTAAATATTTTCTCCCATTCTGAGGGTTGTCTTTTCGTCTTGTTTATGGTTTCCTTTGCTGTGCAAAAGCTGTTAACTTTCATTAGGTCCCATTTGCTTATTTTTGTTTTTATTTCCCTTTCTCTAGGAGGTGGGTCAAAAAGAATCTTGCTGTGATTTTTGTCATAGAGTGTTCTGCCTATGTTTTCCTTTAAGAGTTTGATAGTGTCTGGCCTTATATTTAGGTCTTTAATGCATTTTGAGTTTATTTTTGTGTATGATGTTAGGGAGTGTTCTGATTTCATTCTTTTACATGTAGCTGTCCAGTTTTCCCAGCACCACTTATTGAAGAGGCTGTCTTTTCTCCACTGTATATTCTTGCCTTCTTTATCAAAGATAAGGTGACCATAAGTGCGTGGATTTATCTCTGGGCTTTCTGTCCTGTTCCATTGATCTATATTTCTGTTTCTGTGCCAGTACCATACTGTCTTGATTACTGTAGCTTTGTAGTATAGTCTGAAGTCAAGGAGTCTGATTCCTCCAGCTCCGTTTTTCTTTCTCAAGATCGCTTTGGCTATTCGGGGTCTTTTGTGTTTCCATACAAATTGTGAAATTTTTTGTTCTAGTTCTGTGAAAAATGCCAGTGGTAGGTTGATAAGGATTGCATTGAATCTGTAGATTGCTTTGGGTAGTATAGTCATCTTCACAATGGTGATTCTTCCAATCTAAGAACATGGTGTATCTCTCCATCTATTTGTATCATCTTTAATTTCTTTCATCAGTGTCTTATAATTTTTTGCATACAGGTCTTTTGTCTCCTTAGGTAGGTTTATTCCTAGGTATTTTATTCTTTTTGTTGCAGTGGTAAATGGGAGTGTTTCCTTAATTTCACTTTCAGATTTTTCATCATTAGTGTATAGGAATGCAAGAGATTTCTGTGCATTAATTTTGTGTCCTGCTACTTTACCAAATTCATTGATTAGCTGTAGTAGTTTTCTGGTAGCATCTTTAGGATTCTCTATGTATAGTATCATGTCATCTGCAAACAGTGACAGCTTTACTTCTTCTTTTCCGATTTGGATTCCTATTACTTCTTTTTCTTCTCTGATTGCTGTGGCTGAAACTTCCAAAACTCTGTTGAATAATAGTGGTGAGAGTGGGCAACCTTGTCTTGTTCCTGATCTTAGTGGAAATGGTTTCAGTTTTTCACCGTTCAGGACGATGTTGGCTGTGGGTTCGTCATATATGGCCTTTATGATGTTGAGGTAAGTTCCCTCTATGCCTACTTTCTGGAGGGTTTTTATCATAAATGGGTGTTGAATATTGTCGAAAGCTTTTTCTGCATCTATTGAGATGATCATATGGTTTTTCTCCTTCATTTTGTTAATATGGTGTATCACACTGATTGATTTGCATATACTGAAGAATTCTTGTATTCCTGGGATAAACCCCACTTGATCATGGTGTATAAACCTTTCAGTGTGCTCTTGGATTCTGTTTGCTAGTATTTTGTTGAGGATTTTTGCATCTATGCTCATCAGTGATATTGGCCTGTAGTTTTCTTTTTTTGTGACATCTTTGTCTCATTTTGGTATCAGGGTGATGATGGCCTCATAGAATGAGTTTGGGAGTTTTCCTCCCTCTGCTATATTTTGGAAGAGTTTGAGAAGGATAGGTGTTAGCTCTTCTCTAAATGTTTGATAGAATTCGCCTGTGAAACCGTCTGGTCCTGGGCTTTTGTTTGTTGGAAGATTTTTAATCACAGTTTCAATTTCAGTGCTTGTGATTGGTCTGTTCATATTTTCTATTTTTTCCTGGTTCAGTCTTGGAAGGTTGTGCATTTCTAAGAATTTGTCCATTTCTTCCAGGTTGTCCATTTTATTGGCATAGAGTTGCTTGTAGTAATCTCTCATGATCCTTTGTATTTCTGCAGTGTCAGTTGTTACTTCTCCTTTTTCATTTCTAATTCTATTGATTTGAGTCTTCTCCCTTTTTTTCTTGATGAGTCTGGCTAATGGTTTATTAATTTTATCTTCTCAGAGAAGCAGCTTTTAGTTTTATTGACCTTTGCTATCATTTCCTTCATTTCTTTTTCATTTCTTTCTGATCTGATCTTTATGATTTCTTTCCTTCTGCTAACTTTGGGGGGTTTTTTGTTCTTCTTTCTCTAATTGCATTAGGTGTAAGGTTAGGTTGTTTATTTGAGATGTTTCTTGTTTCTTAAGGTAGGATTGTTTTGCTCTGAATTTCCCTCTTAGAACTGCTTTTGCTGCATCCCATAGGTTTTGGGTCATTGTGTTTTCATTGTCATTTGTTTCTAGGTATTTTTTGATTTCCTCTTTGATTTCTTCAGTGAACTCTTGATTATTAAGTAGTGCATTGTTTAGCCTCGGTGTGTTTGTATTTTTTACAGATTTTTTCTTGTATTGATATGTAGTCTCATAGCGTTGTGGTCAGAAAAGATACTTGATACGATTTCAGTTTTCTTAAATTTACCAAGGCTTGACTTGTGACCCAAGATGTGATCTATCCTGGAGAATGTTCCATGAGCACTTGAGAAGAAAGTGTATTCTATTGTTTTTGGAGGGTTGTCCTATAAATATCAAGTTCATCTTGCTTAATGTATCATTTAAAGCTTGTGTTTCCTTATTTATTTTCATTTTGGATGATCTGTCCATTGGTGAAAGTGGGGTGTTAAATTCCCCTACTGTGATTGTGTTACTGTCGTTTTCCCCTTTTATGGCTGTTAGTGTTTGCCTTATATATTGAGGTGCTCTTACGTTGGGTGCATAAATATTTACAATTGTTGTATCTTCTTGGATTGATCCCTTGATCATTATGTAGTGTCCTTCTTTGTCTCTTGTAATAGTCTTTGTTTTAAAGTCTATTTTGTCTGATATGAGAATTGCTACTCCAGCTTTCTTCTGATTTCCATTTGCATGGAGTATCTTTTTCCATCCCCTCACTTTCAGTCTGTATGTGTCCCTAGGTCTGAAGTGGGTCTCTTGTAGACAGCATATATATGGGTCTTGTTTTTGTATCCATTCCGCCAGTCTGTGTCTTTTGTTTGGAGCATTTAATCCATTTACATTTAAGGTAATTATTGATATGTATGCTCCCATTACCGTTTTCTTAATTGTTTTGGGTTTTGTTATTGTAGGTCTTTTCCTTCTCTTGTGTTTCCTGCCTAGAGAATTTCCTTTAGCATTTGTTGTAAAGCTGTTTGGTGGTGCTGAATTCTCTTAGCTTTTGCTTGTCTGTAAAGGTTTTAATTTCTCCGTCAAATCTGAATGAGATCCTTGCTGGGTAATTTTGGTTGTAGGTTTTTCCTTTTCATCACTTTAAATATGTCCTGCCACTCCCTTCTGTCTTGCAGAGTTTGTGCTGAAAGATCAGCTGTTAACCTTATGGGGAGTCCCTTGTGTGTTATTTGTTGTTTTTCCCTTGCTGCTTTTAATATTTTTTCTTTGTATTTAATTTTTGATAGTTTGACTAATATGTGTCTTGGTGTGTTTCTCCTTCGACGTATCCTGTATGGGACTCTCTGTGCTTCCTGGACTTGATTAACTATTTCCTTTCCCATATTAGGGAAGTTTTAAACTATAATCTTTTCAAATATTTTCTCAGTCCCTTTCTTTTTCTCTTCTTCTGGCACCCCTATAATTTGAATGTTGGTGCGTTTAATATTGTCCCAGAGGTCTCTTGAGACTGTCCTCAGTTCTTTTCATTCTTTTTTCTTTATTCTGCTCTGCAGTAGTTATTTCCACTATTTTATCTTCCAGGTCACTTATCCGTTCTTCTGCCCCAGTTATTCTGCTGTTGATCCCTTCTAGAGAATTTTTAATTTCATTTATTGTGTTGTTGATGATTGTTTGTTTACCTTTTAGTTCTTCTAAGTCCTTGTTAAACGTTTCTTGTATTTTCTCCATTCTATTTCCAAGATTTTGGATCATCTTTACTATCATCATTCTGAATTCTTTTTCAGGTAGACTTCCTATTTTCTCTTCAGGTGTTTGGTCTGGTGGGTTTTTACCTTGCTCCTTCATCTGTTGTTTCTTTGTCTTCTCATTTTGCTTAACTTACTGTGTTTGGGGTCTCCTTTTCGCAGGCTGCAGGTTCGTAGTTCCCGTTGTTTTTGGTGTCTGTCCCCAGTGGCTAAGGTTGGTTCAGTGGGTTGTGTAGGCTTCCTGGTGGAGGGGACTAGTGCCTGTGTTCTGGTGGATGAAGCTGGATCTTGTCTTTCTGGTGGGTAGGTCCATATCTGGTGGTGTGTTTTGGGGTGTCTGTGACCTTATTATGATTTTAGGCAGCCTCTCTGCTGATGGGTGGGGTTGTGTTCTTGTCTTGCTAGTTGTTTGGCATAGGGTTTCCAGCACTGTAGCTTGCTGGTCGTTGAGTGCAGCTGGGTCTTGGCGTTGAGATGGAGATCTCTGGGAGATTTTCGCCATTTGATATTACATGGAGCTGGGAGGCCTCTGGTGGACCAGTGTCCTGAACTTTGCTCTCCCATCTCAGAGGCACAGTCCTGATGCCTGGCTGGAGCACCAAGAGCCTGTCCTCCACATGGCTCAGAATAAAAGGGAGAAAAAAGAAAGAACGAAAGAAAAAGATAAAATAAAATAGTTATTAAAATAAAAAACAAAAAATAAGTATTAAAAAAAATTTTTTTAACTGATTAAAAAGAAAGATAACAACCAAACCAAAAAATAAACCCACCAATGATAAGCGCTGAAAACTATACTAAAAAAGAAACAAACAAAAAACCGGACAGACAGAACTCTAGGACAAATGGTAAAAGGAAAGCTATACAGACAAAATCACACACAGAAGCATACACATACACACTCACAAAAAAGAGAAAAAGGGTAAAATATATATATCGTTGCTCCCAAAGTTCACCTCCTCAATTTGGGATGATTCGTTGTCTATTCAGGTATTCCACAGATGCAGGGTACATCAAGTTGACTGTGGAGCTTTAATCCACTGCTCCTGAGGCTGCTGGGAGAAATTTCCCTTTCTCTTCTTTGTTCGCACAGCTCCTGGGGTTCAGCTTTGGATTTGGGCCTGCCTCTGCGTGTAGGTTGCCTGAGGGCGTCTGTTCCCCACCCAAACAGGATGGGGTTAAAGTATCAGCTGATTCGGGGGCTCTGGCTCACTCAGGTGGTGGGGAGGGAGGGGTACGGATGCGGGGCGAGCCTGCAGCGGCAGAGGCCAGTGTGACGTTGCAACAGCCTGAGGCGTGCCGTGTGTTCTCCCAGGGAAGTTGTCCCTGGATCACGGGACCCTGGCAGTGGCGGGCTGCACAGGCTCCCGGGAGGGGAGGTGTGGAGAGTGACCTGTGCTTGCACACAGGCATCTTGGTGGCTGCAGTAGCAGCCTTAGCATCTCATGCCCGTCTTTGGGGTCTGCGCTGATAGCCACGGCTCGCGCCCGTCTCTGGAGCTCCTTTAAGCAGCGCTCTTTAAGCAGCATACCAGGAAACAAGGAGGCAAGAAAAAGTCTCTTGCCTCTTCGGCAGTTCCAGACCTTTTCCCGGAGTCCCTCCCGGCTAGCCGTGGCGCCCTAGTCCCCTTCAGGCTGTGTTCACGCACCCAACCCCAGTCCTCTTACTGGGATCCGACCGAAGCTGGGGCCTCAGCTCCCAGCCCGCACCCGTCCCAGCGGGTGAGCAGACAAGCCTCTCGGGCTGGTGAGTGGTGGTTGGCACTGATCCTCTGTGCGGGAATCTCTCCACTTTGCCCTCTGCACCCCTGTTGCTGCGCTCTCCTCCGTGGCTCCGAAGCTTCCCCCCTCCGCTGCCCACAGTCTCCGCCTGTGAAGGGGCTCTCTAGTGTGTGGAAACCTTTCCTCCTTCACGGTTCCCTCCCACTGGTGCAGGTCCCTATTCTTTTGTCTCTTTTTTCTTTTTTCTTTTACCCTACCCAGGTACTACCGTGGGGAGTTTCTTTCTTTTTGGGAGTTTTGAGGTCTTCTGCCAGCGTTCAGTAGGTGTTCTGTAGGAGCTGTTCCACATGTAGATGTATTTCTCATGTATTTGTGGAGAGGAAGGTGATCTCCATGTCTTACTCTTCTGCCATCTTGAAGCTCCTCCTCCATCTTGAGTTAATTTTTGTATGTGGTGTGATTGAAGTACATCTTTTGGCATGTGAATATCCAATTGTTCCAGCATCATTTGTTGAACAGACTGCCCTCCATTGACTTGTCTTTGTATCTTTATTGAAAACCAAATATGTGGGTCTATTTCTGGACTCTGTTCATTTGATCTTTGTGTCCATTGTTTTGTCAGTAACATGCTCTCTTGATTACTGTAGTAAAGATAGTAAGTCTTGAAAGCAATTAGTATGAGTTCTCCAAGGTTGTTTTCCATTTTCAAAATTGTTTTGGCAACTCTAGTCTTTGATTTTTCAAATGAATATTAATGTCAGCTTGTCAGATTCTAATTAAATCTTGCTGGGATTAAATGAAGCATGTTTGTTCTGTTGAAATCTTCTAATTCCTAACTGATTTTTGAGTCTGTTTGATTTATCTGTTGCTGAGAGAAGTGTGTTAAAAATCTTGACAGTTTCTTTCTATAGATCTGCCCATTTTGCTTTTTAAAAGGGTGCTTTGAGACTGTTTTGAAGTGTACGTAGATAGAGAATTATCTTCCTGATGTACCTCGTACTATTATTTAGGGACTGAATTTATTGCTAATGCATTTTGACTTAAAAGTCTGTTTTGTTTGTTGTTACTAACTACATGTACTTTCTTTCAGTTAGTTTTTGCCTGATAGTTTTCTGTTTTTAAATTTTCTGTGTGTTTGTTTTCTAGGTATTTCTTTTTTAAACTTTAAGTAGCTTGTGGTTTGATTTTTAAGTCCACCTTACAATTTGTCTTCTACTGAAGCTTTTAGTCCATTTGTGCTTATTGTAATTACTAATATATTTCAGTTCATTTCTGACATCTTATTTTGAGCTTTCTGTTTGTCCTTCCCATTTCTGTTTCTTTCTCTGTTCTTTCTTGGCTTTTTTCATGTTGATTATGTTTTGTCCTTCAGTTTTTCTCCTCTACTAGTGTGCAAATTGTACACATTCTGTTCTTTTTGAAGATACCCTAGGAATTTTTTAGCACATACACTTATGAAATTCTTAGTACACTTGACCTCTGTTTATTACTTTCCTGGCTTATATAAATATCATTATCATTAATTTAAGTTCTACTTCGTTGTTTGTAACTCACTAGAAATTTTTAAAATTTAGATTTATCATGCCATCTTGCATATTAGACCTTCCAGGTGAGATAATTTTTCCAAATGTTTAGTATTTACATTAGTGAAGGTGTGTTGGTAGCTGACTCTCTCAGGCTTTGTTTGTCTGATATGCCTTCATTCTAGGTCAATAGATTTCATCATGTTGATGGTATCATTCTACTGTCCATTGGCATTCTTTGTTGTTGAAATAATCTATTACTCTTATTATCATTCCTGACCACAGTTTAAGTATAATTTGTGTAGATTTTTGTTTCTTATTATGCTACTTGGGATTTGTTGGGTTTCTGGATTCTGTGGGCTGATGTCTTTCATCAGTTGTAGAAAATTCTCTTCAAATAATTGCATTTGCCCCATTGTTTTCTTTTGGAACTCTAAATAGAAATCTGTTTTCCTCACTCTTCCATTTTTTTTATGATAACCTGTCTTTCATGAATCCATTTTTTCCCTTTGTATTTAACACTAATTATCTCTTCATACAGTCAGGTATTCCTACCATTTCCTTCTTTCTCTCTGTCTGTGTGTTTGTGTGTGTGTGTGTGTGTTCCTTTTAGCTTATCCACTGAGAATGTTCAAGTTGGGGTTTCTGGTACTGTGTGTAATCCCTCATCTGTGGGTGCTACCTTGTGTAGATTACAGAGACTGTCTCTCTTTCAGTGCTGCATTACTTCTCTGGATTTTTCCTTTCTTTTTGCTGTGCTCCAAATATTTCCTTAATTTTCTATGGTCGTAGATATGTACTTAAAATATTATTTTTGGAGTTTATCATTTTCAGGTGTTTTATAATAGAAAGCCTTCTCTGGACTTACAGTCTGCTGTATTGCTGTATAAGCTTTCCTGCCCACCCCCACCCCAGTATTTAATTTGCTGTTTCTTTCTTTTATGATTCTTATATTCCACTCTTTCCAGTACTAAGGAGAGTTAAGTATGTTCAGCTTGCTTTCCTCTCTTCTTTTTTTCTTTATGGTTTAGTTTGCTGTGCATTTTAAACCACTCACATACTTATATTTCATACCTACAAGAAGATAATAACATAATGAGCACTGTGCCTACTATATAAGCTAAGCAGTAGAACATTACCAGTGTGGTTTGCTCCCTGTACTGATTGCCTCCTCTCGTACCATACTTCATATTTAATTCTTCAGTTGTTTTGGGGGATGTGAAGTAGGGTGAGACTCTAAGTAGCTCCCCCAACCAAGAGTTTTTTAAATATATACTAGAGTTTTAATTTGATGAAATTTGAGAGTTGGATTAGAGATTAATTCCTAGTCTAGTGCCATTTTCCTTTTCTCAGTTATTTCAATTTAAGAAAAAAGTTTATTCTGTAGCTTTCAGATGATTTTGTCCTTTTTCTCTTTCACCTGCTTTCCACTTCTGGTAGATTAATGAATTGCCTGCTCAAACATACTGTTCACCTTTTTAAGTAGTATTTGTTTAGAGTTTATTAACAAATTAATTTTTCACCCATCACTTTAAATTCTTTTGCAACTAAATCCTTGTGAAACAGGCCTACTTAAAATAATAATCCTTTTACTTAGCTCCTTTTCTAACTGGAGAATACATTTAAAATAGATGTTTATGGTGCCGTTTTATTTTTAAGTTTTAAATAACTATTTCTGTTTTGTTTTTGGTAGTTATCTTGACGTTTATTCTTTTGACCTGTTTGACCTCAAGGTGAAATTGGAGGTAACTTTAAGCGCTAGGTAGTACCCAGGTAGCTCTAAATTTAGCACCAGTATCAGAAGACTGTTCATCCTCTAGATGCTATTTCACTCTGACTCTTGGGGTCTTGGGCAGAAACTGAGTCACTAATTTTGTCAAAGAATCTTAATGATGCCCCCGCACGTACATAAAAGAAGGGTTGGCTTTGGGGCATGTCTGCCTACTGTGGGTATCTGAGTAGGGTTACCAACTTTTTTCTGCTGATTTATATGGATTTGAAAAAGACGGTAATGAGTGATGGCTTTTATTTTCAGGAGTGTTTAAACTCTTAGAAGTGTACCAGTTTTCCCAGGGGAAAATTGAGAATTACCAATTGTTTTTTTGAGTAATGCAGTTTTGTTTAAGGCATGATAGCTTTTTGTTCTTATTTATTTATTTTTTTAAAATCTTTATTTTATATTGGAGCCTAGTTGATTAACAGTGTTGTGTTAGTTTCAGGTATACAGCAAAGTGATTCAGTTATTTGTGTACATGTATCTGTTCTTTCTCAAATTCTTTTCCCATTTAGGTTATTACAGAATATTGAACAGAGTTCTTTGTGCTATACAGTAGGTCCTTGTTGGTTATCTATTTTAAATATAGCAGTGTGGACATATCAGTCCCAAACTCCCAATCTATCCCTCCCCGCTGGTAACTGTTCTCTAAGTCTGTGAGTCTGTTTCTGTTTTGTAAATAAGTTCATTTGTATCATTTTTTATTTTTAGATTCCACATATAAGCAATATCATAAGATACTTGTTTTTCTGTATGTGACTTACTTCACTTAGTATGATAATCTCCAGGTCCATCCATGTTGCTGCAAATGACATTATTTCATTCTTTTTAATGGCTGAGTAATATTCCATTGTATATATGTACCAAATCTTTATCCGTTCATCTGTTGATGGACATTTAGGTTGCTTCCATGTCTTGGCTATTGTAAACAGTGCTACAGTGAACACTGGGGCACATGCATCCTTTTGAACCATGTTTTTCTCTGCATATATGCCCAGGAATGGGATTGCTGGATCATATGGTATCTCTATTTTTAGTTTTTTAAGGAACCTCCATAATGTTCTCCATAGTGGCTGTACCAGTTTACATCCCACCAACAGTGTAGGAGAGTTCCTTTTTCTTCACACCCTTTCTAGCATTTATTGTTTGTAGATTTTTTGATGATGGCCATTCTGACTGGTGTGAGGTGATATCTCATTGTAGTTTTCATATGCATTTCTCTAATAATTACCAACGTTGAGCGTCTTTTCATGTGCCTATTGGCCATCTGTATGTATTCTTTAGAGAAGTGTTTATTTAGGTCTTCTGCCCATTTTTTTGGTTGAGTTTCTTTTCTTTTTTTTTTTTTGATATAGAGCTGCATGAGCTGTTTATAAATTTTGGAGACTAATCCGTGGTCAGTCGCACTGTTTGCAAATATTTTCTCCCATCCTGTGGGTTGTCTTTTTTGTTTTGTCTGTGGTTTCCTTTGCTGTGCAAAAGCTTTTGAGTTTAATTAGGTCCATTTGTTATTTTTGTTTTTATTTCCATTACTCTAGGAGATGGCCCAAAAAAGATATTGCTGTGATTTATGTCTAAGAGTGTTCTGCCTATGTTTTCCTCTAAAGAGTTTTATAGTGTCCAGTCTTACATTTAGGTCTTTAATCCATTTTGAGTTTATTTTCGTGTATGGTGTTAAATAATGTTCTAATCTTTTTTTTTTTTTTTTTTTTTTTTTACATGTAGCTGTCCGGTTTTCCCAGCACCATTTGTTGAAAAGACTATCTTTCTTCAATTGTATCATCTTGCCTCCTTTGTCATAGATTAATTGACCATAGGTGCAAGAGTTTATTTCTGGGCTTTCTATCCTGTTCCATTGATCTATATTTCTGTTTTTGTGCCAGTACCATACTGTTTTGATGACTGTAGCTGTGTAGTATAGTCTGAAGCCAGCAAGCGTGATTCCTCCAGGTCTGTTTTTGTTTCTCAAGATTGTTTTGGCTATTTGGAGTCTTTTGTGTCTCCATACAAATTTTAAGATTTTTTTGTTTTAGTTCTGTGAAAAATGCCATTGGTAATTTGATACGGATTGCATTGGATCTGTAGATTGCCTTGGGTAGTATACTCATTTTCACAATACTGATTTTTCCAGTCCAAGAACATGGTATATCTTTCCATCTGTTTGTGTCATCTTCGATTTCTTTCATTAGCGTCTTAACAGTTTTCGGAGTACGGGTGTTTTGTCTCCTTAGGTAGGTTTATTCCTAGGTATTTTATTCTTTTTGATATGATGGTAAATGGGATTGTTTCTTTAATTTCTCTTTCTGATCTTTCGTTGTTAGTGTACAGGAATGAAAGAGATTTCTGTGTATTAATTTTGTATCCTGCAACTTTACTAAATTCATTGATGAGCTCTAGTAGTTTTCTGGTAGCATCTTTAGGATTTTCTATGTATAGTATCATGTCATTTGCAAACAGTGACAGTTTTACTTCTTTTCCAATTTGAATTCCTTTTATTTCTTTTTTTTTTTCTGATTGCCATGGCTAGGACTTCCAAAAGTATGCTGAATAAAAGTGGCAAGAGTGAATGACAGTTTTTTAAATATTGATCTTTTACTGGACTGAACCTGCATGAAGGAAAAAGTAAAAAATCCTTAATTATTTGGAAAAAGCATTAGTTTTGTGATATTTCAGACTTTATTTAGCATAGCTAAGGGTAGGTGCAAGTCAACCAGTGTCAAAGTAACACAATGCCAAGGTAACTATACTATTTATATTACACATTTTGATGAAAATTTCTTGCTAGCCTAACATAATCCGTCTTTTACCATTTTGGCAACATCTAAACTGAAGACAAAAGTTTTTTAAGGATATTTACTATAATCTTCTATATGTTTATATCTTATAAGTAAAATGAGACCCTGTTGTGTGTAATATATTGAATGAATTAACAAATTAAAACCTCCAATGAAGAGTTGCCACCATATATATATAAAGAATTGGGGGCTTCCCCGGTGGCGCAGTGGTTGGGAATCTGCCTGCCAATGCAGGGGACATGGGTTCGAGCCCTGGTCTGGGAAGATCCCACATGCCGCGGAGCAACTAGCCCCGTGAGCCACAATTACTGAGCCTGCGCGTCTGGAGCCTGTGCTCCGCAACAAGAGAGGCCGTGATAATGAGAGGCCCGCGCACCGCAATGAGGAGTGGCCCCCACTTGCCGCAACTAGAGAAAGCCCTCGCACAGAAACAAAGACCCAACACAGCCAAAAATAAATAAATAAATAATTAAAAAAAAAAAAAAAAAAAAAAGGATGCCAAAAGCTTGAGAAGTTTTAGAAGAAATTTGAAAATTCATTTTATCCTCACAGATTTTTGTATATTTATTCTTAGTAGAATTTTAAACAGTAATTGTGAACTTTCAAAATACCATTTCTTAAATTATAAAACTTTTGAAAGAAGTACGGAAGTGTTGTGTGCGGGAAGGAATTCGTTCGGTACTTTGTTTCCTTTTGTGGTCTTCCACAGCTTAAGGTGTGAGTACCAACTGAGGCCAATTATTAGCTAATATTTAGGGTCAGCTGGTTAATGATTTAAACACATTAACACCACCTGTACAGGAACAGGGTGCTGTGGATAAACAGGTGCTTGAGAAAGTCAGACTCCTCTTTACTCTTTCTAAACCCTGTCTGAGTGCACTAACATTCCTTTGGGAGCTTTTAGACAATATTGATGCCTGGGCCCCAATCCAGACCAATTTAATCAGAATCTCTGATGGAGGAACCCAAGTTACTGATATTTTTAATGAGTTTTTCAGGTCATTCTCAAGTGCTGCCAGGGTTTAAAAAATTTATGCTTTAGGTGTTTCATGCTGTTGATGCTGCTGCTGTTGTTGATGGTGGTGGTGTTAATGTTGTTGTTGTTATTTTTATTAGTGTGTTTGTGTGGGGAAGCGTGTGCATAATCTAAGAAACATTGTGCTTAAGGTAACTGGTATTAGTCCGTTTGGGCTTCTGTAACAGTATACCATAACTGGTGGCTTATAAACAACAGAACTTTATTTCTCACAGTTCTGAGGGTTATGATGTCTAAGATCAAGGCACTGGCAGGTTTGGTGTCAGGGGAGGGCCTGCTTCCTAGTCGGCTGTTTTTTCCACTGTAACTGCACATGGTAGAGGGGGCAAGGGAGCTTTCTTGGGCCTTTTAAATAAGGGCATTAATTCCATTCACGAGGGCTCCAACCTCATGACCTAATCACCCCAGAGGCCATACCTCCTAATACCATCACCTTGGGAGTTAGGATTTCAACATATAATCTTGGGGGGCAGGGGAACATTCAGGCCATACCATAACTGTTAATTATGTGTACAATTCTGGTTTCTGAATATTCAAGAACTGGTTATCTCAGGGTCATTATGTATTGGTGATTATTGGATTTTGAAGTTATAAATGTGTAGATAAAGCAGACAGTTCAGTTGAATTTTCTTTCTTTTATGCCTCATTGTTTCATTGTTTATGGTGACATAAGTGTCATATTTTGATGTTAAGTTGGCTTTTCCATCTGTCACAAATTGTTCTCTTTATATCAGTTTTCATCAAGATACCGATTTAGGTAAGTGTACAGGTGGAAGGTTCAGGATATGATTTGCCTGACAGTTTTCTGCCAGCCATTCTCATGAATGTTGACATTGGCCCTTAATGAGCGGAGTCACAGTAGATTGAGGGAAGAGTTGTGAGATTTTTGAAGCATGCCATTTCTAAGATAGCAGAGGTGAGGGGAGGTCTAAGATACGAGGCTTTGTTGGGACAAGAGTTGAAGTGACTTTGTCTAAACTTTTAAGTGATGGTGTTTGGATCTAAAAATGTGTGTTAGTGTTCATAGTTTTAAGCAATAGAAACCCTTCTACTTTAAACAGAAAAAGTATTTTTAAAGAGGATGTTGGCTTACTCATAGAATTTCATAAATGGTAGAATTACCAAGCTTGGAATCTACATCCAGGACCTCTGCTACAAATCATACCACAGACCTGGTCCGGTGAGGGCACCGCTGTCAGGTGGTGTGCTTACCACTGTGTGTGCTCTCCCACTGACACGAGGCAACAGATGATCCTTAAACTGTTGTAAAACTGGGTTAAAGAAGGATGAGTGAGCTTAAACTGGATTTAATTAGCCTTTGCTCTTACCCCCAGCCTCCCCAGAATGGGTTGCTGTGGTCCTTGCTGCTGCAGCTGTTGCTTCCTCCTCTCCTGCCTCTACCTCCTCCTTTCCTTGGTGTGTCTGACTGGGAAAACCCAGATCTTATGTTCTTGTCGCAATTGCAAGGAAGGTTTGGAAAGCAAATAGCTGGTGTTTTCAGTTTCTTTAGTTTCAGGTATTGGTTCTCTCTCATAAGGTGGAGGATTCTTCAACCATAGGAAGGTAGTTTAGATGCTGGAGAGCCCCCTAAAATGCCAGCTATCCATGACAGAACATTTTGTAAGTGAATGGTCATAGGATTAGTCCATATTTTTGCCATACTTTGAATACTGTATTTTTTTTTCCTTTCTCATGTTGAAAGAATGAATGGAGTGTGAGGATAGATAGTTAATAGAAATATAAATTTTGTAACTGGAATGGGCCTTAGGAATTATCTAAGCCAATCTAAAGAAAATACTGATTATAAGAGTAATGCCATTCGCTGAGAAATCATCTTTCCTCCTGTTAGTGAAACCAATTTCTACCCCCATTAGTCCTCATAAAGAAGCTGCTATATAAAGTAGTGAACAGCACCCTTGTAGTATCATCAGTGACACATTTATTTGGTCTTTGTGCTGCAGTGTCAGGGCACAGTGCAGTTCAGTAGAAGCAGGTAAGGTGAGCTAGAGATGTGAACTGAGTACTCAAGGGCAAGGGCAAGATTCTCCTCAAAAAGTAATTTTGGGATTCCTGTAATACATCAGACATGTAATTGAAGTCCTCATAGGGCCGACTGAAATAATTTTACCTTTATTCTCTTCACCAGGCCATTAAAAAAAAAGTCAGTGAAGCTCTATGTGTAGTTTTTAGGTTTGAGCAATGGGATATTCTAGTATATCCTCTGCGGTGACCTAATAGCAAAATGTGCATAGAATAGAGACTAATTATATATTTATTAGGTATAAACCAGTTTTAAATTTAGGGAAATAATGTTGTGTAATAAAGCTTTATAGGTATTGCTATGGGAATCTGTACAGTGGAGAGAGTTATCAGTTTTACTCGGGAGGCTATTTCAGGTTGGTGCTTTCTAGCTGAGCAGTTGTTGGCCAGAGGAACAAGGTGTGGAAATGGGTAATAGGTTTTAGTCAGTAGGAACGCTGTGTGCCAGACTCTATCGTGCCATTCATTGCACATTCAAGGAATAACAAATAGCTTGTAACTGGAGTGTAGTATAGGAATAAGGGTATACATTAAAATAAAATTCTACCTGTATTTTTCAAGGATGTGGTCTCTGTAATAAGACCCACATACAAGATGGTCCAAGAGCAGGTGAATGCAGACCATTATTAAACATTGGAGTAGTGACTATAAATATGCTTGCCATTATATTAGATGGTTTTAGGATAGGGGATACAACTATGAATAAAAACAAGGGCCTGGAATCTAGAGGGGTGGGAAACGTGTAAACAGCCCTGGTATCGTATGTGTTTGAGATGTGCAGAGCACTGGAGGAGCACAGAGGAGAGTGTGCTTGAGGGAGTCATGAAATGCTTTCACCAAGGTGTGGTGACCTTTGAACTGTCTGAAGAATCAGGATGTTTATGAGTGTCTAGAAGGAGGAGGGTGGCATTCCAGACAGTTAATATATCATTTTTATTATACTTAAAGGAGCCCAAAATGCATCACCTTGTTTTCTTCAGAAAGAGGAATGTGGATAACAGCAATTTGGCAAAATTGCTATAGTTAACATTTTCTTTGGTAAGCGTAGGGAATTAAATTGATTTAGCGTGCTGTTAATTTCAGGCTTATAAGCTATACCTTCCAGTAGTGTTATATCAATGTTATTTCTGAATGAAGTATATTCTTAGTATTGTGTCCACTAACTCTTAAATTTGTCAACTAGACTGGGTGCCTAAGGATCATTTTTCTCCAGGATAATCAGTTTATACATGCAGACTTCCATTATGATGCATATTGTCGGAGCAAGGTTTTATTTAATAGAACCCATGTTCTTTCCTGTTCCTCAATAATAGAATCTTTTTTTTTGATTTGGTTACTGTATATTCTCTGTAAAAACAAATCATGTAAAACAAATGCTTTCATTATCTTCCAGTAATCACCACGTATAGTTAAAATATGATACTAACACTAATAATCAAAGAGAGGGAAAACACGGGAAGTATAGCAGATTTCTTCATAGTTTTTTTTTTTCTCTTTGTATTGGGTTGGCTAAAAAGTTCGTTCGGGTTTTTCCGTAAGATGTTATGATAGTTCTATCAGGAAATAGATATTATTGAATTCTCCAACCTTTTCTTCACTTAAAAGCCTAATCTACTAACCAAAGTAAAACAGAACTGGTTCAGGGATGAGGAAGACGAAGGATGTGTGAATTCTGCATGAGCCTTTTCTTTTCACTTTCATTAAGTCAGAATTTTTTTCACTGGCTTTAGTCCCAGTGATTTTAGAAACTTTCTCAAAACAAATTTTATGGCAAGAAAATGTTTTTGAGGCTCCATGGCTCTTTATAGTTAGATTTTACCTTACATCTGTCACGTCATGTTCTTAGAATGTGGCATGACTCTTGCTTACACTTTGGGGTTGGCTTGGTTTCATATGCAACTCTTAATTGTAGTTTCTTTTGCCTTGTTACTATAGTCCAACTGCGTTGACTGTTAACATCCTTTTTATTTTATTTACTTTTCTGTCCAACTCTTCCTTAATTTTTACACTGTTTTTTTTGTTACTCTTTTGGCTGGTTCTTTGGATATAGAAGGAAGAACAGTGAGGTCAGTGTGCTCATTTCATCTTTGTCTGAACTCAGCATGTTGCCCCCTAAACTCTGTCTCTATTCCGTATTTTGTTGAGTGACACCAATATGGACTTACTCACATTAGCCAAATCTTGGGAGCCATCCTAGTCTGTCCTTTATCTTTCTTCTCCCTCGTTGATCCATCCCTCAACTTTTATCTTCATCAGTTCTCATTTGGAATATCTGAGAAGTTTTGTGCCTTACTTCTCTTTCTCTAATTTCTTCCCCCTCTAGTCAGTCCCTCAGTATTATCAACAGTGATTTGTAAAAGGATAATCTTTTGTAATTTGTAAAAGGATAATAAGCACTTTACTTTTCTGCTTATAGTCTTAACGTAACTTCTCATCCCTTATAAGCTATGCAGTCCAAGCTTCTTAGCACAGCAAAATAGATCCCATCTGTGGGACTTCTTTTGTTGCCTTGTGTCCTCCACAATACACAGTATCCTGCAGCTCTGCTGATCTTGCTGTTTCTCAAATATGTCATGACTTCTTATGGCCTTTGCATAGGCTGTGTCTTCTTCCTGGAACACTGTTTCCCATTTTGGCAACTGCCTAAATAAAAATATTACTTCCTCTGGTGGGCTTTTGTTGAGAACTCTTACATTCACTGGCTTGATTGGGTATGAATTCCCAGTACTCTCATAGCAGCCTGTTCATACCTCTCTTGATACAGTTACCATTCCTTGCCTAGATTGCAAGTTTCATAAGGACAGTAGTTTTACCTTGCTTATTTTTGTATTACCATGTCAAGCATGATGCTAAGCTCCTAATAGGTGGTCAGTACATTAAAAAAAATTAAACAGTATCTTGGTAACTTATAAAATATTTGTGTTTTTGTGCTGCCTGTTCCTTTTTCCCTTTCTGTATTAAGTATGTAATGAGTTTTTAGCTTAAAGGTTAATTAAATAACAAATGCAAATGTTCGGTATTTATAGATGAAATTTATTACTTTAAATTTTAAATATTTGAACAAATGAAAATACCAGCAAGCTTCAATTAAAAATTCTAAATTTTATCAAATTCTCACCTGACAAATTTCTCAGTTTCATTTGTTGTAGTTGAAGCCTTTACCTGGGTGTGATCCGTGAAGTAACATGACATGATTTATTTCTTAGGGTTGAGTACTGGAAGAGTTATTCATTAGCTTTGAGCATGCATATAATTTTATTTATTATAAAATTCTTGTTGAGCTGACTAATTCATTTGTGATAGCTTTTTATTACACCATAAACTAGACACTGAGTTCTTGTAAGTTTAGTGCTTCTTTAGACAAGCTTAGTGGCAATTGTGAGACCTATGTAAATGATATTATACAGGAAGGACAACGGCACTTATTTGCTATATCCATTTGATAGCGTGCAAATTGCTTATGGTCAGCCCATATGAGTTCTTCATAATTTGTCTACAAACTGTGATAAGTATTATAGCACAGCGAAACAAGCTATATAGGAGCACGTAGGAGGGAGTAACTCTACTTTTTCTAGGCAAGCTAGGAAAGGCTTCTACAGAAAAGAAGCTACCTTTGCATTAACTTTAAAAATAGTCTCTTGATTCTTATTTGTGTTATAAGCAACTTTTTTGAGATATAATTTATATGCAAATATATGTATATTTTAGTATTTATAGCTTGATGAGTTTTGATAAATGTGTGTATCTACCATTACCTCCGAAAAAAACCCATTTTATCACATCACTCCAGAAAGCTGCCTTAGTCCCTTTCAAGTCAGCTCCTACTTTCACCACGATAGCTACTGATCTGACTTCTATCACTATAGATTAGTTTTGCTGAATCTAGAACTTCATATAATGGAGTCATTCTGTAGGTACTCTTTTGAGTCTGGGTTCTTTTGTTTACCATTATTTAAAAAAATATATCCTTGTTGTTGAATATGTGAGTAGTTAGTTTTTTTACATTGTTGAGTTGTATTCCATTTTATGAATATACCAGAGTTTGTTTATCATCCTATTGATGGGCATTTGATTTATTTCCAGTTTTTGGTTATTATGAATAAAACTTCTGTGGACTTACATGTACAGATCATTGTGTGGGTATGTTTTTATTTCTCTTGAGTAAATACCTAGAACTAGAATTACTGGTTCATAGGGTTAAGTGTACATTTAATTTTGTAAGAAACTGCCAGACTATTTTCCAAAGTGATTATACTAGCAGTGTATGAGAGTTCCAGTTGCTGTATCCTCACCAACACTTGGTATTGTTGGTCTTTTTAATGTTAGCCATTCTAGTGGGTGTGAAGTGATATCTTATTACTGATTTAATTTTCGTTTCCCTGATGATTGATGAGATTGAGCATCTTTTTATGTGCCAATTGGCCATTCATGTATCTTTTGTGAAGTATTAAATGACGTCTTCTACCCATTAAAAAAGTTAAAGTAAAATTTGCACACAGTAAATTTACACTTTTTTGGGTGGGCAGTTCTGAATTTAGACAGATGCATACATTTGGGTAATCACTACCATAATTAAAATATAGAATAATTCCACGACCCCCCAAAATATATTCTTGGCTTTTTGTTATCAACCTTTCCCTCCACCTGCAGCTCTAGGTAACCACTGATCTGTTTTCTGACTCTATACAGTTTTGTTTTTTCCAGAATGTAACATAAATGGAATCATATATCGTGTAGTGTTTGAATCCAGCTTCTTTCTCTTACCATAAAACATTTGAAGTTTATATGTGTTATTGTGTATGTCAGTGGTTCTTTTTTTTCCTAAAAATATAAACATTTAGTAAATTATAACACAGATACAGAAAATGTGCAAATCATATATATATAAAGCAAATTAAGTTTATAAATGTGAACACATCAATGTGAGCAGCATATAGATAAGAAAACAGTACAGTACCAGCATTCTAGAAGTCCCCTCGTGCTCTACTCCTTCCCCCAGAAGTAACCATTATTCTGACTTCTAACAGTTAAAATAGTTTTCCTTTTTTTTTTTTTTTGCACTTTTATTTTTATTACAGTGGTTCTTTTTATTAATGCTGAGAGTATTCTGTTGTTCGAATGTACCATAGTTTGTTTATCCATTCCCCATTTGAAGAATATTCAGTAGTTTTTGGTGACTATGAATACATCTGCTATAAACATTTTCATACAGGTTTTTGTGTGAATACATATTTAATTTCTCTTGAGTAAATACCTGGGAGTGGGGTTACTAGATCTTATGGGAATGTTTAACGTAAGAAACTGCCAAACGGTTCTCCAAAGTAGATGTGCCATTTTGCATTAACACTAGCAGTGTATAAGAGTTTCAGTTGCGCTGCATCTTTGCTAGTACTTTGTATTGTCCATTTTTTAAAATTTAGTCATCTTACTAGATCTGTAGTGATATCTCACTATAGTTTTAATTTTCATTTCTGTGATGAATAATTATGTTGACTATCTTTTTGTATGCTTATTTGCCATTTGTATGTCTTTTGTTGATGTGTCTGTTCAGATCTTTTGCCCAGTTTTTAATTGGGTTATCTTTTATTGAGTTTTAGGAGTTCTTCATACATTGTAGATATAAGTCCTTTGTCAGATATATATAATGTACTACAACAGATTGAACGCAGAAAGCTCAGATTTTGTTATTGGCAACAAATTGAAGGGACAAGGTCATTTCATGTATTTCCAAGAAAGTATCTGCCTCATACCTAAGTTTTATTAACCATAGTTTGTCATTCATTTTTTTTTTTTTTTAAAGTAAAAATGGTGTTCCATGAAAAAAGCAGCTAGCTCAGTTGGCCAAGTGCTTTTTCTCAAGACAACCATTCTACATTCATATGCAGCAAAAGTACTTTCTCTGTAGATCCTATTTTGTCACACAGAATATTAAATGTGTAATCAAAGGTCAAGCTCTAATGAAATTAATAATTTTCTGCCTTACCAATGTCAGTGTTCATTGAGACTGACTTTTCTTTTGTACGTGGTGAAGAATAAATATAGTGACTATTAGTACAGTTGGTTGCCACTCCCTGCAGTCTTACCCACCATTGCTTTTGGACTATCAGTGCAAATATCAGCACAAGTAGGTAGTTCAGGGTAATCTGTGCAATTCAAAAAAGTTATTCAACACTTTGAATATTTCAGCACCACGTACATTTATTGTTGTAAACATTCACTTAGAAGATCTTTGATAATTAGTTGGTACTGACACCTGATGAACAAACAAAACAGTAAGTCCGGCCATATCCTTAAATTTAGTCATATGTAAGGCAAAAGCACAGTTTCTTAGATGACATTAACTTCCCTTTTCATGTTTGCAGCTAAATTTTAAATTTTGTGTTAATGTAGCTTTGGAAATTGGCGGCACTATGATTTCTTTTATTGGCTTTTCCTCTGGGAGGAATTCAGTAATGCTAACTGGAGAAAGCTTTATTTGTCTCTGTTTTTGTGAGTTTCTCCAGCTGGAAAGCTGTAATAAACATTGTTTGGCTTTTAATGAGGTCATATTTACATTTAAACTATGCAATTCATTTTTCTTTAAACTCTGAATGATTGTCTCAAAATAATGCCTCAGCTTAACTGGAACCATAATACTGTTCACAAAAAGATAACATGTATAAGCCAATGGAAAGATTGCTTTTGTAATACTTTTTCATTTACAGTTTTGCTCAGGGTCTTGGAGTAGATTTCATCCCTTCTTAGAGTCAGAGAACGCTCTCTGATAGATCAGTATCATCTTTTTTAACATCTTTAAATGTAGGCAGTATAGCTGTGGGTTGAAGAAGTGAGTTTTCTCATCTCTCCTTTTTAAGCCAATGGGCCATTCTTAAATACAAGACAAATATAAGTAAATTTTCTTTTATTTTAAAATAGAATACTAGTAAATTTCAAAATAAAACGTTTAAAATAAAAACTTAAAGTTAAGAAATATTGTAAAACAAAGCAGTGTATTTGCTCCTTGATGTGTTTTTGCTCTGGGCACAGTAAAATTTCAGGACTTCAAAAGTAACAAGTTTTTAGATGATAATGAGGTACAGAGATTATAGCAGGTATAATCAAAGGTAGCTAGTAAGAGTGCAAAAGTGCTGTGAACTGAGTTAATCTCGGAACATGTATATAGTTATTTCCAAAACCTGCTACCTTAGAAGCTTATGGAAAATATAGTAGGTATACATTCCATGAGCCATCAGGGTGAAGTCATCACCACACCTTATATGTATCCATGAAAAACCTCCAGGATGAAAGTGAAAAAGGCTAAATAAATACATAAAACTTAGCAATATTATGAAAACAGGTTTGACCCTGTAGACCTCCTGAAAGGATTCCTTAGATCTCCAGGGATCTTTTTTTTTTTTTTTTAAATAACTTTATTTATTTATTTATGGTTGCGTTGGGTCTTCATTGCTGCACGCGGGCTTTCTCTAGTTGTGGCGAGTGGGGGCTACTCTTCATTGCAGTGTGTGGGCTTCTCATTGCGGTGGCTTCTCTTGTTGTGGAGCACGAGCTCGAGGCGCGCGGGCTTCAGTATTTGTGGCACGTGGGCTCAGTAGTTGTGGTGCATGGGCTTAGTTGCTCCACGGCATGTGGGATCTTCCTGGACCAGGGCTCGAACCCGTGTCCCCTGCTTTGGCAGGCGGATTCTTAACCACTGCGCCACCAGGGAAGTCTGTCCAGGGATTTTTGGATCACACTTTGAGAACCACTGCCCTAGGGTGTGGTCTGGATTCAGCCCTTTGAGGTGTCTCAGCTGAATGTCCAGGGTGGTGTTGATACTCTTTACTCTGTCTTGGCAGAACATGTAAGACCACCCGCATTGCTTGACTTCTGGCATTTTAGTTCTGTTCTCAACCTGATAATCCTTGAGGATCCTGTGCGTGCACAGCCTGGTTCTTGGTCCAAGGACTCATGGGGATCCCCCATGAGTCCCCCTCACCCCCACCAATGTAACTTTCTCCTTGTTGGGGCCCTGCAGATTCCAGTCTTTGCCCCAAATTCCCTCTGCCTTCTTAAGCTTGTTGAGACCACTGTTCCTAATTTCAGTTTCAGCTTTCCACACTTTGGTTGGGAAGTTGTCACCAGGTTGAGTCCGGGTGATTTTTGGAGCTCACCTGGTGAGTTTCCTTTGTCTCATGGTTTGTGGTCTCGTGCTGCCTTATTTTCAGTTCCTAGAACAGCTGCCTCATAATATTTTGTTTAATTTTATGATTATTTATAGCTGTCTCAGTAGAAGTTAATGTGTAATAGCTGCAGTTTTGTGAGTTAATTATTGATGGTGGTTATTAGCTTTTTAAATTAGGATGGAGTAAAATAGTATGCGTGAAAACATAGGGACAAAAAACTCAGGGTGTCTTGGGAAGAGCATGTAGTCGCTGTGTTTACAGTAGGGTCAACAAAGGCAGGCCTGCATTAGCTCATTCCCCTGGGTTCTTAGTAGAAGTCATTAACTAAAAATCACTGAGTTTCTCCCCACAGCTCTGACTAGGCTTCACAACCTTTATGAACAGAGTACCGGACCAAGTCACTGATGGTTGGCTGTTAGGGGAAGGAAACAATTTGTCAACTTGGGACTCTAACTATAGGATTCAAGGTAGGGAACACCAGGTGATGAAACTAGGAATTTAGGCTAGGCCTAAAGAAAGGCCCTGACCCTTTATATAAATGAATATTTCTGTTATATTATTCTACTACCATTGCCCATTTGCTTTAGTTGTCGCCTCATCCTTTCTCACTTGGAAAAATTGAAATAGATTCCTAACTAGTATCTGTGTTTTTCTTCATTTAAATCCAGTAAGCTGCCAGTGTGATCTGTATAAAATGTACAGGTTTGACCATGTCATGCCTCCCCCACTAAATAATCCAACTTAGCAATGGTTTCCCAAATACCTATAGTGTCAAGTTTAAGCTCCTGAGTACAGGCGTACGGCTCTTTGTGAGATTTGATGCCTTTGTTCTCTAGCCTGATCTCAAACCTTTCATTTTATGATGTAATGATACTGGAATGCATGTAGTACCTTTTACACACAGTTTGTGCCTCGGTGTAATGTTTTCTCCCGATTTCTTATAAACCAACCTGCTCCTCCTTCAAGGCGCAACTCAGGTGTCATTATCTCTGGTTGGACTCATAGCCCCTCTTCTGTTGCTGTCAGAGCAGTGAGGTCACACTTACCTCTCTTATGTCTCTATTATATTTGAAAACTGTCTCTTCTGAAAACTCCTTGAATGCCAGAACCATACCTCAAGGGATGTTTGTCACTTGGTAGGTGCTCAGTGTTAGTCTAGCTGCATTGAAGTGAACTGATGAAAATGAAATAATGGTTAATCCCCAAAAAAGCTTTTCCTATGGAGGAAAATTTGACAAACACCAAAACGTGCAACACCATACAAAGCTGTAACTATACAAACCAATCTTAATAATTAGTATATAAATTACAGTTCTTTTGTGACGTTTAAAATTTTTTGTCAAAACATTAAAAATTATTACTATCTGCTGTAAATGTATAGGGAAATGGAGAAACAGTAAAACTAGTATTTATTTATGTACTATAATTTAAAACATTAGCAATATTATTAAAAGTGGTTTGAGCAGAGTGTGCTGCTGTCTTCTCATTGTATAACTTACTATACGGAACAAACATCTTTTCTATGCCTTGGTGAATTGTCGTATTCCTTTCTATGTTTGGATCAAGCTTTCAGAATATTTAGGCCTTTTTGTTTTCAGTGTTGTGGATTACCTGAGGGAGTCCCTTCAGTGTGAAGTCTTTGCCGCCGTCACTCTGGGGTGGCTTTATCCTTTTTGTCGCAATCATTTTCCTCGTTTATGTTGATAACTTGGCCTTGACTGAGTTCTCCTGGCTGCATATCTGTGTAGAGTCTTGAATGGCAGTGGTGTCGACGTTCCCATGGTCAGCTGTTTCTTCTATAACTCCATTTATGTTCAATTCAGATTTCATTTCCTGTGTTACCACTTTTCATTTCTTTGCTGCACCTTCATCTTTCTTGGCCAATTTCCTTTCGATAATTCATTGCCATAAAATGTTACATGGGTTTATCAGTACAAGGAGGCAACGCAGCTATACACTTTGCTGTCTGTGTGTGAGCTGAATAGCAGATGGGCAGAGGCCAATCATAGACTTTGAAAGAAGGATGTGATTGATCACTGATCATCAGACACATCTGTCATTTACATAGTGATTTGTGGAGCTGGCAGTGAAATTTGTACTTTGTGTACTTACAGTTCCTATACCATGGTAAGTGAAATTTGATCATGTTGAGCGGGGACTGATGTTATTTAACTAAACTGCGGTAACTGAAGTTCACATGTATTGGAACCGTGCAGAGCCATGACTGCCTGTACAAAATTAAAAACAGGATATTGGAAGGAGCCTGTATGAGGGATTCTGAGGTTTGCTTATGCTTTATTTATGGTAAATGTGCTTCTGAGTTGCTACATGATATATGCATTTAACAATTAAAGATAGTTTGAGAAATTCTGTATTTTGGTAGAGATAGGGTTTAAATTTCAATTTTTTTTGAAGAAAGCTTCTACATGATTTTGTCATTTTTAGGTGGTTCTTTGCCCACATGCAGAAGACTGCATCTCAAACAAGCACTTAATTTATGGGAATAATAGCTGATTGGGAAAAGATAAACACAGATACTCAGCTTATCTTCCCAGCCCCTCTTTTTCCTACTCATTATGGAGATCCAAAACAGTGAAAGGACTCACAGTTAAAAGTGAAAAAATTTAGACCAGCACAAGCAACAAAAGCAAAAATCAACAAGTGGGACTACATCATACTAAAAAGTTTCTGCACAGCAAAGGAAACTGTCCCCCCCCCCAAAAAAAACAACAAAAAACCCTACAGAATGGGAGAAAATATTTGCGAACCATATATCAGATAAGGGTTAATATCCAAAATGTATAAAGAATTCATACAACTTAATTAAAAAAAATCCAATTAAAAAAATGGGCAGAGGAACTAAATAGATCTTTTTCAAAAGAAGTCATCTAAATGGCCACTAGGTACATGAAAAGATGCTGCATGTCACTAATCATCAGGGACGTGCAAAGCAAAACCACAACGAGATATCACCTCTCACCTGTTAGAATGGTTATCATCAAGAAGACAAGAGGTAAGTGTTGGCGAGGGTGTGGAGACAAGGGAATCCTTGTACGCTGTTGATGGGCATGTAAATTGGTTCAGTTACTATGGAAACCAGTATGGAGGTCTTCAAAACATTAAAAATGGAACTGCCATATGATCCAGCAATTCCACTTGTGGATATACAGTTGAGCCTTGAACAACACAGGAGTTAGGGGTGCCGACCCTCTGTGCAGTTGAAAATCCACATGTAACTTATAGTTGGCCCTCTGTACACATGTGGTTGCTCTGTATCCGAGGATCCACATCCGAGGATTCAGCCGACCATGGATTGTGTGGTACCGTAGTATTTATCGTTGAAAAAAAATTTGCGTATACATGGACCTGTGCAGTTCCAATTTCTGTTGTTGGAAATGAAAACAGGAGTTTGAAGGGATACATGTACTCCTATATTCATTGCAACTTTATTCACAATAGCTAAGATACAGAAACAACCTAAGTGTTCTTCAACGATGAATGGATGAAGTATACAATGGAATATTAGCCATTGAGAAAGAAGGAAATCTGCCATTTGTGGCAACATAGGGGGGCCTTGAGGGCATTATGCTAAGTTAGATAAGTCAATCAAAGAAAGACAAATATTGTATAATATCACTTAGATGTGGGCTCTAAAAAAGCCAAACTTATAAAAGCGGAGTAGAATAGTGGTTACCGGAAGCTGGGGGCTGGAGGAATTGGAGATGTGTTGTTTTAGGGTACAAACTTAGAACTAGTAGATAAATAAGTCCTTGAGATCTAATGTACAACATAGTGATTATAATAAACAATACTATATTATAAACTTCAAAGTTGCTAAGAGACTAGATCTTAATTGTTCCCACTGCACAAAAGAAATGATAATTATGTGATGTGGTAGGGGTGTTAGCTAATGCTATGGTGGTAATGATATTTCAGTATATAAATCTGTATCAAACCAATATGTTGTACATCTTAGACGTACGTGTTGTTATATGTCAATTATACTTCAATTTGAAAAAAAAAATTAGTCTAGGAGGACCTTGGACTTGGATTGTACAATAATAAAAGAACAAAAGGTGCATGGGTTGATTTAATATTTTGTCATTGACTGGTTGCTCTCTTTTTAAAACTCTTCTTGTGGTGAGAGATCTAAATTCTTATCATAAATTCATTCCAGCTTTCTTATTTTTAACGTTGTGAAATATAAACCAGAGGTGAGCTGTTAGCTAGAACATTGCTAAAATATTTACTGATAGAATGACCTGTAAACAGTTGGCACTCAGCCAACTGAGACATGACATTAGCATGTCAAACTACATAATGAAACGCTGCCGCCAAATTCAGTCTGTGATCATTGGAAATCTCTAGTCAGTTTCTCTGCCAGCTTATTCTTCAAATGTATTATTTCTTTTCTGCTGGCTGTTGTAGACAAGAGTTCTTTCATGTAATAGCATTATTAAGAATGAGGTATTTGTATGCCTCAGCAAAAGGTATACTTTACCAAATCAGAAGATGGAAAATTTATCTTTCATTTACTTTTAAAAATCTTGTCCTAATCCAGAAATTGCATGAAACATAAATGTGCAAGTTAGAGGTAATAAACAATAAACATTAAGCAAATAATTATATTGATAGTTGTAATGCTATGAATATAAGGTAGTCTGAGAGCTTATGAGAGACTGTATAACCTAATTTGGGATTTAAGGGAAGGCCTCGTAGAGGAAACACGATTTAAGCGGAACTCTGAAAGAGGAAGATAATAGGTAGAGGGAAAGCCCTATACTGCCAGGGAGTGTGGTACCCGGCATATAATAAATGAGGTGGAGAGTGGCATTAGTTGAAGCTGAAGAGATGGGTAGGAGCCAGATAGTACAGAGTTAAGGATTATGTTAATGATTTTGCTCTTCATTCTAAAAGTGAGAAGCCATAAACAAGGGATTTATGACATAAACAGCAGTAGCTAAAGCATATATAGAGCTTCTACGTGCTTTGCATATATTAACTGCTTTAATTCTTGCAGAAACCCTATGAAGTAGATCTTTTTTGAATCCTCATGTTATAAGGAATATGAGGGACAGAGAAGTGAAGTAACTCGCTCAAGATCACGTGTCTGGGAAGTGGCAGAACTGAGCTCTGGAATCTGTGCTCTAAATCACCTCTACACTATCTTATAATCCAACTTTTCCACACTTAAAGGGCTTGTAATTATAAATTATACAATTTATAATTGAACAGTTACAACAAAAGAACATTTCTCTGTTACGGTGATATCCGAAATATGACATTCATACCAGTAGGTGTTATATGGTTGAACATCTTTTATTTTAATAGCTGTGTATTTATTTTGATGTGTATTAATATTTACCTCTTTTAAGGCATCACTTTTTGGCCAGAGACCTAGAAATCATCCGCAGTTCCTGCTCTTCCCTCACTCCTC
Organism: Eschrichtius robustus; assembly: GCF_028021215.1. Lineage (NCBI taxonomy): Eukaryota > Metazoa > Chordata > Mammalia > Artiodactyla > Eschrichtiidae > Eschrichtius > Eschrichtius robustus. The sequence goes on along the minus strand of NC_090836.1, from coordinate 10,116,503 downwards.
AAGCCAAGTCCTGTCAGTTTTTCCTTCCCAAATAGCTGTTGGCTTTGCCCTCTGACAATTTCTTTTTTGAATGGAATCTTTAATCCATTTATATTTTAATGTTGTTATTTACTTGAGTGTAGTCATGTCTGTCATTTTGTTTTCCTTACGTCCTGTTTTTCTTGTTACTTTGCTTCAACTTAACTGCCTCCGTTTTTATTAAGCAGATGTTTTCTAGGGTGTCATTTTAATTCCTCTGTTGAATTCTTTTTTTTAAAATTATTTATTTATTTTTATTTATTTATTTATGGCTGTGCTGGGTCTTCATTTCTGTGCGAGGGCTTTCTCTAGTTGCGGCAAGTGGGGGCCACTCTTCATCGTGGTGCGCGGGCCTCTCACTATCACGGCCTCTCTTGTTGCGGAGCACAGGCTCCAGACGCGCAGGCTCAGTAATTGTGGCTCACGGGCCTAGCTGCTCTGCGGCATGTGGGATCTTCCCAGACCAGGGCTCGAACCCGTGTCCCCTGCATTGGCAGGCAGATTCTCAACCACTGCGCCGCCAGGGAAGCCCCTCCTCTGTTGAATTCTTAACTATAATTTTTAAGATATTTTCTTAGTATTTGTTGTAGGGATTATAATATCTATTTTAATCACAATGGACTTCAGATTAATGCTAATTTAATTCCAATAAAATACAGAAACTTTGCTCCAGTATTGATCTATGTTTTTCCTTGTCTGTTTTGCTATTGTTGTCATATATTATGTTTCTGTATGTTATAAAACACTAATACTGTGTCATAACGATCGCTTTAAACAGTCTTCTTTTTTTTTCTTTTTGGCTGTGTTGGGTCTTCGTTGTTGGGCGCGGGCTTTCTCTAGTTGTGGCGAGCAGGGGCTACTCTTGGTTGCGGTGCACGGGCTTCTCATTGTGGTGGCTTCTCTTGTTGCAGAGCACGGGCTCGAGGCATGTGAGCTTCAGTAGTCGCGGCACACGGGCTCAGTAGTTGTGGCTTGCGGGCTCTAGAGCGCAGGCTCAGTAGTTAGTTGTGGCGCACGGGCTTATTAGTTGCTCTGTGGCATGTGGGATCTTCCTGGACCAGGGCTTGAACCCCTGTCTCCTGCATTGGCAGGTGGATTCTTAACCACTGCGCCACCAGGGAAGTTCCTTTTTTAGTCTTTAGTAAGGTTATTTTGTATGTAAGACACTTTGGGAACTGGGAAGTCTTGCATTTTTTAAAGATGCTAAGGGAATAACAGAAAAAATGTATAAGCCTTTTATATTAACCTGCATATTACCATTTCTGGTACTCTTGATTTCTTCTTGTGACTTTAGTTTGTGCTGTAACTTGCCTCAATTTTGCTTCCCTTTTCTCTTCTTAATGCTACTATTTCCATATATATAACACCTTTATATGTTACAAGCCCAATAAAACAAGTTTATAATTATTTTTTTGTGCAGTTGTCTTTTTAATCCATTAAGAGAAGAAAAGGGAAAAATATATTTGTCCTGTCTTTTATAATTACCTACATAATTATCTGTATGAGTACTGTTTGCTTTTTCATGTGGATTTGAGTTAACATCTAGGTCACTTCTTTTCTGCCTGAAGAATATCCTTGGTATCTCTTGTAAGGCAGATCTACATGCCACAAATTCTCTCACTTTGTTTATCTGGGAATGTCTTTATTTCACCTTCATTTTGGAAAGATAGTTTTGCTGTATGTAGGATTCTTGGTTGACATTTTAATTTCTTTTAGCACTTTTAGTGTGTCGTCGTACTGCTTTCTGCCCTCCATTGTTCTGATAAGAAATCAGCTCTTAGTTATATTGTGGTTTCTTTGCAAGTGATGAGTTGTTTTTCTTAGTGCTCGCGATTTCTTTGTCTTTCAACAGTTTAACTGATGTGTATAGTTGTATATATCTGTGTTTATCATACTTACAGTTTATTAAACTTCATGGATGTATCGGCTAGTATTTTAAAAATCAAATTAGGGAAGTTTTTGGTCATGATTTATTTGAAATATCGGAACCAAAGTACAATGATCATATTTAGGAAATTAACATTAGTACATTTCTGTTATAGAATTTGACATGCTGTAAAATTTTGCCAGGCTTCCCAGTAATGTCTTTGTAGCATATTCCGCAACTGATCAGTCCAGAATCATACACTTTATATAGTTACTGTGTCTCTCTTTGTTTATTTATTTTTCTTTATTTTTTTGGGGCTGCATCGAGTCTTAGTTGCAGCATGCAAGATCTTTTTGTGGAGGCATGGGGGATCTTTTTCGTACCGCGTGGTCTGCTGGAGCTTCTCTCTAGTTGCGGCTTGTGGGTTTTCTCTTCTCTAGTTGTGGCACGTGGGCTCTGTAGTTTGTGGCACGTGGGCTTAGTTGCCCCGCGGCATGTGGGATCTTAGTTCCCCGACCAGGGATCGAACCCCCATCCCCTGCATTGGAAGGTGGATTCTTAACCACTGGACCACCAGGGAAGTCCCTTACTGTGTCTCTTTATTTTCCTCCTACCTAGATTAGTTCATCTGCCTTTCTTTGACTTTTATGACATTGATATTTTCAAAGGCAGTTGTTTTGTAGAATGTTCTTTAATTTGGTACTCTCTGTTTCCTTAATAATTTTGTTCAGGTTATGCATTTTGGGGCAGAAATAATATGTAAGAGAATATACATAAAAGAGACGGTATGGGGGCTTCCCTGGTGGCGCAGTGGTTAATAATCCGCCTGCCAGTGCAGGAGAGACGGGTTTGAGCCCTGGTCTGGGAAGATCCCACATGCTGCAGAGCAACTAAGCCCGTGCGCCACAACTACTGAGCCTGCGCTCTAGAGCCCACGAACCACAACTACTGAGCTCGTACGCCTAGAGCCTGTGCTCTCAACAAGAGAACCCACCACAATGAGAAGCCCGCGCACCACAACAGAGTAGCCTCTGCTCACCACAACCAGAGAAAAGCCCACGTGCAGCAATGAAGACCCAACGCAGCCAAAAGTAAAATAAATAAAATAAATAAATTTATATATAAAAGAAAGGTGGAATGTTCTTCCCAGCGTATCACATATATGATGCCAGTGTTGATGATGATGATGTTAATTTAGATGATGTGGATAAGGTGGTGTCCACCAAGTTTATTTTCTCTAAAGTTACCATTTTCCCCTTTGTCATTAATAAGTAATTTGTGGGGAGATACATTGAGACAGTGTAAGGTATCCTTTTTGCCAAAGAAACTTTGATCAGATGGTTTTTGTGTCCTGGATGATGCTTGTCTTGAGTCAGTTATTACCATCATGGTGGCAAAAAGATGATTAAAATTTCGGTAACAGTTTCTAGGAGTTTCAGTTTTAGTGTTCCTGAGAGAGCTTTCTTTATCCAATAGTTATAAGATACTTGGTGGTTAACCTGCTTATGTCATGGGTTTATTTTTCATGATTTTTAGGTTCATGTACTGGACAGACTGGGGAGAAGTACCAAAGATAGAACGTGCTGGAATGGATGGTTCAAGTCGCTTCATTATAATAAACACTGAAATTTACTGGCCAAATGGACTGACTTTGGATTATGAGGAACGGAAGCTTTATTGGGCAGATGCAAAACTTAATTTCATCCACAGATCAAATCTGGATGGAACAAATCGGTAAGATTGCCTTATAAATTTATTTTTAAACTTTAAGTCAACCCTGTGATATCTTGATGTAGTAATCAAATTATAAAGCCTAATTTTATTAAGAAGTTAGCATATTATTGGCTTAAGTGTCAAAGGGGAAGAAGAATAGATTTTTAGTTTGCGTTTTAAAAAGGTAACGACATTTCTCATCTATCTTGGTGGCACTTAGAATTTATGGGCTGTATTTTCTCCTTCTTTACTCTGAGCTAGTAATTTAGTTCTGCAGTGGTTCTCCACCAGGGATAGTGCTTCCGTTCTCTTGCAGAGTGTTTGGAAATGTGTGGAGAATTTTGGTTAACACTGGGATTGGGAGTACTACTAGCATTTTAGTTCCTGGGGGGCCAGGGATGCTAAACATCCTGTAATGTGCTGGGCACCTAATGTGACAAAGAATCATCCTGTTCAGACTTACCCACCTCCCAGGTGCTGTTTGTGGAAGCTCATTTGATAAATCTGTAGACCAGAACAGGGTTGGCCAACTTTTTCTGTGAAGGGCCAGATCGTAAATATTTTAGGCTTTGTGGGCCATATCTCTGTTGCAGCTATTTACCTCTGCTGTTGTGTTGTGAAAGAAGCTATATATAATACCTAAGGGAATGGGCATGGTTGTGTTCCAGTAAAACTTTTCTTGAGCCAGTGGACTCTAGTTTGCTGACCCCTAGACCAGGAGAAAACCTACTGCATGTATGCTATACCCCAGTATTCACAGAAGACAAAGTTATAGTACATAAACATGGAATTTCTATTCAGATCATGTTCAGATTTTTTAAAAAATTTTTTATTGAAGTATGGTTGATTTACAATGTTGTGTATGTTCAGATTTTTAAAAATTATTTATTTATTTATGTATTTATTTAGGCTGCGTTGGGTCTTCGTTGCTGCGTGTGGTCTTTCTCTAGTTGCGGCGAGCGGGCTTATTGTGGTGGCTTCTCGTTGCAGCGCACGGGCTCTAGGCACGTGGGCTTCAGTGGTTGTGGCATGTGGGCTCAGTAGTTGTGGCACACAGGCTTAGTTGCTGCATGGCATGTGGGATCTTCCCGGACCAGGGCTCAAACCCGTGTCCCCAGCATTGGCAGGCGGATTCTTAACCACTGTGCCACCAGGGAAGTCCTGTTCAGATTTTTAAAAACACTTTATATTCTTGTGTTTGGAAGATTATTTAGGTTTCTAGTGGTCTCATTTTAAGACCTCACTAGAAGCAGGGAGCCTTAGGTAGTTGAAGGAATTTTTCAAAGTGTACACATTTGTAACTTATCTGAACTATGAGTCAGGAAGCATTTATAAGTGTTGAAAACCAGGAAAGATTTAAAGAATATATTAAAGTGAACTTTTTAAAATCATGGAGTGAGAGAATTTTTTGCCTTGTTGCAAAAAAGAATGAAATGACTCACAACAGGATGGTTTAAAAATAATTAGAAATAAGTGTCAAAAAAATTGATAAGTATATGATGAATATAACAACATAATTGCTGTGTTTGAGCTTCAAATTTGTCTTTGAGAGGGATACTAGGAAGTGAATATGACCACTCCGTAGGTTTTTGACTCTCTTGGAATACCCACACAAAAACCAATGGAACAAGATAGCAAATCTGAATACTTACCGTAAAGTTAACCTCAGGCATCCAGAAATGAAAGCAGGTAAGTGCAGACCACTAACAGCCACAAGACCTCCATAGTATTACTGTCTGTGCAAGAGTAAGCTGAGAGAGTGAGTAAAGTATTTCACTGAACTTAAAAGCAGGGGACCTCCAAAATAGCCCCAGCTATTTTCTAGACAGTGTAGTGAGCTATATTAGGAGCAGTAGCTGAAATGAGAGAGTGGGGGGTTGCCCACTCCAATATGAGGCAAGTGCAGTGTGTCCGTGGTAAAGACAGAAGAGGATAGAGCAGTCTGGCTCCAGAGAATTCTCAGAACAGACCTGCTAGAGTTCTCTACCAGGACAGGGTACTACAGAGTAGAGACAAAGTTGAATAGAAGAACATCAAAATTCAGCACAGTAGGGAAAATTAAGGAATGAAAGGAGAAGGAAAGAGAAGGTTCAGATAAGGATGGGCAGAGGAAGAGCTGGGATATCTCAGAAAGGAAGCTACCATATTTTTTAACATGTGAAAACAGAAGAGTGAATTCTGTAAAGTTAGAAAAACTATGCTGAACACCACTATGTTCTAAAAGTTCAGGAAAACTAATTTCACATAAATAGAAACATAAAAGTTTCAAGGTATAAAATCTCATTTAAGGTTACTATGAAGAATATCTTACATTTATAACAGTATTTTAAGCTAATAACAACTAAACTTTAAATGCGTACTTAGGTACTTCCCTGGCAGTCCAATGGTTAAGACTCCACGCTTCCACAGCAGGGGGCTTGGGTTCAATCCCTGGTTGGGGAACTACGATCCTTCATGCTGCGTGGTGCGGCCAAAAAGAAAAACCAGAAAACAAACAAACAAAAAAAAACCGTGTACTTAAACTCTACATTTTTTTCCCAAACATTTAGTGTTTATGATGTCACAATGCATGTCTTTATACCTTGTGTATCCATTAACACATTATTATAGTTAGTTATTTTTACTACTTTCGCTTTTAAGTGATTTGCTTACCACCATTACGGCATTAGAATATTCTGAATTAACCCTATATTTATCTTTACCAATGAGATTTATACTTTCATATGTTTTCCTGTTACTAATTAGCACTCTTGTTTCATCTTGAAGAAGTACCTTTAACATTTCTTTTAAGGCCGATACAGTGGTGATGAACTCCTTCAGCTTTTGCTTGTATGGAAAACTCTTTATCTCTCTTCATTCTGAAGGACAGCTTTGCTGGGTAGAGTATTCTTGGTTGGCAGTTTTTTCTTTCAGCACTTTGACTGTATCATGTCACTCCCTTCTGGCCTGCAAGGTTTCTGCTGAAAAATCTACTGATAGTCTTATGGGGGTTCCCTTGTGTGAGACAACTTGTTTTTCTCTTGCTACTTTCAAGATTCTCTCCTTGTCTTTAACTTGTGACATTTTATTTATAATGTGTCTTGGTGTGGGTCCTTTTGGATTCACCTTTTTTGGAAGTTTCTGGGCTTCCTGTTTCTGGATGTCTGTTTATTTCCCCAGGTTGGGGAAGTTTTCAGCCATTATTTTGGGATAAGCTTTCTTCCCCTTTCTCTCTATCCTCTCCTTCGGGGACCACTGGCATGCAAATAGTAGTCCACTTGATGGTGTCCCATAAGTCCCTTAAGCTATTTTCACTTTCTTTTATTGTTTTTTCTTTCTGCTTCTCTGACTGGATGAATTCTACTGCCCTGTCTTTGAGTCTGCTGACCCTTTCTTCCACTTGATCTAGTGTACTCTTGTACCCCTCTATTGAATTCTTTATTTCAGTTACTGCATTCTTCGGCTCTCTGATTTCTGTTTGGTACTTTGTTCTCTTTTTATTTTTTTTGTTGTTGAAATTCTCACTTTGTTCATGCATTGTTCTCCTGACCTCAGTGAGCATATTTATGATTGTTGTTTTGAACTCTTAATCACAGAAATTATGTATCTTTGTTTCATTATGAAGTCTGTTTCTGGAGGGGTTTTTTTGGTTTGTTTGTTTGAAACATATTCCCTTGTTTCTTCATTTTCCTTGACTCTCTGTGTTGGTTTCTGTGCATTAGATAAAACAGCCACCTCTCCCAGTCTTGACAGAGGAGTCTTGTGTAGGATATGAACCTTAGCATTCAGCTTGGCCTGAGCTCTTGGTTGTCTCTCAAACCTTTGTGATTGTCCAAGCTGCCTTCTTTGTTCTTCTTGCTCCCAGTAGTTGAGTGTGTGCCAGGATTTGTCAAGTGTTCCATAGAGGAGGATTGCAATCGGTACCTAGGTGAAGCCTGTTTGGAAGTCAGACCCCCAGGCAGCAGGGAATATGCATGTAGTTTGAGCCCTTCTATGGAGAATCTTGGAGATAGGCTTTTTTTGCCTGCTCCTTCTGCTCTGGACCCAGCTTATAGCTGTGGAAGAGGTTCCTCCTGTACCCATTAAAAACTGCTTCATTATTTGCCATAGTCCTGTGGGATTTGTCAGTGCAAGCCCTGTTGACTTTCAAAGCCAGGCGAGCCAGGGGCCCATTCTTTGAGTGGCATCCATGAAATCTGGGGTACCAGATGTGTGTACAAGCTGATTCTGTGTGGAAATACTGGAGATTTGGAGTGGGCTAGTGGGAGAAGGCAGAGGCAGTATCTGCTGGCTTCCCTGGTCTCCTAGGAGGATTGCACTTAGCCCCTGGATGTCTGCCAAGTTAGAAGCCTGAGCATTAGACAGCAGCTTTTAAAGTATGAAAATAGACCTCTTTTAGGGAAAGACTGGGAGATGAGCAATTCTGACTGCTCCCTCTGTGCTGAGCTCTGCTGGGCTCGACATCTTATGTAAGCCTAATGGTAATCGAAAACAAAAACCTGTCCTAGATATACAAAAGATTAATAGAAAAATCATCAAATCACAAAGAGAGGAAGAGAAGAAGGGAACAGTTGAAATACAAAACAGCCAGACAGCAACAAAATGGCAATAGGAAGCCTATACCTATCAATAATTACTTTATATGGAAATGGACTATATTCTGCAATGAAAACATGTAGAGTAGCTGAATGGATAAAAACACAAGACTCACTGTATGTTGCCTGCAAGAGACTCACTTTAGCCTTAAGGAAACACACACTTTGAAAGTAAAGGGATGGAAAAATGTATTCCATATGAATGGAAACTGAAAGAAAGCAGGGAAGCTATACTTATATGAAACAAAATAGATTCTAAGCTGCAGACTGTAACAAGAGACAAAAAAGGTCATTCTATAATGATAATGGAGTCAGTCCAAGAAGATATAATTTTGTTTATACACCCAACATAGGAGCACCTCTATATATGATGCAAATATTAACAGGCCTGGAGAGAGTAATAGACAGCAATACAACAATAGTAGGGACTTCAGTACCCCACTTTCAGTAGTGGATAGATCACCCAGGCAAAAATCAGTAAGCAAATATTGGACTTAAACTACATGTTAGACTAGGTGTACTTAAGAGATGTTAAGAAACATTCCATCTAACAGCACCAGAATACACATTCTTCTAGAGCACACGTGGAACACTCTGGAGAACAGATTATATGTTAGGCCACAAAACAAGTCTTAATAAATTTAAGAAGGTTGAAATCATAACAGGTATCTTTTCTGACCACAGTGGTATGAAACTAGAAATCAGTTACAAGAAGAAAACTGGAAAATTATCACCTCATACTTGTTAGAGTGGCTTTTTTCAAAAAGACAAGAAATAACAAGTGTTGGTGAGGATGTGGAGAAAAGGGAACCCTTGTGCACTGTTGATGGGAATGTAAATGGTGCGGCCACCGTGGAAAACAGTGTAGAAGTTCCTCAAAGAATTAAAAATAGAACTGCCATATGGTCCAGCCATTCCACTTCTGGGTATATGAAGAAAAAAACACTTAACTTGAAAAGATACATACACCCCTATGTTCATTGCAACGTTATTTACAATCACCAAGATAAGGAAACAACCCAAGTGTCCATTGATGGATGGATAAAGAAGATGTAGTATATATGTACAATGGAATATTATTCAGCCATAAAAAAGAATGAAGTATTGCTATTTGTGACAACATGAATGTACCTTGAGGGCATCATGCTAAGTGAAATAAGTCAGACAGAGAAAGAAATACCATATGATCTCACTTACATGTTGAATCTAAACAACAGACGAACAAAAAACCAAGCTCATAGATACAGAGAACAGATTGGTGGTTGCCATAGGCAGGGTATGGGGGTTAGTGAAATGGTTGAAGGGAGTCAAAAAATACAAACTTCCAGTTATAAAATAAGTAAGTCCTGGGGATGTAATACACAGCATTGTGACTATAGTTAATAATACTGTTTTACGTATTTGAAAGTTACTAAAAGAGTAAATCTCAAAGGTTCTCATCACAAGAAAATGTGTACTTTGACAACGGACGTTAACTAGACTTGTGATCATTATATGTTATATACCAATATCAAATCATTATGTTGTAAACCTGAAGCTAATATTATGTTGTATGTCAGTTATACCTCAATTAACAAGAAAAGAAAATTGGAAAATTCACAAATACATGGGGATTAAACAGGATTCTCCTGAACAACCTGTGGTTGAAGGAAAATGTCAGAAGGGAAATCAAAAATATCTGGAGACAAATAAAAATTGAAATACAACCTACCAAAACTTACGGGATGCAGCAAAAGGAAGTTCTAAGAGGGAAGTTCATAGTGCTAAATGCTTACATTTGAAATGAGAAAGATCTCAAACAACCTAACTTTACACCTCAAAGAACTTGATAACGGAGGACAAACTAAGCCCAAAGTTGCCAGAAAGAAGTGAATAATATATCAGAGTGGAAATAAATGAAATAGAGACTAAAAAGACAATAGAAAAAATCAGTGAAAGCAAGAGCTGTCTTTTTTGAAAGAGAAACAAAATAGACAAACCTTTAGCTAGACTTAATAAGAAATAGAGAAGACAAATAAAATCAGGAGGAGACATTCAACTGATACTACATAAATAGAAAGGATCATAAGAGACTACTGTAAACAATTACATGCCATCAAATTGAACGGCCTAGAAGAAATGGATCATGACTGAATCATGAAGAAATAGAAAATTTGAGCAAACCAGTTATTTATAAGGAGATTAAATCAGTAATCAAAAACTTCCCAAAAAACAAAAGTTGAGGACCAGAAGGCTTCACTGGTGAATTCTACCAGACATTTGAAAAAGAATTAGTACCAGTCCTTCTCAAAGTCTCCTGAAAAATAGAAGAGGAGGGAACTCTTACAAACTCATTTTAAGTGGCTAGCATTACCTCGATATCAAAACCAAACAAGAAGCCTACAAGAAAAGAAAATTACAGGCAATATTCCTAATGAGTATAGATGCAAAAATCCTCAACTAAATACTAGCAAACTGAATTCAGCACCACATTAAAAGGATCATATACCATGATCAAGTGGAGTTTATTCCAGGGGTACAAGGATGGTTCAGTATATGCAAATCAATCAATGTGATTCAGCACATTAACAAAATGAAGGATAAAAGAGATGTGATGATCATGTAATCATCTCAACAGGTGCAGAAAAAGCATGTGACAAAATTCAGCATCCGTTCATGATTAACTCTCAACGAAGTGAGTATAGAGGGAACATACCTCAACACAGTGAAAGCTATATATGACAAGCCCACAGCTAATATCATATTCAAAAGAGGAAAGCTGAAAGTTTTTCCTCTAAGGTCAAAACAAGACAAGGATGTCCACTCTTGCCACTTTTATTCAGCATAGTACTGGAGGTCCTAACCAGAGCAGTTAGGCAAGGAAAAGAAGAAAAGGCATCTCAATAAAAAGGAAGAAGTAAAGCTGTATTTGCAGATGATCTGATGTTATATATAGAAAATTCTAGAAACCACCACAAAACTGTTAGAACTAAAAACAAATTCAGTAACATTGCAGGATACAAAATCAGTATACAAAAATCAGCTATGTTCCTGTATGCTAATAATAAACTGTCAGCAAAATTAAGAAAATCTTATTTACTATATCATCAAAAAGAATAAAATACCTAATATTAAGTTTAAACAAGGAGGTAAAAGACCTGTACACTGAAAGCTATGACACTGATGAAAGAAATTGAAGAAGACACAAATAAATTGAAAGATATTTTATGCTCACAGATTAGAAAAATTAATTTGTTAAAACGTCTGTACTACCCAAAGCCATCTACAGATGCAGTGCAATCCATATCCAAGTTCCAGTGGCATTTTTCACAGAAGTAGAACAAACAATTCTAAAATTTGTGTGGAATTACAAAAGACCACAAATAGCCAGTGGAATCTTGAGAAAGAATAAAGCTGGAGGCATCACACTTTCTAACTTCAAACTGTATTACAAAGCTATAGTAATCAAAACGGTATGGTATTGGCATAAAAACAGACACATAGATCAGTGGAACAGAATAGAGAGCCCAGAAACAAACCCATGCATAATTGGTCAATCAATTTATGACAGAGGAGCCAGAATATCCCGTGGGGAAAGGATAGTGTTTTCAATAAATGGTTTGGGAAAACTGGATATCCACATGCAAAAGGGTGAAACTAGATCCCTATCTTATACTACACACAGAATCAACTCAAAGTGGCTTAAAGACTCCAGTAGAAGACCTGAAACTATAAAACTTTTAGAAAAGAAAAGAGCGTAAGCTCCTTGACATTGGTCTTGGTTATGATTTTTTGTGTGTGTTTGACACCACAAGCAAACAGTATGGAGGCTCCTCAAAAAATGAAAAATATTAATTCCATATGATCCAGTAATCCCACTTCTGGGTATTTATCCAGGGGAAATGAGAACAGGATCCTGAGGAGATATCTGCACTTACATTTTCATAGTAGCATTATTCACAATATCCAATACATGAAACAATGTAAGTGTCTGTTAGCAGATGAATGGATAAAGAAGATGTGGTATATACACATTCAGTAGAATATTGTTCAGCCATGAGAAGGAAGGACATCCTGCTGTTTGTGGTAACATGCACGGACCTTGAGGCCATAATGCTCATTGAAATGACCCAGATAGAGGAAGACAAATATTGCATGGTATTACATATATGTGGAATCTTAAAAAAAAAAAAAAGTCAAACTCATAGAAAAAGAAGAAAAGTGGCTGTCAGGAGATTGGAGGAAATAGGAAGGAGTTGATGGAAGGGTGTAAACTTTCAGCTATAAGATGAATAAGGTCTGAGGATTTAGTATACAGTTGACTCGTGAACAACATGGGTTTGAACTATGTGGGTCCATTTATATGCAGGTTTTTAAAAATAAATATGTACTACAGTACTACATGATTTGTGCTTGGTTGAACCTGCGGATGTGGAACCTCAGATATGGGAGTTCCAACTGTAAAGTTATACACAGATGCAGGGGTTTGCACCTTTAATCCCTGTGTTATTCAAGGGTCAGCTGTATAATATTGTGACAATCGTTGATAACACTGTACTGTGTAATTGAAATTTGTTACGAGAGTAGAACTTAAATATTCTAACCAAAAAAAACACCAAAAACACGAAACCCTAAAAAGTAAAGCAAACCCCCCCCAAATGTGTGAGATGTGATAAATAACTAGATGAGGGGTATTCTTTCACAATTTATGTGTGTATCATATCATTACTATGTACACTTTATGTATCTTTCAAATTTGTTTGTTAATTATACCTGGAAAAAGCTGAAGAAAAAAAGTGAGGAACAGAATAATGTCCTTACATAAAAATCTCCCCAGAAAGATATGATCATAGAACAGATTAAACTTCCATTTTAAAATGCACTATCACTAATTGAGACACCAGTATCACATGTCAAAGACCAACATATATTAAAATTAGAAAGTTCAGAGATGAGATGCCAGAACTGAGGAAAGAATTATAAATAAAAGAAAAAAATCATTTCAGAAAAGCTAGCTAAACTAGAAGGGACAAAAGAGTGAGTAAACAGAAAAGATCTTTAAACAGAAGTTGAAAAGGGGGAAAAATTTAAGGACTAAAAAGAAATGTAAAAAGATGAACAGGATTTGAGAGAAAGGAACAAATATTAAAGATAGGCAAAGAAGAAAAAACACATAGATAAAAAAGACTCTTAGGAAGATAACTTACATAAAGGAATAGGACAAGTATGAGGAACTATAATTCAGGAAAAGTTTCTTAAAAGAAGATTTGAAACAACAGATAGAGAACATTATGTACCTGGTAATATAAGCTAAAGCTTATACAAGATATAAGTAAAATCACTCTATAGAAAAAGGAAAATATTCCTTTAAGAATAAAATAAATGACTTTTTAAAAGGAAAAGAAAATTAGATTCACATTAGGCTTTCTCACAGCAACACTCCCTGTCAGAATTAAATGGAATAGTATTTTTAAGATATTGAAAGTAAGAAGGTGTGAGCCAGTGATTTTTCTCCCCAGCAAAAGTGATTTTCCTCATACAAAGCCATAGACAAATTTTATTAACATGCAAGAAATCAAGAAATACTGTTTCCCTGAGTCATTCTGAAAATGGACTAGTGGCTGAGCTTTAGATAATCAAAATGATGAGCGATATAACAAAATAAGACTTGGTGAAGAGCATTAAACATATAATTAACTTGTATTAAAACTAAAGGAGGATTAAGATTGAGAGTATGGTATATAATGTCTAGATAATGTAGGTAAAGCACCACTCTAAAAAATAGAGTGAAAGGACTTCCCTGGTGGTCCAGTGGTTAAGATGCCGTGCTTCCACTACAGGGGGCATGGATTCAATCCCTGGTCGGGGAACTAAGATTCCACATGCCTTGCAGAGCGGGCAAAAAAGAATAAATAAATAATAAAATAAAATAAAATTTTAAAAATAGAGTGAAAGTTAGAGGTATTACATGCAAAAATTTTGTTCAACTCTTTATAGTGACTACAATGGTGTATTGGTATGAATATTTATAATTTTGGATCAAATAAGTGAGTAATTTTTGGATATATTAATTCCATTGCCTTGGAATATGTAGGATTCTTGTTGTGGAAGAAAGGATATATAGATGTTAAACTGTGGAGGTTAAGTAAGAGAAATTGTTAATTCTGAGTTTTAATTGAAAGGACTGGTGTGAGCTCATTAGTTACTGTATGTTACAAAAATACACACAAGTATGTATGTTTATTTCTTAACTGTGACCACTGATGAGGACTAGGGAAAACACCACCCAGATTGTATTCTTGGAAAAACATTCCACCTTAAAAGAAATCAAACCTTTCAGGTGAAATGGTTGATTCTATGTCTCTTGCAAGAAACGTCCAAGATGAGCTGGAACATTATGTCATAGTGGAAAGCAAGGAAGCTATTACAAGCTACTAGGGTCATTTCATAAAGCCCAGAGAAATAACTTGAAAAGCCTCTCACTGGTCAAAGATTGATAGAAACCCATCAAGTATGTTTAAATCCTTGAGTGCATAATGATACTTTTTTTTTTTTAAAGGAAGTCACTTTCAGAGGATGACGGAACCAATTCATTACGTTTTTGGTTTTTTTTTTTTTTAATTGATATTTCTTTATTTTTTCAACAAAGATTTACCTTGTCTCACTGTTCTAAATTTTTTTTTAAGTTTCTTTTTCTTTTTTTTTTAATTCAAACAAAGTCACAAAAATTATAATCATCCTCATCAGTTCACTCAGTCCCATGTAATTAATTTTTTTTTCATCTTGATCTTTTGTTAGCACTTTTATGAATTCATCAGTTTTCCATTAGAGTTCTGAAAATGCTTATTCATTCAGTTCAGCAGTATAGTCAGTTACCAGAAACCTGTACTTGTCAGAGTCTTTTTCATGAATTCCTTGAAGATGAAAACCTTTTATAGGAACATTTTTGCAAAAGCATCAGAGTACACCCAGAACTGTCTGTAAATGACAAAAGACTTAAAAATGACCACAGTTAAAGATTTGATGAAAGTTCATAATAATACAATTGACAAGGTAATTTAGTTATTTCTGAGATATACATTTTAAAATAATAGCTAGAATTATGACATAACATTATACCAGAACATATAAGATTTTTAGGAATTTCATGTAATGTCTGAAACATTTATATTAACGTATTTCCATACAAATAACCCAAAGAAAGTTTAGTATTCGTTTTTTTTTTAATTTTTAAATTTAATTTAATTTATTTTTTTATACAGCAGGTTCTTAATAGTCATCAGTTTTATACACATCAGTGTACACATGTCAATCCCAATTACCCAATTCATCACACCACCATCCCCGCCCCCCCCCCCCCACAGCTTTCCTCCCTTGGCGTCCATACGTTTGTTCTCTACATCTGTGTCTCAACTTCTGTGCTGCAAACCGGAATATCTGTACCATTTTTCTAGGTTCCACATACATGCGTTAATATATGATATTTGTTTTTCTCTTTCTGACTTACTTCACTCTGTATGACAGTCTCTAGATCCATCCACGTCTCAACAAATGACTCAATTTCGTTCCTTTTTATGGCTGAGTAATATTCCATTCTATATATGTACCACATCTTCTTTATCCATTAGTCTGTCGATGGGCATGTAGGTTGCTTCCATGACCTGGCTATTGTAAATAGTGCTGCAGTGAATGAACATTGGGGTGCATGTATCTTTTTGAATTATGGTTTTCTCTGGATATATGCCCAGTAGTGGGATTGCTGGATCATATGGTAATTCTCTTTTTAGTTTTTTAAGGAACCTCCATACTGTTCTCCATAGTGGCTGTATCAATTCACATTCCCACCAACAGTGCAAGAGGGTTCCCTTTGCTCCACACCCTCTCCAGCATTTGTTGTTTGTAGATTTTCTGATGATGCCCATTCTAACTGGTGTGGGGTGATACCTCATTGTAGTTTTGATTTGCATTTCTCTAATAATTAGTGATGTTGAGCAGCTTTTCATGTGCTTCCTGGCCATCTGTATGTCTTCTTTGGAGAAATGTCTATTTAGGTCTTCTGCCCATTTTTGGATTAAGTTGTTTGTTTTCTTAATATTGAGCTGCATGAGCTGTTTATATATTTTGGAGATTAATCCTTTGTCTGTTGATTCGTTTGCAAATATTTTCTCCCATTCTGAGGGTTGTCTTTTCATCTTGTTTATGGTTTCCTTTGCTGTGCAAAAGCTTTTAAGTTTCATTAGGTCCCATTTGTTTATTTTTGTTTTTATTTCCGTTACTCTAGGAGGTGGATCAAAAAAGATCTTGCTATGTTTTATGTCAAAGAGCGTTCTTCCTATGTTTTCCTCTAAGAGTTTTATAGTGTCCGGTCTTACATTTAGGTCTCTAATCCATTCTGAGTTTATTTTTGTGTATGGTGTTAGGGAGCATTCTAATTTCATTCTTTCACATGTAGCTGTCCAGTTTTCCCAGCACCACTTATTGAAGAGGCTGTCTTTTCTCCATTGTATATGCTTGCCTCCTTTGTCATAGATTAGTTGACCATAGGTGCGTGGGTTTATCTCTGGGCTTTCTATCTTGTTCCATTGATCTATGTTTCTGTTTTTGTGCCAGTACCATATTGTCTTGATTACTGTAGCTTTGTAGTATAGTCTGAAGTCAGGGAGTCTGATTCCTCCAGCTCCGTTTTTTTCCCTCAAGACTGCTTTGGCTATTCGGGGTCTTTTGTGTCTCCATACAAATTTTAAGATTTTTTTTTTCTAGTTCCATAAAAAATGCCATTGGTTATTTCATAGGGATTGCATTGAATCTGTAGACTGCTTTGGGTAGTATAGTCATTTTCACAATATTGATTCTTCCAATCCAAGAACATGGTATATCTCTTCATCTGTTGGTATCATCTTTAATTTCTTTCATCAGTGTCTTATAGTTTTCTGCATACAGGTCTTTTGTCTCCTTAGGTAGGTTTATTCCTAGGTATTTTATTCTTTTTGTTGCAGTGGTGAATGGGAGTGTTTCCTTAATTTCTCTTTCAGATTTTTCATCATTAGTGTATAGGAATGCAAGAGATTTCTGTGCATTAATTTTGTATCCTGCAACTTTACCAAACTCATTGATTAGCTGTAGTAGTTTTCTGGTGGCATCTTTAGGATTCTCTATGTATAGTATCATGTCATCTGCAAACAGTGACAGTTTTACTTCTTTTCCAATTTGTATTCCTTTTATTTCTTTTTCTTCTCTGATTGTCGTGGCTAGGACTTCCAAAACTATGTTGAATAATAGTGGTGAGAATGGGCATCCTTGTCTTGTTCCTGATCTTAGAGGAAATGCTTTCAGTTTTTCACCATTGAGAATGATGTTTGCTGTGGGTTTGTCATATATGGCCTTTATTATGTTGAGGTAGGTTCCCTCTGTGCCCTCTTTCTGGAGAGTTTTTAGCATAAATGGGTGTTGAATTTTGTCAGAAGCTTTTTCTGCATCTATTGAGATGATCATATGGTTTTTATTCTTCAGTTTGTTAATATGGTGTATCACATTGATTGATTTGCATATATTGAAGAATCCTTGCATCCCTGGGATAAATCCCACTTGATCATGGTATATGATCCTTTTAATGTGTTGTTGGATTCTGTTTGCTAGTATTTTGTTGAGGATTTTTGCATCTATATTCATCAGTGATATTGGTCTGTAATTTTCTTTTTTTGTAGTGTCTTTGTCTGGTTTTGGTATCAGGGTGATGGTGGCCTCATAGAATGAGTTTAGGATTGTTCCTTTCTCTGCAATTTTTTGGAAGAGTTTGAGAAGGATGGATGTTAGCTCTTCTCTAAATGTTTGATAGAATTCACCTGTGAAGCCATCTGGTCCTGGACTTTTGTTTGTTGGAAGATTTTTAATCACAGTTTCAATTTCATTACTTGTGATTATTCTTTTCATATTTTCTATTTCTTCCTGGTTCAGTCTTGGAAGGTTATATACCTTTCTAATAATTTGTCCATTTCTTCCAGGTTGTCTGTTTTATTGGCATAGAGTTGCTTGTAGTAGTCTCTTAGGATGTTTGTATTTCTGCAGTGTCTGTTGTGACTTCTTCTTTTTCATTTCTAATTTTATTGATTTGAGTCCTCTCCCTCTTTTTCTTGATGAGTCTGGCTAATGGTTTATCAATTTTGTTTATCTTCTCAAAGAACCAGCTTTTAGTTTTATTGATCTTTGCTATTGTTTTCTTTGTCTCTATTTCATTTATTTCTGCTCTGATCTTTATGATTTGTTTTCTTCTGCTAACTTTGGGTTTTGTTTGTTCTTCTTTCTCTAGTTCCTTTAGATGTAAGGTTAGATTGTTTGAGATTTTTCTTGTTTCTTGAGGTAGGCTTGTATAGCTATAAACTTCTCTCTTAGAACTGCTTTTGCTGTATCCCATAGGTTTTGGATCCTCGTGTTTTTGTTGTCATTTGTCTCCATGTATTTTTTGATTTCCTCTTTGATTTCTTCAGTGATCTCTTGGTTATTTAGTAACGTATTGTTTAGCCTCCATGTGTTTGTCTTTTTTACGTTCTTTCCCTGTAATTCATTTCTAATCTCATAGCGTTGTGGTCAGAAAAGATGCTTGATATGATTTCAATTTTCTTAAATTTACTGAGGCTTGATTTGTGACCCAAGATGTGATCTATCCTGGAGAATGTTCCATGTGCACTTGAGAAGAAAGTGTAATCTGCTGTTTTTGCATGGAATGTCCTATAAATATCAATTATATCTATCAACTCTGTTGTATCATTTAAAGCTTCTGTTTCTTTATTTTCATTTTGGATGATCTGTCCATTGGTGTAAGTGCGGTGTTTATGTCCCCCACTATTGTTGTGTTAGTGTCGAGTTCCTCTTTTATAGCTGTTAGCAGTTGCCTTATGTATTGAGGTGCTCCTGTGTTGGATGCATACATATTTATAATTGTTATATCTTCTTGGATTGGTCCCTTGATCATTATGTAGTGTCCTTCCTTGTCTCTTGTAACATTCTTTATTTTAAAGTCTATTTTATCTGATATTTTATCTATTTTATCTAATATGAGTATTGCTACTCCAGCTTTCTTTTTTTTTAATTAATTAATTTATTTATGGCTGTGTTGGGTCTTCGTTTCTGTGTGAGGGCTTTCTCCAGTTGCATAGAGTGGGGACCACTCTTCATCGCAGCGCGCGGGCCTCTCACTGTTGCAGCCTCTCCCGTTGCGGAGCACAGGCTCCAGACGCGCAGGCTCAGTAGTTGTGGCTCACGGGCTTAGTTGCTCTGCGGCATCTGGGATCTTCCCAGACCAGGGCTCGAACCCATGTCCCCTGCATTGGCAGGCAGATTCTTAACCACTGCGCCACCAGGGAAGCCCTCCAGCTTTCTTTTGATTTCCATTTGCATGGACTATCTTTTTCCATCCCCTCACTTTCAGTCTGTATGTGTCCCTAGGTCTGAAGTGGGTCTCTTGTAGACAGCATATATATGGGTCTTGTTTCTGTATCCATTCAGCGAGTCTGTGTCTTTTGGTTGGAGCCTTTGATACATTCACATTTCAGGTAATTATCGATATGTATGTTCCTGTGACCATTTTCTTAATTGTTTTGGGTTTGTTTTTGTAGGTCCTTTTCTTCTCTTGTGTTTCCCACTTAGAGAAGTTCCTTTAACATTTGTTGCAGAGCTTGTTTGGTGGTGCTGAATTCTCTTAGCTTTTGTTTGTCTGTAAAGCTTTTGATTTCTCCATCAAATCTAAATGAGATCCTTGCCAGGTAGAGTAATCTTGGTTGTAGGTTCTTCTCTTTCATCACTTTAAGTATATCATGCCACTCCCTTCTGACTTGTAGAGTTTCTGCTGAGAAATCAGCTGTTAACCTTATGGGAGTTCCCTTGTATGTTATTTGTCATTTTTCCCTTGCTGCTTTCAATAATTTTTCTTTGTCTTTAATTTTTGCCAGTTTGATTACTATGTGTTTTGGCGTGTTTCTCCTGTATGGGACTGTCTGCCCTGCCTGGACTTGGGTGGCTATTTCCTTTCCCATGTTAGGGAAGTTTTCGACTATAATCTCTTCAAATATTTTCTCGGGTCCTTTCTCTCTCTCTTCTCCTTCTGGGACCCCTGTAATGCGAATTTTGTTGCGTTTAATGTTGTCCTAGAGGTCCCTTAGGCTGTCTTCATTTCTTTTCATTCTTTTTTCTTTTTTCTGTTCCACAGCAGTGAATTCCACCATTCTGTCTTCCAGGTCACTTATCTGTTCTTCTGCCTCAGTTATTCTGGTATTCATTTCTTCTAGTGTAGTTTTCATTCAGTTATTGTATTGTTCATCTCTGTTTGTTTGTTCTTTAATTCTTCTAGGTCTTTGTTAAACATTTCTTGCATCTTCTCAATCTTTGCCTCCACTCTTTTTCCGAGGTCCTGGATCATCTTCACTATCATTATTCTGAATTCTTTTTCTGGAAGGTTGCCTATCTCCACTTCCTTTAGTTGTTTTTCTGGGGTTTTATCTTGTTCCTTCATCTGGTACATAGCCCTCTGCCTTTTCATCTTGTTTATCTTTCTGTGAGTGTGGTTTTTGTTCCACAGGCTGCAGGATTGTAGTTCTTCTTGCTTCTGCTGTCTGCCTTCTGGTGGATGATGCTATCTAAGAGGCTTGTGCTTTTTCTGATGGGGAGGGACTGGTGGTGGGTAGAGCTGGCTGTTGTTCTGGTGGGCAGAGCTCAGTAAAACTTTAATCCGCTTGACTGCTGATGGGTGGGGCTGGGTTCCCTCCCTGTTGGTTGTTTTGCCTGAGGCAACCCAACACTGGAGCCTACCTGGGCTCTTTGGTGGGGCTAATGACAAGACTCTGGGAGGGCTCACGCCAAGGAGTACTTCCCAGAACTTCTGCTGCCATTGTCCTTGTCCCCACGGTGAGACACACCCACTCCCTGCCTCTTCAGGAGACCCTCCAACACTAGCAGGTAGGTCTGTTTCAGTCTCCCCTGGGGTCACTTCTCCTTTCCCTGGGTCCCGAAGCACACACTACTTTGTGTGTGCTCTCCAAGAGTGGAGTCTCTGTTTCCCCCAGTCCTGTTCAAATCCCACTAGGCTTCAAAGTCTGATTCTCTAGGAATTCCTCCTCCCGTTGCCGGACCCCCAGGTTGGGAAGTGTGACGTGGGGCTCAGAACCTTCACTCCAGTGGGTGGACTGCTGTGGTATAAGTGTTCTCCAGTTTGTGAGTCACCCACCCTGCAGTTATGGGATTTGATTTTACTATGATTGCGCCCTTCCTACCGTCTCATTGTGTCTTATCCTTTGTCTTTTGATGTGGGGTATCTTTTTTGGTGAGTTCTAGTGTCTTCCTGTCTATGACTGTCTAGCAGCTAGTTGTGATTCTGGTGTTCTCACAAGAGGGAGTGAGAGCACGTCCTTCTACTCCGCCATCTTGGTTCCTAGTCCCCAGTTCATTACTTTGAATGTTGGTAATAAAGAGAATCAAGCAATTTATCTTCCCTTTCATATATGAATCTACCAGTAGCTAACAAAGTAGTAGATATGAGAAAGCTATTCCAGCTAATAAATGAAAGAAATAATATAATTAGAATATCAGCATTTTATAACTTCCAGTGAACTATTAGATCTAGGCATTGAACATCAATGGCTGCCAACATCACAAGGAAAAGAACAGACACTGCCACCTGAAGGAAGAAAAGAGCATCCTCTCTCATTTTGCCAAAAGGATCAATTCATCAGGAATCTGATCAAACTTGGAATTTGCAGGAAATTTGTGGGAGAAATAAAGGACAGAGAAACATATTGAACCGCACCATGAGTATGCATCAGCAGATTCAGACATACAGGTCACACATCCCAGGTCCTTGAACAGATAAACTGCAAAGAATGATGAGGCAACCTATAGATTAAAACAGACTTAGAAAAGAAACTTAACGGTTACTAAAGGCAAAGGGCGGGGGTAAGGATAAATTAGGAGTTTGGGATTAAAATATACATATTACTATATATAAAATAGATAACCAACAACGACCTACTGTATAGCACAGGGAACTATACTCAATATTTTGTAATAACCTATGATAGGAAAGAATCTTAAGATACATATAAAACTGAATCACTTTGCTGTACACCTGAAACTAACACAGCATTTTAAATCAACTGTATTTATATTTCATTTTAAAAAGAGACTGAAAAGACAGTGTGAGTGGAGGGATGAATAGGCACAGAGGATTTACGTTTAAGACGGTGAAAATACTTTGTATGAAACTATAATGATACGTACATTACTCCAGACCCATAGAATGTACACCACCAGGAGTAATCTTTAAGGGTAAACTGTGGACTTTGGGTATGATGACTTTGCACTTGATTTCAAGGCTTCCCATAAAGCCAGAGTAGTTAAAACAATGAGGTACTAAATCTGAGCATAGATAGGTATCAGTGGAACAAAATTGGGTTCAGAAACTAGTGTACTAGTGTATGTATGGTTAGTTGACTTCAACATAAGTATCAAGGATGTAAATATGCTCTTTTAACCTGCCTTGACAGACACTGAAGAAAAATAATAAACTTTAAAAACTGGGAGGAACATAAAAGCCCTTTCTGTGAAAAAATTTAAATTCCTAAGTAGTAGAGTCAGGTTTTCAAGTTAAGCTTATTAAAGTTATTATTAAGGTTATTAAAGAATGCTTTGGTTTGTTCCTGTTCAGCAGCAACTGGAAATGTGAGGAATGGTTGGAGGCAAGTGTAGAGAGATGGCTAGGAGCCAGATCCCGCCGGGTCTAGTATTCTAAGATGCGGCATTTGAATTTTAGCCTGAAGTTATTGAGAGTCATTGGAAATTTTCAAGTAGCAAATTGACGCAATGGATTTGTCTTTGAAATACCTTTGGTAGTTGTGTAGAAAATGGTTTGAAGCCTAGTTATTTCACTTCCATAAGTCTTCCAATTGTCATTGTTCTCCAGTAAAGTACAGACTCTTCACTATAACTTACATGATCTAATTTATGTACCTCGTTTTAGACAAGTATTCTCACCGCTTCCTCCCTTGCCTACCATGCCCCAATCCTAACAAGCCACTTGCGGCTCCCTGATGGTGTCTATGATGACTCCTAGGTTTCTGCTTTTAATGGCTGGTTTGATGGAAGTGCCATTCAGTGAGATAGAAGATTCAAGAAAGGAGGATATATTCTTTTTCTTTCTTTACTTCTTTCTTTCTTTTTTTGATGTAGAAAGAGAATGAGATTGAATTCAGCTTTGGACATGTTTGCGTTTGCATTTGAGTTGCTTACGGAAAACTATGGTGATAAAGTCTGGGGAGCTTTAGATATATGAGCCTGCAGCTCAGCAGAGTGGTCTCAGAGGGAGATTTAGATTTATAGCCATTATCAAGTTAATGGTTATTAAAGCCATGGACTATAAACATAGGGGAATTTTACATCAGTGCTAGAGACTTAGGCAAAGATAACAACCGCATACCAGAAACCTTGAAGAATTTCTTCAAGACTGAAGGATGTCCCAGTATGACTGAGCTGTTGCATGATCAGCCATCCTTGTTTGCCTGGTTCCAGGAACCCCCTCAGACCCAGGCAAATCAACATGGTTGGTCACCTACCGAGTTTGTGAAGAATCTGCTTCCCAAAGAAGCAAATTGAAGAGATTTACCCACATAAACAGTAATAACCACAACTCTAGAGAAGGAGGGCTGAAGGTGAGGGTGATGAGAGGGAGGTAGGATAAGGTGGAAGGTAGGCCTCATCTGGATTCTGTTAGCACCTCTGGGAAATATACCAGGCACTAAAGGACACGTACCTTATGACAACCATACTTGACATGATTGAGCATCTTAGGCAAACATCAGAGGTGTAGTTAAAGTTGGCTCTGAATGAGTACAGTGGTGCCAGAGAATAAGCAGGGTCATGATATCAACAGACTTCTTGGTGCTACCAGAAACATGCAAAAGAAACAGGAATATGCTGCTATTATTGCTAGTTTCAGATCCCACCGCCCTGTCCTCTGCACAGTATAATTTGATTTCCAAATTAAAATGAAGTTGTGATAAATCAGAAATTTATTTACCTTCTCCCTTCTTGATCTGAAAGCCTGGACCAAGAATTTTCAGGCTACAACAGAATTAATCTCAACTTCCAATAATGTACAGTCTTCCCTCTGAAAGCCCTCCCTCCCTGTTAGAAAAAAACAACAGGGCACATGAGAAGATACTACAGTTCAAATGAATGATCCATGTTAAAGAATCAGAACAATGTCTTGCTGTAATTTCCTGTAAAATGCAGGAGAAAAAATTATAGAAGTTCAAGAAGACACAGCATGTATGAAAACAGAATAAATAGTATGAAAGAATGCATTCAAGACTGGTGAAGACAGAATGGTAATAAAGAGCATGATTGTTCAATTTAAAAGTTTAAGCAGCATCAACCAGATAAATGACTGAAAAAAAAAATAAGTGAAATGGAAGGTAACCTTGAGAAATTGTCCCACAAATTGTAGAAGTAGGGATGAAAACAATGGAATAAAAAGATCTGAGAAATGGAGGTTGATCTAGGAGTTGTTCTATTACTGCAACAGGAAGACATTATTATTAGATATGCAAGGAGTCAAAATATGCCATTTATATCACTCTTTCTGAAAAAGTTACTTGCTACACTTCAGAAGACTGATAGAGATGAAGTACAATGTAGAGCTCAAGAGTGAGGATATCAGATAATTAAACATTTGTGAAGAATGAAACCAGTTAAACATGGAGTTAAATCTAGTAATTACTGTTAATGTACTTTTAAAACTTAATGTAACTGTGAGATATTTTGATCTCTCAAATAAAAATGGTAAAATGAAAGCACGTAATAGAGATCTGAAATTCCAGGTTTCATCAATTAAAAAATGAGACATGGTAGGGACTTCCCTGGTGGCGCAGTGGTTAAGAATCCGCCTGCCAATGCAGGGGACGCTGGTTCAAACCCTGGTCTGGGAAGATCCGACATGCCGCGGAGCAACTAAGCCCATGCGCCACAACTACTGAGCCTGCGCTCTAGAGCCTGTGAGCCACAACTACTGAAGCCCGTGTGCCTAGAGCCCATGCTCTGCAACAAGGGAAGCCACCGCAGTGAGAAGCCTGCGCACCGCAATGAAGAGTAGCCCTGCTCGCTGCAACTAGAGAAAGCCTGCGCGCAGCAACGAAGACCCAATGCGGCCATAAATAAGTAAGTAAGTAAGTAAATAAATAAATAAATAAATGAGTAAATTTATTAAAAAAAAAAGAGAGAGATGGTAGTGGGATGGTTAGATGAGGAAGAAGAGCATGTTAACTTCTTACCTTACACATGGGAGTGTCAGTAGATACTGTCTTACTCTTAAGTTTATTGTCTAAAGTAGGATCACATATGATTTTAAAACATAAAGGTAATAAAATTGAATAAAACAGTTTGTATAGCATCCAAATCCCTAGAGACATTTTAAAAAGCATGTAAATCCAGCCTAGTAGGAAAAGTCCATGAAAAAATGGAGAAGTGGAGTATAAGGAAGAATAAAAAATGGAAGTTATAAGAAAAGAGTAAGGGTCAAACAGCTATGCTGTTAGATATAAATGGAAGAAATAATCTGAATGTTGAATAATACTTTTTATAAACTTCCCTTTTGTGAAATATTTAAGTTGTAATTTTTTTACTTGTATAAATAGTGATGGAATAAAGAGGAGCCTATATGAATCTGCATCTTTGATTACATCTTTAGAATTCATTACAAGAAGTAGGATTTGTATGTCAAGGTTCAGAGTTTTAAGGCCATCTTTTTTTTTTTTATAATGGAATGATTTTATTAATTTCCACTGTCACACACAGTGTATTTCTGCATATCTAATCTACCATTTTTTTTTTACATTAAGTTTAGCTAAGAAAAGATAATTTCATCCTTTTTGAAATTTAAAAATATATTTTATTTGTATTTGAGTTTTTTTCTTTACTAGTGAGAGTGAATATTTTCCATAGTATTAATTATAGTGGATTCTCATTATTCACGGTAGTTAATTTTATAAAGTTGTTGTGAACATGGAAATATAGTGAGCCCTGAACCATTGCTCCAAGGAGAAATACAGAAGTAGTTTCCTGCTAGACTGTTGTCAAAAAATTTTCATCAACTGATCATTACATAATTTTTTAAATATATGTTTATGTTTAAAGACACCTTATTTAATATATAATGTTGAATGTTGGCAATATGGGTTTTAAAATTATAGCACAGCCATTCAATGCAGTGTTATATAGCCTTTAAAATTAATGTGAAAGCAATATTTAATAATATGTTGAAAATCTTTACATTGTGAAATGAAGATGGGTCATTATGATGCAGTAAATGCTGTGCATTTACAAAAATTCACTTTTGTAAAAAAATACAGTCAGATATTGTTTAAACAAGATGAGAAGGGTGAGTTGGAGTCTTTCAAAATACATAAATTAACCATTTTTTCTCAGGGCATATTAACAGTTACTAAGATGTAACAAGAACCTTGGGACCTGCTGCATATATACCCAGGGAAGAAGCTCAGTAATTATAGGTGGTAAATGCTCTTTATTCCTGGTTTGGTGCAGGCACCTCAATTGTTTCTTGGTTTGGCTCAGCTGTTTTCCTTCGTCCTGTTGGGGGATACGATTTAGAACTAATGAATTTTTACCAAGTTATTAATTCTAAATTCCATTGGTTAGTTGGTTTCCTGTTATGTCTTAGTTATTTGGTTTCATGCTGTACCTTATCTATTTATAAAAGAAACCAGGTTTTCCATTCCTTGATCATTGGAAATTGCTTGTATTTGTGTATATACATGTACATATTGTACACATGTACATAATAAAGGACTAGAAAGATATACTTTCTATTTCCACATTTTTTTATAGTCAACATATGTGTATTCTTTATATTATCAGGAGAAAGTAATTACTTTGGAAAAAGTAAATACCAGATTTTGCCGACATGGTTTAGGTCCCTTCATGCTTCTCTTTTGCCTCTACTCCAGATACATTATTAACTTTACTTCAGTCTGTCCTGCCTGTAATCTTCTTGAATACAGTGTAGCTCTGTCTTCCTTCACATGAGGCTCAGATATTTAAGACATTATTCAAGTTAATTGCCCATTTTTAAACTGGGTTATTTTATTATTGAATTGTAAGAATTTTATGTATTCTAGATACAAGTTCTTCATTGGATATATTATTTAGAAATAAAGTTCAAACTATTAGTTTTTTCTTTTGTTAAAGGTGTTTTTTATGTACTAAGAAATCTTTGCCTAACCCAAAGTCACAAAGATTGACACTTATGTTTTCTTCTAAGAGTTTTATTGTTTTAATTCCTAACATTTAGATCTATGATCCATTTTGTGTATGATGTCTTACACTCTTTTATTAATTTATTTCCAAGTATTTGGGGTTTTTTATGGTGTTGTGAATGAATTATTTAATAAATTTCAATTTTTCTGTTTTCTCAGCACCATTTATTAAAGAAATTGTCTTTTCTCCATTGGATATCCTTGGCTCCCTTGTTAATATTAGTTGACTATATTACTTTTTGTATTTTTCATTGCTAGTCTGTAGAAATCAATTTATTTCTGTATATTGATCTTGTATCCTGCAACCTTGTTGAATTAATTACATCTGTGAGGCTTTTTTCTTTTAAATTCTTTAGTATTCTCTGCATACAGAATCGTGTCATCTGTGAATAATGACAGTTTTACTTCTTCCTTTCCCATCTGGATGCCTTTTATTCTTACTTGATAGTACTCACTAGGTCTTAGGCTGAATAGAAGACATCCTTGCCTTGTTCATGATCTTTGGGGGAAATCATTAAAAATTTTTTTTTCTTTTTTTGCCATTGAGCAGGATCTTAGCTATAGGTTTTCTGTAGAGACCTTTTAATCAGGTTTAGGAAGTTCTCATCTATTCCTAGTATCTTCAGTTTTTACCATGATTGTGTATTGGATTTTGTCCAGTACTTTTTCTGCATCTGTTGAGATGATCATGGGGTTTTGTTTTTTATACACATGGTGAATTTCATTAATTGATTTTCAGTTGTTTAACCAATCTTGCATTCTTGGAATAAATCTCACTTGGTCATGTTTTAGAATCCTTTTTATTTTTATTTATTTCTTTTTTTTAAAATAATATTTTTAAAAATTTATTTTATTTATTTATTTTTGGCTACGTTGGGTCTTTGTTGCTGCATGTGGGCTTTCTCCAGTTGTGGCAAGCGGAGGCTACTCTTCACTGCCGTACACAGGCTTCTCATTGCGGTGGCTTCTCTTGTGGAGCATGGGCTCTAGGTGTGCGGGCTTCAGTAGTTGTGGCATGCGGGCTCAGTAGTTGTGGCTCGCGGGCTCTAGAGCGCAGGCTCAGTAGTTGTGGCTCACGGGCTTAGTTGCTCCGCGGCATGTGGGATCTTCCCAGACCAGGGCTTGAACCTGTGTCCCCTGCATTGGCAGGTGGATTCTTAACCACTGTGCCACCAGGGAAGCCGTAGAATCCTTTTTAGATGTTTCTAGATTCAGTTTGCTAATATTCTGTTGAGGATTTTTATGTGTTTATTCATGAGAAATTAGTCTGTAGTTTATTTTCCTTGTGCTGTCTGGCTGGTTCGTATCAGTGTAACATGAGCCTCATAGAATGAGTTGGGAAGTGTTCCCTCTTCCTCTATTTTCTGGAAGAGTATGTGATGGATTGATATTATTTCTTCTGCAAATATTTAATAGGAGTCATTAATGAAGCTATCTGGGCCTGGGGATTTCTTTATGAAAAGATTTTAAATTATTAAGTCAATTTCTTTAATTGTTCTAGGTCTTTACATTTAATTTCTTTTTGAGTGAGTTTTGGTAATTTGTTTGTTTCTAGGAATGTTTCCATTTCATCTAAGTTTTCCATTTTGTTGGCATAAAATTGTTCATGGTATCTTATAATCCTTTTAATTTCTAAGGTCAGTAGTGACGTCTCTCTTTTATTCATAATTTTATTCACAAATTTCCCAATTTCTTTTTTTTGTCAGTCTAGTTAAAGGCTTGTCAACTTTGTCGATCTTTTAATAGAACCCACATTTGGTTTGTTTTTTTTTTTCTGTATTGTTTTTTCTGTTTTATATTTCATTTGATTTCCACCCTAATATTTGAAAGTTTTCTTGCTTTGGATTTAGTTTGCATCTTTTCCCCCCCTAGTTTCTTAAGGTTGAAGCTTAGATTATAGATTTGAAGTCTATCTTCTTCTTCTTTTTTTCTTTAATATTTATTTATTTATTCGCTGCGTCAGGTCTTAGTTGCGGCACGCAGGTCTTTCGTTGTGGTGTGTGGGCTCTTCACTTCGTTGCAGTGTGTGCAAGGGCTTCTCTCTAGTTGTGGTGCACAGGCTTAGTTGCCCCGCTGCATGTGGGATCTTAGTTCCCTGACCAGGGATAGAACCGGTGTCCCTGCATTGCAAGACAGATTCTTAACCACTGGACCACCAGGGAAGTCCCTATCTTCTTTTCTAATGCAGGCATTTAGGGATAAATTTATAGAATTTACCCTAAGCACTGCTCTGGCTGGTAACATCCCACAAATTTTTATATGTTGTATTTTCATTCTCTTTTAGCTCAAAATATTTTTTTAAAATTTATTGGGATTTCTTCTTTGACCCATTGCTTACTTAGAAGACATTGAGGGAGGATTTAGAAAAATTTAACAATGAGAAAATTCTCACTGGATTTCCCGAATTTTTCTGTTCTTGATATTCAGTGTGCTCAGAGAATACACTTTGTATGACTTCAGTCTTTTAAAATTAATTGATACTTGTCCTAATGTTCGAATTTCCATATCCTTTATGATTTCCTGTCTAGTTGTCCTACCTTTTAATGAGAATAGGATTTTGAGATCTCAGACTGTTATTGTTGAATTGTCTGTTTCTTCCTTCAGTTCTGTCAGGTTTTGCTTCATTTGTTTGGGGCTCTGTTTTTATTTGTGTATGTTTATAATTGTTATATCTTCCTGATGATTTGACTTTTTGTCATTATAAAATGTGCTGCTTTATCTCTAGTAATATTTTTTGTATTAAAATGTATTTTGTCTGATAGAACCACTGCATCTCTCTTATGGTTACTGTTTGCTGTAACCTTTCAGTTTCAACGAATTTGGATCTTTGGATATAAAGGGTGTCTCTTGTAGACAGCCTACAGTTGAGTCTTATTTTGTTTTACCCGGTCTAACAACCTTTGCCATATATATATGGTTTCTTTTTACAAAGAAAAACTGTATATATTTAAGGTGTTCAACCTTTTGTCTTTTAATTGGGGTGCTTAATCTATTTACATTTAATGTTGTTAATAATATGGTTGAGTTTAAATCTGACATTTTTATTTTATTTTTTTTTCATGTCTGTCTTTTTTTGTTCCTTTGGTTCTTCTGCCTTCTTTTGTATTAAGTAGATATTTTTTAGTGTATCGTTTTAATTCCTTTTATGTTTTAAAAGTGTTTTGGAGAATAAAATATTCTTAGTGATTATTTTAGGGATTGCAGTATTCCTTTTGTCAAAATCTGTATTATGGTAAAATACTAAGTTAATTCCTGTAAATTATAGAAATTTTAGTCTCGTATATCTCCATTCCCTCTCCCCTCCTTTGTACTATTAGTGCCATTTATATTACATTTCTATTATAACCAATGGAATGTTATAATTATCACTTTATACAATCTTAGGTGTTTTTAAAAGGTTAAAGGAGAAAAAGAGAAAACATTATTCATAGAGTCTTTTGTATTAGCCTACATATATGCCATTTCAGGTACCCCTGTAATTCTTCCTGAGGGTTTGAGTTACTATTTGGTGTCATTTCTTTGCTGCAGATTAATTCTGTTCTCTTCCCTGTCCTTTGTGCTTCAAATCTTTATTTTTAAAAAATCTATTTTTCTGTTTCTTTTTGATCTTCAAAAATTCCTCCTTAGGGATGTAATGTACAACATGATGACTGTAGTTAATTAACACTGCTGGATGATACATAGAAAAGTTATAGGAGAGTTAATCCTAAGAGTTCTCATACCATGGAGAAAATTTTTTTTTTCTTTCTATTATATCTGTATGAGATGATGGATATTAGCTGAATTTATGTGGTAATCATTTCACAATATGTCTAACTCACAACATCGTGCTGTACATTGTACTGTGATATATGTCAATTATTTCTTAATAAAACGGGGAAAAAAATCATGAAAAAAGAAAAAAAATTCCTTCTTTTCACTGGCTGTTTCTGTTTCCTTATCTGTTGTGTTTATTCACTCTTGTGTTTGTGTTATTTCTAGTTGATAATTCATTTCTTAAGCGACTTATTCTTATACTTCTAATTCTTTCATTAGTTCTGTCACCTCAGTTTTGAGGTTTTAAATTGTAATTTGTGTTATTCTTTTATGGCTAGTATATGATTTTAAAGCATTTTAGGTTATTTTGCTTGCAATAGGTTGTAAACTGTTTTAGGGCCATACTTTTCTGGCATATTTTATTATCTTTAGGGATGTTATTTTCCTTCTTCTTTTTGTTTTTAACATTTACTTTTTTAATGGACTTGATCTTTATTTATTTATTCATTTTGTTTAAAAATTTTATTTATTTATTTATTTTTGGCTGTGTTGGGTCTTCGTTTCTGTGCGAAGGCTTTCTCTAGTTGCAGCGAGCGGGAGCCACTCTTCATCGTGGTGCACAGGCCTCTCACTATCCCGGCCTCTCTTGTTGCGGAGCGCAGGCTCAGTAGTTGTGGCTCACGGACCCAGTTGCTCCATGGCATGTGGGATCTTCCCACACCAGGGCTCGAACCCGTCTCCCCTGCATTGGCAGGCAGATTCTCAACCGCTGCACCATCAGGGAAGCCCCTTAATTTATTTTAAAATTTTCACATGAAATTGTTTTTCTGGAACTTGTTGAAGAAGGCAGAGTTTATCATAACTTTTGTAACTTCACAGAACTCTCGAGTGTGTGTGTGTTTAAAAAATTAGCTTGCTTGCTTTCTGAGATTTCCTGGCTCTGTTTCCTTCTCCCACTTTTTTCTGTACCTTGGTTTTCCATTATCTCTCTTGTACTATCATCCTCACTTTCATTCTGCTCCCAGTAGTGTATGGTCAGTATGGGCCTTTGTCTGGAAGGGAGCTCTGTTGGATCAGTTGGAGATTTCACTGTAGGTTAAAGTGCGCCAGTCCCTTCAGTACCAACCATCCACTCTTCGCATTCTCCGAGTGGACGGAACCAGTCCTCGGCAGCTGCTGTTCTCAGATTGGTTTCCCTGTCTTTCCATTGCTGTCTATTTTGTGTGTTCTCCTGTTCCTGGATCTGCTGAATGCCCTATTTTTTCCTTCCGATTCCTCCTGCAGAAGTGCTGATGCCGATGAGATCTTATGGCTGTTGGTAGTTTTCCTTTTTGTGTCTTGGGTTTTGTGGTAGTACCTTTTCGTCTAGCTTTGTTGTAAATGTTGTCCAAGGGTTTTTTGGTTTTGCTACCTAGTTGTTCTGTTTTCACGTGGAAGACTTGTAGAGATTTTTCAAACACTGTACCACTACCACTGTTGTCATCTTTTTCGGTTTTATAAAAACCTCACTGTGATGTGGAGAAGCTCTCTTCCAAGGTTAGGTTCAGATGTCAGAATTCATGACAGTAGTGCTTTGGTGTGACTAAGTAGATTTATTACCCACACAGGTGGGGAGTTCTGAGTTGGGGGAAGAGGACAACTTTCTGGGAAGAGGTCCAGAAACAGAAAGTGAATACAAGTGCACAGGTGTTTTATAAAGGATAAGTCTGGTTGGTGCAGAATTTGAAAGAGGCACCTGCCAGGCGTGGAATCTGAAAGAGGTAACGAGTGCACTCCTGTACTTGGCAGTACTGGTGAGAGTGAGCCCTCAGGAAATGACAGACAGAGGGAGGAGTTGATGCTCAGAGGTTGCCAGCACTAAAGCAAAACATCAGTAGGGGTCTCGGTTTCTCTCCTTTGGTCTCTGTAGAAGAGATCAGTTTTTCAAGTCCTGTTTTGGTTGTGGCATACTACTGAAGGACTGGGCTTTGACCTTGCCAGCCACATTTGTTCTCAGTATCCGTGATCAACTCCTCCTTGAAGTAACCCGAGTTTCCGGGGGGGGGGTAATCCCAACCAGAGGGAAGAAAGGTGAAGACTATGTTCACTTATCTGCAGTTTCAGAGCAAGTCACCATTTGCTGGACAAATCGGTAAGTCACCAAAGAATATGACAAGAATGAGTGCTAGCCTTCTTAGCTCTGCTTTTTGTACAGTTCTGTTAATTACATATTTCATTTAAGATATTTAATTTTATCAGGCATTCACTGAGTGTCTAATAAGTCCACCTAATTTGTACATATTGTCATTTTGTGTTGTGTGAGATCCTGTTAATATAAATAAGCCAGAGTCTAGTATTTACTTGATTCTAATGAGCTATTGATTTTAAGAGCTTTTTATTTTGACTTACAAACCAGCCCATGAAATGTTCACTTCAGTTGTAAAATATTAGCCCTATGTCAGAAATATTAAAATATTGAAAACATACATCCTAAAATTGAGGAGTCATTTATGAAATGTTTATTAAGTACCAATCATAATGCTTAAATGCTTTTGCATATATTATCATTTAGTCTTCACAGTAACTCAGTGTGGTTAGGTTATTATCTTCCAATAACAGATGAGGAAAACAAAGCTTGTGGAAATAAGTAGTGTAAGTACAGGGGGACATTTGAACTCGGCTCTGTCTCATTTCTTTTCAGTATATAAGTGGTTTCAGTCAATATGTAAACTGAGCATATCTTTTAGGGAGGGGTTCTGTTTTTCCTATCTGTTTATTCTGCTGTGTTAAATTCATCAGGGTGAATTGTAACTTTTTATTTAATAATATACAAAGGACTTAGAAGACTTTTTTCTCCGCAGAGTTTTTTCAAAGATCTGGTTATATAATTTGTGATTCTTTAAGATGGTTAATGAAAACCTAAGTAATTTCATCTTTCCTGTTATTTATTTTTCAGTCATGTTACTTGACTTTCTTGGCAGCTTCTCAGAACTCTCTCTTTATGTCTTACCATAATGAATTTTGGAAAACGTCAGTGTGAAATATGCAGGCCTATTTAAATTTGAACTTAAACTATGATATCACTCCTATAATAGCATAATCATTTTAGTAAACTTAATAAAGCAGTTCATTTAAAAACTGGAAGAAACCACTTCAGAAGTAGTCATTGTGACCATTCTTATTGGGAAATGAGAGGGAAAGTAATCTGCTAGGGAAGCGAGAATTAAAAAAGAGGAGAAAATTGTGGTGATCTGGGCTGGCCTAGGTATGAGGTTTTAAAATAGAAAGTTTGATAAACTAGTCATGCTAATCTTGTATACAGTTATTTAAAAATCTGGCTCAGATTTAAAACATCTTAGGCTAGGACCATTCCACGTACAGTAACAGATGCTAATTCTGCTTAGATGAAAATTATCTTACTGCTCTTAAATTTAATTTAGAATACCTGTGATCTGTTAGGTGTTAGAGATCAGATAACCTCAGGGACCTAAAAACTGGATTATCTGTCAATGTGTTATCCTTTATTTCTTTTTAGTTGCTTACATTTTCCTCTTTCTCTCCTAGCTGAGCAATTTATGAAAATATTAGATTTGATATTATGAAAATATCAAAGCATTTATTTTCTTGACTGTTACTGTGGCTCAAACGCAGTTTGTTCATTATTCAAGAATTATATTATTTACTAATTACATAACTCTCCATGACACTCTGCAAAGTTCTGTGCCTTCAGTACTAATCAGGTTCTCTACCTCTCCTTCCACATAGTTAGGATTGCTTGTGAAATTTGGGGATCTGCTTTGTCTCTTGAACACATTCTGCCAGTGGTTGGGCTTCCTTTTTGCTGCCTGGCTTGTGGAGATTAAGTAACCATATAGCAGAAAGCCAAGTGAGATGATCATTTGCTGGAGCGAGACTGGAGTCTGCAGAGAGAGAGCTCTACCAGAATGACTTTTTAGCCTCATGTGTATGTTTTTACTTTTCAGTTATCAAAGCCATAAGAAGTGATGGAAGAAACAGGCTCAGATTCTTTGTTCTTCCACATCAAGAAGGGAAAAACCTATTGCTGATTTAAAACTACTTCCCAGGGCCAACTCTAAACCCTGGGATTTTTCTTTTTGCCAGCCTTTCTCTTTCCAATGGCATGAATTATGTGGAAGGATGGAAGGTGTGAGTGCGGAGATGGGAGCTGACAACAGTGCTGATACTTGGGTCTTCACTTTGTCTGCTAGCTTGTGGTGCACCCGAAGCCTGCTGCCAAGTTAGGAACCATTCTGAAGTGCTTGGTTGAGGATTTCGGGCACCATGATTTCAAATACGTTTGAATTTACTCCGTGTCTTATTTTTCATAGGTGTATTTGACCTTAACATATATGTTATCCAGGATTTGTATGTGTTAATGTGGACTACAAGACCATTTTAATGGGAGAGATGAAGTTTTGATTAAAGAAGGAAATTTAGAAATGTTTGAGTTTTTCTCTTTATGTTTAATAGGCAGGCGGTGGTTAAAGGTTCCCTTCCACATCCTTTTGCCTTGACGTTATTTGAGGACACATTGTACTGGACTGACTGGAATACACACTCCATTTTGGCTTGCAACAAGTACACTGGCGAGGGTCTGCGTGAAATCCATTCTAACATCTTTTCTCCCATGGATATACATGCCTTCAGCCAGCAGAGGCAGCCAAATGGTAAGTGATCTTGATTTTTAAATTGCAGGTTGGAATAGCTTTGTAGCACTCTGATGTCTGGCTTTAGTGAGGGGCAAGAGGAGGGAGGATATATCCAAAGGTAGTGGGAAGGAATAAAAAACAGGGAAAATGTCAAAATATAATTCAGGGTAGATAACAGCGTAAACCATTTGTAGCTTGATATCTGTCACTACAGACCACCTCAGCCCTTTGTTTGAGTCTGGGTTATGAAGGTAAAGAAGAGAGAAATAAAATAAGAAATTGAGATACCTCATATGCTAAGATTGTGCACAAATGCATTTCTTATTCATATTATTTCTCTCTAATGAGTGATTTTGTTCATTGTATGTTTAAAAATGAACACTTTTCTTGAATGGAAACCTCTATTAATCTAACTGGTTAATTTAAGTACCTCAGGTTACTTAAATAAAATACTTGCTTATACCTTTTCTGTGCACATCCCCCCACCTTTTTTTCTTAGTTTTGCTTCTATTTCTGGCCATCCTTTATAATGACTTGGGCTGTGACTGCTGACAACAATTTCTTGTAAGAGAGGACTAGAATTAGGTTTAAAAGAATATGAGAATGTTAAGTGTTTGGCACTGGTGTGTAAATAAATGTCTGGCATGTGTCTGAGTGTATTTCAGATTGTATTCCGTAGCCAAAAATGCAGGGGTTTTGGATTATGCATTGCTTTGTATTAGTTCCTTCCATTTAGGGGGAGATAGTCAAATACTGAATGTGTCATATTGGAATCTGGTGATCATGAGTCCATAAAAATGTTTTAAAATGTTTGTGTTACTCTTTTGTAGAAAAGAAAATGTTGAGTCACTTGCGTGAAATTTTTATTCTCAGTGTTGGCCCTCAGGAAAGAATTTCTTTGTTCTTGTTTTTTTAATGACACTGTTGATCCTCTTTATGTTTTACTAGTTTGAGAATTTGCAGTTATGTGTGATATTGCTTTCTTTTATCTTTCATATTTTGTTGATCTCCATCTTTTGTTGATTTTTTTCTATGAGTATTATTTAAATCCATCGCTTTCTATAGTTTCTTCACATTTTCTAATTAATCTCTGCTTCTCAGTTTTCCCTTTTAAGTCCATTTTGTTTATCTTTTCCATGTAAATCTTTCCAAAGTGTGGCTTTTCTTGACTCTCAGTGCCTCCACCACAGACGTTCCCCTCTCTGTGCTCATTCAGCTTTAGTTCCTGTTAGTCATACCTTAATCTTCAGTTACACTGTTCACCTTATTATCTCACCCAGTGCACAGCCTCCAAGCCTTCATTCATGTGGTTTTACCACACTTGAATGTCCCCCTATCTGTTCTTCCTATCTTTCAAGACTTCAGTCGTGTCCTGTATCTTTCCTTAGTGATTTACTTCCCATTTGACTCTATACTTACTTTACAGTCTAAATGTGCAAGATAGCAGTTTCATTGTTTTGTATTGTTTTCCAGTATTATTGTTCATTAATTTTGGCATACTGGCCAGATTGCAAGCTCTTTAGGGCAGGGACATCCTGCTTTATTTCTTGTATATTCCTCTTTGGATACAAAATGCTAAGTAAATTCTCACTGATTAATTCCCTTCCTTGCAGATGGTCTGGTAGTCAAGCACCTGGATGACATTTGGTAATGATTTGGTTTATCAGAGTTGCTCATGTTATGGTTGTTAACCTTTGTGTACCTAGAGTGGGGGAGGTCGTCCATAATCATTGGTATTAATTACTGTGATTTATATTTGACAGCTACAAATCCATGTGGAATTGATAATGGTGGTTGTTCCCACTTGTGTTTGATGTCTCCAGTCAAGCCTTTTTATCAGTGTGCTTGCCCAACTGGGGTTAAACTCCTGGAGAATGGAAAAACCTGCAAAGATGGTAAGAAGTTGGTCTCCAAGAAGGAAGAATTTTAGATAGCAATTGGGATTCTTTATGATTTATTTTATTTCTCTGTAATAAGCTCTACAGGTTACAGTGCTTTGGGAGACTAGTCACTTAATCTCTCAGTCTTCACAATTGGTTATACACTAGGAATGTTTCGTGTTTTATGGCAACTCTCGAATATTATTTTATAAACTATTTTAGTATTTAACTGAATTTTTAACATGCTATTTTGGAAAAAAAAATTAGGTGCCATTTCTTTTCTCTGTCAAACCTCAGAGTCATTGATATCACAATTGATTCTTGTGGAAATGAGTATTCTCATAAAGAATACATTTTTAACAGTAGGTAGCATTTGTAAATAAAGAACTTCCATGCAAGGAAAAGATGTTTATTAAACTTTTAACTATAAAGACTACCATGGGATAAACATATTTCCTAAGAAATGATTGAATGATGTTTTTAATTGCCTTTTAACAACAGAGAATTGCCTTCAGAAGAAGAAAAGAATTCCTTATTGTCCTGTTTAAAGCAACTCTTTCTATACTTAACCACCAAACTGCCTCTTCTCCTTACTCTCAATTCCCTGTAGAGAGAGGGCATATTGGAGAAGTATTCTGATTTAGGACATTTCCAGGGACTTCTGGTCTGGGATAACACCAGTTCTTCTCTTTTTCTTCTTAATGAGAATCTTATTCTTCATTCTTACCCCTATGGATCACCATCTGGTTCTCTAGCCACCAGCAAGACCTGGTAAGAAAATTGTCATATTTAGCAGTGGCTTCTTTATCTAACTCTGAAAAGCAGAAGCCTTTATTTAGGAGTGGGTTAGAGTTTCTGGCAAGGGGGGTCAGGGAGTCAGAGAGATGGAATTGAGTTGGTGTACAGGATATTTGTCATGACTTGGCATTGATAAATTATCCTCCTAGTCAAAGGTGAAGCTGGCTGACTCTTGTCAGAGGGTTTTCATGGCAAACAATAATTTGGTTTCAGTTTAAAACAAAAGGTTTTTGTAATGTTGCCTTTTTGTTTAAAAATGTAGCCTGACTTTAAAACAGAGGATTTATTTTAGCAGTAGTGGTCTGTTTACACCCTATAGCAGTGCAGATGTATGAGTTTAACTACTATTTTGAATTTCAGATATAAATTTGGCATGTGATAGCCTTAAGTTAACTATTCTGTTTTGATCGCCTTGCCAAATTGACAGCTTCACTTTCTATGACTTCTTTGTTTGCAAAGTTTAGGGCTGGCTTCTTTTGGTAGTTAGCAGAGGCAGTGAATTGTATAAAGTTACTCCTGCTTGGTGCCTGCTATGGCATTTAGGGCCGTATTCTCTCCAAGACAGAGTTCATTTATAATTAATCCATGAGTCAAAAAGCTGATGCTGAGAGCTTTTTCACTCCTCTTCAAAGTGTTTTCTACTATAATTCCAGATTAATGCTTGAAGTTTAATGTCAGTATTTTCTTTCAGACTCATTTCTTTGGTTGGGAATCTTTTTTCACTCTTTGAGATGTCAAATTGCTTACTATCTTTTATTAGCTTTTATATAAAGTTAAATGGTTTTTTGCTAGTGGTTGACTTGAATATTTAAAATCAAAGCAAACAAAAAGATTAATATTCTCATTCACAACAGTGTTTTTATTGAATACTGTTTTGGGTTAAAAGCATTTCGTAAATAAATCTGATTTAAAACTCAATGAGATAAAAATTTGAAAGTTTATTTTCTAATGGTAATAATAATAATATATTAGCTAGTATTTATTGAATACTTACATGTTTGGTACATTTCTGAGTTTTACATTTATCTCCTTAAAGTCTCACAGCAACCCTATAGAAACCAGGCTTAGAGAGATTAGGTGTTTTGCCCGAGTTTGTGTAACTGCTTGAATCCAGTTCTGTCAGATGAACAACTCTAACCCTTACCCACTGTGTCATATTTATCTGATTCCCTCTCTCTTCTGCTACTGTTTCCTCCTCCATAGGTTCCTTTGTCCTTAATTCTGTCAGGCATTGCCCTGTAGTTCTTTTTGTTACAACAGCTTTACCGAGATTTAGTTTACATATAAAATTCAACCATTTCAAATGTACAATTCAGTGATTTTTAGTAAATTTACAGAGTTGTGCAGCCATCACAATACATCCAATTTTAGAACATTCTCGTTAATCACAAAAGATCCTTGTCCTAGATTCCTTTACCTTTTTAAACATCCTTCTTGAACAAAGGACCTATATCCTATACTTCCTCTAATATTCAGCTACTTAGCTTCTTAGTCATTACTTAGTTGCTATTCATTATACCTTTAAATAAATGTTATTAATTCCAGGGACTATATAATGAATGAAGCCAGAGAGAGAATCAAAACTTGATTCAGAGAATTCAGCCGTTATAGAGCTTGAACTCATAGTCAAGCTACTCCTGTTTTACTGCATTACTTTCCATTTCCACCCTACCTAAATAGACCCTAGTATCCTTTTGTACTCATTACTTTTCAATTCCTGAAGAAGTTCTGCATTCTCTATTTAGAGTACCTAAATTTTGCCTGTGGGTTTCAATTTTTTCTTCATTTTTTTCACTCTGTTGTTCTAGGTGCCACTGAATTACTGCTTTTAGCCCGAAGGACAGATTTGAGACGAATTTCTTTGGATACACCAGATTTCACAGACATTGTTCTACAGTTGGAAGACATCCGTCATGCCATTGCCATAGATTATGATCCTGTGGAAGGCTATATCTACTGGACTGATGATGAAGTGAGGGCCATACGCCGCTCATTCATAGATGGATCTGGCAGTCAGTTTGTGGTCACTGCTCAAATCGCCCATCCTGATGGTATTGCTGTTGATTGGGTTGCCCGAAATCTTTATTGGACAGACACCGGCACTGATCGGATAGAAGTGACAAGGCTCAACGGGACCATGAGGAAGATCTTGATTTCAGAGGACTTAGAGGAACCCCGGGCTATTGTGTTAGATCCCATGGTTGGGTAAGAGGCTCTGCTGATAGAAAATTTTGCCAGGTGTTTCTGTTT
Source organism: Eschrichtius robustus (assembly GCF_028021215.1). Taxonomy (NCBI): domain Eukaryota; kingdom Metazoa; phylum Chordata; class Mammalia; order Artiodactyla; family Eschrichtiidae; genus Eschrichtius; species Eschrichtius robustus. The sequence continues at coordinate 10,075,706 of NC_090836.1, read as the reverse complement.
TTTACAGGTTCCTAGAAACATTGAGAAAAACAATGTGAAGTATATGTTGGTTTCCAATAAATAGCTCTTTAACGACTGTCCAGTTTTAGAATATAGTGATTGGAATAAAATCTCAAGTTAAAGAATTGCTAGTTTTTTTCCTTGAATGTTTTGAATACTTTTTCTTTCTAAATTAAGTCCATGCTTGCTGACTTTGGGTGTTGGCTGCAGATTTTGCCGAGGTTGCATCATGACCATGAAAAGTGTGGAAAGAAGTTGTTTTCAGAGCTCTTTCTCTTCCCCCTAGAAAATTTAATTTCATCTCATTTTCAGTACTTCCAGAACGACTTGGTAAAGAATATATCTTACTTTTTGTATGTCCCCAAACATATAAATGATTTGATTTCCAAAACTTTGTCAGGCCATGTAGCTTTATGCCTAGTCTTTTTTTTTTTTTTTTTTTTGGCTATTAACACCCTGACCATGGTCCAGGGAAACACAGCTTTCTACATACTCACCAGTGTTGTTTGTTACTATGAGATTCATCCTGAGGGTGAACATAATGACAAATTATTACACCTCAGTGCATACCAATGCCTTCAAGCCCCTTAAATTCTCAGGAGCCTCAAGAATCACTTTAGTGCTACAGGAAGAGTTAGTTATTTGGGGAAATCAGTTTGCCATCTGAATATTACTACTGGTTTAACCTTTTTGCGTCAGAGATGACAAGCCAGCAAGAAAGAGAGGGCTATTCCTGGGAAGGAGCACAAAATATTTTGAAAAAAAAAAAAAAAAACAACTGAAAATAGAATATCATTATTGGGAGGCATTATCAGTTCTAGAAAACACTGTTTCATCTGAAAATTTTCTACAAGCTTACACACTGCAGTTATAAATGTCTTAAACATACTCTTCGTATGTTTGTCTTATGTTTTTTTTTTCTTCTGTAGTGTTAATGGATAATCAGTGTAAAAGAGGGGTGGATCTCACCTTTAGGATATCTGAAAGTTACAGTTTATTGTCTGTTTTTAGCTCATATTCTGTGTACTTCTATAGGTACATGTATTGGACTGACTGGGGAGAAATCCCGAAAATTGAGCGAGCAGCTCTGGATGGTTCTGATCGAGTAGTGTTGGTTAACACTTCTCTTGGTTGGCCAAATGGTTTAGCCTTGGATTATGATGAAGGCAAAATATACTGGGGAGATGCCAAAACAGACAAAATTGAGGTTTGTTTCTTGCTTTTTCATTTTAAAACCAGTTTTATAATGGTTTTTGAATTAATGGTAATTTGATGCAGATATTCTTGCATCTCACTGGGGTGCTGGAGGTATCTTGCATAGAAATTTTATTCAACCTTTAGGATTCTAGGGATTGCGTATTTTCTTCCATCTAACCATAAAATTTCTGAGTTACACTGGAATGAGAAATGGGTATTCATATATTTCTAGTCTTAAAAGCTTATGTGAATGATTTTTCTCATTATGGGTAAAACCACTGCCTGAATTTCCTAGGGGCAGTTTGCACAAAGCAAATATTATATACGCTCTAGACTGAAAGAGCTGATAGTCGTTGTCAGGAAAACAAAGCCCATGCATGCATATATACTTTCTGTTGGTGATGGTGTTGGGGCAGGTGGTGGCATATATTAACTATTAATAAGATGGTTACATGCAAATGGTTTTGAAATTGATTTATGAGCTGTGTGGGAGAAAAATTAATTAGCCAAAGCTTGGGGGAAATATTTTCCAAATGATAGAACTAAGGGCAATCAGAATAGAATTATGGTGGAAACAACCACCATATGTGAATATGTGACTATTTTATCACATTGTTTTGTGAAGAGCACATATCCTTGATAATTGATTGTGAAGTCTAACTTTACAACTTTGAATTGCTAGAGGTCTTGTGAATCATATGCTTAAAACGGAGTTTTGATCACAATATTTCTTTGGAAAACACATGACTTCTCATTTAAGGAATAGCTTTGAATGGCTCTTCAAAGGCACAGCACACATCTCGCAATAGATAGATAATTTGGGCTCTAGAGCAGTTACTTTAGAAAGGTGATTCTTAGGAATGTCAGGGACTCTGAGGGAATAATGAGTTAAAGGGCCTTCCTTTAAGAATGGAATCTTGGAATAGAAAAAAATCCATTAGTATTCCACCAGGCTTAAATAGTGAAAACCATCTTCAACTCTTGCAGCTGGTTTCCATTAATAGAAAATTATGCATAGACTTGACTATATAAATTTTCTCCCTGCTGTTAGTGTTTCACTGCCCCCACCCCCTTTAAATCCAAGTTAGGTTTGAATCTAGCAGCTGGAGTGCAGTGCTAATGAGACAAAGGTTATGAGTTCACTTTTCAGACAGGCTATTAGCTTCACTTGGGTAGGCTTGAGTACAAATCTCACAACATTCCCATCCAGTTCACAAATGTGAATTGTTGATCAGCTGTGGACTATACATGAGTGTATAGGTATACTACTCTTAGAAAAATAGTTTAAGTCCATGTGTCCCAGAGGAATGTCTGCACATAAGGAAAGAGCACATAATTTACATCACAGAAGAACACGTGATTTATTATTTTATAGGGATTTTAAAAATTCTGTATTTGATCTTATCTTTCTTAGCTTACTATGACTGATTAGATTGTAAATAAAACATTTGTTTCTTTCTAGGAATTTTTCAAGTCTTATTTTCCCTAATGCAGGTCACTTTTAGCACTTCAGATATAGAAATTCATTCAAAATCACAAATAGTTCAGGAGGGATTCAGGTAGAGAAATGGGAATTTATGGAGGTTCTGAATGACAGTGCTTAAGAATAAAAATGAATACACATTATATAACAATATATAATATTCATTTTACAGGATTTATTTTCTTAGTTTGCAAGAAGTGCAGTAGGTCTTAAAATTAGTATTAGTTCTGACCTTTTGAGCTGTGTATATGTATATAAGTGGTGTCATTTGCTTTCTCACTTCCTTATTTCCTTCCTCCTTGACTTGTACCAGCATCCTTAAACTTACCTTTCAGATCTATTTCTCTTCTTCCAGGTTTACTGGAACACAGCTGCTATTTGTTCTTTGTCCCCCTTTTGACAGATTATTTGAGGTTAGTGATATATCTACTTCCACCAAATTACACACACAAAGACCTCCCCTCATTCTTTCCCCTGAGATTCTGATTAAGTTTCCCTAATTGAACATTCAGTGCTTTTGTAATTTTAATTACAATTACAGTGTAAAAAAAAATTCTTTTTACAGACACATCTGGGAAATAAAGAGAGCAGATATTGTTATCTGTTACCCTCAAATTTACGATATGTAAAATTGCTGGTATATGGCAAACTAAGGAAAGAGCACAGCTCTTCATATGGCATAACTGAGGGAGAAAAACTGTTAGTTTCCCTCTCTGAGACTAGTAGTGATTATAGGAGCAACTGTAACCACCAGCTTTTTCATTTTGCTTTATTCAGTAGTAGGTTGACTAAAACTTTTGCGAAGACACATAATTTTAAAAATGCTTCTTTTTCTAGGATTACTTGCTAGCCTCTTGTTATGTATCAGCTGATCCTCGGTGCTGATCTGACCCTAGTCTAGGTCACATGCTCCTTGCTACTCCCCTTCTCTTAAGAAAGCTTCTCCGCTTTTGTCATGCCCAAGAATGAAAGGTACTTTTTCTTGGGACTATAAGAAAATATTAAATTATGGTTGTAGTGGCCTTATTCTCTTCTGGAAGACTTAGAGTTTACTTGGGATATATGTTTCCAGTACATTTGGGAAGAAAAGATAGGTATTTGATAAATTATATAGCAGTGTGTAAGGCATAGTAAACTCTTGTGTTTTGAGTGGATCTTATGGGAAGAGCTTAAAATGTTCATTCGCTTATGCTCTCTGCTCCCTCAGTGGAGATTCCTTAGATCAGGTTCTCACTCACATTTTTTGGTAAGTGGTGATGTAACCAGATGCTGGATACTGGGGAGCTGGGTCTGAGGATTGGGGAAACCAGAGAAAATTAATGGGGAGCTCTGGGTTTCAGACTCGACTTCTGTTGTACAGAGTTGCAAGAAAGAATAAATAGGTTTACCTGAGGTTTATAACCAATTCCGCAGAGAGGGATGGTACATAGGGAATTGCTAATGATGTCACATTTTTTTAAAAAAAGACAGTCATCGTATTGGCTGGTGCTTTAATATAAGAATGTGTTTGTGAGGATATGTCTGATTTCCCTACTTTTCAACTGATAGTGACCACTTAACTGTAGGTGTTATTTAAAAGGTACTTCCTGGTACTTGTTTACGTTTCTTCATTATGCTGAAATCATTTCATCACCTTTTACATACAAGCTTCTAGTTTACTTGTCTGCACTGGGGTCCCCTCTACTCCGCACCCAAGTGTTACTATAGTGTTCTGGGGCTTCCTGATAATAAATACTAAAGCATTAGCAGAAAGGATCATTTTCTTTTTTCTGGTTGGGGAACATCAAACAAGCCTTTATTTCAACTTTATAAGACCCTGCAGTAGGCAGAAGCACATTGTGTCTTAACACTATTCTCATTTTTCTTGGTCCATTTTAAGTGCCAAAAACATTTGTTGTACTAAGGGCCTGCAGTACTGCTTACCAATAGTCAAGACATATCATAGATAATTTATAAGTTTAAAACATTTTCAGTTAATGCGTTTTCAGTCACTGGTTTTATTGAAAATAATAATATTGTCATAGCTGAAATTTTCTCACAGTTTATTTTCTCATTATATACTTTTTATTCATTTTTTTTCCCCTTTTCATTTCTGAGCTTATGCTGACAGATGCAGCAACACCTAGTGGTTGTAGGTAAAGAGAGAGATTTTTCTTGTTTACTTCAAGGACATGTAGAATTATTTCACATCTCTTTTATTGTAAATTTCCCTGTTTTAGAGAACAGTGTCCATAGGTAGTTTTGTCCAAATCTAGTTATACCTGGCACAATTTTGTTGGGAAACGGAAACAGAGATTATTAGAACCTTGAGTACCAAGACATTTTTGAATAAAGACTGTATTATTGTGTAGAATGTGTGCTGAAAACTTCGCATTTGGTGAATATTCTATTTCATATTCTAAGCCTGAAACTGCAGGGCTGTATTTTCCTCTCATGACAACTTCCTCTGTTTAATCAGTACTCTTATAAAGAAATTTGTTTCCCAAGTATTCAGATTTTTTTTTAAAGTAATTTCTTTGTCTGGCATCTTTAGCCTGTGTATTGTGAAAGTCTGTTAAAACACACAAGGACCCATTTATGATGGTTTTTCTTATTGTTTTTCCTAAGATTAATTCCTCCTTAAGAAATTATAATAATATAATCATCTGTTGTTGAGATAAAGCTCTCCTGAGTGTATGACAAGTACCAACAAGTTCTTCCTTTTGAATCTTTGCCAGTTTTATAACAGTGTTCCTTAAAATTGGTTTTACTTTTAGTTTTAGAGAAATGTTCAAGATAATGAACTTAAATACCTGAATCTTTGCCCATTCCTACTACTTTACCACACTATATGTATGTATATATGAATATATATTTTTCCCCACATCTTCTTGACATGTAATAATGGAAGAATGATTTTGATAAATTCCATTAATAGATTCCTCAGCTCAACAGAATACCTGGATTTGGGGCCTGTATTCACCGAGTTGTAAACATGGGCTATCCTGTTATATCATCTTGTTTCTGATTGGGGTGTATCTTATGATTATATCTATCTTTGAACCCGTATTTGAAGGTTACCTGTTGATGTACAATTCTAACAACATTATTTAACTTGTTATCATCTCTAGCAGCCAGAGTAGTACATCGTCCAGTTGTATGCTCTGTCATCTCATTATCTACTCTACTTTGTCTGGCTCTAAAAAAATTATTGCACATATTTATAATGAGAGAAACTTGCTTGATGATAGGTGTAATCATATTTTCCTGAACTGGCACAACAAACCCTGGAGCCTCACCAAACAAGATGCAGTTGCCTCACTTTGGAGTTAGTATAATTTTATCTATGTAAATTAGGATAATCTGTTCATTTGGTACTTAGAAAGTGTTTTAGTGACCAAGTTTGAACTTGCACTTGGATTATTTTTTAAATGTTCTGCTATTATACTTTTTCGCCTCCTGTTTTAGTATAAAACCATTTAATATGGGGGGAGCTGTTTTTAGTTACAGTCTGATTATTTTAGAAGTACCTTTTTTATTCCTTTGGTTTTTGTACCCCTGAAGTAAGAGTGCTGATTTCAGTGTCCTACTTTCTTGAGAAGAGAGGTCATCCTCTTTACAGTTTGTAACAGTGTTTAGTTTTTATCGAGGTAATCTCTAGATGTTTTATTGAAACATTTTATAATATTGGACCCTGACCTAGTTCTTGTTTGATTTTGCCATTTAACTCGGTGACTTTAGATAATTCACATCATCTCTGGTCTTTGTATTTTGGCCAATGAGGTCATTTGAACCAGGTGATCTTTAGGTTCCTTCCAGTTATAACATTTTCTGATGTTTTTTATATTAACTGCATGTCATAGGTTAAGAACAAATAAAACACTTTGCTTGGGAGAGTTGCTAAAAGGGAATCTATATTGAAGATGACATGACTGTTTTCTTTTTTTCTTTAAATTTTTCCTTATTTACTGTGCCTTTAATTCCTATCACCTAAAGAAAACTTGCCTGTTGGGGGTTCAATATCTTTAGTAACTCAGTTTTACTAATAGCGATGTCTGGTAAGCTATTCATTTAGATTTTGCGTTGACCTGTATGCAGGCTACTCCATTATTAACATGCATGGCTGGTTTAAATAAATGTTTAAAGCTGCTGTTTGAAGCTTGCCAAACATGTAAATGTTAATGGAGTACATGTAAAACATTATTTTTCAGGAGGTTATTTCCCTGTAGCTGGGAAACTATTATACTTTTAAAGGGGTCATAGAGCTTTTATTTTTACTGTTTTTAGAAGGTTTGGAGAGGGTAAAAAGTAATATAATGGCAAGGACCACAGGTTTGGGGCTTCTTCGGAGGGAATTTGCGAAACATAGAGCAGTGTTAACAATAACAAGTATTTTAACTTCTTGTTTCAACTTAATTTATCACCAGCTATTTAAGGATTCTGTGTAATAGTCATTGCTGAAGTTATCCATAACGAGCAAAGGATTCTCCTTCAATTTTTTTCCCACTTTAAGTGTAGCTTACAATTTTAAAATGTTGAGAATGTTATAATGCAGGCCCTGTAATTTTTTTGTTGAACTCTTAATAGATTTCCTAAACTCTTCATTCATTGTACTATGATTTGTTTTTTTGGTAGATTTGATCTGAAATAATAATCTGAGGGAAGGAGTTAGAATCCCTTTTATAGTGCTGAGATTTTCAATAGATTAGTATTTTGTTATTTCACTTATAATTTTGAGCTTCTGAGATCTGCCAGGCTTGTAGAGCTTGTAAGTAGGACTGAAATTAGAGGCTTTATGCTATTAATATAGCCCCTGTTCAGTTTTTTGTTTTTGTTGTTGATTGATTGATTTTTTTTTACAGTTCTGTAAGTTTTAATAAGTGCATAGAGTCATGTAACCACCACCACAATTAAGATACAGAACATTTCCATCAATCACAAAAACTGCCTTGTGCTGCCCCTTTATTTTCAACTCCCCACGGCCACTCTCCGGCAACCTCTGCACCTAGATTTGCATAAATGGAATCATACAGTATGTTGCCTTATAAGTATGGCTTCTTTCACTTAGCTTTAGACATTTAAAAAGTTAAATGTTCATTTATTTTCGATTTTAGATTGATTTATGACTTGGTCTTTATGTCTGGTTGAGATTTATAACACTACTATTGTGTTTTAGTTGCAGTGTTATTCTTAAAATATGGAAAAAAAATCCCAAACCCTTCTCTGCCACAATAGATTTCATTAGTCTACAGATAGTAAGCAAACAGAGTTCCATGGGTTTTCAAAGTGTTGTTGTCTTTGGGAAAAAAGCCATGTTCAGATGGTTTAGACATTATCAGATGGTTTCTAGATAGTGTCATATACTTACACAAACATTTGTTCTTTCTATCCCAGGTTTCTCTTCCCAGAATTCAGCACTGTTTGTTGCTTTTTGATTAGTTAGCTTCTTTTATTTGTCAGAGGTCATAGAACTTGCTATTTATGAAGAAAACAATGGAATTCAAGTTTCCTGATTCCTAATACAGTACTTTTTGTGTTGAGTTCTGCTGCCTCTTTTTTAGACTGTTCATTTTGAAATAATTTCAGACTTCAACAAAAAATTTGCAAGAGTAATAAAACTTTCACCCAGGTTCATTTTACGTACTCATAGAATAGTGATCAACACCAGGAAGTTAACACTGATACCATTTCCATTATTCCTGTTATATTAATTGGAATTCTCCCATAAGGAAGAGGTGTCCCCTTTCCTATTTATTCAATTATTCATATATATATGTATGCACATATATATGTATATATATGAGCCCATGGATGTTCAGTTTATTCTACAGGCTATATTTCATTATCATCATTATATCGTTGCAAAAATTGTTGCAGAATTGGCATTAGGAGCACCTTCAAGGTGATTCCGTGTCCTTTTGACGTGCCTCCATCTTTTTTTTTTTTTTTTTTTTTTAATTGTGGTGAAAAACACATAACGTAAAACCTACCATCTTAACCATTTTTAAGTGTACAGTGGTGCTAATTATATGCACATTGTTCTGCAAGATCTGTAGAACTTTTTCACCTTGCAAAATTGAATCTCCATTCCTATTGAACAACTGCTTCCCCACCAGCCCCTGGCAACTGCCATTTTACTTTCTGTTTCTAAGAGTTTGATTACTTTAGATACCTCATATAAGTGGAATCATGCAGTATTATCTTTTTGTGACTGGCTTTATTTCATTTAGCATATGTCCTCAGGGTTCATCCGTGTTGTGGTCTGTGACAGGATTCCCGTCTTTTTTAAGGCTGAATAATATTCCATTGTATATATATACCATATTTTCTCTATCCGTTCATCTGTTGATGGACATTTAAGTTGGTTCTACCTCTTGGCCATTGTGCATACTGCTGCAGTGAACATGAGTGTGCAGATATCTCTTTGGGATCCTGTTTTCAGTTCTTTTGGATATGTACCAGAAGTAGGACTGCTGAATCATATGGTAATTTAATTTTAATTTTGTAAGGAGCCCCCGTCATTTTTAAAACACTTTTTGGAACAACAGCATATTCCAGCTTTCTCTTATTTCCCATGCCAAGGAGCCATGGTTCTTTTTAATGAAGGATAGTATTTAAAAACCAATATCTGGGCATAAGGCGTGCTCATTGGTACTTGAGTAATTTGTTTTAATACTAAGATGTTAGAGGTGATTTTTTTTTTTTTCCTACTAAGACTCCAAATATATGTTAGTTGTGCTTGAAAAGAATGAGAGGAAAGGGAGCATCTTCCCCTTGTTAATATGCTAATGTGTTTCCCTTAGGGTTTGTTAAAGGCTCCAGGACAGTGGGGTTCTCACAAGTGTCTCATGAAGCATTTGAGTATTGACTAAGGTGGTGTTGGTTTTCATCATAGTGATACCTTCAGATGAAAATCTGTTCTCAATTTTATAGTTTTCCTGAGTAATTCATGTTTTAGAATGCTTTGGTCACAATAGCAATTCGTAGCTCTGTCTGTAAAAGAGCATAGTAACTGCAAATGTTTAATATTCTAAGCACGGCTCCTTGAAGAAATATTACGAAACTACCTAGTGCAAGTTTGATACTTTTTCTTTCCATATTAAAAATCACTTGTATTTACTCAGACATAATATGTCTTGAAGTAGGTTAAAAGGCTTTACATGCAGCACCGAATTTGCCCTTACTGCTCTCTTAAACAGGAGCATGGCATCCCTTTGCTTCCCCTACTGAGTGCAAAGCATTTCTCTTTCCTTCTCACCCCGGTGAGATTCTGCATGACTGAAATGTTATTTCCCATCGATATAGTTTTCAAAAATGCCATTTCTGTGAAATTATACTTTATAACCTATGAAGTATATGAATCAGCCCCCAACGATACCTATTTGTCTCTCATATATATATATATATATATATATAAACTTCTAATTTACTACTTGTTTTGGATATTGGCTGGAACAGTGTAAGAGGAATGGTTCATTTGCATTTCTTTCTTGGAACTTGATAGCATTCTCCGTTCATTTTATGGTGGGTGCCTGGTTGTCCTGTTGTCATCTATCTCTTGAACATGTCCAGTCAAGTGAATTTGCATAGCAGCAACTTTGGTAGTAGACTGGCTGCATTCCAGGATTTCATGGGTAATCCTGTCTTGACATTTAATGGCCTGATGAAACTGCTCAAAAAAACCGGATGTGATGTCTGCAGAAGGTTTGCCATTACCTCCTCTCTGTGAAGATAATGTTCTGGTTAACCCACATCTGTTTCCTGTTGTAGCCCATATGCTCAGTGTGGTTTGCAATATTTGGGAATGCCTCGGAATGTTAAATCCATACCACAATGTGGTTGAAGCAGCTGAAACCACTGGAGACTCTGGTTCAGATTTGGAGGTAGATTTTAGAAGTGACAGAAGCCTAATTTCAGTTTAATTAAACCACTCTGAGGTAATATGGTGAAACACACCCTCAAGAAGACTTAATTAGTGTTGGCTCAACTTTTAAAGCATAAGGGTTATCTTTTGGAATGGCCTAAAATGGTGCATTTGTTCTGGATTCAGAATGTACAAGCAAGCTTTTACCAGGATTTGGGTTGTTATTTTAAACATAAAGGGGCTTAAAACTGTATTTACAAACCTAGTAACCTGTCCAAAACTGTTACTCCTTGGGTATGAGAAATGTAACAGTAATTTTCTTTGAGACAAAGCAACATGTTCTTGTTTCTCTATGTTGCTTCTGCCCAGTAGAGAGATTGTGCGGCTGATAAAAGAGAAGCATTTAGGGCAGAAGCCAATTTTCTAAGAAGTGTCAACTCTGCAAAAGTAATGGAAGGAAACACATTTCAGAAAGTAATCAGACTCTGTATAAAGGGAAATATGTAGTTCTTTAGAAGTAAAGTCTCACAATCAGATTTTGTTTAAGCTTTTGATCCCTTAATCTCTTCAGAGGATTCTTATAAATTGCTTCCTACATCATATGAACAACAAAAATGATAACAGCATTTATTACTAACAACTATTATTATTATTCAAGTGCCCTTGGACTTTTTCCTTATCTTTCCTCCCTTCATTTTTTTTTTTTTTTAATTATGGAAAATTTCAGACACATAGTAAAGCAGAGTAAAGATACTCAGGAACTACCCAGCTTCAACCATTATCTGTCAATCTAGAATGCTCTTAAGGGGAGAGCCAAGGAGATGGCAGATAGGGATTCTCGTATTAATATAAATGTGATTTTAATACTTTTATTTTGAGATAACCTAAAAGAAATGAAAGAATCGGGCCTTTGTCCTTACTCTTACAAATCTCAGCTAGTACTTTGAAATGTAAACTTACAAATGTGATAAAAGATGAAAAAAGTAGAGTTTTATTAGTTCTTTTCATGAGAAATCAGTTTTTGAAGTAATTTTAACCCATATTAGAATTAAGTATAGTATAGCTGGGGAGGGAGGAAAGACGAAATGGAAGACATTTGTTTGTGGCTTTACTGAGCCTGATGAGTCTAGGGCAGCCCTGAAGGTGTCAGGTTTGAGAGGGGACAGAGATCTAATCTAAAACAGGAGTAAATTAATTTTGTTGTGGGCTGTAGAGTCACCACCATGAAATTCTAATCCTGTGCGGTCCACTAGGGTAGCCAGTAACCACGTATGTCTATGGAGCACCTAAAATGTGGCTACTCTGAATTGAGATGCTTGAAGTGTAAAATGCATACTAAGAAGACCTAGTAAGAAAAAACATAAAATCTCGTTAATAAATTTTTAAAGAGTGATTACATGCTGAAATAAAATATTTTGGATATATATGAATAGATTAAATATATTATTAAAATTACTTTCACCTGGTTTTTTTTTTAAACTTTAAAAAATCTGGCTCCTAGAAAATTTTAAATTACACACATGACTCACATTTGTAACTTGTATTTCTTTTGGGCAGCACTGTTCTAGACCCAACCCTGTTGTAAAAAGCTACAACAGTCAAGAATGGGAAGATAGGGAATTAAGGGAAGCAGTGTGCTTACAAATTTACATTTAAAGTATCTTAGCATATCTTAATTACATTGTTTAATTTGAAATAGATATGATATATCTAGCTTTAGTGTGCACTTTATTTACTCCACTACCCACCCCCACCCCCCAAAAAAAACATTTTTAGTTTTTGCCTTTAAAGTGAGAGAACAAGGAATAGCTAGCTGGAAGGGTCTAATACTCTAGTGTGCAAAGCTATAAAATCCATAGCTGTGGCTTTTAGGGAACTATATTTCAGTTCTTGGACTCTGTGCTATTCTAAAGATCTTCTTAAGACCTTCATTATCATTTGTTGTTGTTTTGCCAGATGTTGCTAAAAATTACCTTATCTTTTTAACATGTCCTTTGCTTGTTTTTCTTCTTCCTGAGACCCTTGCTTGCACTTAGAGCAGCATTAACACTGATCCAAGCCCCAGTTTTGTCAGGGGACCAGAGTGAAGATCACCAAAGCATTCCTAACCTACAATCCTTTATGTGCAATTCTGAAATCCAAAAAGCTCTCGAAACGGAAAGTTATTTTTATTAATTCAGTTGGTAGAGAGTCTGGCTTGAGGGACTTCCCTGGCGGTCCAGGCAGGGGGTGCGGGTTCCATCCCTGGTGCGGGAGCCCAAGCAAACCAAAACACAAAATGGAAGCAGTATTGTAACAAATTCAATAAAGACTTTAAAAATGGTACACATCAAAAAACACTTAAAAAAAAAAAAAAGAGTCTGACTTGAAGCAGTGTAAGACTAATTGTAGTCTCTATTTATCCCCCTTTGTGGGAATATGTATATGTCTTGCTGCAAAAATATTATCATGCTAGGCAATGAAGTGCTGTCCTGGACCCAGGTAGAGGTGATACGACATGTGCATTGTGTTAGCCTTTCGGTATTTCAAAGAAGTCCAAATTCTAAAATAGAGCTAGCCCAGAGACTTTCAGAAAGGGGATTTTTGGACCTCTATTATCATCCCATAGAAATTGAAAATATTTTATTAACCATAATTCTGTATTTAAGATATTTATCTTTAGCGCAATCTGGACACAGTGATAGAGGTAAATGAGGTCTTCCTGAAATACAGCTTTGTTATGTCACTCTCCTTAAAGTGCTTTCAGAAGTTTCTTGTTTTCTATAGTTTTTCTTACCTGGGATTTCATACCTCCTATAGGGTGCTGTCTCTGAGTCCCTTTTGTATTCTTTCTACCTCAATGCGTCTCTTTCAAAGTCAGTCAAACAAGACATCCTTGACTGTGTCTTAACGTATGTTACTTCTTTTATTCTGAAAAATCATTTTCTCTTTTTCTTTGTCAAAATTCTTCTAATTCTTGAAGGTGGATTTGAACTCCTGCTCCTTCCTGAAGTTTTTCCTGATTAGCTGTAGGCCAGAGAAGGGTGTATGTGTATGGTTTTAATGTAAATTTAGTTTACTTCCTCAACCAGATTGTAATCCCTTAGCTAGAAGAGGCCCTGTTGTAAACTTCTTAGCATTCATCATGCTTTTCATGTGATTTGCATTTAGTAGATATGTTTATTAATGTTGTTTGATTTGGGGTGGGGAGTGGAGTTGAGGGTCTGGTAGAGCAGCAAAAAGTATATTCCAATCAAATTGTCAAACTGCTCCATTTTGTGTACTGTTTTAGTTACTGTGCGTCTAAGTAGCATAAGCAAACAATAAAAATGGGGGTTGGAAATGGGAATAAGGCTGCAGCCCTGCAGTTTTCCACTAGTTGCCAGGATACAGAAAGGTCTGTGTTGTTTTTATTCAGCTTAAAACTGTGTGGTTGTTTGGTCCTTTACTTCCACATATCCTTTTATGTTTATGTATTAATTTTTATTTTGAAGCACTATATTTTACTAAATTAATTAAATATAGCCATTTAAATATAGCTGTTTACTTTTAGGGACTAAAGCATTTTACTAAAACAATAAAAGGCAAGAACCAGCATTCACTGAGCATCTACTAATCTGATACTGTGCTATATAAGTAAACATTCTTTTCTTTAATTCTTAAATAATTCAGTAATGTAAGTGCTCTCTCCCTATTTTACATGTGAGAAATTTCCTTAAGGGTATCTAGTGAGTGATAGAGCTTATATTTAAAATCCAAATCTGTCTAATTCTGCCAGAGTATTGTTTGCTAATCATAAGAGATTTTTAGAGAGGAGAAGAATGAAGAATATATGCTAAATAAGAAAATGCTGAGTTGTGTAAACCAGAAGAATCTTTTGGATTATCTTTTTGTTATTTTTCTCACTGTGGTTTTCAGTTTAATTCTTTGCCCATTATCTAAATTCATAGCTAATCAGCTATCTTTGTTTAAGCTGTTAATGTCTCAAAATGAACAAACAAGAATGTTGCAGGACACATAACTGATGAAAGAGGAGAGTTGGTTGATCCTGTAATGTTTTTGAAGTAGAAATTTAGATTTTATTTTTAAAAAGTTCAGTATTAGGCAACTAGTGTATGCTTTTAGATCAGCAAATAAATTTTAATAGGAAGGCCAATATTGGAGCATAGTAATCAGCAAAATTAGTATTAATTTATTAAATGTAAGATAATAATTGATTTAAGATAATACTGAAACGAGGAATAAGGTAAAAGCAGACACGTTTTACTATACCATACACTTGTAAGAGAGTATTATTTTAGAGTTCTGTAATACAGAATGTTTAGCACTCTGTGTTAGATGCTCTCTGATAGGATGATGAACTCCTCCCCCTAATGGAGAAGATAGGTTTCCTGTTAAGTATCTGACATTTTAGATGAGGTAGCAGTAGATTTTCTGGGAGATGCAGTGGGAAATATTGCAGTAGAAACTGATGAGACTTTAGACTAGAACTTTACATCTTTGTAATTTTTCTGCATAAGGTAATATTAAAGACTTAAGACTTGATGGGCTTGTTGAAAGGTGTTTTATAGACAGAGAACAACTCAGGAAATCTTGGAACATATCTAGCCAGGTTTGAAAAAGGAAAGAGGAACCAGTGAGATGAAGAGATAGAAAGCAGACTGTGCACAAGAGCACAAGAGCAGAGAAGAACTGGAAAGTAGTCACTGATCATTTTCAGTAGTCATTTGAGCGAGTCACAGATTGTCAGCCAGTTGTAGGGAGGTAAGGGAATGAATGGTAAGAGGTGGAGGCAGCGGCTACAGATCATTCAAAGAACATGGCAGCAAAAACAGAATCATTCAGCTTTTAAACAGTGTCTTTCTAAAATGGTGGAAACTGTGTTAAAGGCAGAAAAGAAGGACCTTATGGAGAGGGAGAAATTGGAGATCCTGGGAAGGAAGGACATAGTATTGGGAGGAAATTTTTGCAAGGAGGGTAGAGGAAGATACCAGAGTCAAGAAAGAATCTCCATATTAGGGTGGAGGCAAAAGGACAGAGTTTTAAAGTAAGCTTCTCCTACCTAAAATAATGACTATTCTAAATTATGTCTAATGAAGGAAAGATTTTCACCCTGATCAGAGTTTCCGGGCAGTAATAAAATGGGGCCAGAAATTCTTTCTTGGAGCTCTGCTTTTACGAGGGATCAGGAATGTATCCATTCTCTAAAAGTAGGCAGTAGTATGCATTTTTACATGGATTTAAAATTTGGGCAAGAATACCTTTCATTCATTCACATGGCTAAGCTAGGATCTAAGGATAAGAACTGTTTTATAAATTTTTATTCCCATTTTTAAGAAGGTTTCTTGACTGTCATAGGTCTTAGGAAACCTGTCTCCTTTTAAAGGTTTTTTAAAAAAAAAAAAAAATTTTATTTATTTATTTATGGCTGCATTGGGTCTTTGTTGTTAGGCGTGGGCTTTCTCTAGTTGCAGCGAGCTGGGGCTACGCTGCATTGCGGTGCGTGAGCTTCTCATTGTGGTGGCTTCTCTTGTTGCGGAGCACGGGCTCTAGGCTCACGGGCTCAGTAGTTGTGGCTTGCAGGCTCAGTAGTTGTGGCGCACGGGCTTAGTTGCTCTGCAGCATGTGGGATCCTCCCGGACCAGGGCTTGAACCCGTGTCCCCTGCATTGGCAGGCGGATTCTTAACCACTGTGCCACCAGGGAAGTCCCTCCTTTTAAAAATTATTTAACAAGTATTTATTGAGTTCTCTGCCAGGCTCTTTAATAGTAGCTGTGAAAGACATAAATAGATGAATTAGGGTCCTGCTATTCTAGAGATCACATCCTAGTTATATATGAAAACATTATCGACCTTTTTTCTCTGCTTAGTCATCTTACTCTTAAACACCAAAGTAATTTTAAGATAAACCGTAGACATCATAAAATATATCCAGGAATGGTCTGTTGCAAGAAAATACGTAAAAAATCCAAACTCATGTCTCAAGGAGAAATTACTAACTTTAAAAAGTATGTAATGTTAGGAGTTGGAGTAGTATTTAATTCTCTTTAACTATGTTTTTGACTTTTAAAAAACATTGTATTTAAATATAGATTTATTCATTTGGCTTAATAGAAGTCCCCTTGTATCTAATATGAACAGATAAACATCCAACTAATATAATCTCTCTTCCATCAGATATAAATCAAATATTTATTGATATTTGCAAGTGAAGATACAAGAATATAGCACAACTTTGCTCAATTTTTAAGTATTTTGTTTCCAAGGTTTGGATGTTTGGGGAAGGTCAGCAAGTGTTTTAAAATTTTTAGAGAGGAGAGATAAAGATATTTGCTTGTCATTCCATCTAGGCATCACAGTATTGACTTACATGGAATATAATTTATGAATAAAAAATTAATACTTGTATAAGATTATGCCTGATACTTCTTTTTAGGTGGGTGTTTGCATGTACATGTTATTAGTAACAGAATAACATTTCTGAAGGCTGATTTGCCTGGTACACAGGCCACTTTAAATGATAGAAATGTTCTCAGATGAGGACTTGGAAGTTGGTGCTTTAGAATACTTCCTCTGTCTTTTAGAACAGAAGATTAGTACATGTTTCTGTAATGTCAGAGACAGATAAGACGCCTTTGCCACTTCTAGGGAAATTGCTGATGTTTATAATGAAAATGTCAGAATGAATTTAATAATGTTGCTATAGCAGGGGTCGCCAACCCCCGGGCCACGGACCAATAGTGGTCTGTGGTCTGTTAGGAACCGGGCTGCACAGTAGGAGGTGAGCCGAGCGAAGCTCCATCTGTATTTACAGCTGCTCCCCATTGGTCGTATTACTGCCTGAGCTCCGCCTCCTGTCAGATCAGCGGCGGCATTAGATTCTCATAGGAGCGCGAACCCTACTGTGAACTGCGCATGTGAGGGCTCTAGGTCGCAAATACAGATTATCATTAGCAGAGAGGTTTGACTACACAGAGACCGTAATAAATCAATTGCTTGCAGACTCATATCAAAACCCTGTCAGTGAGTGGCAAGTGAAAACCAGCTCAGGGCTCCCACTGATTCTGCATTATGGTGAGCTGTATAATTATTTCCTTATATATTTCATATTATATTACAATGTAATAGTATTAGAAATAAAGAGCACAGTAAATGTAATGTGCTTGAATCATCCTGAAACCATCCTCCTCCACCCGGTCTGTGGAAAAATTGTCTTCCACGAAACTGGTCCCTGGTGCCAGAAAGGTTGGGGACTGTAGGGTAGTTGGAAAGAGCTGATACATCCTAGTTACTTGAAACTTAGTTGCAGAGAGAGTATCTAGAGTGTTTGGTTTTTTTTTTTAATTTTTTAAACAAAAACAATGAAATAAAAAATACACTAAATAAAGGAGTCCTAAAAAAGACATCAACTCTGTTTACAAGCTGTGTAACCTTATTTGAATCTTAGTTTCCTTAGATGTCAAACAGGCAAAACTCTCAGGATAAAATATGTTATAAAGCACAATACGTAATAAAATAATATGTGCAGAGGTACACTATTATTTGGAAACAAACGTACAAGCAAACTTAAGGTGATACTATTGTACTTTTAATTTTTACACAGTCATTCAATAGAGGAGGTGCATACTAAATCTAATGTTGCCAGAATTTTCAGAAGGAAGGGTAATAAAAGACTGGAGAAATAGAGGTAAAATATGAGCCTACATTGAGTCTTTGAAATCATTCTCATTAAATGAACATGTTGTCATTTTGTGAAAGCATTGTAATAGGAGTAACTAAGATGACACTTGGATCTTGATGTAGGCACAGTTGGTTTTGTCATTTTTACATACATTTGAAGAAGTAAGTACACATCTTTTCCTCTTCCTTCTCTTTAAACTTAAACTTGAAGGTTATGAATACCGATGGGACTGGGAGACGAGTGCTAGTGGAAGACAAAATTCCCCACATATTTGGGTTTACTTTGTTGGGTGACTATGTTTACTGGACTGACTGGCAGAGGCGTAGCATCGAAAGAGTACACAAACGAAGTGCAGAGCGGGAAATCATCATAGACCAGCTCCCTGACCTCATGGGCCTGAAGGCCACAAATGTTCATCGAATCATTGGTAAGTAATTGCACGATTCTCTTAGAGATTGAACCAGGAATGAGAAAAGATGGAGACAGTCAGCAGCTTGTAAAGTCAGTAGTGTAAATTGTTGATGTTTTGAGGGGATATACATAAATTCTTTGTGGTACAAGTACGTTGTTCTCAAAGTCTGATACCTTTTACATCATATCCCATGGTGTCTTATGGTGGCTAAGGAAGACAGTGAACAGCTTTTAGACAATTATCTTCTTTCTCAGGGACTATCATTCCATTTCTTTCCACCTCCCTACTGTCAAACCCTAAATGTAAGAACCAGAGAAATTAAATAAATGTCCCAGGGAAAATACTCCAAATCACTTTCTTCTTTTGGTTCCTGCAACCTCCAAACATATTTTCAGCATATCACCAAGTCCAGTGATATTTGGGGATGACCTAGTGCTGGGCACCATGTAGATGGTCCATGAGTAATTTTGGAATCGAGAACTTTCTTTAAAGTTGTTTACCCGGAAACAAATGAGAACTTTAAGTTATCAGATTGATTGGCAGGAATAGACCTTTTAAATGTTGGCTTAGTACTCTGGCTACATAGTTTGAGTCAAAGGGCTAAACTTAACACACACACACACCCCTTCATGAAAAGAATTTCTGTTATATGAATAATGCAGTTTACTTAAAGTTTACTGTGGGTACAAAGGAAAGTATTTTTGTCATACCTTTATTCACAGTTGATCAGCACAAGAGTTTTGACCTGCTCCGTTTTCAGCCTGGGCCAGTTCACCACTCCTTAAGCAACCTGGTAGTCCCCACTCCTGGGAGGTCACCATACTGATGCCAGCTTAATCGGATACCCAGTCAGCATAGAGCATTACCGGTCAGAACTCCTGGGCTCAAGCCATCCTGCTTGCAAGCAGCTGGGACTATAGGCCTGCACACCTGTGCCTAGCCTTTTATTCCCTATTAATCCTCATAGTGCATGTTTATGAGATTAGAACTGAAACTCCAGGTTTGGGAGCAAATATAATCCTCGGTCTTTGTGAAACAAATGCTTAGTCATTTTAAATTGAAAATGTGTTGGTTGTGTCAATGCGTGTGTCCTTCTGTGCCCTTTTATAATTTTAGGTTCCAACCCCTGCGCTGAGGAGAATGGGGGATGCAGCCATCTCTGCCTCTATAGACCTCAGGGCCTTCGCTGTGCCTGCCCCATTGGCTTTGAACTCATCAGTGACATGAAGACCTGCATTGTCCCAGAGGCTTTCCTTTTGTTTTCACGGAGAGCAGATATCAGGAGAATTTCTTTGGAAACTAACAATAATAACGTGGCCATCCCGCTCACTGGTGTCAAAGAAGCTTCTGCTTTGGATTTTGATGTGACAGACAACCGAATATACTGGACTGACATATCACTCAAGGTTAGCAAAAGAACTGGAATATTAAAACTGGGGGCTAAAAGGGAGAGCGTCTAGAATTTGAGTCTTCGTGCTATTATCAGCTTTCCTCATTACTTAATAGGCAGAGTACAACAAAAACACTTAACTTTTTAAAGGAAGTCGAGGGAAAGGCCCATTCAGTATTTTATTAAGTATCTTTTAGTGCAAGATACTTTGCTTGAGTGTTCTAAATCTGCAAGACATAATCTTCCTCTACTTTGTTCTGTTTGAATATAGTGAGTGACATTTTCTTCAGTTAGAGAGTAAGCAATTGTATGCTTCATATATAAATGGCTTATAGAGACTTGACTCTTAATTTATTAAAAAAAAATTTTGGGGCGCCTGACTGAGGTAGAAAATGCCAATTATGAGTTATAGCATACCTTTTTTTCCCCCCCTAGAATAAATATTGAAAAGCACACTGAGTCAATAAGGAGGAGCTCTTAACCAGAAAATCTGGAGAATAAGCTTTCCTTCTTCCAGATTGTTTTGGACTTGTTTTAGATAACTTGCGTAAAATTTTGTCTCATGTGCAAAAATCATGGAATGTTAGAGCCGGAGTTGGATTCTAATGGTGTTCAGTAAAATCTGTTAAATGAGTGAATAAATGCTTTCTCTTGGCTTTTATTATGTGGGCTTGTAAGTTTCCTCATCTTGAAAATAGCGATAATGTCTATCTTGCAGGGCTGTTGTGAGGATTAAATGAGAAAATATATGTACACAAGGTACTTAGGATAGTACTTGCCAAGAAGTAGCCGCTATTATTAATAGCTTGAATTATGGCGATTTTAATTTTTAGGGGATTCAAAGCTACAGTGGTAATGGTATGATAATAGTCATATGCGCTTCTATAAGGTATCAATATAAGTTTGTTGAGATCTTCAGTTGACACAATGGCATGGCCTACTCTCAAGTACCTTCAGGAAGCTGACTACCAGTTAAAAGTCTACAACATTCTGGTCACATCTTTTTCACTTGATTACTAATAAATTTTACAAGAATAGTCATTCCACTGTTTTACTAGAATACATTTCTGGTCCTTAAAAATTTCAAAACTTTCTCCCTGAATTGGCAATAAAACTTGAGGTCACAGTTGCATTTATTAGAGATTGACATCATTTTTTTTTTCTTTGCTCATAAAATATGTGAATTGTATTGAGAAACTATGCCTCTGGCTCTTCTGGATCCTCCCACCCAACGAAAACCAAACCATACCTTCCTTCTGGATAGTGTTTTGTACTTAAGCCCTGTGACTTTTTTGTTAATCTTATTTTTGCAGACCATCAGCAGAGCCTTTATGAATGGCAGTGCACTGGAACATGTGGTAGAATTTGGCTTAGATTATCCAGAAGGCATGGCAGTAGACTGGCTTGGGAAGAACTTGTACTGGGCAGACACAGGAACAAATCGAATTGAGGTATCAAAGTTGGACGGGCAGCACCGACAAGTTTTGGTGTGGAAAGACCTAGATAGTCCCAGAGCTCTTGCATTGGACCCCGCTGAAGGGTAAACAGCTTTTTGTATGCATTCTTTGCAACTGCATTGCTCATGGCCAAGTTATGGATTATATTCTTGATGTCTTAAGTAATGCCTTTAGGAATTTGAGAAGTCAACCATAGACAGGCTTTATCTTAAAACCATTAGTTGAGATTTCACTGATTTAGAATTAATAATAATTTGCTAAATTTGACTTTTGTCATCATTAACATTGGGTGAAAAAGATTAGTGAAATGGATTAATAATTAAATATTAATGATCATACTTATATACTAAGTAGACAGCCTTTTTAAAGGTGTCATCAAGTCTGTATTTGCTTGCACTCTCTCCCAGGTTACGCCAGATTCCAAACCTATGAAAGTAAACCCACTGAAATAATGTGTGCTAGGAAATAACTGCATTTTACAAGCTCCATTCTAGAATGTTTGTTAATTCAAAAATGGACAATTAGTTTGATTATTATTATAAACTTGGGGAAACTTTGATAGTAAACAGTGAACTTTCTGATAAATAAACTATTTATTTACAACGTGACATGTTTTTCAACGGTAGATGATCCTTCTTACATGATTTAGCAAGTTTTAAAAAGCCAGCATCTAAGAAATCTGAAATTCGAAGAATAACTCCATTTTAAAAAGCAGAAGTTAACAATGTGAACATACAAACATATTTACTATAGCCGTAATGAAAAATAGTTTCCCTGAATCAGTCAGTTCCATGGTTAGCTTGTTAGCCATGTAGTTAAGAAGGTCATACTGAAAGCACCCTCTCTGTGCTGACATGTTGTGATTGGGTTATGGTGATTTTTATTCTAAACATTAGTTACCAGGCAGATATATTTAGTAGTTGGGACGAAGGTCTCTAGTTTATGTGGCTGCTGGCAACTGTGAAATTTCTCCCACAGTTGTTTTCTCTTGGGCTCTTGGGGTGTGCACGTGCCTGTCAGCTGACAAGTACAAATGCAAACAAAGACCGAGACAACTTCAGTTTTCAGAAAAGCGTGTTCATACATTGCTACCAAATCAACCATCAGCTAACAGGCTCATGAGTGAATGTCTCCCATGGGTATTTGATGAGACCTGGCATGTGGAGAACATTCCTAGTCCCAGTATTCAGAGTGTCTTGAAACTAGCACAACTAGTTCAGCTGAAAGGGCATTTGGCTAAGGATTAGCTTCTAGTTCTAGCTCTGCCATATGACTGGCTTGAAGACGTTAGACAAATCAGTCACACTTTTAGTGCCTTGGCCTCCTCATGTGTAAAAAGCCTATACTGTTGGGCCGCTCTAAGGTTAAGGTGGAAAACTCAAAAGAATACAATAAAGGCAAAAGAGTGTTCTAAAATTTCACAGGGGTTGTAGTAATAGCGTTCACTGACCAGCTGACACATTAAGGGGTGGTTCGTTGCTCTTACACGTAGCAGTATGTTACCTTGGACCATGTGACCAAATACATTTTCAAACTTTGCTTTTAAATTTCAGTTAAAGGCTCTTAATTTTTACCCTTGATGTACTACTGCTGCAACTTGGTTTGGGGGAGAGTTGATGACACAAATTGAAAAGAAGTTTAAAAATTAAAAAATTCGAATTACTTGTATTCAGAAATACATGTATTTTGTTCTGAAGTGAATCAGGTTCTGAGACCAGAGCTTTAATTCTTTCCTAACTTCTTGAATATTAGTTTTATAAATGCAAGTGCTGCAATAAGGAAATCATTGGTTTGTTTCCAGTTCCTAGGTTTTGGATGGAACAGATTCATTGGAAAGACTAAGGAAAGCTGACTCACTTCCTTTTTAGGATATGAGAAAAAATATTTAGTTGAGGCTGCCAATATTCTTGAAAAAAATTATAGCTATGATTTTGCTTTACCAATTTCCTTGACTTAATGTATATTTTCTTTAAATTCATTTAGTTACTATGCATGAATATGAGCCTTTCTCCCAAATAGTCAAAAATGAAATGTTAAATGTCCACTGTTTTGAATTTAGATTTATGTATTGGACTGAATGGGGTGGAAAGCCTAAGATAGACAGAGCTGCCATGGATGGAAGTGAACGTACTACATTAGTTCCAAATGTGGGGCGAGCAAATGGCCTAACTATTGATTATGCTAAAAGGAGGCTTTATTGGACAGACCTGGACACCAACTTAATAGAATCTTCAAATATGCTTGGTAAGCTGTACTCCTTTTTGTTCAGACAGATAGTATATAATCCTTTCTGTGCAAAACTCAGTGGCTGTTATTTACCATAGGTTAGATACTATTAATAAAACTTCATATGAATGTCTAGGTTCTTCCTCTGTCTCACACTGTATCCTATTTATTAATAGTGGGCCAAATACTTGGATTCATATCTCTTTAATATGTGGAAATTTCATTACTGTTGGGCTTATTATGGAATTTATAACACCCTGGATATTCCTGAAGTGACTTTTTGTACCAATAAAATACAATATATGCATTTCCATCTTTTTATGGAAGGAAAAATAGTTGAACTATAGACCTTTACGGAGGGAAAATAAGACCACAATCAAAATAGACCATTTACAGGAGTTTAAACAAACTCAGTGATTTGTAGCAAGAATGTTAGTTTGAGGCATGGGGTCAGACTGCAGGTGGGTTGATTTCAGAGGACCAGTCTGGTTTAAGAATTGCTTTTAAAGGAATTTTTCTGTTTTAAATTGCTTACAAAAGTAATGTTTTATATGTTAACATTTTATTTTATTTTTGCCAACAAGACTCTTACATTCTCACATACTTCATCTCTCTGCTTCTCCCCTTTCTACTACCTTTCTGAAAACAGGACTCAACCGTGAGGTTATAGCAGATGACTTGCCTCATCCTTTTGGCTTAACTCAGTACCAAGATTACATCTACTGGACGGACTGGAGCCGACGCAGCATCGAGCGTGCCAACAAAACCAGTGGCCAAAACCGCACCATCATTCAGGGCCATTTGGATTATGTGATGGACATCCTCGTGTTTCACTCCTCTCGGCAGGCAGGGTGGAATGAGTGTGCTTCCAGCAATGGGCACTGCTCCCACCTCTGCTTGGCAGTGCCAGTTGGAGGTTTTGTTTGTGGATGCCCTGCCCACTACTCTCTTAATGCTGACAACAGGACTTGTAGTGGTAAGCTGCATTCCCCCCCCCCACCCCCCCCCCGCCAAAACAATCTAGAATTAGAGGAGAAAGCAGGATTTTGAAAACACTGTAGTTCATGTTCTTTATAGAGTAAAAAGTTGTAGAGGTCCAGAGTTGATCATTTGTTTAATAAAAGGGAAGGACTAAACGTGGAAAAATGCAAGTGTTTGTTACTTTTATTTGTTTGGTGCTAACTAGTTGATGTTATGGAAAAATTGATACTATAGAAAAAGTAAGTCTTTTATCCTTGGGGATTAAATATGTATTGAAAAATTTGCATCGCTTCTTTGAGAGAGACAGCACATATGTGTGCTATACATATTTATTCATGATAAGGGAAGAACAGTACAAACAGTACAACAAAGAGAATCTACAAAATACAATCTCCTTGTCCTTTGAAGTTCATAGAATAGGCTAAAGATGAAGAATTTAAGTGTGTAAGAGGCCAGGCAGAAAATGCTATGAGTAAATTTAGCCCAGTATGAAACAGTAGTAAATACATGGGGAAGGGAAACTGGAGAGCACATGCTCTGAACATAGTGAGTGGTCGCCACTTATTTCTAACTGATGTTACCAGATCTTCTCAGATTCACATGCACACAGAGACACGCACACGTACAGTGCTAAGAACACCAAAACACAGTGTGTAACAAAAGATTGTTGGCTTGGGGAGTCCTGATTTATGATTCAAGTGTGCATGAACGCCCATGTCTTGGTGGATAGACAAGAACAAATTGGTAGATATGATAAAGAAATAGATCAGAAAAAGTAGATTCGTGGGAGAGAAGTAGGGTATGGTTCACTAAGTTAGAAGGTAACAAAATTGCTGTAGGATATTGGATATAGTGAACTATTGAAATTACCTTATTCTGTGCCTGAAAGTATAGGAGGTCACACAGGAAAGGATTTAGTCTGTTCTGGCTCAAGACTTCAGTTCTGAAAAAGAAAGTACATCAGTTTACAGTTTAATGGTTTGGCATCTCTGTCACACGTTAAGTTTTGTGTTTTACCGAAGCAAGTCACATAAATTTTTTAAGCCTTAATTTTTCTCATTTGTACAATGGGAATAATAATAGTAACTAACTTGTAGGGTTGCTATGAAAATTGAATAAGATATAATAACATGATTGCTGTGGAGAATGGATTTGAGGAGGAAAATAAGTGGCTGCAGGGCAGTCAGACTCTTGTGATAATGCAGGTCGACTTAGACGGGGCTGGTGGCAGTCGTGATGGAGAGACGTCGATGGGTTCAAGGTATATTTTGAAACTAGAATGAACAGAACTTGTTAATGAGTTGTATACGAGGAAGAATAAGAGGGAGGAAGCAAGGATGACTCCTAGATTTTTGGTTTGAGCACTTAAGTAGGTAGCAAATGGGGAGGATTAATTTTCAAAAAGAATTTTAAAATTTTAGGTTTGTATTGATTTTCCTATGGGAAATAGAAATATTAAATAGGTAATTGTAGGGACTTCCCTGGTGGTGCAGTGGTTAAGAATCCACCTGCCAATGCAGGGGACATGGGTTCGAGCCATGGTCCGGGAAGATCCCACATGCCGCGGAGCAACTAAGCCCATGCACCATAACTACTGAGCCTGCGCTCTAGAGCCCGCTTGCCTAAAGCCTGTGCTCCGCAACAAGAGAGGCCACCGCAATGAGAAGCCTGCGCATTGCAACGAACAGTAGCCCTCACTCACTGCAACTAGAGAAAGCTCGCGTGCAGCAACGGAGACCTAACGCAGCGATAGATAGATAGATAGATAGATAGGATAGATAAGATAGATTAGATAGATAGAAATTGTATAGAAGAATCCATAGCTCAGAGAGAGAGATGAGGTTAGAGGTATTAATTTTAGAAATGCCAGCATGTATTTAAAATAGGTACTTAGGGAGAAGGTGTAGACCTGCGGTCAGCAAACTTTTTCTTTAAAGAGCCAGAGAGTAAATATTTAGGCTTTGTGAATCCTATAGTCTCTCTCACACCTATTCAGCTCTGTACACTGCAGTGTGATAGCAGCCATAGATGTTACATTTTTAAAATGTGGCTCAATTCTGATAAACTTTATTATAAAAACAGGCAGCAGGCCAGATTTACCTTGTGGGCCATAATTTGCCAACTCTAGTGTGGCGAAAAGAAGGGGTCTGGTAACCTCAGGAACTCTGGTTGAGGAGGGAAAGCTGGCAGTGGACACAGAAAAGCAGCAGCGAGAAAGGCCAAAGGAGAACCAGGAGAAGATAGTGACACAGAAGACAGAAGATTGTTTCAAAATAGAACTGTGTTAATGCTGTTGACAGGTTGAGTAAGGTGAGGCCTAAAATAGTATCCATTGGATATTTGGATGAGGTGGTTATTAGTAACCCTAAAAAAAGTAATTTCAGGGAGGTAATGGTGAAAGATGGGAATAGATCAACAAGTGAATGGAGAAAAGGAAGGGGAGGTAGTGTATGTGTTATGCAGACATCTTTTTTAAGAAGTTTAACTTTGGAAGGAGAAAATGGGGGTAATAAGTGATGGAGGATGGAGACAGAAGAATATGGAAAGACCTTTTGAGGTCATTATTGTTTGGGCTGATTTTACCAGTGTGTGCTAGTTGGTGAGTGAAGGTCTTGAGAAATCAGTGCTGAGTGTCCCTAATGTCTGTCTTTGGCTCTTTCTGAGATGATTGGCAGTGTTTCAAGAGGCTTCCTGTTGCGTGTTCTTTTTATAATGAGTACTATTTAATATTTGTGCACAGATGTATTAGATTCCAAAGCAGATTACAAGAGAAGTTTAACACAAAGTACTTGCCCTCAAAAAGTTTTCTAACATTGTGTAATTTACTCCTAGACCTGTGTTTCAAAAGCTAAATCAGATCATGTTGTTACTCTGCTCAAAACCTCCCATTTCACACAGAGTGAAAACCTAGTTCTTATAATGGCCTACAAGTTCCTGCATGATCCGTACCCCACACTTTGCACTGCCCCCCCCCTTGCTTCTCTAACCTCAGCTTTTACCATTCTCTCTCTTGCTCTCTCCATGGCAGCCACACCAGCCTCATTGCTGTTTTCAAATATGCCAGTTACTCCTACT
Source organism: Eschrichtius robustus (assembly GCF_028021215.1). Classification (NCBI taxonomy): domain Eukaryota; kingdom Metazoa; phylum Chordata; class Mammalia; order Artiodactyla; family Eschrichtiidae; genus Eschrichtius; species Eschrichtius robustus. Next base: position 10,047,982 of record NC_090836.1, on the reverse strand, counting down.
TCAGGACTGTTGTACTGCTTATTTCCTCTACTTGGAATGTTCTTCCTGCAAATATTTGCATGGATATACTTCACCTCCAAGTCTTTGCTTAATTGTGACCTCCACAGTGAGACCTGATCTGCCCGATTTAAAATTGCAAGTCATCCTTCCACCCTATCTAACATTACCAGTGCCCCTTACCTGCCATTTTTCTTTTTCCTGTGACACTTAATCACTCTCTGATATACTATATAATTTATATACTCTATTATTTATATACTATAGCCTCTTTATTATGCTTATTACTTGTTATCTGTTTACTGGAATATAGACTCCATGAAGCAGCATTTTTTTCCTGTTTTTCCACTGATGTATCTTAGGTGCCTAAAAAAGTGTTCAGTAAATAGTAATCATTCAAGAAATCATTGTTAAATGGAAGAATGAAGAAGCAGGACAGGATTTGGAAAAACATGTGCTCTTCCATTCAGCAGCAGCTTTGTGACCTGGGAAAAATTACTTAACCTTTCTGAGCTTTTCTTTAAAAATTACTTAACCATTCTGAGTTTGCTCACCTATAAAATGGAGTAATTTGGGGTATTGGATGACATCTGGTATGATGTGTGACATCTTGGAGTTCCTAAATAAATGCTTCTTTTCTTTCCCAGTTTTCTGAAATAATTTTATTTCCTTACTTTCAGAATCATGGCTACAGGGCTGTCCTTAGTTATCATGATCTCATGCTTGTTTCTTCATTTGTTTACTCATTTATTCTTTCAATGAATATTTACTGAACACCTAATCCACACTGGGCATCATTTGAGCCAGTGAAGAATGTAGCACTGAATAAAACAGACATTAATCCCTGCCCTCATGGAGCTTACATTTCAGTGGGACAGATAATGAACTAAATAAGTAAACTCTGTCATGAGTTAGATGGAGATGAGTGTTATGGAGAAAATTAAGAGCAAGAAAGGGTGGGTAAGAGGATCACAGTGTTAAATAGGGTCATGAGAGAAGTCCTGACTGTAAAAGTGACACTATGTCCGGAACTGAAGGAGGTGAGGAAATGAGCTATGCTGGATACCTGGTAGAAGACCTGTCAAGCAAAAGGGAATAGCAAATGCAGAGGCCCTAGGGGGAAGCATGTCTGGCATATTAGAGGAACACCTAGGAGGCCAGTGTCTCTGGAACACAGTGAATAGAGATTAAGTCAGAGAGGAAACAGGAGGCCAAATTGTGTAATCCCTTGTTCAGTACTGAAGTGGTTGGCCTCTATGGAACCTTTGTGCGAATTGGGAAAAGGTGTTTCCTCTGGGCAGATGCAGCTGCCTAGGTGCTTGACTTGGCTAATGAAGTGTGGACTGGACTTCAGTCCCTACTTGGTGCCTTTGGCACAATGCACAAGTGGCACAGTCAGACATGGTGGGCTTGGCCTTGTCATTTATGCTGTTCTTACACCAGAGTAATACCTTTCTTTAAGCTTTGGGTGAACACTTGTGTCTTCAAAGGAGAGCTGAAGAGCTTCCTCCTACCTCATCCTCCAACTTCTGCGTGTGGCTGTCTTCATTGCGGGAATGCAAAACAGAGTCAACCTCACAGGACGGTTTGGAAAGCATTCTGCAGGAGATGAGGGAGTGGTGGTTAGAGGTTACATAAATCAGGATGGATTTAGGCTTACAAAATTGCATATTCTTCGTCACTTTTGTAAATAAGTCAAAACATCAGCTTCCTCTTAGAAATATTTAGCCAGCTGTAATTATTAATGTCATCCATAGACTTTTTGAAACAAGCATTTATTTGGAGCCATATTTGGCTTTGTCTTAATCCACATTTCTAGAACACCTAATCGTGGAATCTTATTAAAGGTTAAAACTTGTTTCAAAAAAAAAAAAAACTACCCAGTGAAACATACTTGGAGCCAAATACATATTTGAGTATTTCCCAGGCAGGAAAAGTGGACACCTAAAACTGTGGGGTCTTTCTTGTAAGTTTCATCATATGTCTTAGTATAAGCGGTGCTTATTTTGTTGGAAATGTAGAATTCAGAACTTTTTTTTTCTATTTTCTTGATTTACAAGAATGTAGTACTGCGAAAAAAATAATTCTTTAAAAAAAAAAAAGATGGGAGACTTGTTAACTACTCTGTTGTGACCTGTATTCTTACTGCTTAAGGCATGGGTTCTACTAAAATTGCTGAAAGTTGTTAAATCAATATGTTATGGACTCCAGGTAATGGAGAGTTCCAGTGGGATCATTGGAATACTTTCTAAATCTTCCAAGCTAGGTGTGGACTTTTAGCCAGTGAGGAACTCAAAGCAGAATTTCAGTGCTGTGAATACCAAGTTTCTTTGTGAGAACCAGTGAATTTCTTTGGGATTTAAGCCAATATACATTTGGGTGTAAATGTAAAGTCAACCAGGGAACCACAAGTAATGGAGCTGTGAAGAATGGGGTTTAAGGGGAAATAAAGCAGGGAGTTCTGTCTTGGCCGTTTATGTTTATATCCCTGAGAAGGACAAAATTCTCCTGGATTTAGGTGATGACTGAGCAACAAGAGTATAATTATGGAATTTTTACATATATTTTAAATGAAAATTTTAAAAATGCTATTAGACTTTGAAGTTTTTGGTAGCACTGCCAGATGCTGTCCTTTTCTAGATTAGAGGCCTAGTCCCTGGGAAAGGGAATGTTGTCTCTGTTGCATTTTCCCATTTCATAAATTTAAGGGCATCAACTTAAGTGTGTTTTTTTTTTTTTTTTTACTGGCTCCCTCTCCTTGCAACCCACTATGCAAAATATTAAGCCTATGTCTGCAACCAGTGAGGGTTTGTTTGAATCCTACTAATACCAAGTTTATTACTGCTACTACTGATAATAATAAACAGTAGTTATTTTTACTTGATATTTACATAATGCCTTACAATTTTTTGTTGAGGTATAATTGCCATAATGCCTTACAGTTTTTAAAGTATTTTCACATATGTTGTAAAATTTTTATAGCAACTCAATGACCAGGACAACATAACTATGACCTTATCTTACAGTTGAGTAGATTTTGACCCAAAGAGGTTTAGGGCCTTAGTTAAGATCAAGCGACTAAATAGTGTGAGAAGTGAGACTAAAACCAATCTTGAAGTTTCTTCTTTGACCTATGGAGACCCAGGCTTCCTTCCACCTACAAGAATTGGTTATGGAGGAGTTAGGATTATTTACTTGGCAGACAGGAGTATTTTGTCTGTCTTTATTAAATGCTTCATTAAAATCAAGTGTCCTATGATACCACTGTGGACAAGACAGAGAAAAAGTGGCTAGTTGGCTGTTATCATGGGGTAAATTCATAACTGGTTTGGTAACCAGAGCGCTGATCAGTGTTGCCTCTAAGAGAGTTTCTGGAGGCATTCCAAAGGGTTTTGTCTCAACCTTACCTTTTCAACATACATGTCTGTTTTCTATGAGATACAGACAACAGGCTGATCAAATCTTTGAGTGATACAAGACTGAGGGTAACTATGTTTTTCCTCTTTGCTTTTTTCTTTCTTTAAGCTCCAACTACTTTCCTGCTCTTCAGTCAAAAGAGTGCCATCAACCGCATGGTGATTGATGAACAGCAGAGCCCCGACATCGTCCTTCCTATCCACAGCCTTCGGAATGTCCGGGCCATTGACTATGACCCACTGGACAAGCAGCTCTATTGGATTGACTCACGACAAAACATGATCCGAAAAGCACAAGAAGATGGCAGCCAGGTAATTCAGGGCTGCGTTCAAGATCCAGTTCTTCTGCCGAGTAATTGGACCAGCCAACCATCCTATTTTACTTAAGTCTTGACTCTGCTTATGTGTGTGTGTGTGTGTGTGTAAAACTGGAATTCTGAACCTAGCAGCTTTTTTCCCTCCTAATGATCTTTGAGTAAACAATTGTTTGATACTTCTATTGGAATGAAGATTGTGTTGCATTAAAATAACTTATGCTCATATGTTAGTATGACTGTCAGTGCCACCCATATCATTTATATAGTTTTTTTTTTTTAATTCCATTTACATGGAGTGTTGGAAACTTTGAAATCAAATAAACCCTTGGTTCTGATCTCAGCTTTGTCACTCACTAGGATTCTTACGAACTTTTTAGCTGAAAGGAATGTAAAGCACATAGCCCATTACCTGTTACATCGTGGGCACTCAATAAATAATAGTTCTATTACTAGTTAACTATTATTTAAAAGGTTCAGAGGATGGGAAACATAAAACACAGTCTCAGTAAAATTACATCTAGGATATGTTATCATTAGTCTAATGTGTTTTTGTTTTTGTTTTGGTAACTATTATTTGGTAACTGTGGGATAGGAATGAAAATATTATCAACACGTCTTATCTGTGCTTACATTCTAGTCATGATTTACATACCACTGTCCATAATTCTTTGCTTTCTTCCTGTGTCCAAGCAGTATTAGACCAGGATTACTATAAATAATTATTTGTCATTTTCCTTTTAACAGTAGTGTTAAGTTGGATTTTTAATGCATTAAAATTTAGGGAGCCTGTTAGGGAGATTAGATTACTTATTTTTTATATGTCTTGTCTGACAAAAAAGAGCAAGGAGATAGTGTATTTAGGGCTGCCGAGGATCATTTAGGGGTATAGTTGTAGCGGTATATTACAGATGCACTTTACACGGTGTAGGCCAGGACCAATAGACTGATAACTAGTTGATAGAAATTATAGCTGTTCTTATACAGCTGAGGACATAGCAAATAAATGAGATAGCCTTATTAAGGAGTGTGACCTCAGAGATGCCGAGTAAATAAAATATAATTTATTCAGATAAAAGAGGTGAAGAAAGCCTCTCCTTTTGCTTGGCTTTGTTTAAAAAAAAAATTTTGAGGGGGGGGTAGATTTGAGGATTAGAGAAGGACATGACTCATAGATGTGGTTTGTAGCCCTGACTAATTGCTGTTGTCTCTAGAGCAGAGTTTCTCAGCTTCCGCACTGTTGACCTTTTTGGCTGGATAATTCTTTGTGTGGAGGCCTGACGTGTACGTCGTAGGATGTTTAGAAGCATCCCTGGCCTCTCCCCACGAGAAGCCAGTTACACTCTCATAGGCGTGACAATCAAAAATGTCTCCAGACATTGGCCAGTGCCCCTGGTGGAGGCGTTTGCAAATGCAGAATCGCCCCTGGTTGAACACCACTGCTTTAGGGGTATTTCTAGAGTGTGGTTCTAGCCGCAGTTGTCTCTAGTTTACAGGGACACCTGCCACCTTCTCACTCTCATTTCTGAGCAATGCACTATCAGCTTCTTAGAGCAACTAATATGGCCTCAGCTTGCTCTTCTGCTTTATGTCGTAATAACCAAAGGGAACATTTGAAATGTTCACTAAGAATGTTGCTTGAGACTTGAGAGATCCTTCTCAGGTGTGTGACCACATAAGTGTAAGTATTGTGAGTGATCTCCTCGGAGCTATCTGGCTTGGAATCTAATTTTCTGTGTGTGTTTCTTTTTCTTTCCTTAGGGCTTTACTGTGGTTGTGAGCTCAGTTCCGAATCAGAACCTAGAAATACAGCCCTATGACCTCAGCATTGATATTTATAGCCGCTACATCTATTGGACTTGCGAGGCCACCAATGTCATTAATGTAACAAGATTAGATGGGCGATCGATTGGAGTGGTGTTAAAAGGCGAGCAAGACAGACCTCGAGCCATTGTGGTAAACCCAGAAAAAGGGTATGTTACTAAGGTGGCATCTGAAACCCTCATCAGCCTTCCTTTTCAGCCCATGTATATTCTTGCTTTCCCTGATTTTACTGTCTAGAATTTCCTTCCTTAGTCACTACTGCTTTAATTCTAATTTCTACCCATACCTCCAGGACTGTTTGAACTGTAACATCCTCCGTGAAGTTTCCGTTGATCTGCCCCATCCTCAGCCAGATGTGACGTTCCCCTCTCTCAAATACCCACTGCTCTGTGTCTGTACCTCTCTAGTTATACTTAGTCCTTTCCAATTTACCTTATACTTAATTGTTTTTCAGTCTTATGTTTTCTACTAGATTTTAGGTTCTTTTATGATAAGAACTAATATGCCTTCTTTCATTTAATATAGAGCTTTGCATTTAATAAATTGTATTTACTTGAATCTGAATGAATGATAAGGAATTCAGCAGGGAAAGTAGCTTACTTCAAAGGAGTTACAGGAAAGAGATGAACTATAGAAGTTAAATATAAGAAATGATTCATATACGACTTATTTTCAGTTATGAAATGGACTAATAGAGAAGAAATTTAAAATTTTGTGCCCAGATCTCTCTGATTACTGCTATTTTCTTTTATTTATTGTATTGTATTATTCCAAAAGCATAAGGCTGCCTGTACCTAACACTTTGTTTTATTAATTCCTTAAAGTTAACTCCCTAAGAACTTCTGTGCACCCTTTGTTGCTATTATTGAAATTAATATATCCCATGACCTTCAAAAAAATATGTTCTAAAACATTTTAAAATAAGATTTAAAAATATTATTTTACTTCCTTTTGTCTTAACAGCAATATTCTCATTTTGTGTGATTTCTTACTTTGGTAAACTTATAGTTTCCTCCTTTCTCTTCAGGTATATGTATTTTACCAATCTTCAGGAAAGGTCTCCCAAAATTGAACGAGCTGCTTTAGATGGAACAGAACGGGAAGTCCTCTTTTTCAGTGGCTTAAGTAAACCAATTGCTTTAGCTCTTGATAGCAGATTGGGCAAACTCTTTTGGGCTGATTCAGATCTCCGGCGAATTGAAAGCAGTGATCTCTCAGGTACCCAAGAAATGTGTTTCCTTATTTTGATTTGAGTTATTGAGATGATTCACCAATAGCATTTGTATTTTCCTTCTATTGTATTATTTTTGTACACATTTCTTTACAGTTTTATTTACTAAGAATAGTCAGAAAAAAAAAAAAAAAAGAATAGTCAGCATCAAGTTGGTTGGGAAGCACTTTTTCTTTAACCATCAACATGATTACTCCATTTTTATCTAATAACTTGCCAATTTTCTTGATTTGGGCTCCGTAAATAATATGTTTCTAATGCATCTCTTCTCCTTTTCTAATTCTTCTGCTCTACTTTGTCTTATCTCTGGCCTGACTTCTAGCCTATGATTAGTCTCCTGCCTGCTGATTTTTCCCCCCTGAAAGTTTACACACTGTTCCTAAATTAATTTTCTGAAGCATGGTTTTTAATCATGTCACTAACTATACTAAAAAAACCCTTCAGGGTACTCTTATAACCTGAAGAAAACAAATCTGGTTGAATGCTTAAGTTGGTATTTCACAAACTCATCCTCAAACTCAAATGATCTTAACATTCCTAGTGTGTTTTAACGAAATTAAATAATTTGTTTGTCTTCAGATATACTTTTTACTTTCTCATTTCTCTGTGGTCCTCTCTTTACAATCATGTTTATTCCCCTACCCCCAATTTCTGAAGTGCAAATACTCTGTGTGGTCTCACTAGTGATCAGGGAAATGAAATTAAAATAATACACTATTTATATATATCAGAGTTGTAAAATATGATGTTGATTATTCCCAACATTGGCCAGAATGGTAGCAAATGGCATGCTCTCATACACTTTTGTAGAAATGGAAATTGGTAGAACCTTTTCGGAGGGCCATTTGCTTTTAAATTTCTCTTTCCGATAGCTGTCTTACAGAAACACTGACCCCGTTGTACAACAGTGTTTGCTGAGCATTATTTGTAATAGTCTATCACAGAGAAATACATTCTAGTATATCAAGGGTATGAAATATTACAATCATTCAGTAAATATTACAGTCATTCAGTAGATCTGTGTGTACTGACATAGAAGGATGATTTTAAAAATTAAGTTGTATAGTAATGTTTATTAAGATTTAGTTTTATTTAAAATTTAAAACTATATTATACACACACACACACATATAAATACACATACACACACACACTATATACTATATATACTGGCAAATTGCCTCCAAAAATGTATGTACTACACACACACACACACACACACATACAATATGTATACTATTAATAAATATATAGGTATGTATGTATGTATATTCCTTGAGAAATATGCAAACAAATAAACCGTGAGAAAGGTATGGAAGGTTAGCATACTAATATGTTAAGAGTATTTATTTCTGTATCATTTAAGTTTTATATTTTTGCATATATGTGTAACCTGTTTAAAAATTTAAGAAACTCTGTCTTTTCAGGTTCAAATGCCTCCCTTCCATTATGCCTTCTTTGATTCCAAACAGTCATGCACTCACTTTGCGTGTGTGTGCACACACCTTGCAGAGTATACGCTTTCCCTTACCTGATCACCTGTATCTCTTATATCCCCTCTAATTTGTATAATAGTTATTTATATCAATGTTTTAACTCTTCCTAGTATTTAAGGTGGGTTTTCCCCCGTCTTTCCTTTTCTCTTTTTCTCTTCGTTTATGGTGTTTATTTTTTGTTATAAAAGCGGCACATGTTTATTAAAGACAGTTTAGCAAATAAAAAAAGAAAATCCAAAACACTATCATTATTTATTTATTTTTAAAACATTTTTATTGGAGTATAATTGCTTTACAATGGTCTGTTAGTTTCTGCTTTATACCAAAGTGAATCAGCTATACGTATACATATATCCCCATATCTCCTCCCTCTTGTGTCTCCCTCCCACCCTCCCCATCCCACCCCTCTAGGTGGTCACAGAGCACCGAGCTGATCTCCCTGTGCTATGCAGCTGCTTCCCACTAGCTACCTATTTTACATTTGGTAGTATATATTGGTCCATGCCACTCTCTCGCTTCGTCCCAGTTTACCCTTCCCCCTCCCCATGTCCTCAAGTCCATTCTCTATGTCTGCGTCTTTATTCCTGTCCTGCCCCTAGGTTCTTCATAACCTTTTTTTTTTTTTTTTTGAGTCCATATTTATGTGTTACCATACAATATTTGTTTTTCTCTTTCGAACTTACTTCACTCTGAATGACAGACTTTAGGTCCATCCACCTCACTACAAATAACTCAGTTTCGTTTCTTTTTATGGCTGAGTAATATTCCATTGTATATATGTGCCACATCTTCTTTATCCATTCATCTGTCATTGGACACTTAGGTTGATTCTGTGTCCTGGCTATTGTAAATAGAACTGCAGTGAACATTGTGGTACATGTCTCTTTTTGATTTATGGTTTTCTCAGGGTATATGCCCAGTAGTGGGATTGCTGGGTCATATGGTAGTTCTATTTTTAGTTTCTTAAGGAACCTCCATACTGTTCTCCATAGTGGCTGTATCAATTTACATTCCCACCAACAGTGCAAGAGGGTTCCCTTTCCTCCACACCGTCTCCAGCATTTATTGTTTGTAGATTTTTTTGATGATGGCCATTCTGACTGGTGTGAGGTGATACCTCACTGTAGTTTTGATTTGCATTTCTCTAATGATTAGTGATGTTGAGCATTCTTTCATATGTTTGTTGGCTGTCTGTATATCTTCTTTGGAAAAATGTCTATTTAGGTTTTCTGCCCAGTTTTGGATTGGTTTGTTGTTTTTTTGATACTGAGCTGCATGAGCTGCTTGTAAACAAAACACTATCGTTATTAATGCTTCTTTTTTTGTCTATGCATGTTTTATTGTTTGTTTTTCCACCCTTAATTATGAAATGGTTCCAACATACAGAAAGTATAGAATATCTGCCATCCAGCTTTGTCAAATCTTAGTGTTTGAACAAATAGCACATAAGGGAATCCCCATAAGGTTAACAGCTGATCTTTCAGCACAAACTCTGCAAGCCAGAAGGGAGTGGCAGGACATATTTAAAGTGATGAAGGAGAAAAACCTACAACCAAGATTACTCTACCCAGCAAGGATCTCATTCATATTGGATGGAGAAATTAAAAGCTTTACAGACAAACAAAAGGTAAGAGGATTCAGCACCACCAAACCAGCTTTACAACAAATGCTAAAGGAACTTCTCTAGGCAGGAAACACAAGAGAAGGAAAAGACCTACAATAATAAACCCAAGACAATTAAGTAAATGGTAATAGGAACATACATATCGATAATTACCTCAAATGTAAATGGATTAAATGCTCCAACCAAAAGACATAGACTGGCTGAATGGATACAAAAACAAGACCCGTATATATGCTGTCTACAAGAGACCCACTTCAGACCTAAGGATACATACAGACTGAAAGTGAGGGGATGGAAAAAGATATTCCATGCAAATGGAAATCAAAAGAAAGCTGGAGTAGCAATTCTCATATCAGACAAAATAGACTTTAAAACAAAGACTATTACAAGAGACAAAGAAGGACACTACATAATGATCAAGGGATCAATCCAAGAAGAAGATATAACAATTGTAAATATTTATGCACCCAACATAAGAGCACCTCAGTATACATAAGAACAAATACTAACAGCCATAAAAGGGGAACTCGACAATAACACAATTATAGTAGGGGACTTTAACACCCCACTTTCAACAATGGACACATCATCCAAAATGAAAATAAATAAGGAAACACGAGCTTTAAATGATACATTAAACAAGATGGACTTAATTGATATTTATAGGACATTCCATCCAAAAACAACAGAATACACATTCTTCTCAAGTGCTCATGGAACATTCTCCAGGATAGATCATATCTTGGGTCACAAATCAAGCCTTGGTAACTTTAAGAAAATTGAAATCGTATCAAGTATCTTTTCCAACCACAATGCTATGAGACTAGATATCAATTACAGGAAAAAATCTGTAAGAAATACAAACACATGGAGGCTAAACATCACACTACTTAGTAACCAAGAGCTCACTAAAGAAATCAAAGGGGAAATCAAAAAATACCTAGAAACAAATGACAATGAAAACACAATGACCCAAAACCTATGGGATGCAGCAAAAGCAGTCCTAAGAGGGAAGTTTATAGCAATACAATCCTACCTTAAGAAACAAGAAACATCTCAAATAAACAACCTAACCTTACACCTAAAGCAATTAGAGAAAGAAGAACAAAAAACCCCAAAGTTAGCAGAAGGAAAGAAATCATAAAGATCAGATCAGAAATAAATGAAAAAAAAATGAAGGAAACGATAGCAAAGATCAATAAAACTAAAAGCTGGTTCTTTGAGAAGATAAACAAAATTGATAAACCATTAGCCAGACTTATCAAGAGAAAAAGGGAGAAGACTCAAATCAATAGAATTAGAAATGAAAAAGGAGAAGTAACAACTGACACTGCAGAAATACAAGGGATCATGAGAGATTACTACAACTATATGCCAATAAAATGGACAACCTGGAAGAAATGGATAAATGCTTAGAAATGCACAACCTTCTCAGCCTGAACCAGGAAGAAATAGAAAATATGAACAGACCAATCACAAGCACTGAAATTGAAACTGTGATTAAAAATCTTCCAACAAACAAAAGCCCAGGACCAGATGGCTTCCCAGGCGAATTCTATCAAACATTTAGAGAAGAGCTAACACCTATCCTTCTCAAACTCTTCCAAAATATACCAGAGGGAGGAACACTCCCAAACTCATTCTACGAGGCCACCATCACCCTGATACCAAAACCAGACAAAGATGTCACAAAGAAAGGAAACTACAGGCCAATATCACGGATGAACATAGATGCAAAAATCCTTAACAAAATAGTAGCAAACAGAATCCAACAGCACATTAAAAGGATCATGCACTATGATCAAGTGGGGTTTATCCCAGGAATGCAAGGATTCTTCAATATACGCAAATCAATCAATGTGATACACCATATTAACAAATTGAAGGAGAAAAACCATATGATCATCTCAATAGATGCAGAAAAAGCTTTTGACAAAATTCAACACCCATTTATGATAAAAACCCTCCAGAAAGTAGGCATGAGGGAACTTTCCTCAACATAATAAAGGCCATATATGACAAACCCACAGCCAACATCGTCCTCAGTGGTGAAAAACTGAAACCATTTCCACTAAGATCAGGAACAAGACAAGGTTGCCCACTCTCACCACTATTATTCAACAGAGTTTTGGAAGTTTTAGCCACAACAATCAGAGAAGAAAAATAAAAGGAATCCAAATTGGAAAAGAAGAAGTAAAGCTGTCACTGTTTGCAGATGACATGATACCAAACATAGAGAATCCTAAAGATGCTACCACAAAACTACTAGAGCTAATCAATGAATTTGGTAAAGTAGCAGGATACAAAATTAATGCACAGAAATCTCTTGCATTCCTATACACTAATGCTGAAAAATCTGAAGGTGAAATTAAGAAAACACTCCCATTTACCACTGCAACAAAAAGAATAAAATACCTAGGAATAAACCTACCTAAGGAGACAAAAGACCTGTATGCAGAAAATTATAAGACACTGATGAAAGGAATTAAAGATGATACAAATAGATGGAGAGATATACCATGTTCTTTGATTGGAAGAATCAACATTGTGAAAATGACTCTACTACCCAAAGCAATCTACAGATTCAATGCAATCCCTATCAAACTACCAATGACATTTTTCACAGAACTAGAACAAAAAATTTCACAATTTGTATGGAAACACAAAAGACCCCGAATAGCCAAAGCAATCTTGAGAAAGAAAATCAGAGCTGGAGGAACCAGGCTCCCTGACTTCAGACTATACTACAGAGCTGCAGTAATCAAGGCAGTATGGTACTGGCACAGAAACAGAAATATAGATCAATGGAACAGGGTAGAAAGCCCAGAGATAAACCCACGCACATATGGTCACCTTATCTTTGATAAAGGAGGCAGGCATATACAGTGGAGAAAAGACAGTCTCTTCAGTAAGTGGTGCTGGGAAAACTGGACAGCTACATGTAAAAGAATGAAATTAGAACACTCCCTAACACCATACACAAAAATAAACTCAAAATGGATTAAAGACCTAAATGTATACCAGACACCATCAAACTCTTAGAGGAAAACATAGGCAGAACACTCTATGACATAAATCACAGCAAGATCCTTTTTGACCCACCTCCTAGAGAAATGGAAATAAAAACAAAAATAAACAAATGGGACCTAATGAAACTTAACAGCTTTTGCACAGCAAAGGAAACCATAAACAAGACAAAAAGACAACCCTCAGAATGGGAGAAAATATGTGCAGACGAAGCAACTGACAAAGGATTAATCTCCAAAACATACAAGCAGCTCATGCAGCTCAATATCAAAAAAAACAAACAACCCAATCCAAAACTGGGCAGAAGACCTAAATAGACATTTCTCCAAAGAAGATGTACAAATTGCCAATAAACACATGAAAGAATGCTCAACATCATTAATCATTAGAGAACTGCAAATCAAAATGAGATACCATCTCACCACACCAGTCAGAATGGCCATCATCAAAAAATCTACAAACAATAAATGCTGGAGAGGGTGTGGAGAAAAGGGAACCCTCTTGCACTGTTGGTGGGAATGTAAATTGATACAGCCACTATGGAGAACAGTATGGAGGTTCCTAAAGAAACTAAAAATAGAACTACCATACGACCCAGCAATCCCACTACTGGGCATATACCCTGAGAAAACCATAATTCAAAAAGAGTTATGTACCACAGTGTTCATTGCAGCTCTATTTACAATAGCCAGGACATGGAAGCAACCTAAGTGTCCATCGACAGATGAATGGATAAAGAAGATATGGCACATATATACAATGTAATAGTACTCAGCGATAAAAAGGAACGAAACTGAGTTATTTATAGTGAGGTGGATGGACCTAGAGACTGTCATAGAGCGTGAAGTAAGTCAGAAAGAGAAAAACAAATACCGTATGCTAACACATATATATGGAATCTAAAAAAAAAAGAAAAAAAATGGTCAGAAGAACCTAGGGGCAAGATAGGAATAAAGATGCTGACCTACTAGAGAATGGACTTGAGGATACAGGGAGGGGGAAGTGTAAGCTGGGACAAAGAGAGTGGCATGGACATATATACACTACCAAACATAAAATAGATAACTAGTGGGAAGCAGCCACATAGCACAGGGAGATCAGCTCGGTGCTTTGTGACCACCTAGAGGGGTGGGATAGGGAGGGTGGGAGGGAGGGAGATGCAAGAGGGAAGAGATATGGGAACATATTGTATGTGTATAACTGATTCACTTTGTTATAAAGCAGAAACTAACACACCATTGTAAAGCAATTATACTCTAATAAAGATGTTTAAAAAAAATCTTAGTGTTTGGCCATATTTGCTTTTGAACCTCCCTTCCTCCTTCTCTCTCGTGAAAAAAAAAAGCATTAGGGAGAATTTCAAGCCCTTGTGTATCCCTCCCCAGTTCTGTTTTCCTCCCTCTTTCCTCAGAGGTAACTTTTGATGTGTTTCTTTGCCATGCATGTTTTGCTTTCTCTCTGTCTCTCTCTCTCTGTGTGTGTGTGTGTATTTTCTACCATGTAAACTCACACATACATTTAAACTTTTTTTCACTTTTTAAAATTAGTATAAATAGTCTCATGTATTCTTTTGTCGCTTGCTTTTTTCAGATATATCATGGTTTTGAGATGATCCCTTTTGATCCACAAATCTGTCAGTTATTTTCAGTGCTAAATAGTATTTCATTGTATGATCATCCTACAGTTTCTCTATTCTGCTATCTAAACTGCTATTTCCAATTTTTTGCCATTAAAAGCAGTGCTGCAGTGTATATTCTTATGTACATATTTGAGTATTTCTCTGTGGCCTAAACTTAGTAGTGGGATTGCTATGTAATGTGGTATGTATATATTCAACTTGAATATGTCTATTCAGATTGCTCTCCAAAGTGATTATATCAGTTTAGAATCCCCACCAGAAGTATATGAGTTTCTCCTCCAGTACTTGGTACTTTTAGACTTCTGAGTTTTTACCAATCCAATAGTTTTAAAGGTATATCTCATTATTAATAAAATATGCATTTCTCTATTTGAATTTGAGGTTAATTTATTGGTCATTCATGTTTCATCTGTGAATTGCAATTCGTAGTTTTTAAAGTTTTAATTAAATTAAAGTTTTAATTAAATTAAAGTTTTTAATTAAAACTTTATAACAAATTTATCTGGCAGTGTACATCTTTAGTATTTCTTCAAGATTACCGTGGCTATTGTTGACACTTTGCATTTCCATATACATTTTAGAATCAGCCTCTGAGTTTCCACCAAAAAGCAAAAACCTATTAGAATTCTGTCTGGTTTGCTTTGAATTTATAGATCAATTTAGGGAGAATTGTTATCTTTATAATATTAGTCTAGATTCTAAACCATGAACATGGTATATCCCTCATTTATTTAGAACTTTAATTTCCCTCAGTGTTTTGTAGTTTTCTGTGTAGAGCTCTTGCCTGTCTTTCATTGGAATTATTCCTTGGTATTTAATGCTTTTGAATGCTAGTGGTAAAGAGTAGTCTAAATATTTAATATTTCATTTTCTGGTTGTGGCTGGAATATAGAAATACAGTTTTTCCCTTCTTCCCCAGTCTAGTACATTGTACTTGTTCCCAGGGACCTTGCTAAATTATAATTTTCTATGTTACAAAATCATTTGTCTACAAATGAGGAGAGTTTTATTTTTTCTTTTCCAGTCCTTTTTCTTTGTTGCCTTATTACACTGACTGGGACCCCCCAGTACAATATTGAATAAAATAATAGAATCCTTAGATTTTTTTTGTTTCATTTTGTTTTTGTTTTTCATGATTTGGGGGAAGCATTCAATAGGTCTTGATTAGGTTTTATGTTTGCTAAGGTTTTTCTGTAGATAACTTTTAAAAAGCAGATTAAGGAAATTCTCTTCTGTTCTTAGTTTGCTAGAATAAATCAAACTTGGTATGATACATTATCCCTTTTATATATTGCTGGATTTGATTTGCTAATGTTTTGTTTAAGATTTTTACATCTGTGTTCCTGGGAAAGATTACCCCATAATTTTCCTTTCTTATAATGTACTTGTTGGCATCTTGCCATCAAGGTTACATTGGCCTCATAAAAAAAAATGTTTCCTTTTTTTACGTTTTCTGAAAAAGATTAGTATAATGTTGGTAGGTTTTTTTTCCCCCTCTTCCTTATATATTCACAGATAATCATATACTTTTTTCATGGGATATCTTTCTACTTAGTATTTTTAGCCTCCTACAGAGCTTTTATACTGGACTGCGTTTAGTATATGCTTAGATTGTTGAATAAATGTGTCTTTTCATTGCTGATCCAGAGTTTTATAACTGCCATCAGAGTAAATCAGTAGATCTGGGATCCTCCAGCAACACTGTTGACCTCTTATTTTCCCCAGTTGTCCAATTGAGGCCATCCTTCCACTACCACCAACTAATCTTTTTTTAATCACTCTTAGTGTTACAATTTTAAATTTAATTTTAATTTTCATCAAAATAATACATGTAGATATAGAAATCAAATGGTTCTAATTGGCCTACAAAGACCAAGTCTACTGCCCTACTCCTTCCTCCTCTCAGTTCCTACTCTCAGAGGCATCTCTGATAGTTTAAAATAACTTGTTTAAAACTGCTGCTTCATGATTTTTAATTTTTAGATACCACAATTTGACTTCTTTTAATGGAAGAAAATGATTTTGCTGTCTTAAACCATGTATCCCTAACATACCTATATGAACTCTCCTCCCATCCTCCCAGCTTAGTTATATCATAATTTTTAAGTTCATAATTATTTGTTATTTATGGCTATGAAGATATTACCATCAGCTACATTTCCTTCTGTAGCTTTTTTTCTCTCTGAAATTAATCTTATCTAATGTAAATATTGTTTCAGTATATGCAGATGCATCAAGCAATCCATCTTTTTTTCTTTTTAACTGAAGACGTACCTCCTGAATTTCTTCGTCATCTTGCTCCAGTCTGGGTTTGCTTGCTTTCTAGGCCAACTTTCTTTCACCGTTATCCTGGGAATGTACTTGCCAGTCTCCTTGGTGCTGAACCTGCTGTTTCCCAGATTCCGTTTCTTTCGTTAATTCCTTTTTCGTGATAGATCACATCCTCTGTTAGCTTCTTGAAAGGAGATTCATAGTAGGCTAAAATTCTTGATCTGTTGTCTGTCTGTTCTCCAACTTGTAAATTTTATATCGCTTTTCTACTCTTCTGTCCCATTTGTCCTTATGGGTTTATGCCTTCATTTTTTACCATCGTTTTAGCAGATTTTTAAGAGGGAGCTTAAGTAGACTTGTGTTTAACCCACCATGAATCTGAATGTTGACTTAGGCGGTGCCTTCTCATCCGTAATATCTCCCCACTTTTCTCCATTTATTAAAACTTAGCTTTATGCTTGCCTCTTTCCTGGAACTTTCCGTGATATTTCCAAAGTATTAAGCTAATGTCTTTCTTTGATCAAACACTTAGGACCAGGGAAAAGTTCTACAGATATTTGAAGGATGATTAGGAGGAAGAGAGAAAGAATTAATGTATTTTATTCTTTTTGAATGAGGGAGAAGCTATGGGGGTGGGCAGTGGGGCACAGATTTCAGCACACTATGTGAAAGAACTTTCTCCTAGTTCAGCAGTAGAATAGGCTGCCTCTTCAGAGTCTGGATGGCTCTGTGTCTGGGGTGTTGTAGAAATCTTATTTTGAGGTGAAGCTTGAACCAGGTAACCTTTGAGTCCTTTTTCCTGTGTTCTGAGTGGCCCGGTGGGTGAGGGTGGTGGTCTTCACAGATGCCTTGGGTGTGCTCGGCAGGTGGGGGAAGCCGAGAACTCAGAGCTCTCGGCCCACCACCACTGCTTCATCCAGAGAAGTACTGTTTTTGTGTGTTATACATGTTAGAGAGTTTGATAAGACTTAATTTGAAAGATGGACTGTGCTTTAAAAAATTTTTGAAAGCGACTCAAGTTCTTTTCTACATTTCTATGAACTTAGTATCTACTATGTATTGGACGCTTATTTGCTCTTGATTGCACTTGGATGTCTAGTCTGTTACCTGTTTTCTGGTATGTATATATCTTTTCTTCTCAGAATGATTTTTAAGTTTTCTTGTAGAGAGCTTATCATATTTTCCTTTTCAGTACTTTAAAAATCTAACTGGTTTTCAGTAAATAGCTGTTGAATGTATGACTTGACCCACATGCATCATTTCTGTTGAATGTTCTCCTTTCCAAGGTGCCAACCGGATAGTATTAGAAGACTCCAACATTCTGCAGCCTGTGGGACTAACTGTGTTTGAAAACTGGCTATATTGGATTGATAAGCAGCAGCAGATGATTGAAAAAATTGACATGACAGGTCGAGAGGGTAGAACCAAAGTCCAGGCTCGAATTGCCCAGCTTAGTGACATTCATGCTGTAAAGGAGCTGAATCTTCAGGAATATAGTAAGTGTTGGTGGTGTACTGCTAATCGCAGGATTCATGTTTGTTGTAAGAAATGATGTAAAATTAAGATGTTGTTTTGTGTCTTCTTATTTATCTTTAAGATTTTCATACACTTTTAGTTTTGCCTTTTTTTTTTTTTTAACTCTTCATGTTTTTAAAGCCTTATATTCACGTGGGAACTTTTTCATATGAAATACCTTTTCCTCATGAAGCAGGAGTGGGGGAAAGGAATGGTATTGCTCATTTTCAAAAATTTCCCCAGGTATAGCAAGGACTCTGCTTGTCATGTTTTTTCTTTCTCTCCTTCAGCCCTTTTAAGAATATTGGTATACAGCATATATTTCTTTTGTTCCATGTACATCCCCATGGTTTCAACAAAAGCAAAAGTTACATTTATATAATGATGACTATAGTTATCATGGAAATAAACCCATTCTTAAGCAAAAGCAAAACAAACTAAAAATTAGTGTGTAAACTTAGAGAAGACTGTGTTTAGTAAGAGCTTGTTTTTTCCCCTCTTGGATAAGTTTTTCAATTCTAGCTTAGAAAAGTGGCCATAAATTATTTTTTTATCTTACTGAAAACTTTTGAAAATGACTAGTCATCTTGGCCTAGTTAACGTGTGTTTATGTAATACTATTAACTCTTGTTAATATGTGTCTGTCATCAAATGTGCCTTCCTAGCAATCACTGCTATAGGTCTTATACAGTATATCAGGAATGCAAATGTTATATGGAGGACTAATGAGAGAAGTATTGAAACTCCTTAACTTCTTGGCACAATGCTTCAGAAATGAATTGGAGTATGAAAGGAGGGAAGAGGAATGAGAGCACCGTAGCTTGTTCAAGTCTTCATTGTGTTGTCAGTGTTCATGAACTTAGAAGTTAAGTTAGGAGGTATTTGAGATTTAGAAAGTTAGAATTGTTGTCATCCTATGTTATGACATATAATTCATGCTGAATATTTAACAGAAATAAGGTAGAGATGATATAATGGCTAAGTTATTTATTCAGTTGATATGAACATTTTATTGCAGAAAAATCTCAATGAAGGTTTTCAGAATTTCAGGGGGAATATCTTTAAAATTTAACATTTAAATATGGTTTTATATTTAGAAAAACTTTTTTTTTCAAATTTCTAATAACGTTAAAGAAAATGGGATTGCTGTTTATGAAAAGTGTCATGAATTAAAAGGTTGAGAAACTGCTATATAGGTTGTACATCCTAATACAAGGACTGGGGTGTCTGCTCTGTGTGATACTACACATATGTGTAGTATCACGCATCTGCTCATTTGTACAGAGCTGGCTCCCTCAATCTCATCAACACACACTGAAGCAGGATTGATGTGTTACTGAGAAAAGAGTCACATAATAAATGGGTGGCTACTGGGATGACAGCTGTCAAGTTGCTTTTGACACGAGCTAAGTAGCAAAGTCAAAACAATGATTTCATTAAATACAACTTATGAGACAGACTTTGAAATGTGCCTGACAGTGTATTTATTTAATTTAACCCAAATATGAGGAAATTAAACATTTGTAACATTGCAAGTTCCTTTGCAGTTGACCAAGCAAATAATTTTGATTGTCTCCGGGTGGTTAGATTCACTTGAACTTGTTTTTTCTTCTAACAACTCTAATTTTCAGCAGGTTCCTCATTGGAGTATACTTTTTGAGTGAAATCATCTTATCTCTCAGAAAGGTAGAATTTCGGAGTTAAAAATCTTTAGAAGAGTTGTTATATTTTAAAGAGAATAATATCCAAGTTTCAGCATTCTCCCTAGCAGTTTTTTTAGTTTGAATAATCAGATTTTCTTATTCACAAAAATTAACATGAGCTGTACCGTTAACCTTACTTTAAATACTGTAAAATATTGTATGTATAAATATGTAAAGACAGTGGTTAGATGTAAGTATTTTGTGTTTTAAATTGTTGTCCTCCTTGTAGATTGTGTAGGGATGGGGTGAGAAATTACATTGTGTGGAAATAAAATTCAAAGGGATTTTACATTTGGTTTTGTTGGTAACTCAAAAATAATTGATTTTGGCTGGGCTGTTCTTCCTTCTTCCTCCCTCCCTTCCTTTTCTTTTTCCATTCTTTCTTTTTCTTTCTTTTTTCTCTTCTCTTCTCTTCTCTTCTCTTCTCTTCTCTTCTCTTCTCTTCTCTTTTCTCTTCTCTTCTCTTCTTCTCTTCTCTGCTCTTCTTCTCGTCTCTGCTCTTCTTCTCTTCTCTTGTCTCTTCTCTCTTCTCTCTGCAGGACAGCACCCTTGTACTCAGGATAATGGTGGCTGTTCACATATCTGTCTGGTGAAGGGAGATGGTACTACAAGGTGCTCCTGCCCCATGCACTTGGTTCTGCTTCAAGATGAGCTACTATGTGGCGGTAAATATGTTGTTATTTTTTTCTGAAAGTCTAAATGCCAATCATGTTCCAAAACTTAGTCTAGCATTCTTTGATTTGACAGTGAAATTGCTTTCTCCTAACTTGATTGCTCACTTATATTTCATTTTCTGCACTATGCTAGGCTTTTGGATTATTCTAGGAGTGAATTCAGCATGACAAGTGATAGGTGTAACCCAACCCTGGGACTAAGGCAAAAGGGGAAACTCATAACTGTGAACGAGTCTACTTCCTAATAAAAAAGTGGCTTTTCCCACCCCAAAGGGTAACAAGGCGAATTAATTCTACCTCCTGTAGTCTCCATCCACTGAATCCTAGATTCTATCAGTTTATATTGTCATTGCTGGGAGTGTGTCCAGTGAAAAGAAAACTCTTTTGTTCAGTTCTATCAGCAGTTCCCTGTTGTTTCTCTTACTTACCTAGCCAAAAAAAAAAAAAAAAAAAATTTTTTTTTTTTTTTAAATATCACTGAGTAGTAATAATGTTGTAGTGAAATTGGTTCAGTCACTCATGGGACCATAACAGATTGGTATATTCCTTTGTTAAAGCAAAGTATGGTAGCTTCAAATGCCATTATAATATTTATTCCCTTAATTCAGAAATTCTCCTCTCGGGGATGATTCTAAGTTAATTCAACTGAAGGAAAAAGACTATTCTCTACAGTGACAGAAATTTAAAAACAATTTCTAATGATAGGAAAGTTAGTAAAATAACTGAGTTTATATAGCTATTAAACATTATGAGCATAAGCTGATGTAAAAATGTAGCCAAAATTTGCTGCGAGTGGAAAAAAAATATTAAAATTGCGTTTTCTACTATGATGAGAATTACGTAAAAAACGTATTTCTGTGAACAGAGATTGAAAGGGCTTACACTCAAAATATAAAAATTATTGATAAGATGGTGTTATAAGAATATTTTATTCTTCTAACTTTCCTTTAAGTTTTTTTAAAAAAATAAATAACATGTATTGAGTAGCAGCTATGAGGCACTCTGTTTGGACTGCAGAAGACTTGCAGCTCTTTGACACAGAGCATACAGTTTAGTCGGGGAGATCAGATATGTGCATAGTAAAAGTTAAGCTCTGGTACTTGAAGTATCTCTCCCCAAAATAGCAGGCATTACACAACAGTGTGAATATATTTAATGCCACTGAACTGTATATTTTAAAATGGCTAAAGTGGTAAACTTGTTACATATATTTTACCACAATTAAAAAAACAAAACAAAACAAGTGTTTCCACGTCAGGGTGCCAGATTATTGCTCTAATAAGGCAAATCCTAGAAAAATATGCCTTTGTGTAATGATAACGTAGGTAAAACTGAATCAAAGATATCACCTTTCATTTAGAAAATGTCCTGTAAAAGACCAGTGTTTTTTTCCTTCACCTTTAATGATTGTTTTTAATGTATATATTAAATGCATGGTTTTATTAAATGCATAGTTTTTAACAAATGTGTACAGTGGTGTTACCAACACCCAAATCTAGACATACGGTGTTTTCATTAAGAAAAGTTCCCTGTGTCCTAGCAGCCACTTCTCTTCCAGAAGTAACCACTTTTAAAATTTTCATCCTCATAGTTTAGCTTTGCCTGTTCTTGAACTTTATATAAGGGATCATGACGTACGTACTCTATGTCTGGATTCTCTTGCTTAATATAATATTTTTGAGATTCATCCTTATAGTGGAGTGCATCAGTCATTTTTATTGCTATGTAGTATGTTTCATTGTATAAATAAGCCACAGTTTATTATTCTTGTGTTGAGGGACATTTTAATTGTTTTCAGTTTTTGTTATTAAGAGTGAAACTGCAGTGGATGTTTTTATACAAGATTTTTCTTGTGACTTAACATTGATTTTACAATGGAGGTAAATGAAATACAGAATCTTAATTCCTCTGCTTGACCTTCAAGATGTGTTTTCATTTCAGCCTATTTTACCAGCCCATCTCATTTGTATTTCTGCCCAGTCTGCTCACTTTATTTCTGTGTGGCTGTTTGGAGTTTGACATCACTGTGACATGTTCTGTTTTGTTTTGCTTCTGCGGATTTTCTTGTGGTATTTCAGGGATGTATGTTTTCTTCTTGCCTACGCATCCTCAATCTCTCGTTTTCAAGGTGCAGCTGATGAGTCTTCCTCCTGATCTTTGAAACCCTCACTAGCGGTTACTGTTGTCCCTTTCTCTGAATTGTAGCACTTGTTAGCACCATGCAGCTCAGAGTTACATAATCATTTGTTTTATATTCATTAGTGTGTTCCTAGCCCCAACCAAAGTAAAAGCTCTTTAAGGACATGGACCATATTTTATGTATTTTTATTCTCCACATGATCTGTTCGAGTGCTCTATACATAATAGGCTCAAATTTCCTCTAAAAAATCCCTCAAATCCTCCATGTAAAATGTTCACTTGTAATCTCTGTTCTCTATCCAGTATTCTCTATTTTAAGGATAAAAGGTTTTCTGATCCATAGTCATATAATAAAGTTGTGTTCTCTAGAGAATTTACTAACAGATAAGTTTTTAAAAGGAGTCAGTGGGCTAGTGGTACAGTAGTAAAGGCAATGGGCTAAAAGTAAGGAGACTGCCCTTCTAGTCCTCTTTTTTTTTTTTTAATCACTCTTGTTCATAGGAAGCTCTTTGACCTTGGTGATCACTTAGCCTCTCTGAACCTCAGTTTCTTCATTTGCAAAACAAAGGAATTCAGATTGAATGGCAGTTCTCAAACTGGTCTCAGCATATTTTTACATTTTAAAGAACTGCTGAGGAGAGCTTTTGTTTGCATAGGTTATATTTATCTGTATTCACCTTAGTAGGATTTGAAACCAAGAACTTTAAAAAATATTTGTTAAAAAATAACAATAATAAACCTTTACATGTTCTCAAGTTAAAACTGTTAAGAAAATTAACTGTATTTTCTAAAGCAAAATCATTTTAGTGAGAAATGTGGCATTATTTTTACATTTTTGTAAATCTCTTTAATGTTGGGCTAGATTCTCATGTCTACTTCTGCATTCAGTCTGTTGTAGTACGTAGTTTTGTTGAAGTACATGAAGAAATTTGGCCTCATACAGATATGAGGAAAATGGAGGACTATAACATAGCCTTTTCAAATAATTATGTACATTCATCTTGAATTCTACACCAAATCTTGACAAGTGGTCGTTTTCTATAGGTTTAGTTGTAATGTGGAATTTGAAACCATATCAGTTCACTTTTCATAGTCTCTTATGTTGAAATCTGTTAATTTATCTTGTGCTCAGAATGGATATTTTACCCATGCACTATTTTGTAACCTTACACCTTGGTCATTTGGAAATATTAGAATTCCACTCAGAAATTCCCAGATCTTCAGATTTTGATGCGTTTCATTATACAGTATCGAAAAAAATAACATTAATATTACCACCAGTCTCATCATAAAAATATTTAAGTACTAGGAGTCTGTCAAGTTTACAGTTTTGGATATAGGTCTTCCAAAATTATAATTTCTGATTGAAAGTTCCAGTGTTATAATTTGCCACAGAAGTACAGTGTTACGATTTGCTATTGTTTTCCTTGAAATAATTGACTCACTGGTTCATTTTTTTAAAACTTCCTGCCAAATACCCAAGTGCAGCTATCGATAGTTTATCTGTCAGTTGTTCTTTCACATCGGAAGGGTGTCCCATTTTAGGTTGCGTTTATAGCTCAGAATGCTTTCCCTTAAGAAACCATCATTCTGAGGTATGCAACGCGAGCGAGCTTTATACATGCTTCCCATTTTGTCAGACAGTATTGAGGAGACATGTACTCAAAGAATTGATTTTAATGTAATTAATATTTTTACTGATTCATCAAGAACATTCTTAAATGAAACTGGCTTCCCCAATGCCCCCCACCCCGTATGTATGTGACTATGTAGAATGCATTGACTACTAGTACAGTTTGGTGCCATTGCCTTGAATCTGCTAAGGTGCCAAGAGTTTTACCCACCATTCCTTTTGTGGCACCAGTGCAAGTGACATGTTAATATTATTATAAAATAGTTTTTGTCAATTCCCTGAAAGAGGTCGCAGGTTAGGAACCCCCAGGGGTTTGTGGACCATTATTTGAGAACCTCAGGGCTAGAAAAGTAATGAATTCTAAGGTAACTTTAAAATATTTGGAGGTCGATGATTATAGTGATGATTCCTAGGTTAATGTGTGAGATTATAACGGATTGCAAATACAGTAATCCTACTTGAATTATAGTATATGAGAAAACTTCTGCCTTAATAGTTTTGCAAGTTAGTGCATCTAAATGAAGTGTACTGTAAAAATTATATTTCTTCTCTGATTCGGTGAGACACTTTACAGATTTTATCTATTATGAAGTGTTTTGTACATGCTAATTATTAAAGGGGCTTCTCTCAGGTGTAAATGTTTGTACCTCTGTGTGACGATGATTGTGTTTTTGTCACTCCCCTCCCCCTTGTTCATTTGAAGAACCCCCAACATGTTCTCCTCAGCAGTTTACTTGTTTCACGGGAGAAATTGACTGTATCCCTGTGGCTTGGCGGTGCGACGGGTTTACTGAGTGTGAAGATCACAGTGATGAGCTCAATTGTCCTGTGTGCTCAGAGTCCCAGTTCCAGTGTGCCAGTGGGCAGTGTATTGACGGTGCCCTGAGATGCAATGGAGATGCCAACTGCCAGGATAAGTCAGATGAGAAGAGCTGTGAAGGTATCCGAAACCCCTAGGCCTGGTTATGGAGTCCTTTTTCAATTAAGTTGTTTGAAATTCAGAGTATTGCTTTGGCTCATTCAGTGGTAGATTTGGGGTTTTTCAAGTGTATTTGACTTTATTATTTCTAAACATAGTAGCACGTTCTAAATTGTTTTAATTCACTTAACATGCGTAAGGTTTACACACGTTTATATAAGCTTTGCAAGTTGAGAAATGAGGCCAAAACATTAGACCTTCAGTATGTAAAACTAGTCCTTGTTTCCAGTGAGCTCTCAGTTAGTGGATTTATTTATTACAACGTAAAATAATTTCATATTTTCTTCTTTTATCTGCTAACCTTTAACACAGTAAAAAAACAACCACGACAAAAACAAAAAACAAACAAATTCTCTGGAAATTTTTAGTGTCCAGAAATGCATGTAGAATTCTTTAATTCTTGACAGAATTATTAGTGAAAGATGAAATTTAGCATAAGGGACAAAATAGGAAAATTTGTGCTGGATTCCTTTGTCTTCTCTTTTCTCTTGACCAGTGGAAATCCCCAGAGAATAATTTGTAAGTTTTCTCTAAAAGTCTAATTTGTTTTTCATTTGCACCCAGAAAGCACTTTTTGACTTTTGCCAGAGTTTACCTTTACATGGTAGCAAAAATAAGAAAACTATTTGCATTTTTTTCCTCAGTGCTTTGTTTAATTGATCAATTCCGCTGCGCCAATGGTCAGTGCATTGGAAAACACAAGAAATGTGATCATAATTTAGATTGCAGCGACAAATCAGATGAACTGGATTGTTGTAAGTATGACTAAAATCTTGTTTATTACTCTTAAGGGAGAATTTTTAAAGTACTTTTCCTTTTCTTTATGTGTGAGGTTCACTTACGACCAGTATTTCCTTGTTAAGAAACAAGTTATTAAGTTAGTTATTTGTACCAGGGATTTCTTACGTTTTATATTTAATAATTTCTTAAAGACAGTAGTTTTCTTATGTACAAAAATCTTCACAGAAACATTTAGTAAAGCATCAGAAAAGAATATTGTTTTGCCAAAACTAAAGTTAGGAAATTCTCAGTTTAGATATGTAGAAATCAATCAGTGGTCTAAACTTAAGAGTTTCTGAACATTGGTCCATGTTTAAAATCTCCCATTTTTTTTCTGGGTAATTTTCTACCAGTCTCTCTCTCAGTGACTCTAAGAGCTTCCTTAAAATGCAGCCTGGGGATACTTGAGTCACCATACACCCCTAGGTCTAGAGACCTTAGGCTAAATAACCTGTATTTCTTTAGGGTTCATAACTACTGACTAATGTCCTAACATAAAATATATCCCAAATTGACAAACAGTTCTGAATGGAATTCAACACAAGCCAGGTCTACCTACCCTGGTTTTGTGGAGTTTAGACAGAACTCATTTTAAAGCTCTTTAATCTTAACAAAGACTTCAAGCTGGTATTTTTACAAAATTCAAATGGGAGACTCACTAAAATTTTTGGAAACTATTCATTTATTCAGCAAACATGTGCTGAATACCTACTGTGTGCTGAGGATGCATGGTACCTGTACCAAGGTTCTCAAAGTCCTCTGTGGTTGGAGGTAGTAGTAAGAAGAGGGATTTTAAAGCCAGGCAGAATATGGGAACATATGTATATGTATAACTGATTCACTTTGTTATAAAGCAGAAACTAACACACCATTGTAAAGCAATTATACTCCAATAAAGATGTTAAAAAAAAAAAAGATGAAAAAACAAACAAACAAACAAAAAAGCCAGGCAGAGATAGATTTGAATTCTAACTTCACCGCTTACCAGCATTTGTTTGCTCTTGTTAGGCCTCAGTTTCTCCATCTTTAAAATGAAGATAATATTTAGCATGGCTGTTGTGAGAAAATTAAATGATTTACTGTATATAAAACATACAGCTTGGCTCATAGTAGGTACTTGATAAAGGAGTGTGATAAGTGATATTAAATGTGCTATAATAGAGCTCTATACAAGGATTAGCACAAAGAAGAGAGTAGTCAAATCTTTAGGAATGAAGATGGGGTTCATCAGGGAAAACGTCTTAGAAAAATGGTGCATAAGGTTGGTGGGTGTTGGTCAGTGAATAGCGTTACTTATGCGGATAAGTGGAGAGATTGCATTCCAGGCAGAGGGACTGTCCTGTCCTGCTCAAAACCAGAGTGAAACAAGCACCTTTGAGAAGTTACATGTAAATTGGACTGCCAAAATACAGGCTCCTGTCTTGAGGGGTGTCAGCTGGAGATAGCGTATGTAAAGGTGAGATCACGAAGGATTTTGCTTTTCCTCTAAAGAGTCTAGACAGTATTCCAGAATAATGGTGAGCCATTGAAAAACTTAAGTGAAGGACTGGCATGGCTACATAATTGTGAAAGCTGTAAAGCGGACGCATTGGAGGTGATAAGATTATGGCAGGGAAATTTTTTAGATTGGTTTTAGATTTGAAAATCTTTTGACCACATCAAGAGGAATACAAAGATGTGAGTACACACAAATGAAAGTGTCATACAACAATATTTACCTATATTGTGTGGAACGCATTCTGAAGTTTCCTGTTTCAAAATGCTGGTTTCAACCCACTAAGTTGTTTTTACCGTCTAATGACTTGCAGCCTATAATTTTAAAATGCTTCGGAGGCTATTGTAGTTCCAGCAGAAGACGGTGGAGGTCTAAATCAAGGGGAGCAGTGGTGGTGGAAAGGAGGGAGTGGATAGGTTTCAAAGTTATTCCAGAAATAGAATAAAAAGGGTTTGGTAACCACTTAGAGTTGATAAGTCTAGGTTGACTCACAGGTTACCTCATTGAGTGACTGGAGTCATAAACTAGAATATATGGCAGAGACTAAGAACCCAAGTATCGTTTTCTATCTTGACTGTGGATGTCATGTTTAGCTGATGTAGATTTTTAGTTAGTTTATTTTTGTTTTAAATTTAATTTAAATTCCTTTAATTTGCTACAGGTGCCATCATTTATTTATGATCTACCTTACCCCTGGACTCTAGGAAACATTGACAAATGATGGTGACTACGAGTTCAGTTTGGATTATGTTGCATTAAAGTTGCCCATTGGGTATCCTATTGTAGCTATTTAGAAAGTTAACTATATGGGTCTGTAGCTCAAGAGAGATGGGCTTTTTAGTTTATTAATGTTAATTACAGCTGAGGCAGTAGGCGAGATCTCCTAGGGGAGAGTAAGCAGCGGAGGAAAATAGCAGGTGGTAGACAGAACTCTGGGAAGCACCTGCACTTGAGGCAGACAGAAGAGAATGAAGCCGACAAGAGGAAACAGAACAAATAATCAGATGGTAAAACTGAGAGAGTGGTATCTTGGAAGGATCAGGCATTTTTGAGAAGAAAACGGGAGTCAGCAATATTGAATGCATAGAAATGTCAGTGAGAAGAAGAGTTTATTGACTATGGCAAATAGGAGAACTTTGACCTTTGCAGACTAGTTTCATTGTGGTGGTGAGGACAGAAGTCTAATTTCAGTGAGTTAAGATGTGACCCAGAGACTAAGAATTGGAGATGGTGAGTGTAAATGTTCTTTCTTGAAGGTTGGCGTTAGAGAGGAATGCCAGTGCGCTGAAAAAGAATGAGAAAGATGGGCTGTTGCTCACAAGGACTAAGGAGTCTGTGCCTCAGAGTCCATAGGTGGTAATATGGGACTGGCAGCTCCTACATATTATGTAACTTAGTGATGTTGTTTTCTCTCATTTCTTGGATTTAATCATAGGGTGAGTTAGCTGTGTGGATGGGCGCTTTTGAGGCAAGATGAAGCAGAAGGAAGGTTTTTAAAGGATCTGCAATTGTGAAATATAGTCTGACTATTCAGAATGGAAGGATTTTCCTTCTGAATAGAAGAGTAATGCTCTGAATCTGATGAGCCCTTTTGCTGTTTCCCTCTACCTCTAATATTGATGCTCTCTGCTTCTAAAGCCTCAGATAGCTCAGGGATTCCATGAAGGTAGATGCCATGGGCATCTCATGCTCTGGCTTTTCTTTCTGAGTCCTCGGGTACTCAAGTATCAGAGACCTTACATTCCTTGCCCTCAGGCAACTAGACTCACCCTTAAGGCAGCAGTATATTGGGCCTGAGAGCTAATGCTCATCTGTAGCTTCTACTTTCTCTTCACCAGGCCTAAACGTCACTTTTCAGACCTAAAATCAAGCTCAGAGCTGATTTTGGCTTCTTTACCATTCCAGGTAAAACATTTGATGACTTTTCCAGGTCCATCCCTTCTGACCCAAAAATTTTCTCTGAAAATTCCAAAGTAACCATATTGATTTTTATGATATACAGAATGAAGTAGGATAGATTTTATCTATATATGTGGTTTTAAGCTTCTTAATGGTGTTTAAATCTATTAATTAACATTTTTGTTATTGATTTACAATTATACTTCCCAATGTATTGTTCTATGTCTGTTTTCACTTAAGTTTTGATTCCTAACAATGACGTTTATGTATATATCCATGGGGCATGATGTATATGTATTCATAAAAGAGAAAAGTGTTTATGAGTTGTCTTCATCAGCCTCACATTCTGCTTGCAAGCCCTCTTTTTAATTACTAGTTTGAACCTACAGTTGTTTTTCCATTATATAACTGTACTGCATTCCCATTTTAGATCCAACTGAGGAGCCAGCACCACAGGCCACCAATACAGTTGGTTCAGTTATTGGAGTAATTGTTACCATTTTTGTGTCTGGAACCATATACTTTATTTGCCAGAGGATGTTGTGTCCACGTATGAAGGGCGATGGGGAAACCATGACTAATGACTATGTAGTTCATGGACCAGCTTCTGTGCCCCTTGGTTATGTGCCACACCCAAGCTCTTTGTCAGGATCTCTTCCAGGTGAGCTGAGACTGATCCATTGAGAATCAAGTCTTGGGTCCTGGCAAGATTGCCACGTTTCCATCATGGAAACAGACAGAATACTGCCTACAGTCTATTTCAACGTAGACCGCTTTGGGTTTAAACAATTATAAGAACAAATGTTCTCTTTTACTTTTAGCGCCTTCTCTTAACACAGAAGTCCTTAGGTATGGTTTGGTAGAAATTGCCAAAGGATATAAAGCAAATATATGTACATACAAGCATTTATATATAATACATTTACTGCATATACTGCGTTTCTGGATGTGCTCTACTGAAAATGAATCAACTGGTCATTTGGTGAAAAGAGTCATAAACCACAATTCTTTAGGTTCACTACCAAGAGACCTCAGTACTACTGAGCCCAGGAATTAAAGGCGGGCAAAAAATGGATGAAGATTCCTTTTCAGCAAACAGAGATTTAGAAATACCTGAGTGAGAGCAGGGAGGTATATATCGTCTTATGTTTTCTCCTAACTTAGGTGATGACAGTGGGAGTAGGGTTTGTTCAAACATAGCCAAGTTGCCAGATGTTCTATACTTGGGAGAGACCATATTGCTCTAGGGACATACAGCTTGCTTTTCTTTTTTTTTTTTTTTAATAAATTTATTTATTTTTGGCTTCGTTGGGTCTTTGTTGCTGCAAGTGGGGGCTTTCTCTAGTTGCGGCGAGCAGGGACCACTCTTCGTTGCTGTGCGCGGGCTTCTCATTGCGGTGGCCTCTCCCGCTGTGGAGCACGGGCTCTAGGTGCGCGGGCTTCAGTAGTTGTGGCTCGCGGACTCCAGAGCACAGGGTCAGTAGCTGTGGCGCATAGGCCTATCTGCTCCTTGGCATGTGGGATCCTTCCGGACCAAGGCTCGAACCCATGTCCCCTGCGTTGGCAGGTGGATTCTCAACCACTGCACCACCAGGGAAGCCCCAGCTTTCTTTTCAATGCATTTTGGTACCCTCAGTGAAAAGAAGCCTTTCTTGTAATAAATATGGAGAAAGAGATACCAGGCCAAGAGCCCTGTGAAAATAAGGACTTATTCTGGATGTTAATTCTAAGGAAACATGTGATTTCTAAAACTGTTAATGATTCCTTGTTACCATACCTCACTTTGTTAGTGGAATCTGGGAAGTCACTTTGAAAAAATGGAATTTCTTCTTCAGCATTATAGTTGTGATTCCAACAACATTTGCATCCAGTAGATAAAGCAATAATCTTCCGTGCAGTGAATTTATGCCCTTAAAAATGGGTTTAGTTTTCTTTTGAGATCTGTTACTTAGTCTGCTCTGCTTTGCAGCCTCCACTCTCCACAGTTCTTTCTTTCTCAGATCCTCTAAGAGGTTGAAAACCTCTCAGTTTGAAGAGCTCTGCTTCCATTCTGGGGAAGAGGAAGGGCTGGGAGCTACTCGTGGCCTTGTTCTAGGCCAGCTCTCAATGGAAGTGTCCACTTCTAGGGAACATTTGTTCCTCTTTTCCATTAAGTGTTTTCAATTATTATTGGGAAAAGAGGGCGTAAATTGTTTTAAAGCCAAACTATTTGACCTTTGGTATTTGTAATTCTAGTACTGAATAAAATTATTTCATGCGTTTTTACAGATCTTATTCAACTTCAGTATTATCCTCCTTCATTTTAGGAATGTCTCGAGGTAAATCAATGATAAGCTCCCTCAGTATCATGGGGGGAAGCAGTGGACCCCCTTACGACCGAGCTCATGTCACGGGAGCATCGTCCAGCAGTTCTTCAAGCACCAAAGGCACTTACTTCCCTGCAGTAAGCAGTCTCTTTTCCTTTGTTCACTTTGAATACTAAGAGAAACAGGATCTTAGATTTTTAGTTTATTTAAATGTGGGTACTCAGCGATGGTAATATAAAAAGTTTTTTAGTACAGAATTTAGGTATATAAGGCTCAAAGGAATTACCACCACGTGAGCACTTAGAAATCTTTCTTTAAGTTTACTGTGTAGCAACCAGCATATTTGAAAACGCTGACATTAATTTCATATACTGGGTAAAAGTAGAACTGTTGAGTAGTACCTCCTGAGAGGCTAAGGACCTTCATTCCATGACCTCCCAAGAGAAGAAGCACACCTGGTATTTCTCCTAAGTCAGTAATTTTTCTCTAAACATTTATAATTTTAAAAACTCAGAACCCAGTTGTGCTACACTTAAACCAGTGACTTGTAGATTACAGATTTCCTTCTCATCACCTGGTGCTATTCAGCCATAATGAAATTGTGTCTTGGGGGGTGGAGAGCCGCAGTCCTGAAGTACTATTTTAAGTCAATTCTTTGAAACAGGATTGTGCTACTAGTGTAATGGAAAGGAATATGAACCGAGATGAAGGAAAAGAAGTTGAAAAAAGGCTAATAGTCTCTGTCTGGAATAGACTGTTCTTATTTCAATAATTTGATTATTTTTCCTTTTAGATTTTGAACCCTCCGCCATCCCCGGCCACAGAGCGATCACATTACACTATGGAATTTGGTTATTCTTCAAACAGTCCTTCCACTCATAGGTCCTACAGGTAATACACATCCTCCTCCAGCATGAATCGCAGTATTTATTAGAAGCAAGTATTCTAGTTGTGAGTTTGCTGTAGCCTTGAATGAGTAGATGATGGTCACCAAGAGAGAACAGGCATCTTGTCTTGGTAATGCTGATATTGCCCCTACCACAAATCCTTTTCTTTCAGGGCATTATACTTTTTTAAAATTGAAGTATAGTTGATGTACAATACTGTATAAGTTACAGGTGTACAGTATAGTGAGTCACAATTTTTAGGGGTCATACTCCATTTATAGCTATTATAAAATATTGGCTATTCCCTGTGTTGTACAATACATCCTTGTAGCTTATTTTATACCTAAAAGATTATACCTCTTATTCCCCTGCCCCTAAATTGCTCCTCCCCACTTCTCTCTCCCCAGTAGTAACCACTAGTTTGTTCTCTATATCTGTGGGCCTGCTTCTTTTTTGTTATATTCACTAGTTTGTTGTATTTTTTAAATTCCACATATAATTGATATCATACGGTATTTGTCTTTCTCTGTCTGACTTATTTCACTTAGCTCAATACCCTCCAAGTCCATCCATGTTATTGCAAATGGCAACATTTCTTTCTTTTTTATGGCTGAATAGTATTCCATTGTGTGTGTGTGTGTGTGTGTGTGTGTGTGTGTACCACATCTTCTTTATCCATTCATGTGTTGATGGACACTTAGGTTGCTTCCATATCTTGGCAATTGTAATAATGCTGCTGGGAACATTGCGGTGCACATATCTTTTTGAATTAGTGTTTCCATTTTTTCAGATATATACCCAGGAGTGGAATTGCTGGGTCATACGATAGTTCTATTTTAGTTTTTTGAGAAACCTCCATACTGTTTTCCACAGTGGCTGCATCAATTTGCATTCCCACTAACAGTATACAAGGGTTCCCTTTTCTCTACATCCTGCCAACATTTGTTATTTTTGTTCTTTCTGATGATAGCCCTTCTGACAGGTGTGAAGGGATACCTCATTGTGGTTTTGATTTGCATTTTGCTGATGATAGCAATGTCAAGCATCTTTTCATGTGCCTGTTGGCCACCTGCATTTCCTCTTTGGAGAAATGTCTGTTCGGGTCTTCAGGGCCCTATACGTTTTTTAAAGAGAGTCAAAAATGCTGTCTTTTAAAGTATTAAGGTAGAGCCCCCAGGCTTTGGCAGTATTCTAAGGAAGTTACCCCCCAAAGTGACTTGATTGCAAAATAGGTTACTGCTGAGGTTAGGTTTGATTGATAGTCTTCAGTGGAATATTGGGATAAAACTAAGGTTGGGAGTGTTATGAGAACTCTAAAACAGCAGGAGTATTAAGGGAACAGAATTTGAGAAAAGTTGAGAGAAGCTTAAGTTCACCTCTTGTTTACATATGTTATTACAATCTGGAATGAAAAGTTTCTCATATAGTTGCATGGAATAAATCATGACTCACTAAAATAACTGAAATGTGTTTGTAAGCCAGAAATGGGGGGATTATGCCTTTGTGCTGCTTCGTGAGGCTGTAGAGCATAGGCATGAGCAAGTTAAGTCCCAGTGTGTCGTCTTTCGTCTTATTTGAGAGGCCAGCAGAAAGTCAGAAACTTACACTCTCTCTTCACTTAGTGCCCAGTGTTTACTGGCATCCCTCAAGTGCCTATTATCTTCGAGATCAGGTGTTTTCTAGCATTCCAGTCAGATTGCCCTGATATATATAACCTTATAGATGTGTAGAAAGCAAGTGGAAATTGTTTATAGTATCTCATTCACAATTCTCATTTCAGTTTATGGATAAGATAGGCTAGGCTCTGAACTGATTGTTTTTATGTTTTATTGTAAATGTTGCTTTCCCTACCACAGGTTTGTTCTAAAAAGCCAAATAGAAAGGCAGAAACCTGAAAATTGAAAAAAGGAAAGACCTAAAATTTTACTTTAAAAAAATTAATTTCCTTAAATGGAATAAAACCCTGTTTGGTTCAAGTAAACATAATTGCATCAAAAACAATTCTTATTTAACCATTTCCAACATCTCAAATTAAGCCCAGTTTATTTCTTCAGAGTGAAACTTTTTATCATTTGTTGAAATTTTTGTCTAACTTAAAGTTTGTGGAACTTAAAAGAATTTTGTTAATTCTATTTCCTTTCGTTCTCTCCTCTTTTTTTTTTTTTCTCCCATGAAAATGGAATTTGGGCCTTTTAAATGTAGAGCCAAGAAATTTCTCCAAGGCTCACCACCTGATTGGACAGAAAGATAAGACCTAAAAAATACTATGACATCATGTCAGTACTGGTAGTAAAAATGCTTGAGAACCTGCTTGGCAGGTCATGTAACTTTTGGTCTTTTGCAGCCATTTCTTTTCATACCACTGAGGGCTTGGCCTCACATGGCTTTTATCCTGAGGTGTTATCTGGCACTCTGTATCGCTAGGTATTTTATAAATCGTTACTTCAGTTTTACACTTGCTCTTGCCCTACTCTTGCAGTCATTTTGTCTGATGGGAAAGCATATAAATAAATCTTGATTGAGGTATATATGAAATAAGGTCAGCTTTACTCAGCTTTACTATACTTAGACTATGAATGGTATAAGAAGTTACAGATAGAAGTAGAAATGATAGAAAAGCCAGCAATTTGTCAGCTCTTATTTTCACTAGTACATTTCTCTCTTTCCAGTGCCTTTTTCTTTAGTTAGCCACGCTACAAACTTGACTTAACAGCTATAGATTACTTGAAAAGGTAGCTTAAAAAGTGTAAAAAATAAATTAGGACTCTGAAATACATATTAGAAAATTCACTGGTCCTGTATGGATACCTAGAATTTATCATTTTGATGTTCAGTTAGAGCCACTCTTATAACAATATGCTTGTCTACATACAGGGAATCAACACTTCTTCCCCCAAACCACAGCAATTTCCCTTTGCTGATAGTAATAATAATGGGATAGATAAGCTCCTTAGGCTGTCTACCAAAATTCAGCCTGGCTTGTACAGTATTTGAGTTGTAAAGAGACAGTGAAGTCTTCAGACATCATTAAATTATTCATCAGGTAAATCATAGATCATTTAAGGAGTATTGAGAGAATGCTAACATGTTTGAGTAATGTAAGATAATAAAGACCCATTCTTCTCACAGATCATGGAGAGGCAGAAATTGGTGAGGTCCACTATATAGACTAAATCCAAAATGTATAACTGAGAGATTTTCCAAAGATGACCATTAAATACAACTTTGAATAGTTCATTTTTATTCTATGATACAGGGTAACTTAAAGATACAAGTGCACACCCAGAGGCTAGAATGGGTTCACCTCTGCATTCCCATTCTGTCCACTTTTAATTGCCTCTAATCACATTTTATCTACAAATATGAAACACATGCTATCTTCCTCCTCCAATCTGCCATTGAAAACTGCCTCTTGGTTGGTGCAGCCTTAAATTGTGGTAGCTTATTGTCTTGCAGGTGAGGTTTGCGTTTAATACCTCTGTATTCTGATAGAGAAAACCACCTCTCCATAACCCTGACTCAGCCTCTCCTGGTTTTCTCCCTCTGCCAGCTACAGGCCGCACAGTTACCGGCACTTTGCACCGCCCACCACACCCTGCAGCACAGATGTTTGTGACAGTGACTACGCTCCCAGCCGGAGAATAATGACCTCAGTGGCCACAGCCAAGGGCTACACTAGTGACTTGAACTATGACTCAGAGCCTGTGCCTCCGCCTCCCACGCCCCGAAGCCAGTACTTGTCGGCAGAAGAGAACTATGAAAGCTGCCCGCCTTCTCCATACACAGAGAGGAGCTACCCTCATCACCTCTACCCACCGCCGCCCTCTCCCTGTACGGACTCCTCCTGAGGAGGGGCCCTCCTCCTCTGACTGCCTCCCACACGGAAGTGTAAACACGAATGCGGTTGGGATCTGGAGGGGGGGGGGAGCTCTTCGAGAAGGGTGAGGCAGACCATGTACAGATAAAAATTATAAATGGGGTAGGGCATACTGGAGATATTTGTACAGAAGGAAAAGATATTTATATATTTTCTTAAAACAGCACATTTGCTGCTTGTGCCATAAAAATTTGTATAAAAAATAAATTTGTACTAAAAGTTTTATTTTTGCAAACTAAATACACAAAGCATGCCTTAAACCCAGTGAAGTGACTGAGTACAAAGGAAGCAGGAATAATAAATAATAAAGGCATCACTGACCAGGAATGTCTGGGCTTTATTGATACCAAAAAAAAAGAAAAAAAAAAAAGAAAAGGAAAAAAAGTCCATCTCAGAGCAGCAAACTATAGATACTTGGAAGTAGCCAAATGGCCTTCATGTTAACTAACATTTGAAGGCCAGCAGGTTTAAGAAATGAAAGGGAAAAAAAAAAAAAGAATTAATACTAACTTTGGATAAAGGGCTTTGTTTTCTCTAGGAATCCAACAATTTTATCGAGGAAAATAGATATTTATAAAAATCCATTTGGGGTGCTGCTGTTGTGGGAGAGATCAGCTGTCTGGTAAGATGCTATGGGGCCGTTTGTTGTGCAAGTCTTCTGTCCCTACCTTAAAACTCACCCCTCTGTCATATATTAATTTTCTTCCCTGGGTGTTTTCACCTTGCTTCCTCCCCTAGCAGTATTGTAGGGTATTTTGCCAAAATGCCATAATTTATTCACAGTTTTTTATCTGAGGATTGATAAAATGGAGTTTTCTAAATTAAGGTTTCATTTTAATATTTCTACTAGCTCCATACCCCAGTCAGCTTAGCTCTTCATTTGGACTGCTGTGTTCGCATAATGATCAAAGGTTAGACATGTTTATTGCTCCTCTTTACTTCCAAGATTGTTTTAATGCTCATTAAAATGTCTTTTTACAACACATATAGACAATGT
The DNA here is from genome assembly GCF_028021215.1 of Eschrichtius robustus. Taxonomy (NCBI): domain Eukaryota; kingdom Metazoa; phylum Chordata; class Mammalia; order Artiodactyla; family Eschrichtiidae; genus Eschrichtius; species Eschrichtius robustus. Next base: position 10,010,259 of record NC_090836.1, on the reverse strand, counting down.
TTAAGAGTTACAAATTTAACCATTAAGTTTTTGTTGTAAATTAATCATATATCCTTGCAGTACTTTCAGCATATAATATCACAATATGAAATCATTTTTATATGTATCTTTCCTAGTAAAACATTTAAATATGTTCCGGTTAGAGACAATCTATTTAAAAAGAGAATTTTTTGTTATCGTTGGGTTTTCCCTTTATTAACTGTTGGTGACATTTTCATGTTCTTTAGGCCAATTTTTCTCAGAATGATCTCTACATACGTACCTCTTCTAATGTGTGACATGAGTTTAATATCTTTCTGTTACCTAATGTGAATGTTAGATTGTTTCCAAATTATCCATGAATTATTCTTATAATCACCTCATATATTTTTTATGTGTCTTCTCTCTTATTCCATGATGGATTAAGACGATTTAACAAATTTAACAATATGGATTACATGAGAAGGCAAACTATTAACTTCTCAGCTGTCAGAACTTGGGTGGAGGGGAATATTGGAAGGCTCTTACGTAATCTGCCTGACCTGTGTGGTACTGGGGCTGCTTCATCTTCAGCTATCAGGGCTGACCTGTGGAATGATTCTAGCACTGCTCTGCCACCTTGCCAGAAGTTGGTTTCCTGCTTTTTACATGTTTCCAGAATTTCTCTGCTAAAGTTGAATGTGTTTTTAAGCTAATGTATTTTTACCTTAACAGATGTTGGTCAGTTGTTATCGAATGATTTTTTTTTTTTTTTTAATTCTGTTTTGTTGAGGCCTCTCTGGATTTCAGGACCGAAGAGAAAACAGTGGAAGAAGGGATTCAGAAGTTTGGTAGAGGTGAACTAACTGTTTTAAGCAATTAAAAAATATACCTAAGTAATCTTTTTAAAGAGAAAAAAACACGGTTTCAGAGTAATGCTTAGATTATTGGGAGTACCTTATATGAATCAGGTGCACTTGATTTTGCATATAAATAAATGGTAATCCATTAGTATCTTGCATTTCAGTCAGACGAGTGTTAACTCTTCCTGTTGATGGAACAAAGTGCTCAAGTTCTAACAAAATGGACATTGAAGTTGCAAGGGCGCTTGATGCTCAAATGAAGATGGAAAGGTTAGCAATAACTGGGTATCACTTAAAATTTGAGAATTCTGTATGTTTACATTTTTTAATGTGCATCTTTATCTGGTGGGCTTCCCATGTGGAAACTTGCACTATAATGGACTAAGAAGAATATTGCCTTGTTATATCTCAGTTCAAGTGTTTGTACTGCGATGGCAATGGCCTCTTCTTGCAAAATACTAATTTGTGTGCCAATTTGTTTGAAATTATTTGAAGGCAGTTCAGCTTAATCTCAGAATCCTCTTTCTTGGTATTTGAGATGGATTCTTAACATTTTGGGGAGTACCTTTCAATGAGAGAATTGTCAAAATTCAGGAAAGATTTATTGACCCTCAGATTATATGGACAGTTAAGCTTAAAAGTAGACTATCTTGATTGTTAAACACAAGATCTTTAATTGGAAGATAAAAAATTAATATATGAGAGCACAAATCAGGGGAAAAAGGGAAAAAGTGTTTTGAATTTGGAGTATTGCTAGATTCATTATCCATGCTGGGGGGCAATGAATAAAATTTCATTATATTCCTTAAATGCAGAAGTATTCATTGTGATTGTATGGCGTGAAGTATGCCCAGTTACTGATGTCATTAAAATTATCTGAGAATTGAACTTCAGCATAGCATGCTTTCTGTGCCCTATAGTAAGCTATTCTTCACTGAAGGTGGTCTTTTACAATTCTGAACTTTTATAATCTTGAATTTGGCTCCTTCAGAGCCCTGGTTTTCTGAACAGTGGCCCAAAGGATTTTGCTACTTATATCAGATGATGGCATATTCACAATGTAAAAAACAATTAAGGCATAGAATTTTCTCAATATTAATTTTTCTTTCAGGAAATTTTGTTATGCCTCTGACACTTGCTATAACTCTTCTAACTAGCATATCATGAGATAGTATATGTTTAGCAGAAAATTATTATTTTAATTTTAATATAAAAATACTTTGTGATGTACCACCGAGAGCTTATCTGACCCTTCAATAAGTTTGAGAACAACTATTCTAAAGGGTTGATATGTATTTAGAAATGAAGTCTTTACATTTTCATCTAATATAGGCCAATAATTGGGGGTGGAGGCTTTTGAGCAGTAAAATTTTAAGATGATTGAGGATTGTATATTTTCATTATTTAAAAATACTCCAAAGTCAATCATTTGTATACAACCAACTCATTTGATATTAAGACATTGTTAAGGTATAAAAATAGCCACCATCCTTATTAGGTAGCAGTTAGTTTGGAGGGAAAATTTTTTTGTTTTGCTGTAAAAGCTCATTAGTGAAGAATACTTCATGTAGGGTTAGTAGCTGTGACTTACCTGTTAATGAACTGTGTATATTTATGTGACCTGATAGCAGTAATCATAGTATAGAGACTACTTACTTTTGGTACAAAAGAAAGGCTTGCCTTAAGCAAGCAAACCTGGCTCTGCGATAGGTCTGCTGCTATTGTTTCTCTGTCAAATCCTTTGCCTCGACTAGATTCTTAAAAGTGTAGTTTTTAAAATTGCTTTATCTCTTGCAGGGGGAAACTTGCCACTTCATTGATTTGCATGCCATAAAAGCAGCATGTTGGTTATTACCGTTACACATCTAACAAGATTCAGAAACAAAAATCTTGGCCTTTTCACGCCCCCCCAAGTATGTCAAACTTTTAATAAGCGCAGTACTTCATTTTGAATAATGACATGAATAGTATGTCTGGAGTGTGGGTATGAGTATGTGATTATCAGATGGCTGACAAATGTTTGAGCGTCAATAAATGAGACTGTACACTAAGTGTAGACATGGACTGAGTCTTAAAGAAGTATCATAATCAAGCGTTGTTTAAAACATGTTCTCAAAATTCTTAAACTCAAGAAATTTAATTTTATTTGGTACCCCTTTCCTTATCCCAAACCTAAAATGAACCAAGAGAAATAACAGATGATTTTACAAAGTACTAGTAGCATATGGTTGGTTTCTGACTTCTGGGATTGCATCATTTCACAATAGGCTCAAAACTTAGCTTTTGAAATTCTCAAACTTTTAAAGGACTTTGGACCCTAAAGCATAACATTTTACTGTTATAATTTTAAAAGATTTTTTAAATTGTGGACCATATACTCAGGATATTTGTTTGATTGGATTCTGCCTTTTGTTAAACTAAGCCTATACCTGAGCGGAGAGGGAGGTAGATTCTTCGGTTAATCTAGATGATTTAGAATGAAATTACTGACCTCATCCTTCTTCAGTCAAGGTAAACTTTACTGGTTTTTTGGTTTTGGTTTTGGTTTTTGGTTTTTTTTTTTTCATAAGGCGTTCTTAAACCATTCTTAAGTTATTGCTGAAAAAAATCATCATGCCTTTACAGGTAGAATTATAAACTAAGTGATATCTTGTACTCAGAAGTGGAATATAGCCCTAACAAAAACTAACTTTTAGATTTCCCATTACTTAGGGTTTGCCCAGTAGTTAACACCAAAGAATTATACAATGCGCTTTTGCTTAACTGTCCATTCTTTTTTTAAAAGAAAGAATTTTAATTATTAAAAAAATTTTTTAAATCAAATATAAGGGCAGGGGTATACATAAATATATAGATAGATAGATAGATCTCTATGTATATGACTCTAAATATCAATGCCTAAATATGAATATTAAAAAGAAAATAAAGCAAAGAAAGTCTGATTAAACCTAACATTATATGAAATTAAGTATCTGGGCTTAGTTGAGGACATTTTATTATAATAAGAGTAAAGAGGATACTGAGACGCTTAAGCTGGACTAGCCTTATTTGCAAGTGAAGGATCTGGTGCTGCTTTCAGATGTTTTATCCTCTGTGTTTTTAAATTTTTTCTTAAGCTTTAATCTTCGTCATTGTCTTGAAGTCAGCTGGTGTTTCTTGTTCATGGACTTTGGTACGATGGTGCTTTGCAAGGATGTATTTATATTTTAATGACCAACATTTGGTCAGCCTCTGTCCACTATTCACTTCCCCCTTTTTGTAAAATAAGTGCTTTAATTTTAAGCTGTATAAAAATACCTTGTATAAATCCCCTTTTTGATTATTACAATAAGTTGAGTTGTAACAAATGAAATGTTGATTTTTATAATAAAACGGTGGAAAATACAAGTGTCATTTCTTCAGCAACAAATTAAAACAGTTGATTGTGCTTTGCTATGATATATGAATGTTGTGTTTCAGACACAACAAAACCCACCTTTATTGTTTGCATTTCAAATAAAATACAACTTTGGAAGAAAGGTTTGAGAAGGGCTGTTGCTTAGTGCAATGCTGACAATACCTGTGATTGGGAACAGAATAAGGAAAAGTTGGGTCTGCTTACCCACTGCACAGCAAAGCCAATCTACTGATACCGGGTTGTGGTGAAGGAAAGTACAGCATTTATTTGCAGGGTGCCAAGCAAGAAGAATGGGCAGTTCGTGCTCAAAAGACCCAAACTCCCTGATAGCTTTCAGGAAAGAGTTTTTTTAAAGGCAGCATTTGGGGTAAGAGCTGCAAGGTGCATGACTTTCTTCTGATTGGTTGGTGGTAAGGTAACAGAGTGGTGTTTATCACAGGAATCTTTATCATTAACCTTGTGGTTCTAGCCAGTCTGGGTTCTACATGCTTGTGGTTAGCATGTAGTCGCCATTCTCTACTTGGGTTGGGGGGCTGGGAATCTTAGTTTCTACAGAACAGCTCAAAGATATGCATCAGGTTGTTAGGTATATCCCTTGAGAAGGAACTAGGATTCTGTTTTACCACTGAACTATTATCATTACTTTTCTTGCTTAACTGCTTTTCCTTTGTTTCTGAATTCCCTCTCTTCCCTAATTAGTAGGAACTCTGGGAAGGCATAGGAGACTAAAGCCTTTTTCTACAAACAAGAAACAGGAGACAGGAGGGCTTTTGTGCTCAGGAGGGCCCCACAGGGTCCTGCTCAGTTTCACAATTTGTGCTTCTGACTGCTCTTGTTTTTATAAACTCCTGGAAGGAGTCCTGATGTGGCCTCTGAGCCACCCCCTTCTCCTCCTCCAAATTATCTTTAAAAATGAACTTGCTTTTCCTGGTGCAGAGCCCAATATGATATGATGATATTGAAGGGCAGCAGAATATACCACTGCAAAATATGCCACTTTGGCATCTTGATTATTTTGATCTGTAGGTACTTAAAAACCAGCAAATGCAGAGAAAAGCTGTCTCTGAATTCCCCTTATGTGCCTAAAGGCAGATCATCTAAAAGCAACACAATTGTCAGGAATCATAAATCCCTTCCCGGAGAGTTTTATCAACCAGGGAAGATTGACGTCATGGGAGAGGAGACTAGAAGTGGACACGTTGGCCAAAAAACAAACTTTGTCACAAACTATCATATCGCCTATGTATTCTCTTAAAGGCCTATTCATCTTTCCTAATAATCCCATAAGAGGCCTACATCCTCACTCCCCTTTCCCTGTTACAATGGTATTTATGCCTGAATTCTAAACCACCTTAGGGAGTTACTCATTTTTCTCTGGGTATCTCCTATGTATACCTAAAGTATACATGTTAATAAACTTCTGGTCTTTTTTTTTTTTCCCCCTTATAAATCTATCTTTTATTGTAGGAGTCTCATCTAAGAACTCAGAAGGGTGGATGGAGAAACCATTGAGAACTCAAAACTACCAGATCCCTGCTTTAGTCCGAGATTACTGTTTGATAGGAAGAGAGGAAGCTGCTTTTTTATTAGGCAGTAGTTGAGTTCAAACATCAGATGGTTAAATGGAAACCAAGTGGTTTTTTTTTTTTTCCTTAATCAGTATATTTTAAAATTGAAGTATGGTTGATTAACAGTGTTGTGTTAATTTCTGCTGTGCAGCAAAGTGATTATATTCTTTTTTTTTAGTATTCTTTTCCATTATGGTTTATCATAGGATATTGGATATAGTTCTCTGTGCTATACAGTAGGACCTTGTTTTTCCTGTTTGTTTGTTTTCATTTATTTTATTTATTTTTTATTTTTGGCTGTGTTGGGTCTTCGTTGCTGTGCACAGGCTTTCTCTAGTTTCAGCAAGCAGGGGCTACTCTTTGTTGCAGTGCACGGGCTTCTCATTACGGTGGCTTCTTTTGCTGAGGAGCATGGGCTCTAGGCACGTGGACTTCAGTAGTTGTGGCTCGCTGGCTCTAGAGCGCAGGCTCAGTAGTTGTGGTGCACGGGCTTAGTTGCTCCATGGCACATGGGATCTTCCTGGACCTGGGATCAAACCCATGTCCCCTGCATTGGCAGGCGGATTCTTAACCACTGCACCACCAGGGAAGCCCAGGACCTTGTTGTTTATCCATTCTGTATATAAAAGCCTACATCTGCTCACCCCAACCTCCCACTCGATCCTTCCCCCAACCCCCTCCCCCCGGCAACCACCAGTCTGTTCTCTATGTCCATGATTCTGTTTCTGTTTCATAGATAGGTTCATTTGTGTCATATTTTAGATTCCATATATAAGTGATACCATATGGTATTTGTCTTTCTCTCTCTGACTTACATTACTTAGTATGATAATCTTTAGTTGCATCCATGTTGGTGCAAATGGCATTATTTTGTTCTTTTTATGGCTGAGTAGTATTCCACTGTATATATGTACCACATCTTCTTTATCCATTCATCTGTCAATGGACATTTAGGTCGTTTCCATGTCTTAGATATTGTGAATAGTGCCACTGTGAACATAGAGGTGCATGTATCTTTTTGAATTATAGGTTTGTCTGAATATATTCCCAGGAGTGGGATTGCTGGATCATATGGTAATTCTGCTTTTAGTGGAAACCTAGTTTTAATGTAAAAGTCTTTCCTTAGTAGATGCTTTTGAAAAAATGAGCTTACCTTGGCTTCTTTGCTGACCCCTTGCATTCTTTCTCTGGAGGGAAAACAAAAATCATGTAAGTTGCGCTGTTGCCAGTTGAGTCACAGAAAGGAAAGGCAGAACTATGGTTGGTTTGCCTGATTTTAAAGGCGTGCTGTAGAATAAGGAAAACAGTGAAAAGACTAATTCAAAAAGATACATACAGCCCAGTGTTCATAGCAGCATTATTTACAGTAGCCAAGATATGGAAGCAGCATAAGTTTCCAACAAGTGAATGGATAAAGAAGATGTAGTGTGTGTATACACACACAGACACACACACACAAGGGAATATTACTCAGCCATAAAAAACAATGAAATTTTGCCATTTGCAACAATATGGATGGATCTGGAGGGAAGGTATTATGCTTAGAGAGTGACAAATAATGTATGCTATAACTTATATGTGGGAATCTAAAATATGAAACAAATGAATATAACCAAAAAAAAAAGAAACAGACTTACAGATATAGAGAACAAACTAGTGGTTACCAGTAGGGAGAGGGAAAGGGGGAGGGGCAAGGTAGGAGGAGGGGATTAAGGGATTCAAATCACTATGTATAAAATAAATAAGCTGCAAGGATATATTGTATAGCACAGGGAATATAGCCAATATTATATAATAACTTTAAATGGGTTATAACTTTTAAAGTATTCATCACTATGTCGTACACCTGAAACTAATATAATATAGTAAATCAACTATACTTCCATTAAAAAAATGAGTAGGGAATACAGTGAGTTGTTTTGGGTTCTTCTTTCCCCAGACAGGTTTTCAGCTAAGGTTTTACAATCTTTTTAATTTTAATTCTTTGCCTTGCTTGTATGTGATTGCATTATTTCTGTAAATTTAAATCAAAGGATGAATTAGTATTCACAGGGTTCAGGACACACTACCCCAAAATATGGCACCTTGGCATGTTGAATATTTTAAGCTGAAGGAATTTGAGAAATGGGATGTTCAGGAAGGACTCTCTGACCTTCCTGTGAAGCAGGTATAAACCATCATGTGAAAGGTGCCCTCCCTTTACCCGGAAGAAAGACACACCGAGGAATCTGAACAGGCATTGCTGAGTTCTCCCAGTTTCCTACGCTTAACTCATACTCTGCCCTATCATATCTTTCCATGACTTTCCACTCTTCATCAAACCCAGTGAAAGAACAGGTTTAACCATCTTTTGGATCCTCATTTCCTTATGAGGGCTCCCATGTCACGTAAAACAAACACATATGTATGCTTTTCTATTCTTAATCTCTTTTGTTATAGTGGTCCCAGTAGAGAACTTAGAAGATATTTTTCCTCCCCTATACTGGTTTCAGACCTCTGGATCTATTCATTTGTACCATCGTGCAGTCTGCACAATCCATCTTCCACCCCAGAAAAATTTCTACCTGAGATTTGCATTTGTAAATTCAGATTTAATTACCATGTAAAGCCAATCTTCCCCAATAAAGAGGCTAAAAATAAAGGATAACATTTGTTAACATTTGACCGGCATTTACTGTGCACCAGGTGCTGTGGGAAGTATCCCATTTTTTTCCACAAGATAATCAACTGATTAATGACTAACCTTGACAGGAAGTGCCCAATTGGAGTATGAAAATGCCAGTGTAAAATTTTGATCAGAGACAGTTGGCAGTGGATGCAGGGAAAAGGACACTGAATTGAGATTTAGACTGTAATCTCTGTTCCATTTTAATTAATTGCCAAGACATGTCTGAAGTCATTTGTTCTCTGTATTTGTTGGTATTCGTCTCTAATAGTTTTCTGAATCTTGACTCTTCAATCAGCCAGTTCTACTACCTGTTCCAGAGAGCTACTTGTACATAAAGCATTCTAGGCAATGAATAGTATTACAAGGAGGCTGAACCGCTATGTAGCATCCTGTTCTGTGTAGATCCCTGTTTAATGCCTCCTTCCTCCTGGCCCCTTCTCTGGTCTTGCTCTGCATTCCAAAGGAATTTATAGCTCTCAAAAGAGAGACAACACAAGGCCTATCATACCGTAAAAGCTGTATGGCAGACAAAAGTGATTATCTTTTGATAATCAGAGGGAGCTTTTTGACTTGATTATCCTACCAAAAGCTTCCACTCTACGATTACCTAATTGTATGGTCCTCAAGATGCTTGCGTTTTGTCCAGTAATTATAAAACCAAGTTCCCCTGCCAAGTTCGATTAACCTCTCTATCTAAAACGTTATTCCCTTTCTTGTCTTGCCCCTGTTCTCCTCAGGATTGAGGAGTGTCAAAGAAAAGGTGGGATTGAAACTGAGCAGAACCCTGCAGGGCCTTCCCAGGTACCAAAGCCCCTCTGTGTTCTCTGTTTCTTGTTTGTAGCAAAAGGCTTTAGTCTCCTAGGCCTTCCCTGAGTTCCAAAAAGTGGGCACAAGTAGTTAACTAGGGAAGTGAGGGCATACAGAAACAAAGGTAAAGCAAACAAGAAAAGTAATAATAGTTTAAACAGTAGTTCAGTGATAAAAGACAGTCCTAGTTCCTCCTCAAAGGATATACATAACAATCTGATACATATCTTTGAGTTGTTCAGCAAAACTAAGATACCCTTCCCTGCCTGGAGGGTGGTGACATCATGCAGACCACAAGTATGTAGACCTCAGAAGACTGGAATCAGAAGGTTGATGATTAAGATTTCTGAAACACCACTCTTACCTCACCATCAACTAATTAGAAGAAATCGTGCACCTTGCATCTTTCATCCCAAATGTTGCCTTTAGTAACCCTTCCCTGAAAGCCATCAGGGAGTTTGGATCTTTTGAGCATGAACTGCCTGTTCTCCTTGCTCGATACCCTGCAAATAAATGCTGTACTTTGCTTCACCACAACCCGGTGTCAGTAGATTGGCTTTACCAGCAGACCCTAGTTGGATTTGGTGACCACAAAGGGACTCATCATCCCACGTGGGTGTCTCAACCGGTGGCACATCAAACCCTGGCTTGTGGTGGCTCTCATTCTGTCCAGCAGCTGCCTGAGCACATTTGTCTCAAGGACAGCCCTGAGGCTTGCCACTGATTGGGTGTCGTTGACGCACAGCGCTTTTGATATTTGTGGTAAAGGAAACAAGGCGTTTGAAGGTTGAGGTACCTGGTAAGTAGAGGAATCTTGTGTGTGATGATACCAGGGTATTCTTCCCTATTTTGTTACCTTGACTGGAAGTTTCCTTTTGGGTTTGGGACTTGGTCATTTGACTCCAGTGACTGAGCAGAGCCCTGCTTTAATTGGATTTTCCCTTTTGGACTGAGGAGTCTCTCTGGCCATTTAGCACCACCTGGGGCTGTACCTGGGAATCTCCCGTTTGGACCAGGACTCATACACCACCATCTGGGACAGTAAGACGAGGCTCCTCACTCTCAAGTTAGGGAAGTGTGACCTGAAGAGACCCCATTGCATTGGTTTGTTTCTTTTGGCACACAGACTGGGGAATGTCTCACAGTACCAGCCATGGATAATTAATGATGGGTAACCAGAACTCTATTATATCTTGTAGACCCTTAGGGTCTGTTTGGCAAAACTGGGAGATCTTCAGTTATGCACCCATGAAAGAAAAAAGTGTTTCATTTTAATACTGCTTGGCCTCATTGCTCCTTAGGACCTGGAGAACAATGGGCCCTAATGGCTCTCTAATTTATAACATTATCTTTCAAGTAGAACTGTTTTGTAAAAGGGAAGGAAAATGGTATGAAATTCCTTATGCAAAGCGTTTTTTTTTTTTTAATTTATTTATTATTTATGGCTGTGTTGGGTCTTCGTTTCTGTGCGAGGGCTTTCTCTAGTTGCGGCAAGTGGGGGCCACTCTTCATCACGGTGCGCGGGCCTCTCACTATCACGGCCTCTCTTGTTGCGGAGCACAGGCTCCAGACGCGCAGGCTCAGTAATTGTGGCTCACGGGCCTAGTTGCTCCGCGGCATATGGGATCTTCCCAGACCAGGGCTCGAACCCGTGTCCCCTGCATTGGCAGGCAGATTCTCAACCACTGTACCACCAGGGAAGCCCGCAAAGCCTTTTTATACTGTTGTATCAAAGTAAGCCTTTTGGAATTGGTTTGGCTTTGAGCCTTTTGGAACTGGTTTGGCTTATATTTTGAGGGTGTGTGTGTGCGTGTATATTTGTGTTAAAGAAGGTGCAGTGTTTCAATTGGTGGACATGAGAAACAAAAGTTCATTTCCTAAAAATAGCCCTTTAGGATGCATCCTACAAAATTAGACCACCCTCAGTTCAGGTGACCATGGTGTTCTTTAGACTCCAGAGAAAAATGACGAGGATGGAGCTCTTTTGACATTCTAAATTTTTTTTTTTTTTTGCATATCCTGTTAGAGGAAGCAGGCTTTCTAGGAGGAACTTGCATTTCTCTCCCTGTGCCTTTGAGATATAAATGTTCTAATTGGGCTCTCAGAAACTTTTATCTGACCATCTCCAATTCCTGAGACTAAAGAAAAAAAAAAAAAAGGAAAAAGATTTTTAACTCAAGCAGGAAACAGTGAGATCTGTTTATATGGATGTATGTATGTCTGTGTACATTATAGAGATGATATGTTTTTACCTCTGGATGATATTACCAAAATTAATTTGTAAATGATCTCTATTTAATTGGCTTAAAGGAAAGTAAGCACTTACATAAATTTTCAGACTTAGAAACTAACTTGATGAATTTTAGGTTCACATGATCTGGGAAATACTTAGTATTAAATTAATTTTTGGTATTAAAGTTAAAGTTTATTGGTTTAATATAGGCATGTCTTTTGAGTCATCAACATTAAGCAGAAATACTTTTATTATACCTAGGTTTACTGAGAGTCAATAAGATTTTGTTATTCCTGTTACAGAATTTGTCAGGAAAGAAAGTAACTTGATATGATGAAACTTTTAAGTAAATGTGAATGAGGTAGTAGTTTTTTTGGATCAACTCTTTGGGAATAATTATGTTTTGCGAATGTCTACTTAAGAATCATCTCCCCAGGTGTTGGTAACTTAAAACTCTTTATAGAGTTTTGCTAAATTAAGTTAAATGATGGAAATTTATTGAATATCTAGGTCATTTCAAATAAGATAAAATACTGGAACGTTAATTGTTAAAACAAGTCTAAGTTTACCTAATTTTGTTTTCTTGTGAGAGAAAAACTAAAGATGTTTGGGTTTATTAGACATATGTCTTGTACCACAGTGAGGAAAGAAATTATAATATGAAGAGATGTATATTTCTAGAGGTTATAGAATATATTCATAAGTTGGCCAGTCAGGAAATGCTGGTATGTTCACAATTGCTTACTTCTTGGTTTTCACTAGAGATTAAGGTTTTTGATGGTTAAAATTTGTAATATATATGTATATAAAGCTACTAAAATAATAAGGGAAACATTTCAGTATGCAAGGAAAGTAGGAGGTGTGTTTTCACTAAAAGAATGTATGAGAAATTGAAATGCATTTTTTTAAGGGAAAAAGTAATATTGTCCTAAAGCTGATTATTTCCCAATGGGAAAGAAAATAAGGGATAAACTAATATTGATATAGAAAGTTGTAGATTTATGAAAACAAAAAAGAATCTTTAAAAGGAATTTTATGTGTGGTCCGGACTAAGATTAGAATGAATTTAACTGAGTAAAGTTTAAGATTGAAGGTAAAGTGGTGTAAAACTTGAATTGGGTTTTCTCTTTCTGTTAAGAGAACAAAATTTTATTGGAATATTGATCAGCTTTTGATAATAGATTGTAAAGTTTCTTAACTTTTTAAGTAATTTATACTTTCTGTATTTGCTCTTAAAATCTCTTATTGTCACTTTGGTTAAGTAAATAAGTATTGTTTCACAATGACCTATGATCCTATTTGACCAGGTGTTTTGAAACTCTTTTATATTTTTGACAAACGTTTCTAATATCAAATTCTAATTAAAGTACTTTTGATCTCCAGCTAATTTTGGAATACTTCAGAGAAACCCTAAGGCATCTCAGAGAGCAATATTAAAATAATTAGGATTATTTGGTATGTTAAATTACTTGAGAAACATTGTCAAGTGATTGGTAATAAATTTTCTCAGTTTATAGTGTATGGGCAAATGCTCTTAATATAAAGGTTTTAGAAGTTATATGAAATTTTTAAAAATCTGGTTTGTTCTGGTATAATGTTATCAGTCATAATTCTAGTTGTTATCTTAAAATGTTGTCTGTCACAGCAGTAACCGAATTTCTTTGTCCATCGCAATGTAATCATGTGTTTAACTGTGCCTTTTAAAGTCTTTTGTCATTTATAGACAGTTACCGTTGTACTCTGATGCTTTTACCAAAAAAAATGCTTCATCTTCAAGAAGATTCATAGAGAGGACTTTTTGACAAGTACAGGTTTTTGATAATGTTCAGGTCATACCGCTGAACTGGGTAAGAAATTAAAGAATTCTAATGGAAAATGTGATGGCTTCATAAAACTGTTAACACAAGGATTAGTAACGCAGGACTGAATGATCTGTTAAAGGTGGTTATAATTTTTGTGGGTTTTGTCTGAAATATTACTGGCTTTTAATCTGTGTTTTCCAGATAGAAGGAAACCTTTCCCCTCAAACTAATTATGGCTTGTAATAACTTGGTAAATTATACCTTTGTAAGTAGGATTGAAACATTTATCTTTTTTCTTTTCTTTTCTACCTGATTTTATCTTTCCTCTCTACCTGAATCATTCAGAAATTGGAAACTTGTAGTTTCCCAGCAGCCTTATCAGATGAATAAGGAAAGCCACCTCCTGACTGATGCAGGAATCTCAAGATATTTTGGGAACTTCAAGAAGAGAGGGATTCACCCAAATCTATAGATATCATAGATGGAATCTGACAAGCCCTCGGCACAGGTTTTCTGGCCTTAAGAGACCTTTTAAAGTTCCAGCACAGCCAGTTAAAAAAAACCAATGTGATCAATTATAGCTATGTAAATAATCAGACCAAGTTTATTGAAACCAGACTTATTTTGCAGACAAATTTTTTTTTAGTGAGAAAAAGATTATGTTTCTGTAGATATTAAATTCTGGTTTTGTTCATTGAGGTCTGTATTCACTGTCTAAGACTCACCTCCCAAATAGTTTCTTGTTGTTATGTTACATAATTATAAAGTTTAACTGAATTATTTAAAGGACGCTTTGTTTCTGAAGCTTATCACAACATTCTGTCTTTGGATGAAGATCAGATGCCCCATGACCTGCAACAAGGAGATTATAAATACTGAAAAAGGCATCATTTAAAGGACTGTCTCCTAGATAAAAGTACCTGGTACCATTCATTACCAGGTACTCTTAACTAGCTCATGCACAGCAAAACTAAAGAGGATGTCTCTTGAATTCATGTTTTTCCCATTTAAGAAGGGCCTCTGCATTGGACTTGTCTATAGAAAGGACTGCTGACCCCAAAACCCAGACCCACACCAGGATGAGAAGAAGACAATGGCAATGGTAGGCAGCTGACCCAACAATCTGGACCAGGCCTGTGAGACCAATTCCACTAATTTAATTGAACTGTTTACCAGGTGTGTGTCTCTCTATCAACATTGACAGTTACTGTTTTACTTCTAACCATACTGTTGCTCTCAATGTTTAGAATGGTAAGAAAATTATCTAGTGAAGTTGTCACAGAGTATAACTACTCAAGACTTGTTTCACTGCAAGTCTGCTAAAAGCACACGTACAATGTTTGTGTTATAATTCATTATAATTGAAAAAAAATATAGCCTATAAACTGTTTTTCCATGTTTTGCTGTTTCACTATGTGTGATTAATTTTCCCCCAGCGTGGATAACTAGGCATGTGTGTGTGTGTGTGTATGTATGTATGTATGTATGTATGTATGTATGTATGTATATATATATATATATATATATATATATATTTATAGAGGAGGCCTAGCCCTGAGGGACATTATGAACCCAGGGCAGGCAGCAACCACCCTGGCACTGAGGGACAAATATTTGGATCTATCAAAAGATTTGCAAACAAAAGGGGAAACGATGGAAGAAATCTTCACATATTGAGGTATAGGAAAGTCATTCTGGCTTATACATGATTCAACTTGAACTTTATGCTGACCAGAGTGGCCTGTTTTATGGCCTGTCAAGCATGCATTGTACATCTGCTTTGGGCCATCGAGAAGGGGAATTCATTTGAAAGTCAAAATGGTGTGGTTGTGGTTCAGGCATCCAAGGTAGAGCTGGGTGGCCATTTTGGATGTGATTGAAGACAGGTTCCTGTATTGATGAGAACTTGAATTTTCTGAACTGTGTCGGATTTGGGGATGCCACTAACCATTCTCAAAACAGTGTCTGCTGGAAGCTTCCACTTGCAACCTTATGATCTCAAAAGTTCTCTTATAATAAAATTTTTCTTACTTTTGGAATAGTAACAAATGAGACAGCTCAAGCCATAGCCTCCCATCAGAAAGCACTAGATTCTTCAGCCAGAATAGTACTGGACAATAAAATTGCTTTAGATTGGATTTTAGCAGAAAGGGGAGATGTATAAATGCCAGTCAGAAGTTAAAACTTACTTAGATAAAACTAGGCAACTGGCTACCTGGCTGTAAGTCTCCCCAGAAGTGCCAGGTCCAGGTTTTTGGAGTTATTCTCCTGAATTCTTCAGGGAATGCAATCTATTTTCCAAGGTTTATTAAAATTTGAATTGTTACTCCTCCTCCTACTTCTAATTGTGTCTGTTGCACCAGAATGGTGGACCAAGGGACTAAGACGTTAATCATGCAAGATTTAAATCCAAAACCTGGGACTTGGGAATATTTCCAATTTGCTGTCCATTCCCCAAATTGAGGCAGGACCAAACCCTGTTTCATCAGGAAGTAGCCAGAGGAGTCGTCACACCATTCCCTCAAAGCTTTGAGGAAAGTTAGAACAAGAGTGGAGATTAGGGCTTCCCTGGTGGCGCAGTGGTTGAGAATCTGCCTGCTAATGCAGGGGACACGGGTTCGAGCCCTGGTCTGGGAAGATCCCACATGCCGCGGAGCAACTGGGCCCGTGAGCCACAACTACTGAGCCTGCGCGTCTGGAGCCTGTGCCCCGCAACGGGAGGGGCCGCGATAGTGAAAGGCCCGCGCACCGCGATGAAGAGTGGCCCCCACTTGCCGCAACTAGAGAAAGCCCTCACACGAAAACTAAGAGACCCAACACAGTCATAAATAAATAAATTAAATAAATAAATAAAGTATTAAAAAAAAAAAAGAGTGGAGATTAAAACCAGGTTCCCCTAAAACCAAGTTCCCCTGCTGAGTTTATGATTAACCTCTCTATCCAAAACTTTATCCCCGTTCTTGTCCTGCCCCTTTTCTCCTCAGGATTAAGGAGTATCAAAGAAAAGGGGGGGTTGAAACCAAGCAGGACCCTGTGGGGCCTTCCCAGGTATTAACAAAAGCCCCTCAGTGTCCCTTGTTTCTTGTTTGTAGAAAAAGGCTGTGGTCACCTAGGGCTTCCCTGAGTTCCAAAGAGCAGACTCAACTAGTAAACTAATTAAGGAAATGAAGGAATGCAGAAACAAAGGAAAAGCAGTCAAACAAGAAAAGTAATGATAGCGTAAACAATAGTTCAGTGATAAAACTATGTCTTTCAAAGGAATTTGTCTTTTTTAATTGTTTTCAATTTATCGGCATAAAGTGCATTCCTTATCCTTTTCATGTCTGTTTTCACTTCTGACATTGATATTTGTATCCTATCTTGGTCAAAGTGAAGATTTCAAAAAATCAGCTCTTGTTCTAATTTATTTTTCTCTATTGTATGTCCATTTTCTATTTTATTGTTTTTTATTCATTATTTCTTTCCTTTTACTTACTTGGGTGAAGCTTGCTAGCTGCTTAAGCTGGAAACCTAAATCACTGATTTTAGACCTTTCTTTTCTGATACAAGTATTGAAAGCTATATATTTCCCTCTAAGCATGCGTTAACTGCACCCCACAAATTTTGATACATTAATTATCATTCATTTCAAAACATTTTACAGTTTTGCTTGTGATTTCTTCTTTGAACCATGGATTACATAAAAGTGTGTTTAATTTATAAATATTTGGGGATTTTCCAGATTTTTTTTTTTTAGATTTAATTCCATAGTGGTCATAGATACTCTGTATGATTTTAATCCTTCTAAATTTATTGAGACATAGTCAGTAGGCCAGATTATCTATAATATTGAATGTTTTATGGATGCTTAAGTAGTAGTCTTCAGTTGTTGGATGCAGTTTTCTATAAAGGTCAATTAGGTCAGTTTGGTTTATATTGTTGTTCAAGTCTTTTTATGTCTTTACTGATTTTCTATTTCAGTTACCAAGAGAAGAGTGTTGAAATCTACAACTATAATTGTTTTGTCAGTTTTTACTTTATTATGAGTTCTGTATAATTTAGGATTATTATATTATATCTTCTTAATCTTAATAAAAAATTTTAAAATAATTTTATTATTACATAATGTCCCTCTTTGTCCCTATATTCCTTGATCTGAAGTCTACATTGACTGATATTAATATACCCATTCCAGCTTTCGTATTAGTTTTGTATATATTTTTCTGTTCTTTTACTTTTAACTTCTCTTTCATGTTTAGATATAAAACAGTACATTTGGGTCTTCATTTTTATTGATTCTATTTTTGCCTTTGATTTGGAGTGTTTAGCTATTTCCATAAATGTAATCATTGCTGTGATTTGGTTCATCTACCATCTTACTATTTTCTTTTTGTTGCAACTGTTCTTTATTCTCTTCTCTTGAGTATCTTTTAGTATTCCATTTTATTTCCACTATTGACTTGTTAACTTTGCTCATATATGGTCATTGCTGTATGATTTACAGCATGCCTCTTTACCTTGTTAAGTCTAGCTTGAAATTACACACCACTTTGCATGTAAGAACCTTACAACAGTCTATTTCCTTCTCCCCTTCCAGTCCTTTGTGTTTTTATTATCACATATATTGCTTCTGAATGTTATGTCATGATACGCCAAGGTTTTTTTGTCTTGTTTCTTTGCTTGTTTGCTTTAAACAGTTACCTTTTTAAAAAATTTAAAGATGAGAAAAATATTTTAACTTACCCACATATTTATTGTTTATTGGTGCTCTTTATTCCTTTGTATGTGTCTGAGTTTCTGTTTGGTATAATTTTCCTGCAAGCTGAAGAATTTCTTTTGGTATATCTTATACTGTTTGTCTGCTCATAACAAATCCTACTTTTGATTGAAAATGTTTTCATTTTGCCTTCATTTAAAAAAATTATAACAGCTTTATTGAGGTATAATTGGCATACAATAAACTGCATGTATTTAAAGTATACAGTAACAAGGTAATGAATAGTTCCATCACCCCCAAACACTCACGTCTCTTTGTAATTCCTTTTTTCCATCCCTCCCTGTTTCCAAGCAACCAGTGATCTGCTTTCTGTCACAATAGATTAGTTTGCATTTTGTAGAATTTTTTATGAATAAGCCTATACACTATGTGGTGGGCTCCCCACCTCCCGGCTTTGGTCTGACATCTTTCACTTAGAGATTCATCCATGTTACAGGATATACCAATAGTTCATTATGTTTTTAATTGAATAGTATTCCATTGTATGGATACACCACAATTTGCTTATCCATTTGTTGATGAACATTTGGGTTGTTTTCTCTTTAGAGCTTTCACAAATAGTTACTTCATTTGGTGCAAGTTTTGGACCAAATTCATTTGCTTTGAGTAAATTCCTAAGAGTGAAATGGTTGGGCCATCTCATAGATGTTTGTTTAGCTTTTTAAGAAACTGCCAAAATGTTTTCCATTTTGGAAATGTAAAATTTTACATTCTGTTTTTCTTGAGTGAACTTTGGTAGTTTCTGTCTTTCAAGAAAGTTGTCCATTTCATGTAAGTTGTCAGATTCTTGGCATAAAGTTTTGTATCATATTCTTATTTTCCTTTTAATATCTGTAGAACCTATAATGATGTCACCTCTCTTGTTCCTGATATTGGTAATTTGTGCCTCTTCTCCTGATCAGTCAGATTAGAGGTTTTATTGTACTGCTCAACAAACCACTTTTTGGTTTCATAGATTTTCCACTCTTTTTCTGTTTTCTATTTGATTCCCCTCCCCACTTATGCCTACTCTGCATTTGCTTTTTGTAATTTAAGGTACAGGCTGAAGTCATCAGTTAATGACCATTCCTTTGAATATAGGTGTTTAGTGCTATAAATTTCCCCCTAAGTAGTACATTAGTGGCTCTCATAAATTCTGGTATGTTGTGCTTTTATTTTCTTTAAGTTTAGATTTTTTCTTTGACCCAAGGGTGATTTAGACATGGCTTATTTAGTTTCCAAACATTTGAGGGGTTTTCTAGATATCTTTCTGTTACTGATTTATAATTTAATTTCATTGTGATCAGCAAACATATTTTGTATGATCTGAATCCTTTTAAATGTATTAAGATTTGTTTTATGACCCAGAATATAGTTTTACTTTGTAAATGTTCCATGTGCAGCTGAAAAGAATGTGCTTTCTACTGTTGCTGGGTGTGATGGCTGTGATGTCAGTTAGATTTTATTTATTTATTTATTTTTTAATCTATTTATCTATCTATTTATCTATTTATTTATGGCTGTGTTGGGTCTTCGTTGCTGTGCTCAGGCTTTCTCTAGTTGCAGCTAGCAGGGGCTACTCTTAGTTGTGGTGCAAGGGCTTCTCATTGCGATGGCTCCTTTTGTTGAGGAGCACAGGCTCTAGGCTCATGGGCTTCAGTAGTTGTGGCTCACAGGCTCTAGAGCTCAGGCTCAGTAGTTGTGGCACATGGGCTTAGTTGCTCCGTGGCATGTGGGATCTTCCCAGACCAGGGCTCGAACCTGTGTCCCTTGCATTGGCAGGCGGATTCTTAACCACTGTGCCACCAGGGAAGCCCTGTGATGTCAGTTAGATCAAGTGGGTTGGTAGTGTTGAAGTCTACCATATCCTTACTGCTTTTCTGTTTACTTGTTTTATTAACTATTGAGAGAGATTGAAATCCCCAACTATAATTGTGAATTTGTCTATAGCTCCTTGGAATTCTATCAGTTTTTGCTTTGTGTATTTTGAAGTTGTTTAATACTGTGATTTGCTTTGTGTATTTGAAGCTGTGATGCTATGTTTTATAATAATAAATATATATTTGATCTTTGTCCCTGCTCCTGGTACAGAGCTTCTAAAATCTTTGGAATTTTCTTAGTGGTGAGAGCTATAAAGGTATCTTTTTGTTAATATGGTTAATTTTGGAAAGCCCCTAGGTAACCTTGGATGGGCGCTGGCGTTCCGCGGAACCATCTATCTGCTTAGAGGGGTGGGACTGAAAGTTCCAACCCTTGACCTCCAGGAAGAGGAGGGGGGCTGGAGGTTGAATCAGTTGCTAATGACCAGTGATTCAATCAATCTTGACTCTGTAATGAAGCCTCCATAAAAACCCAAAAGGACAGGGTTGAGAGAGCTTCTGGTTGATGAACATATGAAAGTGCTGAGAGAGTGGTGCTCCTGGAGAGGGCATGGAAGCTCTGCAGCCGTACCTAGCCCTATGCATCTTTCCATCTGGCTTATATCCTAAGTTATATCCTTTTATAATAAGCTAGTAATCTAGTAAGTAGAATGTTTCTCAGAGCTCTGTGAGCTGTTCTAGCAAGTTAATTGAACCCAAGGAGGGGGTCATAGAAACTTCTGATTATAGCCTGTTGGTCAGAAGCCCAGGTGACAGTCTGGACTTGCGATTGGCATCTGAAGTGTGTGTTGTTGGGGAGCCAGTCTCCTGGAGCTGAGCCCTTAACCTGTGGGATCTGACGCGGGTAGATAGTGTCAGAATTGAGTTGAATTGTAGGATACCCAGCTGGTGTTGGAGAATTCTTGGTGGTGTGGGAAAAAAACACACACACTAGAAGATACATAAACATTACAATTGTTAGGTCCTCTTGATGAATTGACCCCTTTATTATTATTAAATTGCATTAATACTAATTAACACTAATATTAACATTCTTTGTTCTGAAATCCACTTTGACTGATATTAATATAGTCATTCCATCTTTCTTTTGATTAGGGAGGGTTATCACGGTATTTCTTTTTACCTTCTTTTACTTTTAACATAATCATGTCTTTGTATTTAAAGCTGTTTTATGTAGGCTGCATATAGCTAGGTCTGGATTTTTTATCTAATCTAGTAATCTCTGCCTTTTAATTGGGATGTTTAGACCATTTTCATTTATTGTGATTATTGATATGGTTTGGTTTAATATTCCAACACCTGCTGTTTGTTTTCTTTTTGTCTTATTTGTCCTTCGTTCCCTTTTTCCTCGTTTTCTGCTTTATTTTTGGATTATTTTTTATGATTACATATTATCACCTTTGTCAGCTTATTAGCTGTGAGTCTTGTGTAAGTGTATATGTGTGTATATGTTTTAGTGATTTTTTTTTTAGTTGTATAGTATGTATTTTAAAATTACCACAGTCTACTTTCAAGTGAAATTATACACTTCACATATAGTATGGAATCTTACAATTATATTTCCGTCTCTCTCTTCCCAGCCCTGTACTTATTGTCACACATTTTATTCTACATATTATAAACCCTACAATTATTTTTCCTTTAAATGGTCCATTATCTTTTGAAGAGATTCAAATAAGAGTATTTTATTGTATTTATCATTTCCAGTGCTCACTCTTTTCTGTAGATATAGATGTCTATTTGATATAATTTTCCTTCTGCCTAAAGGACTTCCTTTAACAGTTTTTATAGTTCAGTTCTGCTGGTGAGGAATTCTTTTTTTTTGTACTTATCAAAAAAATCTTTATTTCACCTTTTTAAAATCATCTTTTTGTTGAGTATAGAATTCTGTGCTGACAGGTTTTCTTTTCATACTTTAAAGTTAATACTCTTCTTCTGTCTTGTATTGTTTCCCAAGAAAAGTTTGCTGTCATTTTTATTTTTGTTTCTCTGTATGTAATGTGCCTTTTTCTCTGGCTACTTTTTTTTTTTTTTTAAAGGAATTCCTTTATTTTTATTATTTATTTATTTATTTATTTTTAGCTGTGTTGGGTCTTCATTTCTGTGCAAGGGCTTTCTCTAGTTGCGGCAAGCGGAGGCCACTCTTCATCGCAGTGCACGGGCCTCTCACTATCGCGGCCTCTCTTGTTGCAGAGCACAGGCTCCAGACGCGCAGGCTCAGTAGTTGTGGCTCACGGGCCCGGTTGCTCCGCGGCATGTGGGATCTTCCCAGACCAGGTCTCGAACCTGCATCCCCTGCATTGGCAGGCAGATTCTCAACCACTGCGCCACCAGGGAAGCCCTCTCTGGCTACTTTTAAGATTTTTTTTCATCATCACTGCTTTTGAGCAATTTGTGATGTGCCTTAGTTTTCTACGTGTTTTTGTGTTCGGCATTCATTGAGTTTCTTGGTTCTGTAGATTTATAGTTTTCATCAAATTTGGAAAATTCTCACTCCAATTACACATATATTAGGCTGGTAGAAGTCATTTCCCAAGTCACTGTTGTTCTGTTGTTTTTTCCCCCAGTCTTATTTCTCTGTGTTTTATTTTGAATCTATTGGTATGTCTTCAGGTTTACTTATCTATTCTTCTACAATGTCTAGTCTGCTGTTAATCCGATCCAGTATATTTTTCATCTCAGAGTTATAGACTTCTTCTCTAGGAGTTTGATTTGAGTCATATTTGTAATTTCTATGTGAGGTTCTGTGTACTTCACATGTTCAGTCTTTCCTCTGGCTCATTGAACATATGGAATACAATAAAGATGGTTTCAGTGTCCTTGTAGAATAAGTATATCAGCTGTATCATCTCTGTTTTTGTGTTTATTTTTTAATTTTCTCATTATGGGTCTAATTTTCCTGCTTCTTTACACACCTTGTAATTTTTTTTATTGGATGCTGACTGTGAATGTTACCTGTTGGGTGTTGGATAGTCTTGTGATCCTTTAAAGATTCTTGAGCTTTGTTCTGGAACACAGCTAAATTACTTGATAACAGCTTAATCCTTTTGGTACTTGCTTTTTGCTTTTGTTGGAGAGAACCACAGAAGTATGTTTAGTCTAGGGCTAATTTTTTTCCCACTACTGAGGCAAAATTCTTCTGTGTACTCTGCCTATTGCCATGTGGATTTTGAGGTTTTCCCATTCTGGTTAGTGGAAATAGGCACTGCTCCCAGCCCTGTGTGAGCCTGGAAGAGTATGCCACTTAATATTTTCAAGCGTTTCTTTCCCAAGCCTTGGGTAACTTCTTGATACACACACGTTGATGAGTATTCATCTGAAAACTTGAGGGGAACTGTCTGCAGATCTCTGGAGCTTGATGTGCCATTTTCTTCTCTCCATTTGCCCTACAAACTTCAGCTGCCTTGGCCTTCCTGGACTCCCAGGCTGTATCTCCTCTCTTCAGGGAGAGTACTGAGCCCTGTGTGGGCTCCCTTCCTTGCAGCGTGGCCTGGAAACTCTACCTGCAGTAATCTACAGCAATCATTGGGCTCACTTTTTTTCTCATCTCAGGGACCAGTCCTTCATTACCTGATGCACAATGTGTTGATAACTGGTTTTTTTGTATATATATTTCATCTGTTTTTCAGTTGTTTTTAGCAGGAGATTAAATTCAGTTACTAGTACTTCATCTTGTCTAGAAGCTGCAGATGATATTGGAACACTTGGAGAGCTTGTTAAAACTACACATATCTTGGGCCATGCTCCAGCCTTACTGATTTACAGGTTATAGCAGTGAGGCTAGGGTGTGACTCTGCAAATGTGCACTAAAAATATGCCAGGCATTAGGTATACAAAGTTAAATTAGACATAATAGTTGTTTACAAAATAATTTATAATCCAGTGCAAAAGACTCATTTTTATGATACAATGTATTAGGTATAATGTCTCTATACAGGGTGATATGGAACATCCTTATGAGGAAAGGCATCCAAATATAGTCTCATGGTGGCCCAGGGAGGGTTAGCAAATGCTTCCTGGAGAAAATGAAGGAATGGATTTGCAAAAATGGGCTAGAATTAGTTGGATCAGGGGAAACGGGGGAAAGAGGACCGACAGATAAGAATAGTCCAAGTGGAGAAAATGTTATGAGGCTCAGAAGTACAAGGTTACATAATACATTTGGGGAACTGCAAATAGTTTGGAATGGAGAGGAGGTGGTCTCTAGTGTCTCCATCTGTAAGAGGAAACTCCTTTAGCCCTAAAATTTGTGAGTTTCAACGTAGGGGGAAGAAGGTAAAAGAGAATAACTCATTTTAATCCAGAGTAGAGTAGTGAAGCATGTGATAATAGATAGCTCCAGTTTTCCCTTGAAGCTGAAAATATGTCTGATAAACTCATTCATTTATTTGTTCATCAAAGGTCTATTAAACCCCTACTTTACATCAGGCTACGTGCTGGGTGCTCGGGAGCCAGAAATTTGTAAGACTCTAATTTGATAGTATTTTTAAAAATTGTTTTGTGTCTTAAACACCTACTATGGAACATA
Organism: Eschrichtius robustus; assembly: GCF_028021215.1. Lineage (NCBI taxonomy): Eukaryota > Metazoa > Chordata > Mammalia > Artiodactyla > Eschrichtiidae > Eschrichtius > Eschrichtius robustus. The sequence continues at coordinate 9,985,820 of NC_090836.1, read as the reverse complement.
CTTCACTTACTAAAAAGCCTCACTCTGAACAGTATCAATTTCAGAAAAACTATCAGTGGCTGCTTTGAAAGCAGAGCAAGTTTTCAGCTTAGCTGAGGGCGGGCAGCACATAATAGTGGACATAAGTGAATACAGCACTAAATACCAAGCACTCTTCTAAGCGCTTGATATAAATTAACTTATATGATCCTCACAGAAATCTTATACTCTTACTTACTGTTTATTTTAACCATAAACATACTCTTTTGACAGTTATCTTTCCGCATATTTATTTTACCAACCACTAATCATTACCGCAAAAAATAACAAAGGCCTAGAAACCTCGAGAAGTAGAGGTGGGGTCACTGAGATAGTTGAGGGTGACAGGAATAGTCGTTTTCTGCCAAATGCAAGTTTTTCAAACTGCCAAAGAATTCTCCAAGAGAAGTGAGTCAAAAAGCAGATACGGCCGTCTCTCCCCAGGCTAGTGGATACAGCAGTAAACTCAGGAGTCTCTTTGAGCTCTGTCTACCAACACAAACAGCCGCATTGGCCTAAAGGTAGGCTTGAAACAATGTCATTGTCAGGCCATCTCAAGTGAAGTTTGAAAAATAAATAGTACTGGAAACCAAAGAGTAAGCACATGCCCCATTTCTCATTTCACCCTCAGGAGGTCAACAAACATCTGTCACACACTTTCACTCAAGTGGCCGGCAGAGGCAGGGTGATGACTTCTGTTCTAAGCATTTGAATATAATTACCACTCGTCTTTCTAGACTTCCTTACACACTCAATGGAGACCTGAAAACATGGATGCCGAGGGCCATGCTACTAGATTCTATGTGCCAGAGATTTCAAGGCCTCTCCTGATGCCTCTTGATTTGCAGGAATAATGGTTTTGCAGATTTTGATGGTCCATCTGCCTTGTCCATTTTTGTTTTCTCCCGTAGTCTGTGCTAAGACTGATGTACACAAGACCAGAGTTGGACCATGAGTATTCCAGATTACAAATCCTCTGATGTTTCAGTCTACTTCTTCATGTGATATCCCAAGTACTTTTTCCTAGAGGGGGGGAAAAAGAGAAATAGATTCTTAAAATTCCAAGTTTGATTCACTGTTGAAGTGAAAACATATGCCTGTTAACTCTGCTTTCTTATCCCAGGCATGACCCAAGGCTTGGAGACCATGTTAAGATTGGGGGAGGGTTTGGAAAGGTGACTGGCATCCTCAGTATGCCTGAAAGGAAAGGAAAACTTTTATCAGCTAAGGACTTATGTTACACACCCAGGGCTAACCGACTAGATGGGAAACGTCTTTGATTCTATGGTTAAATTCGAAGAGTAGATACTGAAAGGTTGATGACTATGGAGGTTGCAAACCTCTCCTTTCAAAGTGCTGTAGAAGGGGTGAGGTTGCAGGACCACAGGGTAACGATGTGAATGGCGCTTCAAGTGAAGCAGAAAGGCCAAGGAATAAATTAAAATCAAATGGTGGCTTGTTTGGCATGCTTTGTGGATAGAGTCGCTATTCATTCATTTGATCGACTCATTATTCTACAAGTATTGGCTGAACATCTATGACGTATGTAAAAGTAATAGAAGCTATGAGAGAGAAAAAGGGGCGTGAAATACATAATTCTGCCCTCACAGATTTGCAGTTCCCGTTGGGAAGATAAGATGCACTCCTATGAAATGTGGACGACTAAGATAATTAGGAACCCTGAGCTCCTGGAAAACGTGTGCCTAGGAATAGTTTTTTTCCTTCCACACCACACTACAAGGACCCTCCGGAGAGCCACTAAAATCCCTGGAGCAATGGAAGGCTTGCCACCCAGATTCATCTCTTTCCTGTTCAGGGATACTGAGCACCCGTCTCAATCCACATCTCCTCCACACTTTCATAGTTCGTATCAACTCATAAATATTCTTTCAGCAGCATCCTTTATTTTTTGCAACTCTGTCTCTGCAACTTTGGAAAAAATTAGTCCTTTCCCTCTTATTCTTTTTCTTCCCTCCTAATTTCTAGCTACGTGCTCCAAATTAAACCTAACTGTGGCCAAGACTTAAGATTAAGATTTATGATGACCTGGAAAAGTAAACTAATAAATTTTGAATTGAAAGTACAAGTGCTAAAGAACTAGTGCCACAAAATTCTAAAGCCTTTGAAAATTCCCTTTATTATTTCTACCCCAAAAAAATACATCTGTTTTCTCTGATTGGAACTGTTTTTCTCTCTAGCACTAGCAGCCAAATTAAAAACTAATAAAACTTTTTGTATTCTTTTTTCTTTCCTCTTTTTATTTGCTTACTAGAATTAGAACCACTGTTTTTCATAACGGATTTTTTTTTTGAAATATACCATAAAACTCACCTCTTAAAGTACATAATTCAGTGGCTTTTAGTACATTCACGAAGTTGTGCAACCATCACTTCTATGTGATTTTAGAACATTTTCATCACCACAAAAAGAACCTCTGTGTCCGTTAGCAGTCACACCCCATTCTCTCTCCCCAAAGCCCTAGGAAACCACTGTCTCTATGAATTTGTCTATTCTGGACATTTCATATAAATGGAATCATACAATATATGGCCCTTCTGTCTGACTTCTTTCACTGTGCCTAATGTTTTCAGGGTTCATCCACCTGTCCATACTTCATTCCTTTTTATGGCTAAATATTATTCTACTGTATGGATATTCCACATTGGGTTTTTCCATTCATTATTCATCATGGATAAACTTCTTTGTTGTTTCCACTTTTGGGCCATTATGACTAATGATGCTGCTGTGAACATTCATGTACAAGTTTTTATGTGAACACTTGTTTTCAGTTTTCTTGGGTATAGACCTTTTGGGGAACTGCCGAATTGTTTTCCAAAGGGGCCGGACCATTTTAGAGTGCAACCAGCAATGTATAAGGATTCAAATTTCTCCACATCCTCACTGACACTTGTCTTTTTTATTTTAGCCATGCTAGTGGGTATCTCATTGTGGTTTTGATTTGCGTTTCCCTAATGTTGAAATGAAGATGGCAAGCAAGGACCTTTTCATGTGCTCATTGGCCATTTATATATCTTCTTTGAAGAAATGTCTATTCAAATCGATTGCCCATTTTAAAAATTGTGGGGGTTTTTGTCTTTTATTGTTGACTTGTAAGAATTTATTACGTATTCTGAATACAAGTCCCTTATCAGATATATAATTTGCAAATATTTTTTCCCATTCTCTGGGTTGTCTCTTTACCTTCTTGATGGTATCCTTTGAAGCAGAAATATTTTTAATTTTGATGTAGTCCAGTTTATTTTTTCTTTTGTCGCTTGTGCTTTTGGTGTAGAAACACAGTTTTTCATAGAACACTTTTGGCATTTCAGCTACATTAATTAACTAAATAGACTTTTTTGAGAACAGGCCTGTAAGCCCAATTGATACTTCTAATCTCGCTGGAAAAATACATTAACAAGACCAACAATGATGGTAATTTCCTGTATATAATCATAATGCAAACGTGAAGTGTTGTAAAAGGTCAGAGGCTGGTAAGAGTCTTGAGAGGAGTAGTCAGGAAGGGCTCTGGGGCAGAAGAGGGACTTGAGGGGGTCCTGGAAGAAAGAGCAGTTAAAGCTGAAGTGATGTCGAGGATTCTGTCCTCCTCTTAGCATGAGTTAAGGCAGCTTGAATTTAGAATACCTAAGAGCCTTGTTCAGATTAGCCACTCTTAAGGGCTATCATATCTGGTGCAAAAGTGGAAAATAGGAAAGAAGTCTGGGTAGCTTAATGGGTAGCCACTGGAGACCATGGCGGGCACTTCATCCCCTTAGGCATGATCAGCTGTACTTTCTGTCTGGTAGCCAAGACACTAAGCCTGTTTGGAGGCCCCAGGGCCATGCCCAGAGCAGACTCAAACCTCCTCCTGGCCCCTGGACCACTCTAGTGGAAAGAGGACTAATGATAGTGTATGGCCTCCTAGGAAGGGCTTGAACAGACAAACATGCCCTAGGCCTACAGTAAGTCCCCTACATATGAACCTTCAAGTTGCGAACTTTAAAAGATGCAAACGTGCATCTGGTTCCAGCAAGGAACCAGAACCTGTGCCATCAATGTCGGGCATGAGTGAAAGTGCAGCTTGCCCTTCATCTCCTATTGCTGACCATCCTTCAGCTCTACCTCCTCTCCCTCCTCCAGTCAGTAACTCTTCTTGCCTTTTCACTCGATGGCAGCCCCTGTGTGCCAGCTGTTATACTGTATTACTGTACTTCTCAAGGTACTGTACTGTAAGACTCAAAATGCTTTCTTGGTTTTTTGTGTCATGTATTATTTGTGTGAAAAGTATTATAAACCTTTTACAGTACAGTACTATACAGCTGATTGTGTTAGCTGGGTATCTAGGCTAACTTTGTTGGACTTACGAACAAATCGGACTTACGAACACGCTCTCAGAACTCGTTCGTACGTAGGGGACTTAACTGTAGTGAGATTTAGAGTTCTGGATGGGATAAAGCATTTTGAAAAGGTTACTGTTATGAGGCCATTCGAACATGGCAGTTTTAAGGAAATCTCAAGGGAAAAGGATGGGAGAGGGGCTGAGGTGAGGAATCGGGGTAGAGAGGTCTGTTTTGCCTGATAGCAGGTAATTAAAAATAGATGAAAATTTAACTGCTCTTCAGTTATCAAAATGTCCCTGTCACAATGGCTGGGTCCAAGCAGCAATGACAAAATGTCATAAGCCCTGAACCTCTGCGTGAGAATTACACCCACACCCCATCAGCATCTGAGAGAATAAGGAACTATCTGCCTCTCCTCCTCTCACTGCTAGATTTCCGTTGCCTGCAAAATTTGTGAAAACAGAAATTCTGTCTATCCAAACATTTTATATCAACATCTCTTCATTTCCTGTTACATCCGACCAGTCCCTCTCCCCCCACATACCCTTTGGGAGCTCAGTAAATATTTATTGATAATGAAGATAATCACTAAAAAATATGTTCCCATCAATGGGATAAATCTCTTGCCACTCAAGTGTCCGAAACCCATGAGAACTGCTTCAAAGATGTGTTCCCTTCACTTAAAAAAACAAAAAACAAACCAAAAAAACCCCTTTCCATCCCATCTCCTCTGAGTTCTGGGAAGATTTATTTTTAAATAGGATGCACTTACCCAGCCACCGTGCTGCTGGATCCAGGGCGAGAAGTTCTCCTTCAGGTACTTGGTTCCAAAGCCCAGCACCCTGTTCATGGGGTGGTTGTCAATACCTGTGAGCTTGGCCATGACATCTATTGCAAGAGCAGCCTTAAAACCCTGAGCTTTCACCTCTGATTCTCCCCTGGTGTCCACACCGCTTAGGAACTGGTCTGTGATGGTCTTGAAAACAGGGTAGGACAGCCCGTCCTGGAAGCTGTTCATCAAAGCCTTGTCTCTCTTCAACTGTGTGCAAGAGGAGAAGCACTCAGTACAGCAGCCTAGCCCGGGCAGGCAAGCTCTCCCACTCAACACTGGGCAACTGAAACACCCAATGGAAAACCCTCAATTCTGGTCTCAATGGTGGTACCATGTCCTGCAGGACCGGATTGGGCATGGACCTTCTCTGTGAATTCCTTTCATGGGGACAAATACAAACTGAACAGCCCATTCATTCGACATTCAACAAATGTTTCCTGAGCGCTGAGTACCTGACAGGTGGTACTGTGGACGATTAAGACTCAGCCCCTCAAAGGGCTCACAGTCTACTGACGGTTGTAACCCAGTGCAAAGTGCTTTGTTAGAGGTTGTGTAGTGGGCAGAATCTGAAGCCTGGAAATCACTGTCTTGGCTCAAACTCTCCTGCTCCACCTCTTACTAGCTGTGCAATCTTGGAGAACTTACTTAACCTCTCGGTTTCAGTTTTGTCATCTCTAAACTTGGATGACAGTACCTGTACTACAGGGTAATTGAGTAAAACACTGTGTTGTGCTCAACGTGGCGGAAAGTGCTCTCAAAGTGTTAGCATTTGTCCAGGATGCTTCAAGATGCAAGACGCTTTTTTTTTTGGCCATGCCGCAAGGCATGCGGGATCTTGGTTCCCCGACCAGGGATCGAGCCCGTGCCCCCTGCAGTGGAAACGCAGAGTCCTAACCACTGGACCACCAGGGAAGTCCCTGCCTCTGCTTGTGAAAAATCAGGGCTTGTGTCATAAAGCATACATCATCCTCATCTAAGGCCCTCCTTGCAATGTCTGTAAAGTGATGGTTGTCGTGTGAAAACAAATTTCTCAGTAATCAGGGGCTATATGTTTATTTGAAAATCAACTAGTTCTGTCCTTGAGGAATGATAAGCTGAGCAGGTTTTCAACCAAGATTGTTTCTAAAAGGGGCACTCTGGGGATGAGTCAGATGCGACTTAAAGATTTTTAGTGGAGCCGTGTCCTTTATCTGAGCCCAGCCCACCTCCTCCCAACTTCCAGGAGACACGGGGGCCTATTTGAATTATAAGTCTGAAGCAGGAACATCCTCGACACCAAGAATGGATTCCTCTTAGTCATGACTCAGTGGAAGAAGGTAGATTCGAAACCTCCAGTGGGCGGCTGGAATCCAGGACCATGCCAGAACAGTGAAAGAATCAAACGCCGGAAAGAAAGCCCTTCCACAGGGTACCCCACTCTGCCCCCCTGCCCCTTGGGGCTGCACCTGGCTTTCTGGCATCTCAGGGAGGTGCAGGAGGAGCCCACAGGTGCCCTCGGGGATGAGTGGCTTGGCAGACACTCTGCAGACATGGCAGGTCCCCTCCTCACCTCACTGTGCCACTCTGTGGGGAACTTACACCCACAGAGCACGAGTAGAGCTTCTGTGTGCTCCCACCAGAGTCCGCTACTGGGGGACCACATAAAGAGAACCACCACCATGTTTTCTACAGAAATAATGTAAATGATTGCCCCCAAATCATCAAGAGAGTGCGTCAGGCAAAGTGAGGTTTTTAAAGTGGTAATTTGTGGGGTGAAAAGGAAAGCATCTCTCTTCATAACCAGAAGGGTCAACCTTCATGCCACACCCCCGTCCCTGGCCTCCCTGACCTACTTCAAGTCCCTGCCCGGGGGGAGGCCGGGAAGGAGACTGCCGTGAGAGCCACGGCCACTTTGAGCTGTAAGGAATCCTTGAGCACACCTGTGAGATCCTTCCTAGTTCAAGTACTGAACTGTGGGCTGGTTACTGGCATCTACTTGGAATTCTTCTAGAGACAGGAAGATCTTTTCTTCACAAGGCAGCCCTTGGCTTCGATGGACAGCCATGAGTGCCAGAAAGTTCATTCTTAAAGTGGGGAGAAATCAATTGCCCTGTAACTCCTATCTATTGACATTAGTTCTGGAGAAACACAGGCGTGTCCTTAAACCATGTGCCCTCTTCTGTTTTCCGCTTCCTCTGCACCCCTGTCCGCCCCGTAGTGTGGCCCTGAAGCTCCCATACCCCCTTCTCTTTGGTCGGATAACCCTGGTTTTCTCAGTGTTTCTCGTTCTGCACCACCTCATCTGCCCTTCCCCGTCCTGGTCACCATCCTCTGGGCACACCTGTGACAAAGGCGTCGAGGAGCCACGGAGCATGCTGAGACTGGGGTGGCTGGCTGGCCAGTGAGTGCTGTTTCCCGCTCCTGCAGAGCCCTCACAGACCTGACTTCCTCCCCATGGATCCTGGCCAAACAGGGGAATGGGTCCACAGGCCAGCCCCTGATGGACAGACGCTGGAGACTACGCAGCCGTCAGTGGGTGGCAGACACGGACAAGATCCCTTGAGAAGCCCTGACTACAGGGGGGCCTGCTCACTACCTCTTTACCTGAAGGCAACTCCTACACGTTCCTGATGGGAATGACTGGTCCCAACTTCTAAATGGCAGGAAACTCAGAGTTCTCCGAGTTAACACTAACCTGCCCCCTGGCCGAATTGCTGAGAGAGAACAGTCCGGCCTTTCTAGGGGGTAGATTTCAGACAGGGCTCCAGACTTGGAGCGGCTGTGGGACACAGATATCCAGGCTGCAGGGCAAATGCAAGAGTCTAAACTTCCCTGAGGATCAGTTACATGGGGAGCTAAATTCATAATTCTATTCAGCAAATTTTAATTTATTGGTGTCTTTTTCCTGCAAAAACAAAGTTACTTTTTTCATTTCCAAAAATTCCAAGGAGGCTCCAGAAGGTTTACTTATGTTTTCCAAAGTGATTCATTTTTGAGATGCTGCCAGCATGAAGAGTTTTGAGTCCAAGGGAAATAAAATTTAGGACTAAGTGGAAACCAGAACTTTGCAAAGGAGTACAAACAGCAGTACAGTTCCATTCCTGGGTACCAGCACGCGGGCACAGAAAGAAAACTCGTTAGTTCAAGAAGCTCCCTACCTCTTTTTCCAACTGATCCCCCGAATATTTCAGCAGCTCAACGATTCTGGCTATTATTTGGTCTTCTCCATCTGCCAGGGGAAAATTCCAGTTATTTCTTTTAAGAAAAAACAATCTTAAATGTTTCCAGGGACACTGCTTGTAGCCTGATTAGGGATTGAGGAAGACATGCCCTTCATAATTCTCAGCAAAGTAAATCTTACCTTGCCTCTTCTGATCAGGCCCAAACCATTCCAGTACCCTCTCCCACGGTCCCCTCCTTTCCTCTCTTTCTTCCCCCAGCACTCCCACAGTTCTCACCATGAAACTCATCACTTTATTTACTGTAAAAATGTTGTTGAAGATACATGAGCTTATCTCTAAAGATATTTAGGAGCAGTTTCTCTCGGTCTTTGGGTTTGTCCTGACAGATGGTGCTTTTTCCATGTAGACACCATAAATCCCTACTGGATTGTCTTACCCCTTTGTGTTAGCTGCTAGAAAGTGTAGAGCCAAACTGTGGCCTCCTAAGAGGTGGGTATAGCCTTCCTGCATTGGGGGAATTAAACTCATTCCTAAACCCACCTATTTTCCTACCGTTTTCTTTTTACAGTATCTTTCAAATTTGATTGATCTTACTAAAATGTGTACTTTGTGTGCTGTGCCTTTACAACAAGGTGGAGTGTAAGTAAATAAAATGAATAAGGTCTCCCACCCCAAAGGCTAACATGGCAGACGGAGAGAGAGGTGGCTCCAGTTGGTGTGTGTGTTGAAACAGGGAAGGTGGAGTCTGATTTTTCTTGTCTCAAAATGTGCTAACATGAAACAGTAGGAAAACGGTCATTGCTATAGAGTGGAATCCAAACAGAGACGGCACTTTTTCCTTATGGCACAGTCTCTGAAGTCATGGAGTCCTCATGTTTGTCCCAGAGGGAGAGGGGAGGAGAGGCCAGGAAGTTCATCCCACAAGGTCGAGTGAAGGGCAAGGTGGTAGGAAGTCTGAGACCCAAGTCACCTGGGAAAAGAAGGACTGCATGCTTCCACTGCCCATGTGTAGTTTTTATCTGACGCTGCCGCCTCTCTCCAGGAAAGTTGCTAGAACAGCTGCCTGAATTTCTCACGCGCACAAAGGATGAGAGCCTGAGCTTTTGCCTGGTTTAGGGGTATTGCTTTACGAGGCCCAGACACACATGAGATAGCAATAAAGTGGGAACACTTTGTTTTTTGCTATCAGAGGGGTCCTCCTTCCCCAGCGCCTCGCTCTCTAAGCCCCTTTGGTAGCTTGTGGTCCCAGCAGCACAGCACGGGGTGGACAGACTCACCGCTTTGCTTCTGGGGTTGGGAGACACCACCACCTAGGCGGATAAATCCTTTGCCTTCTGTTTTGGCGTACTGCAAACTCAGGAGCCAGCTCGGCCCCTCATCATCCACTGGAGTTTGGGAAAGAGAACCACGGGCAGGACAGTCATTAACGAGGGAACGGCCGGACTGAACTTCTCTTCCTGTGGCACGTGGTCCTGCTTCCCTCAACTCTAGAATTCCTGCAAGTGGGATGCGATCCACAGTCCTAGCTATTGCTATAGTTTGGTGACAACTGACCCAGTCTGATCACTACTTCTCAGTTCTGCTTCACGTTTTGCCCCAGGCCTGGCACCTGACAACCCCCTGCTTTTTCACAGGAGCCCAAGGCAGTATCATAAATGCCCGGGCGATGCTCCGCCTATATACCCTGTGCTCTTGCTCGAGTACACTGGTCCTTGGCCATCGCTAACGTGATGAAATCTAACGTGCATCTCCCCCTGTGGACAAGGTTGAGTGCACGCTTTGTACTTCCTCCTGCCCCTCAGTAGGAGACTTTTCTTTGGACTTAGCAGTGAGTTTGGCCTGTTGCTTCCAGCTGCTGGCACACCCTTGGCTTGGGCTGGTCTCTCAAGCTAAAGGTCAGTGCCTCCAGCATGTTGCTGTCGTGCCCTGAGGCCAGGTTAGCAGAGATTCCTAAGTTGCAGAGCCCTGAGCTGAATAAGTACATAAATGCTGTAGACCTCTGCCTGGCACACAGGCAGCCCAGTGCAAACACTCAGAAGGGAAGTTTACCTCTCTTCCCACTTGCAGCTCTAGGCTGGAAGCCCTGGTTCTGGAGACCCTGGCGTGTCACAATCCTTCTGGACTTGAAGCTTCCTCCCGGGCTGTGGAGCTCTGGCGGCGGCCAGGAATAAACGATTTCAGCAACTCGGTTGGCAATGGAAACAACTTTGGGGTCCACGGCTGAAACAAGACAAAATGGTGCTGACAGGCCCTTCCCAGAACTTCGTCTAGCTCATTGGTATGCACAGTTGCCCGAAATGAAAACACCAGCCTGGAGCGAAAGGAAACGGCCGGGAGTGTGCGTGGAGGGGAGTCCATTCTTCCGAAAGCGCTGGCAGTTGCCTGGCAGAGGCTGGGATGGAGGAGGAGCGCAAACAGGAATGATTGCCACCTCGAAACAATTGCCCCTCTGCACCCTCTTTTTGAAGTCTTGCAAAATTAGGGTCCCCTTGCCCCTTTGCAAGGGAGGAAACACAAAAGGGAGTGCTTAGTTCTTTGCTTGAGGGAATGCTCATTATGCTTTTATTTTTATTCTTTTTTTTTGGACATCCTTTATATCTTGGAGAGCTGGCCCCTATGTACATAGGAGGGCATTCAGCAGTGTGACAAGCCTTTGGGGGTTGTCACGGAGGAAAGAGAAATATCCCTGCTCTCAGGCCATATTCATGACTCATTATCAAGTGAACACTGAACTCCCCTTGCTTGCATGGTCACGTGTCTTCTCTCTCCTCCACGTCTAGTGGGAAACATGCGAAAAATGCTGATAGGTAAACAAGGATGCATAAAGTCTAACCCATGACCTTCAACAGTTTATAATCCAGGAAAAGCCTTATGTCATGAATTTGCACACGAAACTAGAGGATAAAGCATTTGGGGACATGAAGGTTTAAATGGCACTGGCCCCCTGAATGTCATAGCCTGTGAAGGACAAGTCGACTTTGCCCCTGGTAGGGGATGGGGTCGGGTTGGGAGGGCAGGCAGTACTGCTGAGTTATTTGGGAGTAAAATTTATATTGTTAATCCATCACTAAGTTCTTAACTTTTAGAAGCTTGTACAAGTTCTGCCTTTGATACGGAGCAGTCATATCGTGCAATGTTTAAGAACAACAGTATTTAATTCATAAGACGACGAAAGTAACAGAATGGGGTTTTGGCCAGAAGGTTGGTGTGCCCAGGGGAACGCCCGGACCTTGTCAATCAGGATAGATAGGAGAGGCAAGGCCTGGGTCCGGGGAGGGATTGTGTCACATGAAAAGCAGGGTTTGACCTCCTAAGGAGCTGCCAAGGTGATTCCTGATCCTCTCTCCCTGGATTCGCGCATCACGTGGAGCCTCTGGTGCTTTCCCTTCACCCCCCTGGGCATTCACTGAAAGGCCATAGGAACTGACGCTCTGTCCACAATGCCTTCCTTTAACAAAAGGCATAGGGCTTCCCTGGTGGCGCAGTGGTTGGGAGTCCGCCTGCCGGTGCGGGGGACGCGGGTTCGAGCCCTGGTCTGGGAGGATCCCGCGTGCCGCGGGGCGGCTGGGCCCGTGAGCCACACAACTGCTGAGCCTGCGCGTCTGGAGCTTGTGCTCCGCAACAAGAGAGGCCGCGATAGTGAGAGGCCCGCGCACCGCGATGAAGAGTGGCCCCCGCTTTGCCACGACTGGGGAGAGCCCTCGCACAGGGATGAAGACCCAACATAGCAATCAATTAATCAATTAATCAATCAATCAATCAATCTTAAAAAAAAAAAAAAAAGATCAGGTAGGGCCCGCGTTTAAGTTAAAAAAAAAAAAAAAGGCATAATGGCTTCCTTAAAAAGCCACATTTTTCATGATGCTCCATCCATAGGGTTCAAAAACAGATCAGGAGTGGATTAGAGAGAGAAGAATTGGAGACGTCAAGGAGAGAAGGATCAGTGCTTTTCCTTCCCGTTTTCATAACCCAACCGATAGTACTTTCCACTTTTAAATCACCTTACTGCAGCCCAACCGGCTTCCTCGTGAATACTGGCCACCCACGGAAGGAGGTGGCAAGAGGCTGGATCCCAAAACCAGTGGGAGCCTTCCCTTGTGTCCGCCGGAGACGGTAGAGGAAAGCTTCCACGTGCTTTCCTCTCTGCAACCTCGTGCAGCCTGCAGGGTGATTAACACGCTCTCTTCCACGGAAGTCACACTGCGCCCACCTTGCCCTCAAAGGAGGCAGATGAGGGCCCCCGAGGTTGCCCCTCCCCATCCCCCAGCCCCCACCATGGGGCAGGGCAATCACAAGACCCCCAGCAGACGTGGAGGTACCCAAGCTGACTAACCTGTGTATGTGTATCTGTTTCTGCGGATTGGAGGGATGCAGGTGAAATATGTGCAGGAAAAACTATAAGTCAACCTCATTTTGACTCAGATGAATTAGCTCTAGTCAAGATTCCCATTCTAATACCTTAATTTTAAAAACCGGAAAAAAAAAAATTCCCTTCTCATCAGAGTTGGTCCCATCTGATAGGCAAGGGAACATTGGATGGGCGTGGAGAGAGAACAGAAAGGCTGCCCATCCTTTTGAGTTTATTCTGGGGGCTCGTTGTGGGATTAAGGAGAGCAGGAGAGAGCGGGGTTGGGAAGGCATTGGGCTTGAGGCATTCGTTTTAAAGAGAAGAGGCAGGGCGTTTGGGAGAGAATTCCATATGGTCGAGACTGCTATTTCCTACCCAGTATCCATTTTCTTTTTCTTCCTTAGTAACAGATCCCTGAAATGCCAGGGGAAGCTGACAACACTACATTTCCCAGCCTCGTCTGCAGTAAGGAGTAGCCACTGAGATGTAAGAAGTTGGGTACAGTTTTAAGAAAGCTCTCTGAAAGGGAGCTGAATTATCTAGGAAGGAGATACCCTTTTGTCCTTCCCTTGCTTCCTCTTTCTTCCTGCTTGGAATGTAGACATGATGGCTGGAATCCCAACAGCCACCTTGGGTTTTAAGGTGACTTTGAGGTTGGAAGCAACTAGCTGAGGGATGGCAGAATAGGAATCCTTAAAGACTGTGGAACTGGTAGATCAAGCCTGGGCTGCCAAACTGTGGTTTTCTTTTATGGGAGAGAAAAATAATCTCTATGTTATTGAAGTTGTAGCGAATCATAGCTGTGGAGAAAAAAAGATTCACAAAAAAACCCGGGTTGGTGTTACTAAAATTGGTATGGACATTCATTTTTCTACATTCCAAGGCCTCTCACTATGAGACTTTGGTCTTGGAACATAACCTCATAGTTCTCACTCCAGCCTGGTGTCTGAGTCCTGGAAATGGCAGCTCAGGCTAAATTGCGACCTTTAGTTAAAAGAACCCAGGGGACGCCAGCTGCTGAGCTCTGATTTACATGTGGCAAAATAGAAATAGAACGTGAGTCCCTCTTGGGTCACACCCAACATAAAACCAACTAACTACCCACATAACTAACTAAACAAGAAAGCAAGGAGAGAGGAAGGTGAGAAGGGAGGAACAACGGTACTTAAATCCTTAAAGCTAAGCTTCCTTAGGAGGTAACCATTTCTACTTTTGTAGGGATATCTATATATCTACACAGAGATCTGGAAATTTTAGAAAATAAAAAAGGTCAAATGACACTTCAGTAATATTGAAATACAGAACGTCATTTTTCTCAGGGAAGCCAGAAGGTTAAAGTCTGTAAAATCTTCTGTTTCCTGGCAAACTCCAAAGAACAGGACAAGCAGAAAAGCCTATTGAGGTGCCCCCAAACTGTTCTGTTTGCTCCAGAGCTCAGATACCACCCCCAGTAGAAGAAGCCTGCTGTACCCCTGGGGGAAGGAGGAGTTCCCCAGGTAATCCCGACCCTAACTTCCTCTCTCCTAAAATTCTATAAGTCTAATAGGAAATGGAAGTTTCCTTGATCACAGTGAATGATCTAAAGCTGTCATTGTGCGGGCTGATTCTCTAAGTAAGCCAGCCATCACAATGTTTAAAAATTGAGACATTACTGCCACCTGTTGACTAATTAGTGACAAGTTACACAGGCCAATCAGCCCAGCAGGAGGGGGGTTTCTTTTAAAATCTGGGCATTGGGCACAAGGTATTGTTGGAGGGGAAGAAGATGGTTATGCCAGGGTTTGTGGATGAAGGGCAATTCTGATAAGGCCTTTCATGAAAATGTTTGTTCAATACAGTGTGTTTTGTACCACTGAAAGATTTTGTCAAAATGCTTCTTGGTTGTTTTTTGAGTGGCTTGTACTTTGAAAAGTATTTTTGTGTACAGCTATCTGATCTTTCCATCCACCTTCAGAGGCCAGTGTACAGATGGAAACACAGAGGCCCAGAGAGGGGAGTCGACTTCCCTCAGGAAGAAGAGCAGCCTGAGCCCAGCTGGGGCTATTTATCTTATATTGGTCTCTGGCACTGAGGATTAGGAATTTGGGCAGCAAGTTTAATTATAGACGGTGGAGCCAGAAAACCAGTCCCGTCACCCTTCACGGCCATCCTCTTCCTTTCTTCTCAGTCTTGAGAAAAGCAGGGCAATTAGAATTGAGTATTAATAGGTTGGGAAGCTGAGGTTCAAAGAGTGCCCTGCCTAAGGCCCCATTACCAGCTGGGAGGAGGTGAGCCCCCAGGCGCACAAAGAAGGGAAAGACATGGCTGCGGAAGAGAAAGAATCCCCAAAAGCCTACCTTCACGCTCTAAGCGCTGTTCCACGTTGGAGAGGGACCTCGGCCATTGCGGACCATGAGGACCCTTCTGAGGTCCCACCGTACTTCGCCCCTCCAAACGGAACTCCGGAGGCGAGCTCTGAGAGCCTTCCTCCTTCTCTGCTACTCCAAAGAGTGTTCTCCAAGACGACTTTTTCTTGGCAACGTTTATGACCTTCTCCCTGGATTGGGAATTTCTGCAAGTGCACGGCCCCTGTGTCCATGCTTCGTTTGCCGGCCAACTCTCCGGTCCTTTCTGGGACAAACTTCTTGTTCTCGGGAGCTTTCGTGAGAAGACAGCAGAGGTGTTCTTGAAGACGTGGTGTTTGACGTAGAACTCCAGGATTTTGGATTCCATGCTGTCTGGGTCATCATCATCCAGGGGGATCTCCTCCAGGTCGCAGGCGCTAGTGGTGCACATGGCAGGGCTGCAACGACAAAGTCCACACGCGTCCATCTACCTGGGGGCCACCTACTCTTTGTAGGTTGGGAGAGACGGGGTGAAACTCAATAAGCATTTATTCAGCACCTATTCTCTTTGTGCTGGGGGGCAGGGGGTCATCCGAGATGGAAAAGCCAGGGTTGGTTCTGAAAGTTCCGTCTTACAGAGATGAGACTTGTACGTAGATAACTCCAGACAAAGAGGGCAAGGTAGGAGCTCGAACAGAGATGCAGGAGCCATCGCGGGAGGTGGGGAGGAAAGACAGCCGCGAACAGAGGGCGAGAGCAGGCTCCTTGAAGGAAAGAAGGTGTTTGGATGGGTGACTGGCTACCGGGCCTTAGAACAGGCTGGGCAGAGAGCAGGCTCTGGGTGAATTTAGGATGCGTTTGAAGAGTGGAGAGAGATCTGGTGGCATAAGCCTGTGCTTTGTGGAGAGCTGGGGCTAAGGATGTGGAGGGAACACGGTGAAGTGGCAGTCAGGGCCAGGCGATGGGGGCCTTGGAAGGTCAGGCTGAAAGCTTTGCATTTTCTCATGTCGGTAGATCAGTACATTTCAGAAGGGGCCCTAGACTGTGGAGGGCAGTTAAAAGTCTTCTCGGGAGAGAGTAGCTGGGCAAGGGGAGAGGCGAGCTCAGGGGAGGGAACTGTCTGGGGTCCCTGGCCCTCCCCGGCCTCTCTCCATTCTTCCTTTACTCACTGCTTTAGCTTGGAAAGGTTTGCTTCTATTCCTTGCCATATTTAGCATTCCATGTAAGATTTTATCTGAAGAAAAAATATCCTGCTTTTTTTTTTTTTTTTTTTTTTTTACAAGTTTGAAGTGCACTGATGGAGGCAATGGAGAGCTTTTCAAAGTCTGGAGCGGGAGAGTGATGTGACCACAGACATGTTTTAGAAAGATCAATACAAGCACTAAAATGACGGGGATGAAAGTTACATCTTTATTTCCATATGAATAACCAGATAGATGTAATTAACTGATTGTGTTCAATTTAAACGTTCATGAAATAATTCCTTAAATGGTTGTCTGCTAGGAAATCATTTCTTTCTGATCTACTTTGCTTTCTTTGGTTGTATCTTAAGGACTATGGTTTCCTTTTTGTCCCAGATGCCAGAGAGCCCAGATCTACCAACTGTCATTGGATTAAAATTTCACAGACAGTGCGTGTGCTGGAAACCAGCTTGGGCTTCTCAGTTGAACAGTCCTGAGTTCAAATCCTGACCATACCACCGACTAGCTGTGTGACCTGGGGCAAGTTACTTCACCTCTCTGAACCTGAGCTTCCTTTAGGTAAATTGAAAATAATAATAGTCATCTTGCAGGGGTATTGTGAGGGTACAATGTAATGCATGAGAAGCCCCAACACAGAACCTGACTCAAAAACGGTAGCTATTTTTATTTTTAGTACAACTGTCATCCCAGGCCCTCTGACTCTGTCCTTGATGTGGCTCTTAATCATGGACCCTTCCCTTAATGGTCCAACTTTAAGAGTGTCTTTTGGCATGTGAGCTGGTGTGATAATAAATAGCTGTAGTGATATTAATGGGATCTGCTGGCATGTCTCTCCTTTTCTTTCCACTGTCTCCTCTCACACCAGGACCAACTGATAAAGAATTGGGACATGACCGCAGATGGGGTTTGAGGCAGTGTGACGTGGTTCAGATCAATTCGACTGTGTGTCTGGAGGCCGATGGTCCAGGGTTGGCTCAGTTTATAACGTGCAAAGTGCTTGGGCAAGTCTCTCAATTCTTTTGGTCCTGTGATTTCACAGAGAACGTTCTCTAACTTTCCCCTCTGATTCTATTACTATTTGAAGGAGGTGTGAGGGCTGAGACATCTCCCCTGCAGGCCTGCCGATGCTTCCTGTTTCCATTGTTGTCTCCTATCTTTTTTTGGAAGAGCCTCACACTGGATGATAGGAAGCTGTTCATCCAGGAAGCGCTCTGTGGCCAGGCCTCGAGAAAGCAGTTCTGATGGAAGTGATGCCAGGAGGGAGATGCAGGGGCTGTGCCAGAACATCAGGTGCAGATGGAGGGGGCAGAAGTGATCTGCCAGGGTGGCCAAGGGCAGGGCTGCAAAACCTGGGACACGTACTGCACACACAGATGTACCTGCACGACTCCAAAGCCCCACAGACCTGCCTCGGGTAACTGAGCGTGAGCAGTGCTTGAGGGGCGTGGTGTAGACTGGGGGTCACCACCACTGGGTCCTCCTCCCTCCCTTTCGTCACACGCCTGTCCTATTCCGGGGCTTGGACTACCTTCCTTCCCTCACCTACTCCCGATGTCACGCGCCCATTATGCACTGCAGGGAACCTTCTGCTGTCTGGAATCACTTCAGCATCTCCGCCCTCACCTCGCTCTGCCTGCGCCCCCCTCCTCGCCCCATCCTCACAGGTCAACCATTCTTCCCCTCTTGGTGCCCAGTTTCAGTCACACCCATGACGATCCTTCCCAGGTCTTCCAGTTTATCTAGACTTCATTCTCTTTTCCACAATGGAATGTAAGTGCCGCGAGGACAGGCATGTTCGCGTGCTGTTTTTTCTCTGCTGGGTGCCCAGCTCCTACAGTAATGCCTGGGGCAGAAAGGCACTTGGCAATGAACTGTGGACTTTTTCCTATTCTGAGACAGACTGTCTGGGTTCCAATCCTGGCTCTGCCGTTAGCAGTTATGTGACATACTCTCCAGGCTTCAGTTTCCTCATGTTTAAAACAGGGACAAAGGGACTCCCTGGCAGTCCAGTGGTTAAGATTTCGCCTTCCAATGCAGGGGGTACAGGTTCGATCCCTGGTCAAGGAGCTAAGATCCCACATGCCTCGTGGCCAAAAAAACCAAAACATAGAAACAACAGAAGCAATAGTGTAGCAAATTCAATAAAGACTTTGAAAATGGTCCACATCAAAAAAAATCTTTAAAAAAAAAATAATAAAATGGGGATGAGAATAGCACCTGTTTCCTTCTGTTACAAAGATTAAATGAGTTAATATTTGTAAAGCATTTAGAATAGCATTTAAGTGTTTGAACAAGTATTTGATTTAAAAAAATATTTATGAAACCCACTTAGGGCCACACTGTTCTAGAGAAGCTGCAAGGGGTTTTCGGGTGGCGGAACGGGGAGAGTGTAGCATGTGGGGTGAAAAGGCAGTGGAAGAGCTGCTTTTCATACTTATTGGCAAGGGCGCTGAGGCAGATCATGTAGCCTCCAGCGAGGTGTAGTTTTTCCATTTACAAGATGCGATTCGTATTGTTTGAACTCGCTAACCATAGAAGGATTAAATTACAAGCTGTGAAAATCCCTTGCAAACTATACTCCAAGTGTTGGTCTGTACAGAATAGTGGTTAATGGGCTGGTCTCTTGAGACAGCTAACCTAGTTCAAATCCTGGGTCATCGGCTTACTAGCTGTGTGACTGGCTACATACCTTAATTTATTTCTGCCTTCATTTTTTTCATCTGTAAAATGGGGTAAAACAAAACAAAACAAAACAATGACCCTGGCAGGAGATCAGCCAAGATGGTGGAGTAGAAAGACCCTGAGGTCACCTCCTCTCAAGGGCACACCAAAATCACAACTATTTGCCAAACAACCATCGATAAAAAAGACCAGAACCTACCAGAAAAGATCTTCTACAACCAAAGATAGAAAGAAGGAACCACAGCAAAACGAGCCGGAGGAGCAAAGTTGCGATGAAGCCAAGTCCCATACCCCTGGGTGGGTGACCCACAAACAGGAGAATAATTACAGCTGCAGAGGTTCTTCAAAGGAGGGAGAGGTCTGGGGCAAACAGAGATTTTGCTCTTAAAGGGCACGCACAAAGTCTCACACGCTCTGGGACCCAGAGCAGAAGCTGTCATTTGAAAGGAGCCTGGGTCAGACGTACCTACTGACTTTGGAGAGTCTCCTGGAGAGGCAGGAGGCACCTGCCGCTCACCCTGGGGACATGGACACTGGTGGCAGCCATTCTTGGGAGTTCCTTCTACTATCTGGATGCTGGTGCTGGCCCGCCCCATTCTGGAATCCTCCCTCTAGCTTATTAGCCTCGGGGATTAGCCTCGCAGCAGCCCAGCACCCTGTAGGCCCCAGGGCTGGGACACCTCAGGCCGGGCAACTAAGTGGGCATACACCCAGCCCCACCCATCAGCAGACCGGCTGCCTTAAGACCCCCTGAGTCCACAGCTGCCCCTGGACACAGCCCTGCCCACCAGAGGGCCCAGGACCCCGCCCCATACACCAGTGGGCAGGCACTAGACCCAGGACACCCAGGGCTCTCCAGCCAGAGACCCCACAACCCCCTGGGCCCTGACCCCACCCTCCAGCGAGCCTGCTCTAAGCTCAGGACCAGCCACAACACAACCACAGCCCTGCAGCCTGTGGACACAGCCCACCCACTAGCAGGCCAGCACCAGCCCTGGAACTAGCTGGGCCCTGGCCCTACCCACTAACAGGCCAATGCAAGCTTTGGGACACCCCAGACCCTGCAGCCAACTGTGTCAGGAACTGGGCCCATCCACCAGGTCTAGGACCCCTGGGCCCTACAACCAGACCCCAGGACTTGACTCTGCCCACCAGTAGGCCAGCACTAGCCCTAGGACATTGTTTCACCCACCAACGGGAAGGCAATAGCCCCAGGGTCTCCTGGACCCTGACTCCATCCTCCAGTAATTCAGCCTTAGCCCTGCCCCCTCCCCACCCCGGGGTTCTGCGGTCAGCCACCCTGTGACCTGGCCCCGCCAACCAGCAGCTGGCAGCCTCCACATAAGGCAGGGCCTGGCATCCAGCCGGAGCAGGGGCCAACCAAGCCTACAAGACCACCCACAGTAGTCAGCCCACACAACAGCAGGGCCCATGCAACCCACACAGGGGGCACCCCTGGAGCATATAGCTCTAGTGATGAAAAGGGAGTGCACTGATGGGATGCAGAGGACGTCTCCTTCACAAGGTCACTTCTCCAAGATCAGTAAATGTAACCAACCCACCAGATACAGAGAAATAAAAACAGCAGGTCAGGCAAACTGAGGCAACAGAGGAACATGTTCCAAACAAAGGAATGACAAAGTCCCAGAAGAACCGAGTGACGTGGAGATAGGCAATCTACCCAAGAAAGAGTTCAGGGTAGTGATCATGAAGATGATTAAAGAACTCGGGAGAAGAATGAATGGAGAGTGAGAAGTCAGAAGTTTTTAACAAAGAGTTAGAAAATATAAAGACCCAAACAGAGATGAAGAATACGATAATTGAAATGAAAAATACACTAGAAGGAACCAACAGTAGACTAGATGATACAGAGGAATGGATCAGCGAGCTGGAAGACAGAGTAGTGGAAATCACTGATGCTGAACAGAAGAAAAGAAAAAAGAATGAAAAGAAATGAGCACAGTTTAAGAGACCTCTGGGATAGCATCAAGCACACAAATATTTTCATTATAGGGGTCCCAGATGGAGAAGAGAGAGAGAAAGGGGCTGAGAACGTATTTGAAGGCATAACAGCTGAAAACTTCCCTACTCTGGGAAAGGAAACAGACATCCTAGTCCAGGAAGTGCAGAGAGTCCCATACAGGATTAACAGCTCATTTCAACTCAATATCAAAAAAACAAACAACCCAATTAAAAAGTGGACAGAAGACCCGAATAGACATTTTTCTAAAGAAGAAATACAGATGGCCAACAGGCACAGGAAAAGATGCTCAACATCGTTACCATCAGAGAAATGCAAATCAAAACCACAATGAGACGTGACCTCTTACCTGTCAGAGTGGCTATCTTCAAAAAGTCTACAAATAACATAAGTTGGCAAGGATGTCAAGAAAAGGGAACTCTCATACACTGTTGGTGTGAATGTAAATTGGTGCAACCACTGTGGAAAACAGTATGGAGGTTTCTCAAAAAACTAAAAATAGATCTACCATATGACCCAGCAATTGCCTTGCTGGGTATATATCTGAAAAAACCAAAAACGCTAATTCAAAAAGATACATGCACCACAATGTTCATAGCAGCATTATTTACAATTGCCAAGATATGGAAGCAAACTAAGTGTCCATCAACAGATGAGTGGATAAAGAAGATGTGGTATGTGTAGTCCACACACACACACACACACACACACACACACACACACACACACACACAAATGGAATACTACTCAGTCACAAAAAAGGATGAAATTTGGCCATTTGCAACAGCATGGAGGATATTATACTAATTGAAATAAGTCAGACAGAGAAAGACAAATACTGTATGATACTGCTTATATGTGGAATCTTAAAAATGCAACAAACTAATGAATATAACAAAAAAGGAACAGACTCACAAATATAGAGAAGAAACTAGTGGCTACCAGTGGGGAGGGGAAAAGGGGAAGGGGCAAGATTGGGGTAGGGGATTTAGAGGTACAAACTATTAGATATAAAATAAATAAGCTACAAGGATATATTGTACAGCACAAGGAATATAGCCAGTATTTTATAATAACTATAACTGGAGTATAACCTTTAAAAATTGTGAATAACTATGTTATATATCTGAAGCTTATGTAATATTATACATCAACTATACCTCAATAAAAATTTTTTTAAAAACCCATAAAACAGGGCTTCCCTGGTGGTGCAGTGGTTGAGAATCTGCCTGCCAATGCAGGGGACATGGGTTCGAGCCCTGGTCTGGGAAGATCCCACATGCCGCGGAGCAACTCGGCCCGTGAGCCACAACTACTGAGCCTGCGCGTCTGGAGCGTGTGCTCCACAACAAGAGAGGCCACGACAGTGAGAGGCCCGCGCACCGCGATGAAGAGTGGCCCCCGCTCGCCGCAACTAGAGAAAGCCCTCGCACAGAAACGAAGACCCAACACAGCCAAAAATAAATAAATAAATTAATTAATTTTAAAAAAAAAGCATTAAAAAAACCCCCATAAAACAATCCCCCCATCACATAGGTATGTGGGCAAAAAAAAAAAAAAATTAGCACGTGTAAATCATTTAAAATAGTGCATGGTAGATGTTAAATGCTCAATAAATATTAGCGTCTTTATTCATTAAAATTGGGGACTTCTCTGGTATTCCAGTGGTTAATACTGCGCGCCTCCACTGCAGGGGCCTTGGGTTGATCCCGGGTTGGGGAACTAAGATCCCGCATGCCATCCTGCGGCACAGCCAAAAAAAAAAAAAAAAAAAAAAACAACTATTTTAATAGGTTGCCTTTTTTGTAAGCTTTAATATGTTTATAAAAGAAAATTCATCAAAAGCAGCAATTGAGAAAACTAATGACATGCAAATATTTGGTTTAGCACAAAATTCACACTTGTTTCCTGTAGTTTCCTATAGTCATATATATATACGACTATAGTAAACATATATATATGTCAAATATATATATGACTACAGGAAACTATATATATATAGAGAGAGAGTATGTGTGTATGGGTGTGTGTGCATAAAGTATACATACTTGTAAGATATGAAGCCTGGGACTTGGCTGGCTTTCCCAGCACCTCGTATAATGCCTGACACCTGATAAGCTCTCGGGAAATATTTGATGAATGAAAGAAACATGATATAGAGCTGCCAGATAAAATATGGGACAGCTAGTCAATTTGAATGTCAGGTAAATAACAAATAACTTTTTAGTATAAGTGTGTCCCAAGTATTGTATGGGACATGCTTACACTAAAACACAGTATCTGTTGTTTATCTGAAATTCATACCGAACAGGGCCTCTTGTATTTCTATGCATATCTGGCAACTCGGTGAATAAAAGGTGCTGCTTAGAAAAACTGAGACCTCACGTTCCCGGAAGCGAGGGAAGTGGACCTAGGGTGGAGCCTGAGCGACCTGAGTCACGCGAGAGAAAGAGCGGGTCACGCGAGAGAAAGAGCGGGTCACGCGAGAGAAAGAGCGGGTCACGCGAGAGAAAGAGCGGGACACGCGGCCGGGACTCGGGCGCCGCCGACTCGGCGCGGAAGTGGCCGAGCCCAGGCTGAGATGGAAGGCACCGGGAGGGCGTTTAGGCGGGTTTTAATTCCGAGCCTCCTTTGGAGTTGGGCAGCTCAGGGCGCCCGGTAGGCAGGAGGTACCCGCGGGTCCTCCAGGAGCTGTGCCCTTGGTAGCGGGGGAGCCCTCTCCGAGCCACAGGACTACGCTCCGGAGAAACCGTGTCAGTTAAAGCCAACGCAACCAACCCAAACCTTTCTGATGCAGTGTGAAGACTTTAAAATTGTGTGTGTATGGACGTGCGTGTGTGTGTGTGTGTGTGTGTGTGTGTGTGAGGCGCTGCTCTTGGAGAGAGAGGAAGGGTCCGACTTTTTTAAGAAACGAGTTTGCTAATTGCTGATTCAGGAGCAACATCCGAAAAGGGGGGAAAGCAGAGGTCAAGATGGAGCACAGAGCCCGTCCACCTCGGGAACGAAGACGTTTTTGCCGTCTCCCAGGCTAAAAAGGAGCTGAGGGCCCAACCAGGAGGCAAGGCCAAGGGCGAGAGAGAAGCAGAGGGCAGGGCAGTGCTCAGGCAGCCCCCGGGACCGAGGGGACCTTGACCAGCCCCGGCGAGCGCTTGCAGCTGCGTCAAAGGATGAGTTCAGACACTTTCAAGGCACTTAACAAGCGTAGGGTGGTGTTTTTCCTACTCATCCTCACTGGGAATGACGGGAGAGCTGTTAAATTGATAACGAAGTCTTATTTGAAAGCAGCAGTGAGTTACTTTATTACCACTGCAGCCCTTCTGCTCTCGGCTGTTCGGGTTCAAAGTAGAAGCAGCCCAACTTCTGGGTTAATGGAAACGTACAGGTAAGTTTTTTGCCTATGTTGATGGAAATGAAGCCCTGGGTGAGGCCCCAGAATGTAGGTTCAGAGCCTGGAGTGGAAAATTAGCTCCAGAATAAGCCCTGTGAGGCTCGTTGTAATCCAGTGACTCAGTGCACACAGCCCTACCCTTTGGATCCAGTATTTACATACCCTCTTGCGTATCTACAGCAAACTCTCACAGACCTACTCCCCGAAAGCAAGGTTACACGGTGTCTTTTGTTGGCCTCTCTTCCCTCTCCAAGGGTTCCTTCCCCCCAACCCCCTAAATGGCCGAAGTCCTCCGAGACCCCGGCGGCTAGTCTCCGGGGAGCACCGCAGAGCAGCGCTGCTTGGCCTGCGCAGCTGCATCTGACCTCCAAGATCACAGGACACACTTTAGGGATTTTTCTAGTTCTGGATTCATTGGTCGAGGGTAGATTTTCCTTCCCTTCCTGTGGCAGGTCACGGAGCAAACAGCCCTCATGCATGCACAGAGGCTGTGGCCACCAGGGCCCCAGGAAGTTGGACGGAACTCTGCCCTGGACGGAACTCTGCTCCGGTCTGTCCCAGGGGTGAGGGGCGTGGAGGACCCCTTGGCAACAGGCTCTGCCAGAGAGCTGACTTCCATCACTCTGGACACACAGACAAGGCCCGAGTGTAAGACATGGGTGAGGACACCCATCCCAGAGGGATGTTCCCAGGCCAGATTATGAGCTGAGTTTTGTCTGGTTGCCCTGGGCCTCTCCTTCTGCACCCTCTGCCCCCTTACGCCCTTCAGAGGCGGTCCACCCTTCCCTTTCCTTCCCTGAACTTCACCTTATGGTGTCTTCATCCCTCCTCCCCTGCGGTCTTTAATCCTAAGGGTGAAATGAGGAATGAGGTAAAATGTCTTAAATTCCTGCAATAGAAGCTAAACAGAGAGAGCCTCAGGTCTTATTAATTAAACACAAAGACTCAGACTCTGATGATTACAGAACAGAGCAGGCAGGGAACGCAGGAGGGAGCCTCCTGGGGGGGGGATTCCCCATTTCACCTGCGCCCTGTGCTCAAGGAAGTCTCTGGGGGGTCTGCCGGGACTAGATCTTGTGCCCAAGTGCCCACAGGTACTCAGGGCTCAAAGCCAGGGACTCTTGTCCTCAGCCCATTTCTGCTCTGGGGGAGGGAGCTGGCATTTCCATGGGCTTCTGTCACACTATCACGTACCTTGCTACATATTCAATGAGACAGACCTGCATAATATTAACAATGATTCGGCCAGTTATGTATTCTTAACTGAACTCTCCCGAACCTTCTGGAGCAAAGGAGAAATGAAAGGGAAACCTAAATACTTCTCCGTTTTCTGGAAACCCCTAATAAACTAGATGCTAAGCTTTCAGTTTTAGATTCTTAGTTTTGCTTCCTGAGACTTACATGATCAGAACTTGTAAATAAATGCAATAAACGTTAGGTTTACTAACCCCCGGTTAGATTGCCTCATGAGCAAAACCAGGACTGAAGTCCCCTGTGCCCTGCTGGGAAGGCTGAACATGAAGACTGGTGTCTCCTAGTGTTACCTGGTCTCCAAGCTGTCAGCAGTTTCTCCTGCTTCAGGTCAGGTGGCAGTAGGGATATTTCTATACCTGAGTCTCTCTCCACGAAACTTAAGAGGAAACTTTGGCCAAGTCTTCTTGGCTCCTCATTTTGGAAGGCTCTTGTGATGTAAGACTCCACCCGGGTGTAGCCTCTTCAGGTTGGGACTAAGGCTGAAAGGAGGCTTAGGGAAGGAAATCACTTCCTTGTTAAGCCCTGCCCCCAGCTTTTTAACAGAAGGAGGGGCTGACATTTGCCCGAGTAATTTGACTCTAAAAGGAGTTCTGCATCCTTTACCAAGGACTCTCACTGCCCTTTGGGACACGGACAATTATGAGGGTGTTTTCCTGATAGTACTTTACTTTCTTTCCCTTTCATCAGTTTAGCGAATGTTGACTGATCACCTCTGTGACAGGTATGGCACACATGTTTAATCTTCACATCAAGAGGCAGGTGTTATGATTCCCATTTTCCATACAAGGAAACTGAGGCTCAGAGAGGTAAGGTATCGGTGCGTGCCGCCCCCCCCCCGTCAGTTGAGCTGAGATCCAAATCTTAGTCTTTCTGGCTTCACACTATATCAATGTTACCTCTCCCATGAGATTCAAAGATTGTATTCAGATGCAACCACGGGAAAAGCTTTCAAAACGAATGTAACCCCAGCCATAGTAAAAGCCACAAAAACTCATTTAAAGACCATATGTCACAATTTTAGGGATAGAATTCCCTATGTATAGGAAAGAAGAAACATATGATTTTGCGGTCTATCCAGATTCTTAACTGAAATAGACACTTATGCTCATAAAACCATGAGCGCTGGCTAGTCAAGATGTGAAGATGAAGGAAGTGTGCATGGTGAAAGGGGAATTAAGGCTAATTTCATAAACGTGGGGAAGAACTGGCCATTTAAATATTAGGTAAACAGATCCATGAGAGACAAATAACGGCAGTTATGGGAAAGTTAGTTCTTTGGTGACTCGAAGTGAATTTTAACCAGCAAACTCATATTTATTGCTCATAACAAATACCGTTCTAGTCAACTTGAGGGATATTAAAGAAATATTAAGACTGTTTGGTCTTAAAAAAAAACTTAGTCTTTTTTCGGAAGAAGAGATACATTCATTCGAAACAATTTAAGAACCAACAAATACATATAATCACAACTAAATCGCATAGTTTGGACTACAGTTGTTACTGGAGTTCAGAGCTACATAACTTAATGACACTGGGGGCAGAAACCATTTAGAATCTTGCGAGGTCTTGGCAGGTAAGTATAAACACAAGAAAGGGGCAGTCGGCACAAGTAGTCAGGCTCATTGAAGACAGAGAATGTCCATTAATCATTCAGCTTTGCATCTCCCACACCCAACAAGCTGGCACATAACAGAGACAGGACTCAATACGTGTTATATATTAAAAGACGAAACAAAACCCACTTTTCTGCTGATCCTAAGAATACACATTGTGGGAATTCCCTGGCGGTCCAGTGGTTGGGACTCTGCGTTTTCACTGCCAAGGGCATGGGTTCAATCCCTGGTCGGGGAACTAAGATCCCACAAGCCACGTGGTGCAGCCAAAAAATAAATAAAAATTAAAAAAATAAAAATACACATTGTGTTGTAGAAAATTTGTAAAACATAAAATAGCATACATAAAATAAAGACCACCATGATCCAGTCATCCAGTGATAAATATTGTTAAAAATTTGGTGTATTTCCTTCCTTCCATGACAATAATACCTTGCTACCCTTCAGGTGTCTGCCCGGCCCACTGCCCTTTCTCTTCACGCTGTCCCCAATCATGCATGTACCAGGATGCACCCCTGCAATCAGGTGGACCAAACGACCTCTGCCCCTTGTTAAAAAGGAAACAACAGGCCCCGAATGGAGTCACTTGTGGTCCCGTGGCAGCAGACCAAGACTTGATGCCTAAGCTAATTACAGTTTCAACCTTCCCCCAGGAATGTGATTCCAGCTAACCTGGAATTTCCTGGTCAGTCCTGGGAAATCTGTAGACAGACCCTTCCGTTCCGTTCAGGAGGGTGGCCTTGCCTAAAACAATGCATCTTTGCTAATAATTTCCTTTTTTTTCTGCTCCCTCTCTGCCTTTAAAAACGTTTCCTTTTCTGCAGCTCAACAAAGTTCCTCTTCACTTGCTAGATGGGATGCTGTCCGATTCATGAATCATTCAATAAAGCCAATTAGATCTTTTAAGATTTACTCAGTTGAGTTTTTGTTATTCAACAGGTTTGGTGGCAGCAGAGGGACTGAAGGAGACTTGTGATGGCTTCGGGGACAATGAAAAACACAGGTGATGTACCCATGAGCCCCTTTTGGAATTCACTGTCTTTCTTGCCCTTTCTGAGGGCTGTGGGTAATAAGTTCCCTCTTGCTTCTGAACTTTCTTTGCATCGAGCTCCCGATCTATTTGGCTTACAGGGCAGGTCAGCTTATGCTGGTAGATCTGCTCAGAGCCAACTGAGCTAAGCCCTTAGCCTTTCAGACAATTTCCAGGTTTTAAATAGAAAAACCCCACCCCTTGATTCTGTTCATATAGAGCCCCCAGGCCACAGCCTGCACTCGTTGAGTCCCCACTGTTGGTTCAATCCTTTCCCCAGGCCAAGGTTCCACAGAAATTGTTGGGATGCACAGACCTTCTCTTGGCCAGGTCACAGTAGCATCTCTTGGTCACTGCTGGCGTGTCAAAGTGCACCTTTGTCTCGTTTTATGTAAATAAAGGCTATTGCTAGCGGGGATCTCAGAGGCCAAAAAGCTGCAAAAATTGGTGGGTGCAGGTTAAGCATATAAAGGCTGTTAGAGTGATCGACAGCTAAATCAAAGACTGCAGTGTTGAGACAAGTTGACCATGGAACAGGGTAGATCGACAGTAGATAACCCGCCAACCTCAAGAAAACTTCCGTGCAACAAGGTGCACTGCAAAACACGCACCATCCCCAGCCCAGCGGCGCATCCCTTTAGGTTTAAAGAACCCAAAGGCTTAGTTTAGGGGATTCTTAAATTCTAAAGAGTCAAGCACGCCACCTTCTGGCACATCTGCTTATTTTATGTTTAAAAACTATGGTCCCCGAAGCTATCTACAAAAATGGCAAAATCTTACTAAAAACAACCTAGGATTACAATGGCCAGTCTGGGGAATGTTCCAATTAGACATGGTCCTTCATTTAAGAAGTGCGCTTGAAACTATGGTTTTCTGAATTCAGCAGAACAGGATACTTGCTTTAATTGGTCTGCAGAGCTCCCCAAAGGCTTCAAGATTCCAAAATAGCTTCATTAGAAAACTTGTTATGGAAGGCTAAGGAAAAATAAACGACACAAGAGCTACGAGGTACCCCAAACAATAGGCTGTAAGACTGATGCATGCCTCCCACTTCTCCCCTCTGTCCTTCGTTATGTGAAAACTCATCTTTTCCTGCTGAACACTTTGAAAGGACTTTGGACCAACATCATAAAGGTCCTTCAATCTATGGCCTTACAGCTACAATAGCTCCAAGGTCAGAGACCTAAAATAATACCTGGTTGCCCCACACTGCACCTTCCTAGGGGTCCACCATCAAAACATGGCCCAAGGATTGATGTTTCCTTTGTAATCAACTGGGGCACTGGAAAAAAGATTGTCCTCAAAGATCCTATGCAGATTCCTCAATATCCACTCAAATGCCCCCAAGGGAGGGCCCCCATATGGCGGCTCCCAGGACTGATGCAGCTCTGAGGGACCCTCAGGTAAACTGCTACTCTTAAATAGCCAAGAGGAAATTAAAATGAAAATTAATGGAAAATCTTACCAAATTCTGGTAGATACCAGGGCTATACTTTCTACTGTAAATCCCACTCTCAGAAGTCTCTTAGAATGAAAAAAAGTTTTCCATAGAGGGGGTATCTAATAAAGTTCAGGAAGAATTTCTATCTCAACCAGTACAAATGGCTCTGGGACCTTTTACTGAAAAGCATTCTTTTTTGCTATGTGACCCAGCCCCAGTGAATCTATTAGGCAGAGATCTCCTTTCTAAATTAAAAGAGCTAATACGTTTTGCTCACCTTAGAATTTCCTGATCAACCTGAACCTGATCTCTGATGGTTTTTACAATCTGTCTTTGATATAGAAGGATTCCAGCAAAGATCCGCTAATGGAACCGAGGTGCCTGAAAATCAGTAGGCTACTACTAATACTGACACTGGGAAAATAAAAAATGCAGAGCCTATAAAAATTCAGATAGATGTGACTAAACCTCTTCGTAAATGGCCTCAATATCCATTAAAGCCTGAAGCCATACAAGGCCCCACATCAATAACAAAAGACCTAATTGCCCAGGAATTAGTCCTTCCCTGTACCCTGTAACGCACTGATCTCGCCAGTCCAGAAACCTGATGGGAGGGCATGGTGATTTATCAAAGACTTAAGAGCTAGTAACAAGACAGTCATTCCCTGTTTCCCAGTTGTTCCGAACCCTTTTGACACAAGCTCTGCCAGATTTAAGATGGTTCAGTGCTATAGACTTCTGTTCAGCCTTTGTCAGCATCCCTGGAGACCCTGCAGTCAATATTTATTCACCTTTACTTGGAATAATCAACAATATACCTGGACAGTCATGCCCCAGAGGTTCACTGAGGCCCCTTCTTATTTCTCCCAAGTGCTCTGTCAAGGTCTAAGCACCCTCCAGTTCCCCCGGGAAATCGACCCTTTTACGATATGTGGGTGACCTCTTGCCGCGCTCAGTTACCAAAGAGGCACCTGTAAAAGATTCCATTCATTTGCTGCAACACTTAGCTGAAAAAGGACATAAAGTCTCTAAACAGAATTCCAATTATTTTTGGACACTGTTCATGACAT
Organism: Eschrichtius robustus; assembly: GCF_028021215.1. Classification (NCBI taxonomy): domain Eukaryota; kingdom Metazoa; phylum Chordata; class Mammalia; order Artiodactyla; family Eschrichtiidae; genus Eschrichtius; species Eschrichtius robustus. The sequence continues at coordinate 9,955,139 of NC_090836.1, read as the reverse complement.
AGGTCAGAACCTAAGCGCTGAAGGCATCCAGGTATCTCCAGAAAGACTTAAGTTAATTGAAGAATTTCCTAGGCCTACAACTGAGAAAGAGCTTCGTGGATTTCTAGGCGTAGCTGGTTATACAGACTTTGGGTTCCTAATTTTTCTCTATTCGCGTCCCTACTTTATGAACTTACTAAAATATCAGTTCCCGAGCCCTTTTCCTGGGAAGATAAACTGGAACAGGCCTGCATAAGACTAAAAATAGCACCACAAGAGCCACCTGCCCTAGGGCTACCTAATGATTCAAAAACTTTCACCTTATTTGTACATGAAAAAGATAAACAAGCCCTGGGAATGGTCACACAAGAACAGAGCAATAAACACAGGCCTATTGCCTATTACAGCAGGCAAATTGCTTCAGTTGCTTATACCTATCCCAACTGCATTAAGGCTATGGCCACAGCGGCAAAGACAGTAGAACCTCAGCAGATCTAACCCTAGGAAATAACATCTACAAACTCCACACGCTGTCTGAAGTCTTCTTAACTCTGAATTAACTCAGCATTTCTCTGCAAGCAGAGAGCTTTCTGCTTTCACCACCTAATCTACATCTCAAACATTGCAGTGTTTTTGTGTGTGTGATGTATGTTTTATTTATTTATTTATTTAAAATTTTATTTTATTGAAGTGTGGTTGATTTACAGTGTTGTGTTAATTTCTGCTGTACAGCAAAGTGATTCACTTACACACATATATACATTCTTTTTCATATTCTTTTCCACTGTGGTTTATCACAGGATATTGAATATAGTTCCCTGTGCTATACAGTAGGACCTTGTTGTTTATCCATTCTATATATAAGAGTTTGCGTCTACTAACCCCAAACTCCCAATCCATCTCTTCCTCACCCCCCTCCCCCTTGGCAACCACATGTCTGTTCTTTATGTCTGTGAGTCTATTTTGTAGATAAGTTCATTTGTGTCGTATTTTAGATTCTACATATAAGTGATATCATATGGTATTTGTCTTTCTCTTTCTGCACTTAGTATGATAATCTCTAGTTGCATCCATGTTGCTCAGATTGCAACATTCTCAATCCTGCCACATTACGACCCCTGCCCGACGAAGGTGAGCCCCATGACTGTGAGGCATTAAGGTCCCATTTTGTGACACTGCGTCCCCATTTATGAGACACTCCTTTGACTAATCCTGATCTAATTTTGTTTGTTGCTGGATCATCTTGTGAAAGTGAAAAAGGGAATTTCCAAGCTGGTCATGCTGTTACTACTCATTATCAACTACCTGAAAGGGGAAACCTCCCACAACAAAAGAATGAGGCTGGTTGAAATGAAACACTTGAGGAAAGGAGCACCATTCGGTACGAAGTATACCTGTGGAGGGGTTCAGAGTATGCTACCCCCAAACATGCAGCTTTGGCATAGGGATATTTTGAGCTGAAGGCAATTAAGAAGAAGCATACACAAGAAAAACTCTGCCTTCTGCTTCTTTACCAAAAAGGGAGGAGGATTCTTAATCACTGGAGACAACTCTATAGAGTCTTCTTAGCCTAGAGCTGCCACTAGAGGAATCTATACAACAAACCTTAATAAAACAATGCAGATCTTCCATTACTTTCCCTCGTATATTTACCTTCCCACAGTTTGTCACCCCAAAAGCCTAAAGCTCTTTTCCTTTATCTTGTCACTTCTCTACAAATTTATTGTGCCCCCCTCAGCCTTATTGAGGTAAACTGACAAATGAAATGGTAATATACTTAAAGTGTACACGATGATTTGATATAGGTATGCATTATGAAAGGGTTTCCACCATTGAGTTAATGAACACATTTATCACCTCATTTATTTTATATTTGTTTATTAATAATTTTTATTTATACTATTTAAATAATTTGTAATATTTATTTATAATATTATATTTATAATGTTTGTTTATTTACTTATGGGTGAGAACACTCAAGTCTTACTCTCTCAGCAAATTTTGATTATACAACACAATATTATCATCTGTAGTTATCATGTTATACATTAGAGCCTCAGAACTTACTCATCTTATAATTGAAAGTTTGTACCCTTTTACTAGCCTTTCCCTGCTTCTCCCACCCCTGACAACCACCATTATAATCTCTGTTTCTATGAGTTTGACTTAAAAAAATTTTTTTTAGATTCCATATATAAGTGATACTGTGCAGGGCTTCCCTGCTGGCGCAGTGGTTAAGAATCCGCCTGCCAATGCAGGGGACACGGGTTCGAGCCCTGGTCCGGGAAGATCCCACATCCCACATCCCGCAGAGCAACTAAGCCCGTGTGCCACAACTACTGAGCCTGCGCTCTAGAGCCCGTGAGCCACAACTACTGAGCCCGCGTGCCACAACTACTGAAGCCCGTGCGCCTAGAGTCCGTGCTCCCAACAAGAGAACCACCGCAATGAGAAGCCCATGCACCGCAACTAGAGAAAAGCCCGCGTGCAGCAACGAAGGCCCAATGCAGCCAAAAATAAATTAAATAAAATAAATTTATTTACTTATTTATTTAAAAAAAAATTTTTTTCTAGTGGAGTTTTTTTTTTTTTTTAAAGGAACTCCTTTATTTATTTATTTATTTATTTATTTATTTATTTATTATTTTTGGCTGTGTTGGGTCTTCGTTTCTGTGTGAGGGCTTTCTCTAGTTGTGGCAAGCGGGGGCCACTCTTCATCGCGGTGCGCGGGCCTCTCACCATCGTGGCCTCTCTTGCTGCGGAGCACAGGCTCCAGACGCGCAGGCTCAGTAGTTGTGGCTCACGGGCCTAGTTGCTCCGCGACATGTGGGATCCTCCCAGACCAAGGCTCGAACCCGTGTCCCCTGCACTGGCAGGCAGACTCTCAACCACTGTGCCACCAGGGAAGCCCAAAATAAATTTATTAAAAAAAAAAAAAAAAGTGATACCATGCAGTATTTGTCTTTGTCTGGCTTATTTCAGTTAATATAGTGCCCTTTAGTTTCATCCATGTTGTTGCAAATGGCAAGATTTTCTCTTTTTTTTTTTCATTTTTGAGTCTGAAAATATTCTATTCTCTCCCTTTCTCTCTCTCTCTCTATATATATCTATATCTATTCCTATCTATCTATGTATCTATCTAATAAAGGTTTTCTTTTTTGGATGACGTTAATTCTTTTTCTGGCCTAATCACTCTGACTAGGACTTGGAGTATTATGTTGGATCAAAGTGGTAAGCGTGGGCATCCTTGTCTTGCTCTTGATAGTTCAGCTTTTTACTGTTGCGTATGTTAGCTGTGGGCTTGTCATATATGGCTTTAGATAATACATGTTTTTTAATACCCAGTTTGTTGAGAGTTTTTATCATAAAAGGATGTTGAATTTGTCAAATGCTTCAGACGCATTTATTGAGATGATCATACAATTTCTACTCTTCATTTTGTTAATATGGTATATCACATGGATTGACTTGTGTATGTTGAACCATCTTGTATTCCAGGGCTAAATCTCATGTGATCATGGTATGATCCTTTTAATGTACTGTTTAATTCAGTTTTCTAGTATTTTCTTTAGTACTTTACATCTATGTTCATCAGGAATATTGGCCTATAATTTTCTTTTCTTGTAGGTTCTTTATCTGGCTTTGATATCAGGGTAGTGCTAACCTTGTAAAATGATTTTGGAAATGTTCCTTCCTCTTCATTTCTTGGGAAGAATTTGAGAAGTGTTGGTGTTAATTTTTCTTTAAATGTTTGGTAGAATTTACCAGTAAAGCCATCCAGTCCTGGACTTTTGTTTGTTGGGAGGTTTTCTAGTACTGATTCAATCTCTGTACTAGTGATTATGCTATTCAGATTTTCTATTTCTTCATGATTCAGCATTGGTAGGTTGTATGTTTCTAGGAATATATCTGTTTCTTCTAGGTTATCTAATCTGTTGGTGTATAATTGTTCATAGTAGTTTCTTATGATTCTTAGTATTTCTGCATTTTCAGTTGTAATGCCTCCTCTTTCATTTCTGATTTTATTTATTTGAGTCTTCTCTCTTTTTTTTTAGTTAGTCTAGCTGAAGGTTTGTCAATTTTGTTTTTATCTTTTCAAAAAACCAGCTCTTAGTTCCTACGATCCTTTCTATTGTATTTCTGGACTCTGTTTCATTTCTTTCTGCTCAAACTTTGTTATTTCCTTCCTTCTTCTAACTTTGGGCTTAGTTTGTTCCTTTTCTAGTTCCTTGAGGTGTAAAGTTAGGTTGTTTATTTGAAGTCTTTCTTATTTCTTAATATAGGCAGTTATCACTATAATATTCCTTCCAAGCACTGCTTTTGCTGCATTTCTTAAGTTTTGGTATGTTGTGTTTCCACACAAGCTTTTTAAAAATTTTTTTATTGAAGTATAGTTTATTTACAATGTTGTGTTAATTTCTGCTATACAGCAAAGTGATTCAGTTATACATATTTATACATTCTTTTTTTATATTCTTTTCCATTATGGTTTATCATGGGATACTGAATATAGTTCCCTGTGCGCTATACAGTAGGACCTTGTTGTTTATCCATTCTATATATAAAAGCTTACGTCTGCTAATCCCAACCTCCCACTCCATCCCTCCCCCAACCCCCTCCCCCTCGGCAACCACCAGTCTGTTCTCTACGTCCGTGATTCTGTTTCTGTTTCGCAGATAGGTTCATTTGTGTCATATTTTAGATTCCACATATAAGTGATATCATATGGTATTTATCTTTCTCTTTCTGACTTACCTCACTTACTAAATCTCTAGTTGTATCCGTGTTGCTGCAAATGGTATTATTTCATCCTTTTTATGGCTGAGTAGTATTCCATTGTATATCTGTATCTCATCTCCTTTATCAATTCATCTGTCAGTGGACGTTTAGGTTATTTCCATGTCTTGGCTATTGTGAATAGTGCTGCTAGGAACATAGCGGTGCATATATCTTTTTGAATTATAGTTTTGCCTGGGTGTATGCCCAGGAGTGAGTGGGATTGCTGGGTCATATGGTAATTCTACTTTTAGTTTTCTGAGGAACCTTTGTACTGTTTTCCACAGTGGCTGTACCAACTTACATTCCCACGAACAGTGTAGGAGGGTTCCCTTTTCTGCACACCCTCTCCAACGTGTGTTATTTGTAGACTTTTTAATAATGGCCATTCTGACTGGTGTGAGGTGGTACCTCATTGTAGTTTTGATTTGCATTTCTCTAATAATTAGCAATGTTGAGCATCTTTTCATGTGCCTGTTGGCCATCTGTAACCACACAAGACATTTTTTGATTTCCCTTTTGATATCTTCTTTGACTCATTGGTTGTTCAGGAGCATGTTGTTTAATCTCCACATATTTGTGAATTTTCCAGTTTTCTTCTTGTAATTGATTTCTAGTTTCATGTAATTGTGGTTGGAAAAAGATGCTGGATATGATTTCAGTCTTCTTAAATTTATTAAGACTGTTTTGTGACCTAATATATGATCTATCCTGGAGAATGTTCCATGTGCTCTTGAGAAGAATGTATATTTTGCTGCTTTTGGATGGAACGTTATATATATGTCTGTTAAGTTCACCTGATCTAATGCATAAAGTTGAAGTCCAAACTTTTCTTACTGATTTTCTTTCAGGATAATCTAGTCATTGTTGAAAGTGGGGTATTGAAGTCCTCTACCATTACTGTATTGCTGTCTATTTCTCCCTTCAGATCTGTTAATATTTACTTTATGTATTAGGCCCTCCGATATTGGGTTCATAAATATTCACAATTGCTATATCCTCTTGATGAATTGACCCCTTTATCATTATATAATGACCTTTTTATCTCTAGCTACAGTTTTTGGCTTAAAGTCTATTTTGTCTGATATAGGTATAGTTACCCCTGCTTTCTTTTGGTTTCTATTTGCTTTTCCTATTCCTTTACTTTCAATCTGTGTGTGCCCTTTAGCTAAAGTGAGTCTTGTAGGCAGAATATAGTTAGGTCTTGTTTATTTAATCCATTCGGCCACTCTGTGTCTTTTGATTCAAGAATTTAGTCCATTTAATTATTGATAGGTATGGACTTATTATTACCATTTTGTTCATTGTTTTCTGTTTTGTAGTTCTTTGTTCATTTATTTCTCGCTTTGTCTCTTCCATTGTGATTTGATGGTTTCCTGTAGTGGTATGCTTTGATTCCTTTCTCTTTATCTTTTGTGTATCTACTATAGGTTTTTGATTTGTGGTTACCATGAGGTTTTATAAAACATCTTATAGTTATAACAGTCTGTATTAATCTGGTAACAACTTTTGATTTTCTGAGCTTACTTTTACTGCTATTTGACCTTGACGTGGGGAAAAACCGGAATGTTTGGAAATGGGCAAAAGGGATTACTGGATATCCTTTCAATGAAATCCTGGAACCCTTGGGGATTACTTGATTTTATAGAAATGTGCACCTTTGTCAGCTTTTGATTGGGCTCTTTTACAAGTCTATACAGGCAGAAACTGGATTATAAGAAACGGATAGTAATGCAAATAATTCCTTTCATAAAAATGCAAATTGTCTCTTGTGAATGCAACTGTTTATTGTCCTGTGGGTATGGACTAGTTTTTCCAGTTTTGCCTCTATTTGTAAAATGATTTCAGCATTTCTTATCTGCCTCAGTAATTTGAGTTCTCCTTTGAGCAGTTGTAATATTATACTGGTTCTACTATTAATTAATGAGTTAGGTAAAATGTTTGACACGTGTTCCTTTTTGTTATCTGGGAGTTGGCAAAGATTCTCTCCTTGATCAAATTCTAGCTCTGCGCCTCTGAGCCCTTTCTTGACTAGGCGCAAGCTTGTCCTTTAAAGACTTGAGCAAAACACTAACAGCCCGCAGCTACCTCCCTAGGCCGACCCAACCCAACGCCCGGCCCCCACACATACACCTTAAAGTGCCTGCCTGAGAAAACTCAAGACTGCCAACATAATTTACTGTTTTTTTCCAGCCAACACCTGAATATAGGGTCCCTGTTCCCAGTCTGTGTAGGAGGAGAGAAGCCCAACAAACCCAGATGGTTTCAGGCAGACCAACCTCCCCTTCCTGCTTTTTGTAATTTATCCCTCCCCTGACTCTACTGAGTCCCCAGTCACTCCTTCCTTATTCCCTCATTCTCCCTGCAAAGTGCACAAATCCAAATTCAGTTCATGCCGGACACTTTTCTTTATTGCAGTAGTATATTACTGATTAAAATCTGTCCTTACTACTTTAACTAACTTTGTTTATCTTTGACAGAGTCATGATTTTACCTTTAAAGAAATTATCTCCTAACACTGATTAAATTACCTAAAATCTCTGGACTTCATGTTCCCTTCAGGCTCTTCTTTGATTGTCTGCTTAATTGAGAGGCAGGTGGGTAGAGATCGCAAGGTTCTGTTAGTGGTTGTGGGTTTGTTTTTTTTTTTTTTTAATTTTATTTTATTTATTTATTCATTTTTGGCTGCGTTGGGTCTTCGTTGCTCTGTGCAGACTTTCTCTAGTTGTGCGGGCTTCTCACTGTGGTGGCTTCACTTGTTGCGGAGCACGGGCTCTAGGCGTGCAGGCTTCAGTAGTTGTGGCTCGTGGGCTCTAGAGCGCAGGCTCAGTGGTTGTGGCGCACGGGCTTAGTTGCTCCGTGGCATGTGGGATCTTCCCAGACCAGGGCCCGAACCCATGTCCCCTGCGTTGGCAGGCAGATTCTTAACCACTGCACCACCAGGGAAGTCCTAGTGGTTGTGTTTTAATCAATGGCTTAGTTATTAACACATTTGCAGATAATATAGGTATAATGTAGCACAGTAGTTAAAGGCTTAGGCTCCAAAGGCAGTTTGGAGTTGAATACTGATTCTGCCTCATACTGAATGAAGGGTAGGAGAGAGGGATCTGAAGAAGGAAGCAAAAAAAGCACTTGATTTTGAGGCTAAAAGGAAGTTCTTGGGCTTAAAAGTACAGGTACAAAAGATGTCCTGAGGAGGTGTAAAAGAAAAACTTATTTTGTCACTTGTTAAAACGCTAAGGCACTATTGTGATTAGGGCTATTGCGGTAGGTATAGGGACTACTTCAGTGGGGCTTTGCAGTAGGGGAGAGAGACTTGGCTTAGCTGTGAATACAATACGGAAAAGTGGGAATGCATAGCCAAGGAGCAGGGGAGGGGAGCGGATGGAAGATTACTAAGGAAGCTTTAGGGGTAAGTGGGGATTCTGCAAAACTGGCCTGATAGGATTCTTGCTGAAGGCAAGCCAGGTGACCAGATATTACCTGAGGAATTACTGGGGGTGAAGAATCTGATCAGACATCAGGGTGGGAGAGTCTGTCTAAACGAACTTAGCAGGATTGTTGCTAAAACTGGGCTCTTGGACAATATGCCCAAGGATGGGAGCCTAGCTGGGCTCAGAGGGGCCTGACTAAAGTTTGGTCAAGGAGAGTCTTTGTCGAGGACTGTGACAAAAAGCAAACACACAAAAATAGAATAGGTCTGGGGTAAATGTCAGACTGAGCTGAGGTTCTTGGAAATGTAAATGACAAAAGGAGGGGTTTTTCAGATTCAGTTACACCAACAGAAGGCAGAAAGAAAACAGAACCACTTTGATTCAATTTGAGTCCTCTCTTCTGTACCAGGGAAAACAGTCTCAGTTGGAAGTGACAGCGAGAAGTTGGAGCTTTAGATAAAGAGGCGACAGAGGTGTGTTGAACAGCTTTAAGTAAATCTCAGGTTCTGGGTAGGGAGACCCAGGGCCACCCTTGTAACCGAGAAGAACAGATCTGACTCCATATTGGATCCATTCCTTTCGTTCTAAGCCTTGTGCGCTGTTGCCTGTGCTTAGTCACGCTGGCTCTGCACCCTTGCGAAAGAATGTTGCCTAGAGCCTGCAACACACATAATAGCCCTGTTCTCAAGGCTCTGACCTTTAAAGCTATAACACTTTCCCGTCCACACAGAGAGAGAAAGTTGCAGAGCAGAGAATAACGTTTGTCTTGTTGGAGGTCTATAGGAACATTGAGAGCAGACCTCTAAGGGCAGCTGCAAGAACAAAGGATTCCAGGGAGTCAGAACAGGCCTGCAGAGCTGGGGTCAGTTCTGCCCCTGTGTTTCTATTGAAGAAGTAAAGCGGGAAGCCAGAGTGCAAGAGTTCAAATCCCAGCTCTGCCATTAAGACCAGCTCTGTGAACTTGGGTAAGTTGTCTAACCTCTCCGTGCCTCTGCTTTCTCACCTGTAAAATAGGAATAATGAAGTTTGTACCTATCTCTTAGGGCTGGTATGAGGATTCAGTGGGATGTCAATGTAAATATGTAAAGCGATTCTAAAAAAGTCCGGCTCATAGTAATCGCCAAAGAAGTGGTGGTGGTGGTGGCGGTGGTGGTGGTGGTGGTGGTGGTGGTGATGGCAGTGGTGGTGGCATGATCACCATTCTACGAAGGGCATTGTCAGTTTCCCAGAGTGACGTGAGCAGAATGGTGCTGGGTGCTGCATCAGTGCACTGGGCAGAATATTGAATGAATGATCCTCCTCCTCTCCCCCCACCCCTGCCCCAAACACAAGTTCCACTCCCTTGATACAGGAGGGGCTTCAGGACACTTCTGGACTCTTGCCTAAACTGGAATGCTCAAACTCATACCCTTTTGGGTCTCTGCTGCTACACTTCAGAGACCAATGCCTTCAGTGCCCTCATTTTAAATATGCTCAAGGTCAAATAGGAAGTTAAGAACCAAGCCCCTCAAGTCCATGTCCTGTGCTCTGTCCACTCACCATCTGCCTCCTTCCCCACCTCTGCTGTCAAAGTCTTTCAAACTCCAACTCAAATCCCACCTCTTCTTAGAAGCCTTTCCAGATCCCCCCCAAACTGAATTAGTCTCCTCTCTCCCCTTAGCTACACCATAGCAAGTTTTGAGCATTGATTATAGTACTTATCACTCTTCTTGTATTAGAGTCCATTGTCCATGCCTCTGTCTTCACCCTGTTTGCCTGAAGAACAAAGAGATGTTTATTCACTTTAGGATCCCACTTAGCACACGTGGTGCTTTGCATACATTAGGCCATCCTGAAATGATCTCTGACTTGGTTATTAAGGTTGTCTAGGGGCTTCCCTGGTGGCGCGGTGGTTGAGAATCCGCCTGCCAATGCAGGGGACACGGGTTCGAGCCCTGGTCTGGGAAGATCCCACATGCCGCGGAGCGGCTGGGCCCGTGAGCCACAACTACTGAGCCTGCGCGTCTGGAGCCTGTGCCCCGCAACGGGAGGGGCCGCGATAGTGAAAGGCCCGCGCACCGCGATGAAGAGCGGTCCCCGCACCGCGATGAAGAGTGGCCCCCACTTGCCGCAGCTAGAGAAAGCCCTCGCACGCACCGAAGACCCAGCACAGCCAATAATAAATAAATAAATAAAAATAAAAGTAGCTATAAGGTTGTGTGATGTATAGCCTTGGAGCTATAGTTCTTATATTTGTTTTGCCGGTTCCATTTCATTTTCTTTTTTTTTTTTTCTTTCATCTTTTTCCCTTTTGGCTGCACGCGGCTTGCAGGATCTTAGTTCCCCAACCAGTGATCGAACCTGGGCCCCTGGCAGTGGAAGTGCAGAGTCCTAACCACTGGACTGCCAGGGAATTCCCTGCATTTCATTTTCAGATGATGGGTCTAGCTGTTCTTTTTCTGTTTGGATCCTAGATATATTCCTATAAGTTTCTGGTTAAAACCTTTCTTTTTTCACAGTCTCCCCACCAGCAAGTATATACCTACCCCTCGGGCATTGCTCTCAAGACCCTGTTTTCTGTTTTTTGAGGCTCCTTTCCAAGACATCTCCACAGCCTCTGTATATCCAGGTATAGATTGTGACCTCCCATTATCCGACCCCACCCCCAGGGTCTACCTAGTTTTCTTCACAACACAGTTTTGCTTCTCACCCTTGGCCCTGAGCATCTCTGCCATCTGGTCCCACTCCTAAGGATCTTGCTCAGAGAGATCAGGTCAGCAGGCTGTCTACCCTTCCTCAGCCTGACACATTTACAGTCTCCAAAGTATCTTCCTTCACAACATTCAATTCTAGACAACACCAAACTTAAGAGTGGTTTCTATTTCAAGAGTTCATTTGTAAGGGATTTAGAACTCACATTTTTCTCTTACAGTAATGTTCTTCATGGCGGTTAGTTTTGCCAGGCCAGTCCAGGAGAGCCCATTTAACTTATAGGATTAAGCTGAAGCACTGGCACCATGGAATCCTTAGGAGTGATAATTGTGATGTAGAATACGATCACAGTATAGAACAGTGTTTCTATGGGAAAATATTCTCAGAGTTCCAACTTGGAATGCTTGGTTTCCTTTAACTGTCTGCAGTTAGACTGAGCATACCTCCCACCTCCACATTAAAAAAAAAAACCACAAAAACACAGTACAATTTATTGAGGGATTACTGTGCACCAGGCAGTGTAAACTCATTACGTGAGTTAAATTGTTTCATCCTCATGTGGACACTGTGATGGAACAGTGTAGGTACTGCTATTATCCACCCTTTACAGATGAGAACATGGAGACCAAAAGAACTGATCTCAGTGACTTTGGACAGAGATCTAAAAAAATAAAGTCTGGTGAGTGCCAGGAAAGAAACTTCAATCTAGAAGATTGAAGGGGTGAGAAGAGAATCAGAGATGGGGCAGCAGTGGAATAAAGATTGGGTCAGGGCTGGGGAAGGTAGTGATAAGGAGCAGTAGGACAGCCCAGAGGCAGCTTGGCTCAGTGTAGGAAATTGTTAGACATCATGTATTTCTTCCCTTGTGACTCATCTTTGGCAAAGGAACACTTAGATCCTGTTGTGTGATCCTTGAAACAGTGGAGAGTAACCACAGCCTCCCTCTGAGAAGGAAGAGTAGCAGTAGGTGTTTTTAATCCTCGAGGTGATCAAGGATGGTGAGGTCGAGTCCGTCACAGCCCCAGCTTTTCACTGCTCCCTGTGTGCATGCCTATAACTCAGCAGCACCCTCCCATGAGTAGTAGAATGATCTGCTCTGTCCCTGGAGTCTGGACTCAGTCATGGGACTTGCTTCAGTCATGATGCAGAAGCCATGACTGAAGCCCAGGCTTCAGAGAGGTGTATGCATTAGAGCTTGCTTTCTTGTGCACCTCTGCAGTAGCCAGGAGAACTTGCCCAGGCCTGCCTGCTAAGGATGAGAGCTACATGGATCAGAGCCAAGTTCCCCAGTTGACTCAGAGGGACCCAGCCTAGGTCATTTGAACCCCATGCACATGAGTGAGGCCAGCCAAGATCAACAGAGCCACCTGGCCTACGTCAGCTGAACGTTGCATATTTGTGAGAAATAAGGTGTTGTGGTTTTTTTGGTATGTCATGAGTTTTTAAAAATTAAACTTTTTATTTGGAGGTAATTGTAGATTCACATACACTTGTAAGAAATAATAAAAAGAGATCTCGTACACCCTTTATGCAGTTTTCCTCTATGGTAACATCATGCAAAACTGTAGTACAGTATCATTACCAGGATATTAACACTGATACAATCAGTTAATATGATCATGTGATTTTTCTTCTGTAGCCTGTTAATATGATTGATCAAATTGATTGATTTTGAATATTAAAACAGCCTTGCATCCCTAGAATAAACCCTACTTGGTCATGGTGTATAATTCATTTTGTGTATTGCTGAATTCTGTTTGCTGATATTTTGTTAAGGATTTTTGTATCTGTGCTCAAGAGGGGTATTGGTCTGTAGTTTTCTGCCTTTGTCTGGTTTGGTATAAATCAAATGAATTGGGACGTGTTCCCTCCTCTTTGTTCTAGAAGAGATTGTGTAGAATTGGTATTATTAATTCTTTAAACACTTGGTAGATTGTCTAGTGAAAACATTTGGGCCTGGAGATTTCTTCTTTGGGAGTTTTAAAATTATGAATTTAATTTTCTTAATAGTCATAAAGCTATTCAAATGACCTATTTCATATTGGGTGAATTGCAGTTGTTTATTTATTTGTCTGTTTGTTTGTTTATAGGATTTGTTCCATTTCATCAGTGTTTTCAAATTTATGGGTGTAGAGTTGCTTGTAGAATTCCTTCATTATTCTTGATGTCTGCAGGATCTGTGGTGATATCCTCTGTCTCATTCATTGGTAATTTGTGTCTTCTCCCTCTTTTTCTTTGTTAGCTTTGCTAGAGGTTTGTCAATTTTGGTTTGACATTTTGGTTTTGTTTTCTGTTTGTTTCCTGCTTTTTGTTTCTCTGTTTACTTTTTCCTGCCTTCCTTTGGGTTAAACATTTTTACAATTTGATTTACCTATAGTGTTTTTAAATGTATCTCTTTGTATAGCTTTTTTAGTGGTTGCTCTAGGTATTACATTATGTATATGTAACTTATCATAGTCAACTGGTATCATTATTTTATCAGTTTCTGTGAAGCATAGAAATCTTTCCCCCCTTTATATCTCTTTATCTTCCCTATTTATAGTATAATTGTTTTCAATGTTTCCTCAAGCACATTGAGAACTACATCAGATAGTGTTAAGTGTTATAAATAAATTTTGCTTCAATCATCAAACATAATTTTGAAAACTCAAAAAGAGAAGGAAAATCTATTGTATTTGCCCATATTTTTGCTTACTGTGTATGCTCTTCCTTGCTTCATGATATTCCAGGGTTCTTTCTCTTACCATTTCCTTACCATTTGGAGAACTTCCTTTAGCCATTCTTTTAGGCTAACAAATTCTCTTAGTTTTCTGGTAACAGATTCTTTTAGTTTTTCTTCATCTGAGAATATCTTGATTTCCCCTTATTTTTGGAAGTATTTTTTTCCGGGTATAAGATTCTGGGTTGACAGTACTTTTTTTCCAGCACTTGAAAGATATTTTGCCACTTCCTTTCAGCATCCATGGTTTCTATGAGAAATCTACTCCATTCTAATTGTTTTGTCCCTGTTTTTCTCTGACCGATTTCAAGATTTTCTTTGTCTTCAGTTTTTGGAAATTTAACTGTGCTATATCTTGGTGTGGATTTCTTTGGGTTTATTCTGTTTGAGTTTCACTCAGCTTTTTGAAAGCTAGCTTTATGTCTTTTGGCAAATTTGGAAAGTTTTCAACCATTATTTCTGTGATAATGCTATTTTAGCTTTGCCTTCTTTCTTCTCTCCTTCTGGGACTCCAATGACGTGAATATTAGGTCTTTTATTATCGTCCCATGGGTCCTTGACATTCTCTGTAGCCTCCACAGACACCATGGTGGACGTGGTCTCATAACCTTTGGGCAATGGTGAAATTCCTGACTCTTCACTAGGCCTCCTCTGATATGAGCAGGGAAGGGAGAGGCTCCTCATATTGCCAGGTGCAGGAGGAAGTCCCAGCTCCTCACATGGTCTGTACCAGGGAGTTATTCAGTCTAAAGAGGTCAGTGTGGTTTCCAAACACCAGGCAGAGAGTTGGAGAGACTGAGCACCCGCAGCCCTGAAGCACTGCTGTTCAATGGGTCTTGCACAGCCCAGTGAGACCTCACTCATTGCTGTACCATAAACCCTGCTGGTGCTGAACTCTGGCCCTCCCTTGGCTGCCCAGGTTTATTGTCCTTTGGTTTATACTCATGATTCAGGTATCATTCCTGGGGCCACCGGACCTCTGGGTCTCATGGGCCTTATTGAAGGATCTATAGGATGTTTCCATTTTGTGTTATTATTTAAAATACTCCAAAATAAACATCCTTGAATGACTATAATTGAACACTTGGTCAACCGTCTCTGTAAAACAAATCCCCAGAATTAGATTTGTTGGATCAAAAGGTATGTTTCACAAGCCATTCTTAGGAGGTAAGCCCTAGGTGCATTAATATTCTCCATATAGTTCACCTAGCTCTTTTTTCCTCCGTGTATCTTAGCTTCTGAAAATGCATTTTCTTTTGTTTAATTATCTTGAAGTTGTTCATAAAATTGCACAGTTTGGTTTTCACAGTTTGGAAATCACATTTTTAATACTTTTTTTAAAAAATTAATTAATTTATTATTTATTTATGGCTGTGTTGGGTCTTCGTTTCTGTGCGAGGGCTTTCTCTAGTTGCGGCAAGCGGGGGCCACTCTTCATCGCGGTGCGCGGGCCTCTCACTATCGCGACCTCTCTTGTTGCGGAGCACAGGCTCCAGACGCGCAGGCTCAGTAGTTGTGGCTCACGGGCCTAGTCGCTCCACGGCACGTGGGATCTTCCCAGACCAGGGCTCGAACCCGTGTCCCCTGCATTGGCAGGCAGATTCTCAACCACTGCGCCAGCACGGAAGCCCGAAATCACATTTTTAATAGGTGTTCAGCTATTTCTGTGATGTACAAGCCTAGCTCACTTTATCCTGACCCTCCAGATCTTGTAATATTGGAAGATCTGAGTTTGCTTCTCAAAACCCACTCTACCTTTGACTTATAAAACAGAAACACAATCTGGATTTGTTTCCTCCTCTTCTTTTTTTAAAAATTAAATTAAATTTTTTTATTTAAAAAAAAATTTATTATATTTTATTTTTGGCTGGTTGGGTCTTCGTTGCTGAGCACGGGCTTTCTCTAGTTGTGGTGAGCGGGGGCTACTCTTCATTGCAGTACGTGGGCTTCTCATTGTGGTGGCTTCTCTTGTTGCAGAGCACGGGCTCTAGGCACATGTGCTTCAGTAGTTGCAGCACGTGGGCTCAGCTATTGCAGCACACGGGCCCTAGAGAATGCGGGCTTCAGTAGTTGCAGCACATGGGCTCAGTAGTTGTGGCTTGTGGGCTCTAGAGCGCAGGCTCAGTAGTTGTGGCGCATGGGCTTAGCTGCTCCGTGGCATGTGGGATCTTCCTGGACCAGGGATTGAACCCGTGAATTGGCAGGCGGATTCTTAACCAATGCGCCACCAGGGAAGTCCCTCCTCTTCTTCCTCTTTAACAAATTATTTACTTTGGAGAATCCAGAGAGATTACTAACCAAATGTAGTTTTCAGAATAGTGTTGGTCAAACTTTTTCAGTCTCGTATAAACCTGTAAACATGCTAAGGCATATTAGACTGGAGGCAGGTGCCACATTCATAGTAAATAGTTATGTGGTTTTTTAAAAATGTGCTATGAAATTGGAGAAATTAAAAAATATATATATATTCAGACTTCCAGTTAAGCATGGCAGATTAAACACGTGCATGTATCTGAGCTCTACCTTCCCTCCCCTTACCCCATCCAAAATTACAGTGAAGGAATAAAAGGCATAAATGCATACGGACAAAGAGAATTGGAGGGGAGATAAGAGTAGGGAAGAGATGTGATCACATCTGAGAGATGAAAAGTGTTTTGAAGGATGGTAACTGACTTAGAGCAGAGGTGGCTAAAACCCAAGTGCCTGTGGAAAGGAAGACTGATGAACAGCAAATTTGTTCACCAGAACCCCTGAAAACTTGAGGAATTGGAGACACTATGACAGTGGAGGGGACAACGGTGAGTCATGGGGCTGAGGAGAGGGAGATGGTTTTAAAGTTTCTCTAAGGACCTGTTATACCTCTGATCCACACCAGTATGGGATAACCTCTCCCTAATCTGTGTAGAGCACAGAGTTCCTTTTCAGGAGAAACTGACCAGCGTCTCTGGCTCTGGGACATGCTAGCTGGTGTGCTCCCATCAGCCTCCCTGCTCTGACTATGGCGCCAGGCTTATTACTCAGACCCAGTTCCCCAACTCCGTCAAACTGGAGAAGACCAGAGTGAAGTCTATGGAACAATTCCATTGCCCTAAGGGAAATACTCATACATAATGACAGTTGGGAGGGGGTGTGTCCCCCTAATGACAGAGTGGCTCAACACCTGATCGCTCTGCAGGCTGCCAGGTGACAATTTTGACTAATCACACAGGCTCTCCAAACAACTTCTTTGTGTCTGATTTTTGAGCATAAATCAATAGCCATGGAACATCAGACTCTTGGGAGATACCACCAAAATAAAAGACAGAGATCAAAGTGTGTTTGTGTGGAAACTATCAGTTTAAAGAGAAAGAAAATATCGTAAGGAAGAGGAAAAGCATTTAAAGAAAAAGTGTAAGTATCTTGAGAGAGATGAGAAGATATTGCAGCCATGAAATGAGAATGGATGCCATTAAAACAACAAAATAAAGGAATGTCAGAAAACAAGAAAGAGCTTCTGGAAACTAGAATGATTAGAGTAGAAATAAAAAATTTAACAGAGTATGGAAGATGAAATTGAGGAATTCTTGTATAAAGTAGTAAAAAAGAAAAGACTGGAAAATGGGATACCAGGTTGGTACCTTTTTCCTTTACAACCCCCCTTTCTTTTTTCTACCCTCGCTGTTGGGGGTGGGATACTAAACTTCCCTTTCTAGACTGCCCTATAATTAGATTTGGCTTTTGACGCATTCCTGCTCAATGAGTCAAAAGTTGAAGTCTGCAGGGGATGGATTTCTGGGAAGCCTTTAGTTCCTTGCTACAGATGCAACACTTCCTGCTTCTTTCCACTTCCTCCTTATTCCTTATAAATATGGATGTGATGGCTGGAGCTGCAGCAGTTATCTTGTGGCCGGGGGTGAGAGGTCAAGAGAGTTCCAGAGATCTTTGCTGCTCTGACATTCTTGAGCCTCTGAAATAATACCAGTCCAGCTACCTCTTGACTTCTTGTGTGGGGAAAACCCAAACAAACACAGTTTGTTTAAGTTACCGTTTAATTGGATATTCTTCTATTCCTAGCTGAACCATAGTCCCTAATACAAAGAGAAAAGTTAAAAAACTAGAGTATCTATTCAAGTGGTCCAATATTCAACTGTTTGGAATTTCAGAAAGAGAAAACAGAGATAACAGTCCAAAAAATTATCAAAGGAATAATAGAAGAAAATATTCCAGAACTGAGCTTTCATATCTTGAAATAACACATGAGCCCAAGTAACTAAAAATCAGCAGGATGTAGAATGGAAGTACTTCACAGTTTGTTTTCAGATAAATGGACTGGAGGTCAGGAAATTGGCTTTACTATAATAAACAATTGTATAGTAAAAAGAATTAACATTGTGTAGATATTCAAGAGGTTTGTCAATAAATGCTAAACCAGAAATGTTCCATTTTAAGAAGATGGGAACTTGTGGAAACACAGTAATACCTATAGGGTATCCACTCAACAAAGTGGTTTAAGTTGGGGCTGTTGGTTCGTACTTGAGAATTGCCATGTTTTATTTTAAAAGTTGGCTATTTCAAGAGGTTGTGTGCTCTGAAATCATACAGACCTGGTTCTGATCCCAGTTGTATGGTGCAGGCAATTTGACTTCTCTGTGCTTATTTCCTCATCTGCATGGCTACTTTAGAGGTTATTTTGGGGACCAATGGGCATTCTGTATTGAAAAATGGCACAGAGCTGGTATTTATTAAATGTCAACTCCTTGTAATGATGTTTCTTAAATCAGGATGCTACCTGTACACACACACCACAGCCTTCCATTCTTCCCTTGTGTTAGTTCATAAGAACTCAAGTTACCTTCAAGATTATCCAGTGTTGGTTCCCAAATTGGGATTCCTCAGCCTTTAGGGCCTGGGAAAGTTATAACTAAGGTCTGTGAGTTAGTTTCAATATTCTAAAAGCCTAAAAGAAATCATACACGTACCAGGTATCAGGATAAGGAGGGATCTAGTGTCTTCACTTCTGTCTGGGCTGTAAAGTTATTACGGTAACTCTGGTTGCTTTATGATGATCAGAAGCTCCGGTCGACATTTATACATCTGATTACTAAAGATAGAAAAGTTACTAGTTACTTTTTTAGAGATGCATTTTGGAAGGCAACATCTTTTAAAATCATGTGGAAATAGTGAGGAGGGTAACACGTCTAGGACACTAAGTTTCCAAATAGATTAAGTATCCTGTGCAGAGTCACACAGTGGATTAGCAGCAGTGCCAAGACTAGGACTGATTTCTCCTGATGCCTATTTGTCTGCAAGTTCCACTACCTACAATAGCTCTGCAGACCATCTTTCCCTCCCAGCCCCAAACAGTGCTTCAGTCACCAAACACCATACTATATGCGGTGCCGGATATTAACTAGGCTTATTGTGATCATTTTGCTGTGTATACAAATATCGAAGCATTATGTTGTACACCTGAAACTAGTATAATGTTATATGTAAATTATACCTCAATTAAAAAAAAAAAACATATTGCTTCAGAAACTTGAAATCCAGATAGTGTAGTGTCAAGGGTACTTCAGCTTTCCTTTTTGCTGGGACCCCATTAATCACCATGAGGGAGAAAGTATCCCTGAAAACCTGTCATGATTTATAGGTACAGCCAGAAATTTCCTTCTTGGTTTCATTTGTCAGTTAATTTGTACCTTAGAAGACTTAAAATACTTGAGGAAGAAAACTCTGTTGCTTGCTTATGTTGTTTTGTGTCTGTGAAAAGACAGGAGATTTTCCGCCAACGTTGAAATTCCCACGGGAAAGTAGGCCAGGCATGAGATCTGAATGTGTACCTGTCTGGAAGATGTAGCCTTTGATAGAAACAACAGAACCAGGAAGAAAGCTGTTTTGATAAGTAGTGGTCACCAGGTGGCGCTACACACTCGCTGTCAAACTTAACAATTTTCTTTTTTCCCCCAGTCTGGGGAATTTGATTTACCCAAGCAGGAAAAAAAAAAGTACAGGTAGTTCCAGTACTGCAGCTTGGGGCAGAGGAGCTGAAGGGAGATGGTAAAAAACCCTAAAGCACTTGCCGTCTTTAATTGTGTGGCAGAGAATCCACTAGTATTCTTTGAATTCACTGAGTAAATGAGAAGCTGGCCGGCTTCTCAAGGCTCCAGCAGCAAGAAAGCCTGGGGTTGTTCTGCAAGGTGTACTCCTTTACGTCTGACTGTCTGACCTTAAGGGGAAAGGCAATTTCCATTTCTATACGGAAAACTCATTTCCTTTGTTGCTTCCTTTGTTTTATTTTCCTCCCAGGAATTGTGAATTCTCAGCCGGGTTAGGGGTTGGGAGGAGGGCAAAGACGAAGCAGAGAACCAGCCGTGTCCTTTCTTCCTTCTCACCCCTCCGCCTCATAAGAGCTTGCAGCACCTTCACCTACCGCTTTCCTCCAAAGGAAAAATGCATATGGTAAATCCATGCCCGTCGCCATCATGGGTTTTCCTGATTTAAAATATCTTGAAAGTTTGCATACACGGGGCCACTTTGTATTAAAAGGCGAAAATAAGCAAAACCCCATGCCTCCCTACCCTAAAGCCTTTTCCTGGTACCGCAGAAAACAACTGGCTCTCCGCCCTCTGGCCCCTTCGACTCCAGGCCTCTGGGTTGGCACCCAGGTCAGCTCCCAGCATCTCTGCTGATTAAGCGGAGCCTCCACCAGGTTCTGGGGGCATAGCCCCGACACCTGCAGAGCCACACCTAGGTGCTGCTTGGCTCCAGCTTTGGAAGGATCAGTGTTCCAGAGCAGTGGTTCTCACACTTAGCACGCATCAGAACCACCTAGGGGGCTTATGAAGCCAGATTGCTGGGCCCCCCCTTTCTGGTTTAGTCAGTCTCAGGGGCAGTCGGAAACGCGGCATTTTTACCGGGTTCCCCTGGGAGGCTGATGCTGGTCTGGGGACCACACTTCGAGAACCTCTTTTTCAGAGCAAAGAGCTGGTGGGGGGGGAAAGGAGTAGCAGGAGGAAGCCCGTGGCTGTGGTTTGGCCGGTCTTTTTTCGTGGGGGCCGGGGGGAGGGTATGTGCCAGGGCTGGGGGCGGGTGGCACCAGGAGGGCCTGACCTCCAGGGATGCTGCAAATCTCTCTGTCTTCTTTCTAGACTAGTGATTCTGAAACTTGGCGGCGCGTTGAATCACGTTGGGAGCTTTGAAAAAATCCCCATGACTGGCTGCCAGCCTGAGATCTTGATTTAATTGGTTTGGAAGGTGGTTAGGGCATTGGAGGGTTATATGCTCCCCAGGTGTTTCTGATGAGCAGCCCAGGTTGGAAACCCATTGTTCTAGGCTCTCCTCTCATTGTGTTCTTATACCTAATCCGCAGTGAGTGGAAGTACCGATCACCCATCCTAGAACACTTCTAGCTCTCTCTCACAACTCCCTCCCTCTGCCCATCTTCAGGCTGGAACACTCTTGCATGTCACTGACTACTGAACTCCTGTGTTCCCCTCAAAACCCAGTTCAAATATTCCTTCCATGGTGGAAACTTCTTGGCTTCCCCTGACAGTGAATTGATCCTTTCTCTATCTCCTAAAGTACTTTGCACGCACTTGAATTTTAACCTTTATTTCACTGTATTGTAATTATTTGCTTTCATATCTTCCCTCCCCACTGGTGGGTGTACCCCTCAGGGGGCTTAATAAAACTGTGATGGACTGAATCCCATAGTTGGAGGTAAGGTTTAAAATGCAAAAGGTCTGGATAAGGCAGTTTATTAATTTTGATTCTGTTCAGCTGAGTGTCTTCTCTGGGTCAGACTCTGGTGGGTGCCTGGGAAGCAAAGCTGAGTGAGGTATGACCCTACCCTTGAGGAATTTCTCTTGAAGCCGGGCTCTCTGAGGCTAGCTGTGCTCTCATTACATTCAGCTTGGGACCTGCTTTCCTGGAGTACGGCTCGAACCCTGGGCCTCCCTTTCACACCGTCCACGGCACTCACCTTCCCCAGGATAAGGTGAGTGTCTCGGCATGTCTTTCATGAACTTGCCCTTGTCTACCTCTCCAGACGTGCAGTTTGCTGACCATTTAAAGCTTGGATTGTAGTTCCCTGCAACACAATCATGCTTCCGCATTTCAGTTCTCACCCTTGTTTGCCTGGCTAACAGCCAAGGTCTGTGGGTCTTACCCGACCCCAGGCTGGGGGCCGTCTCTTTGTACTCTCTTAGCGTTTTATGCATCCCTCTATCACTGTGTTGAAATAATGCTAACTAGTTTTTTGATGAACCTGGCACACAGTCGGATCTTTGTAAGTATTGAATTGAATTAGATGCTTTTACACAGTGATTCTCAAAGTTTATTTTACCCATGCACCCTTCTCATTCCTTCTCAGGAATAGGTGGACATCTTCTCCTGGGGGGAATCAGGATACTGAGGGGGATGAGGCCTCTCCTTGCCACCCACATTCTAACATGTGTTAGAATGCTCTCAAGTTGAGTCGTTGAATTACTATAGGCCAGGCAGTGCGATAGGCACTTTCTAACTCATGGACACAATGATCTTCACAACATTCTGGCCTGGTAGTTATTATCATCCCCATTTTATGGATGAGAAAACTGAGGTTAAGTGATTTGGCCACAGCCACACAGCTGTTAAGTGGCAGAGGGTTACAAGGACCAAAGCCACCCTACCGTTCGATTGGTTTCTATGCATCTTTCCCCCCTGAGAGCTGGGTATTTCTTGAAGGCAGGGACACGGTCTTTAGTAATCTTTGTCCCCCAGCTCCTGACACACAACAGCCTGGTGTCGGAAAGTCCTCAGTAAATGCGTGAACTATGCTGAATCACACTTGGCCACATCTCTTTGCTGATTCCCTACAAGCACTGAGATGACACATTTAGTTGAGATGTTGTTGTGTCTCCATTTCCAGAGCCTTCATGAGTTAAATAACCCACAGTTTGTCCACACATGAGCCCTGTTTTAATTGCTCTTTTGCCTATTAAACACCTTGTCAAATTCTAATTTTACAGCTACACGCTTCCTATGTCATGTGTTTGCATATCATTTTTCTCCCTAGATCTGCTGCCTTTGTTCTCTTCTGCCATCTTTTTACACAGTCTTTTCAGTGGACAGAGCCTTTTCCTTTTCTCTCCAGCAGGGCGCTCTCATCCCACTAGCTGTTCGTTCGAGCAGGTAGATTTAGACCCTTGTCTCCTGCTTTCTGTACCCCTCCAACAAGGGCCCTGCAGACCAGCTCAGCTTCCCCTCCCACGGGGGTAGATCCCAAGCCAAGTTCATGCCATTGTCCCATAAAGCCATGAAAATGACACCCAGTCAGCCAGCTCCGTGCCCCATCCGTGCGAGTGGTTCATGGCCGTGTGTGTCCAGAAAAATCAGTGTGAGAAGTAGCACGGCCACTTAGGGCCTGCTTCTTCTTCTTTTAGAGTTTTCACATTCCCCAGGCCTACTTTTCCACTTCCTTTATTGTTACCCTCCTCCCCTCCATCCCAAAGCCCACTGTTGAAACCTCATATTTGTTATGAGGGCAGCTTGGTGCCGAGTTCCACTTTCATGCTTCCATTTTATTTTCACAACAGATCTGTAAATTAGGTTCAGTCTAATTCTACCATGTTGCCGTTTGTTGTTGATTGTATCCATCTATTTTTTGTTCCTTTCCCCCTCTCTCCTGCCTCCTTTTGGATTAATGAAGTATTTGTTAGTATTCCGTTTTATCGCCTCTATTGGCTTTTTTTTTTTTTTAATTTACTTTTTAAAATTGAAGTATAGCTGATTTTTTTAAAATTAATTAATTAATTAATTAATTTTTGGCTGTGTTGGGTCTTCGTTTCCATGCAAGGGCTTTCTCTAGTTGTGGCAAGCGGGGTCCACTCTTCATCGCGGTGCGCGGGCCTCTCACTATCGCGGCCTCTCTTGTTGCGGAGCACAGGCTCCAGACGCGCGGGCTCAGTAGTTGTGGCTCACGGGGCTAGTTGCTCTGCGGCATGTGGGATCTTCCCAGACCAGGGCTTGAACCCATGTGCCCTGCATTGGCAGGCAGATTCTCAACCACTGTGCCACCAGGGAAGCCCGCCTCTATTGGCTTTTTAGTGATGACTGTTTTGTTGACTTAAGTGATTGCTGAAAATATGCGTCGTTAGTTTGTCGTAGTCTGACTTGGATTAATGAGACGTCACATGAAATATAAGAACCTTCCAACAGTATGCTTCCATTTGTCCCTCTCCTGTCCTCTGTGATATTGTTATTATACCTTTTACTTCCACATATATTATAAACCCAGAAACACTTTGTCATTATTTTTGCTTTAAACAGTCAATGTATTTTAAATAAATCAAAAAAAAGCATTTTACATCTACCCTGTGTATTTGCCATTTTCAACACTCTTTTTTTTGTAGATTGTGTTTTTTGTAGATTGTGTATTGTAGATGTGCATTTCTACCTGGTATCATTTCTCTTTGGCCCGAAGGATTCCCTGTAACATTTTTTTTTTTAATGTTTGTTTTTTTGTTCTTTTTTTGTTTTGCCCTTGCTGCACGGCTTGTGGGATCTTAGTTCCCTGACCAGGGATTGAACCAGCCCACAGCAGTGAAAGCACCAAGTCCTAATCACTGGACCACCAGAGAATTCTCTCCCTTTAACATTTTTTATTGTACAGTTCTTCTGGTGATAAATTCTTTTAGTTTTTGTTTATCTGAACATGTCTTTATTTTGCCTTCATTTTTGGAAGATATTTTCACTGGATATAGAATTCCAGATTAACAGTTTTTACCCTCTCAGAGCTTTAAGATATCCTCCCACTGTCTTCTGGCTTGCACTGATGCTGATGAGAAGTTGGTAATAATTCTTATTATTGTTCCCCTGTAGTAAGGTGTTTTTTTTTTTCTGTCCCCAGGATGCTTTTTTTTTTTTTTTTTTTTTTAAATTTTTATTTATTTATTTATTTATTTATTTATGGCTGTGTTGGGTCTTCGTCTCTGTGCGAGGGCTTTCTCTAGTTGTGGCAAGCGGGGGCCACTCTTCATCGCGGTGCGCAGGCCTCTCACTATCGCGGCCTCTCTTGTTGCGGAGCACAGGCTCCAGACGCGCAAGCTCAGTAATTGTGGCTCACAGGCCCAGCTGCTTCGTGGCATGTGGGATCTTCCCAGACCAGGGCTCGAACCCGTGTCCCCTGCATTGGCAGGCAGAT
This sequence comes from Eschrichtius robustus, assembly GCF_028021215.1. Taxonomy (NCBI): domain Eukaryota; kingdom Metazoa; phylum Chordata; class Mammalia; order Artiodactyla; family Eschrichtiidae; genus Eschrichtius; species Eschrichtius robustus. The sequence goes on along the minus strand of NC_090836.1, from coordinate 9,930,379 downwards.
TCTCAACCACTGCGCCACCAGGGAAGCCCCAGGATGCTTTTAAGATTTGCTCTTTATCTTTGTTTTCCAGCAATTTGACTATGACGTGCTTAGATGTGGTTTTCTTAGTTTGTCTCACTGAAGATACATTGAGATTCTTGGATCTGTGGATTGGTGTTTTTCATCACATTTGGAAGTCATTCCTTTTGTGAAATATTTATTCTGCCCCAATTCCTCATTTCTTCTTTGCTTTCCTTCTGAGACTTCATGTGTGTGTGTGTGTGTGTGTGTGTGTGTGTGTACGTGTGTGTGTGTGTGTGTGTGTGTATATATATATATATATATATACACATGCATATATAAACTGATTAATATTGTCGCACATATAACTGAAGCTCTGTTCTTTTTTCAGTTCTTTCTTCTCTGTGTGCTTCAAACTGGATACTTCCTATTATTCTGTCTTCAAGTTTACTGATCTTTTCTTTTGTAGTGTCCAATCTGCTGTTAAGCCCATCCTGTGAGGTGTTGCAGTTATTGTATATTTTTGAATTTTATAGTTCCCATTTGGTTCTTTTTCATAGTTTCTAATTTCTGATAAGATTATCCGTCTATTCATTCCTTATGTCTATTTTCCCCCCTGAAATTCTTGAACGTATTTATCCTATTCATTTTAAAGTCCTTGTCTGCTAATTCCATCTGTATCACCTCCAGGACTCCTTCTATTGACTGCTTTCTTTCCTCTTTGTGACATGTCATAATTTTCTATTGGATTTTATTATCGTCCTTTCAAGAGTATTGACTTTATTTTGGTGGCGGCTGATTCACTGGTGGGTCAGCTTGATACTGCTGAGTGTCAGCGTTTGGCTTTGTTATGGTGGGTCTGGTGCCCCCCCCTCTCCAGGGCCAGGTGGCCCAAGTCCTAGTGGCCTTTCCTGGATCTCAGTTGAATGTCCAAAGTGTTCATCAAACTCTCTCCCTTATGGCCACTGAGAACATCAGTGTCTCCCTGACCATGTGATCTCTGGAGTCTCTGTTCAGGACCTGTTCTCTCCTAGGCCCTGGCATTTCACCCTGCACATGTGCAGCTTTGTTTGCAGCGGAAGACTCAGGATTTCTTCTCTGTGCAGCTCCCTCGTCTAGTACCATCCTTGCTAATTTCAGCCCCTTTGTAGCCCTAACACTTGGTCTCCTTTTCCTCCCGCCTTGGTTTGGGTTCTACTTCCCTGTGCTGTGGTTTGGAAAGCCCCCAGGCAGAAGGCCAGAGTAAATGTGGATTTCACCTCTTCTGTTTTTCTTCTCTCAAGGTTCCCATCCCTCCACCATCTGTAGTTTTGCACCTGAAAACAGTTGTTTCATATATTTTGTCTAGTTTTATTGTTGTTTATGGTGGGAGGGTGAGCCCAATACCCTTACTCTGTCATGGTGACAGCAGAAGTTACTCTGTAGTTAGACATAATTAGTCTCTTTTAGAGTCAAGCAACCAGAGGCTTAGAGTCCATAGCTGACCTTGCTTAAGGTCACACCAGAGCTAGCTGGGTAAGGGCTGGGACTCAGATCAGAGCCCATGCTTGCCTGGTTCTAGAGCAGGGCTCTCCACATCACTTCCCCTTTTTGTATCACTTTTCCTTTTCCGTCTTTTTCCTCTTTAAAGAGACTATACAGCAGTCTCTTGTCTACCTTTACATCTTCAGTTCTGTCATTTCACACTGTCTTTCATTTTCATGGCTTTCAACTTTGCTCCACCTTATCTAGCAAATTCTATATCTTAAATATCCATCCTCCCCTTTCTGCTTCTATTGATGTCAGAATATCTAGTCATGGTTCTTATTTATTCTTGTAGTTTCTCTGTATCAAGCACTATATAGACATCTCTTTACAAATTTTGACTGAAACAAAGGAGAAATGAGTTTCTTTTCATTCATCTTTTCACCCTCTCCCCACATGCCATTGCAAACAGGTGCTCAAGGAGGTCCAGGTGAGGAGCCCAAGTCCTCAGGAGTCAGAGGGAGAAGCCCAAGTCTGAGGGAGGCCACAGAGCCTGGCTGCCTCTCCAGGCACGGCTTGAACATGGTTCTTGTTGGATATGGGTTGTTGGCTGATGGTTCATACATTTCTTTATTATTCTTGGCATACTGGAATAAGCCCGCTGTCTTTTCTTTCTTCTCCTAGAAACAATTTCATAAAGATCCCCTTATTACCCATTTCAATCATGCCACTAAAATCTATCCAATTCTCTCTCTTCATTTTGCCATTACTCTTTTTTCCCTTACGTTTCTAGCACACTCTAGAATTTTGTATGCAGTTTCTTTACTTTTTGCTGTATCTTTCTCTGTTTTTCCTCATTTCCTTCTTGGTACAAACTCCTCTAGAAACCTCTCTGTGGTACTTTAAATGTCATCATTTCGATTTCAGTTGCTTCATCCTGGCCTCTCTGTTTATTGCTTCTATTTGAGGGAGTCTGGTTTTCTCTTTAAAACCCTTGGTTTCATGGCCATTGTCCTTGAGCAGTTCCTCGTATCATATCATTTTTTAACACACCCACCCCTGCCAGCCTGGGAAGCTCAGAGGCCTGCCCTCTCCTTGATCACTCCTTGTTTGTTTTTAATCTCTCCTTGTTCCATCAGGAATTTACCCCCTTCTTTATGCCTCTGCCAAACTTCTAGTTTTTGAGAAGCAGAGTTTGGCTATTACCTTCACAAAATAAAAATGGGGGCATTAGTCACGTTACATGTCACCACCTCTATTCTTTCTTGTGCATAAATAATGTCAACCCACCTGGCTCAGTTTCTGTTTTGGTAATCATGTGGCCAACTGTGGGAGAGTGTGTTTAAACAAACATCTTTCAATTCTATGACTTAACAACCTGGGTTATTTGGTTTGTTGGGGCACTTTTCTTAGCCCTCTCATTTCATTCTTTTCTCAAGAATTGGTAGAAATCTTCCTTTCCTCCCTCCCGCCACCATACTCTTCTTGTGGTGTTTAGAAAATGAGTGATGTTTTATGTATGGCTTTTCTTTTTCAAATTTCTTTGGGGGGGTGGTTATAAGGATTTCTTTTGGGGGAGATACGCATATCCGTGAAGCAAATTGAATGCTTCTTTAATTAAAAAGCATCATTATGTCTCATCAGATCCAGATCCTACAAATCTTTGGAAAGTTCCCATTATAAACTATAAATAAAAATCTCACTCTCTTCAACTGTCTGGTAAGGAAACTCACAGATCCGGGTCTTCTCCATATTCCTGGAGAATAATCTGCTCCAAACAGGTAATATCCAGACTCCTTCCTGCACAAATTTATGCCCAGTTTATCTTTCCCTAGAGCCTGCTGAGTGGTAACTCTTGCCTTCTTTTTAGTGGTAATTTTATGCTTTTACATTGAATCATTTACTGTCCTCTTTTGGTGAAAATTTAATTAGCCTGCAAAGCCTCCTTCTAAATTTCTTTTCCTTTGTCTCCTTTTTTTTCCTGCCCATTCCTCCAGGACTTGGGATCCATCCACAGTGAGTTGGCCAGGCTTCTCTGTCTCTTTCAATAGCTATTTCTCCTCCTCTATTTTCCTCTTTCATGCACTTCATAGAACTTTTCCCCTGGAGTTAGGCTTATCCACTTAGGCACCTTTTCTCATTAGAAGCTGTCTTTTCCTAGATGTCTTCTCAGGGCGCCGATCACCACACCCTGGCTTCTTTTCTTGGTTTTCCTTCCCCCCCATTTTCCTGCATCACCAGCTGAAATCAGTCCTCTTCACTTCCCCCCTTTCTTCCGGAAGCTCTACTAACCCCCTTCCCTTCCCTCCCAGTCCCAGGTAGCTTCCTTGAATCCATTTGAGCAGGTGTTCCCGGCTCACCTTTCATTTTGCATCTTTGAACCCAGCCCAGCTGGTCCAGCCTCCATGTTTTTATGGCCTGCTCCCGGACAGTCTGCCTAGCCATTCTTCAACAAAGGCCACACATTAGGTAGCGATAGTTGTATTCTCAACACCTTGAGAATACACCTTCACATTACGCTCAGATGACTTCTTGAGCTTCTTCTTTTGCGGGTCTTTATCCTATACAAAAAGCCTAGGAAAATATCTCACGCTTTTCTGATAGCAGCTCAATTTCATACTTCCCCAGTCTAAGCCCTATAATGGTCAACCATTATTAGCTCTACAAGATGGTTAATAACTCACCAAGTCTCATTAACTGAGTCATAATGTATTTGTGAACAAGGCCTATAGATGGGACCTGCCCAGTGGAAGCACCAGAAAGTTCCTATAGTACCTTGACCCCTTTTTACTGAAAAAGTCTCTAAAATAAATCAAGAGTTCTCTGGTGATCTGAACTTACTTCACACTTCTTACTATTCATTTCTAGGACGGTCTGCAAGTCTGTACTTTGGGTTCATCCAAAACAAATTGAAAATCAGTTTCTCTACCACAGGTCTCAGACCACAGGAGACTTTAGAAAGCACAACCTGACTGCTGTTGCCAGAGTCTGGGCAGCCTTGGTGAACCTCTTATTATGTCCAATTCCCTATGTTGTCTGGATGAAAGCTGAGACTTTGGCATATGGATATGTGCCCCCATTTCTGATTCAGAATTTCTTTAAGTTTGGGGGCCTCATCTTTTCGGTCTCCAGACCCATGGGATTGGGACTTATCGTTTACATTTATAGTTGGTTTTATGGTCAGCAGGACTGGTGACTGTCTAATTGGTGTAGTGAGAGGCTCCCACGTTTCAGACCCACTGGGTTCTTTGTATGATTGCATCAGCCACTGCTGGCTACGGCCCGCCCCTCAGAGCATTGCTGGCTGGGTTGTTAGGCTCTGGTTTTAAGACACTGCTGTTAAAAGGCAAATATTCCTGAAACTGCTTATTAGATCATTTCTTAGGGAGTACCCCGGTTATGCCATTGCCTTTGGAGTCCGATGAACGCGGATTCTCATTCTGGCTCTTCTACTTAGTAGCTGAATGATCCATAAAGTCTTTGAACCTCTGTGTCCTCATCTGTAAAAATGAGTATAACAATGCCTACTGCATTGGATTGTTCTCATAACTCAGTGAGGGCTTTGGGAAGCTATTGTTATGACAGAGTGCCGTGTAAATGGTAGTAATTGAAGCTCCTTTTTGTTTCTTCCTCTTGCCTTAGCTGACTTGGTTGGGGGGCGGTGGGGGGGAATGAATGGCATCCAGGACATTCCATAGACAATGATAAAGAATGATTATAGCAATAAAGGACTCAGGGCAGGTGGAAAAATTCTACCCTGCGGTAGACAGGGCAGCACAGGACAGAAGGGTGAGAACTATGTCTAAAGAAGTAAAGGAAATATATATTTCAAGTGGGAGGGGTACCTGTTTCTTGACCCTTTTGTGGAGCGATGCATGTCAGCCCTTGTTTTATGACAGGAGGTAGGGAGGGGATATAATTTAAAGCTTTTTGATGGAACTGTTTTCTTTTGGAAGGGAGAGCCCAGTGTTAAGACAATGAAGAGTGTTAGGAATAGACGTGAAATTGTGGACAAGAGGTAGGCAGACGCACTGAAGGTGGCGGCACCCACACACCAGCTTTGCTTAGGACGGACCTAGTTTTCCAGAGTTGATGTTGAGCGTATTCACATTAGTCACCCAGCCTGGGGATGGAATCAGTCTGAATGCAATTTGATGGGCGTGAGCTAAAGGGACATGAATGTTAACCACGGGCTGTGTAATACTCAGAGGATAAGCTGTGGGGCTCTGATGTGAGGCCCTAGTTGTAGCCCCTCGCTCTCAGGGGTCTGCTTGGAGGAATGAGCTTGACTCTGGTTGGGGTACCTCCTATCCACATAACCTTGGGTATGTTTCCCAACCTCTCTCTGCGCCTCAGTTTTCCAATATTACCTAATTTTACTACTTCTGTCACTTATTACAACATCATGTCTAATGTTACTACTTATGTTTTTTTCATGTGATGATTAAGTGAAAGGTATGTGGTCATTTTTAAAGTTCCACATAAACCTTATTTTTCTATAAAATTTGTATGGAACTGTACCGTTTTAAAGTCCAGCCATAGATATGTAACAGATAAGGAAGCTAGTCGAGAGAGGTTAAATGGGGCTTGAAGGCGATTAGCAGCAGAGGTAGGAAGGGAACCCGGGGCTCCCGCCTCCCAGGCAAGGAGCAGGGGGGGCTCGGAGGAGTGTGTGAGCGTCTCTGGACTGTTGAGTAGGTTCTGAAAGCGAGGGGCAGGGAAGCTGGCCGGGAGGGCTTCTTTGTGGGTGTCAGACGCTGGGTGAGGAGAGAGGAGCACAGAATAGGATCTTTCATAAGTGAGTTACTGTTCGGTCCTAATCCCAGAATTCCCGTTAAACTGAAGCTGCCCAAGGGAAGGGGCCTCCATTTATCCACAAATCCTTGGATACTCTTTTAACAAGTGAGTTTGTGTGGACTGTAGGGAAACCTAAGGAGCTGGAGGAGGTCAGGTTTTCCTCCGCCAACCCAGAAGAAGTGTATTGGGCGGGACTTGTAGGCAGGGAGGCTGGGGGCAGGATGAGGGGGTTGCAGCAGTCGGGGCACGGGGCCGGGCAGCATGATTCCCTCTGTCGTGGAACCTGGGCCTGGCCGGGGAGACAGAGCGGCCTCTGTGTTCAGGGGACAGATGCGGCGATGTCAACCACCATCTCTTCTTAGTACCTTCTAAAGGCAGGGCGCCTGTCTTCCCTGAAGGGATCTAGGATGGCTGCTTCCTCACATCCTTTAGTAAGACTTTCCCTGGAAAGTGATGGACTGAGACAGAGACATACTCAGGAAACAGGAAGAGGAGGTGGCTAAATCCCTCCCCGTTTTCTATATTTGTGTGTGTGGACCACACAGAGGTTGGTGCCTCTGCGGCTTCTAGCGTTTATCGCAGCTCCCTCACTCCCTCCTACCTGTGGGCGTTTGGGGGCCTCTACTTAGCCAGCCCCTCCTGCCCCCACCAGAGTCCCTCCACTGTGATGTGCTTCAGGCTCAGAAAGCCTGGGCTTCACCACGGATTCCCCGTTCATTTTGATACCTGGGCAGACTATTCTGATTCTTGCTCTTTCCTTGGATTCCGACGGGCTAGGGGCAGTGGTGGGCTGGAGCTGGTTCATTCCAGCGTGCAGGGGCTGAACGTTTATCTTCAGAACTTTTGTGAGCCAGTGGACATCACGCTGGCAATTTTGAAATTGGCCAAGATGGGAGTATTTACACCATGGGAATTGACAACTGTTGTAAATCAGGGCCTTTTTTTCCCTGGGTAGCTGGTGGTTAAACTCTTACCAGCACACTGCTAGCTAAGGGGAATGCAGGATTCAGTGGAATTCTTTGGAGGGGCTTCTGTTCAAGTTCCTAGAGGCCCCTAGAGCTTCCTGAGAAGATCTAGTGACCTAATACCTAATTCAAGGTCTCCACCCACTTTCACTGTTGGATGCCCTGGGAGAGAGTAGCAGAGGGAGCCAATGCTGAGCGCTGCTCTGGGCCGGATAGTGCCCAGGCCCTGGGCCATTGTTCCCTGGCGTGACTGGAGGGAACTGCTTCAGCAGAATGGCCACATTCTTTAATGTGATGGCAGGGACAGGCCCAGGGCTCCATACCAGGACTCCCGCCTTTCCCTTCCGAATCTTTAGATGGCAATTGCACAAGACCCAGATGGCAAACTGTTGCTGATTTCCTATCTGAGGCTTCTGGTGTTTGGCAGGTCCCGAGGCATGTGACTCTATGACTTGGAGCCACCTTGACCTTCTCTGTGTGACCCTGGAGGTACTGTACATGGGCTCTGCTTTTTCTCCCCCAAGAAGACATTCTCTCTTGATCCTCCATCTCCAACTCCTCATGAAAACAAATCACAACACAACAAAAGCTAAGAAACCAACCAAACAATGTCAACAAAAACCAAACCAAATCCCCCTTTAAAAGAGGAAACCCCACATGTCGTTCTCACCAGCCACCCCAGGGAAGCCAACTTTCTGTCTTCCAGAAAATGAAAGAAACATGCTCTTCCGTAAGCACTCCACACATGAATCACGTAGCCTCCCGTGGCTTCATCTGCATGAAAATAGACACTTCATCTGCTTCCATTTCGAGTTTTCCTGCCCAGCAGTCATCCTCTGGTGACATAGAACCCATGGCTCCAGCGGTTGCTGGTGAGGGCGGCAGGCAGGGCCAACTGGTAGGGCGCCAGGTGTCCCGGCACTGAAACGTCCCAGGACAGGGAGAGGCTGAGAGCCGGGCTGGGATGTGGGACGGAGGACGGCTGGCAGGGAACACGCTCTCAGACATGACCGCGTTGAGTTCCCGTGTTTGCACTTTCCGTTAGGGTCCAGGGAGGGGGCTTGACCTGCCCCAGGTTATCCCGTGAAGGAGTATAGAAACGGGACAGAGATGGAGCCTGTCATGTCCAGAAGTTCTCACCAGATGTGACAGCGAGCAGGGTGGGACCAGGCTGCCACCCTTGCAGTAGAGGCACTTGGTGTTCAAGGGAAGGGAGGCAGATGAACCATCGTTCTGCAGGGACGGAGCACAGCAGGAGAGTCACATATGTGGATTCTCATCTTACGCTGCCCTGCAGTCATGTCTCAGGAGGGCTTGGACTAGGGCAGGGATTGCCAAACTGTGGCTCAAAGGCTAAATCCAGCTCACTGCTTGTTTTTGTGAACTAAGAATGGCTTTTACGTTTTTAAATAATTGAAAAAAAACTTTTTAAAGACAAACAGTTTCATGACATGTGAAAATTATCTGAAATTCAAAATTCGGTATCCCTAAATAAACACAGAACACAGCCGTGTCCATTCCTTTACGTATTGTCTGTGGCTGCTTTGGTGTTTCATGGTGGAGTGAGCAGTTGTGGCAGAGCCACACGTGGCCCGCAAGGTCCAGAGTGTCTACTCTCTGGCCTCTTATAGAAGAGTTTGCTAGTCCCCGGACCAGATGACTCTGGAAGGTCCTTGTGGCTCTCACATTCTAGACACGGCAATGCCTTTGCCTACGGGGTCTTCCCACCTCCCCCTCCGCATCAGTTCGCCATGCGAATTCTCCGTCTGGTCCTTCCCCTTGCTGTCTGGGTGGGTTCAGCCACAGGGAAGTGTATTCAGGGAGGGTGTGGCTCGAAACCCCGGGCTCTCAGGAAAGGCGCCTCAGTAGAGGGCAGGGAAAGTGGGAGGAAGGTGACACCGGACATGGAACAGAAAACCATTTCTGTTAGCTATCTTTTTAAAAAAATTAAGTATAGTTGATTTACGATGATGTGTTAGTTTCCGGTACACGGAAAAGTGATTCAGTTACACGTATATACATTCCTTTTCATATTCTTTTCCATTATGGCTTATGACAGGATATTGAATATAGTTCCCTGTGTTATACAGTAGGTCCTCGTTGTTTATCTGTTTTGTATAGGATAGTTTGTGTCTGCTAATCCCAAGCTCCAAATTCATCCCTCTCCTACCCCCTTTCTCCTTTGGTAACCATAAGTTTGTTTTCTTTGTCTGTGAGTCGTTTCTATTTTGTAAATAAGTTCATTTTTATCATATTTAATATTTTATTTATTTATTTATTTGGCTGAGCCAGGTCTTAGTTGTGGCACGAGGGATCTTCGTTGTCGCGTGCAGGATCTTTAGTTGCGGCATGCGGGCTCTTAGTTGCGGTGTGTGGGACCTAGTTCCCCAACCCGGGATTGAACCCTGGCCCCCTGCATTGGCGCTCAGAGTCTTAACCACTGGACCACCAGAGAAGTCCCTTGGATCATATTTTAGATTCCACATATAAGTGATAGCATACAATATTTTGTCTTTCTCTTTCTGACTTACTTCACTTAGTATGATATCTCTAGGTCTATCCATGTTGCTGCAAATGGCATTATTTCATTCTTTTTTATGGCTGAGTAATATTCCATTGTATATATGTACCACATCTTCTTTATCCATTCCTCTGTCAGTGGACACTCAGGTTGCTTCCATGTCTTGGCTATTGTAAATACTGCTGCTATGAACATTGGGGTGCATGTATCTTTTTGAATTAGAGCAGAAAACCTTTCCTTAGTCTTCGTGATTACATTTTGATCGACCAAGAGTTGAGCCAGCACATTAGTGTAGTCACCTTTGAGTCTCTAAAAGCTCAGGCTCGCGGCAGATTTTCCTGTGGGTTTGGGACAAGGACCAACCTCTGGGAAGGGTCTTAGTAGACTTTAGCGGGGGAAAGGCCATGATCCCCCGAGTCCCCTCTTCTGCTCTTGGCCTTCATGTGTTAGACCAGATTCAGGAGTTTAGGCCCGCAGCCTGGAACAGAGCGCTGGATTAGGTGCTGGCCCCGTGGGGAGAGGGGTCCTGTCACCGAACTCCTCCCAGCCCTGGTGCTCAGGTCTCTGACTTGGACCCCAGCCTTGCCCCTTGGTTCCCACTATCCTGTGACTATGATCTGTGCCTGGTGCCTGTTTAGTCCAGGACAAGCCTCTCCACCTGGGGCCGTTTCTTTAACCACAGAAGCCAAGCAGCTGTGAACACGATTCCAACTATAACCTGTGGGCACACGGCTTCTGCTCAGTATTCACTCTTGAAGGAAGATAAACCCCCCAGATAGCTTTTGAGGACCGACAGCATGTAAGGTACGGGGATAGAGGGATGGTGCGAGTGTGTGTAATGGGCACAGGGCACTGTTTCTACCCCACAAGGAGCAGCCAGTCCAAAACACACAGATTTTAGAACTATTTGGACCAGCTTTCTACCCATCCAGGAATCTCCTCTCCACCTCCCCTGACAGGTGACATTGAGTCTCAGTACTTCCCTCCTGTCTTTGGTGACTGCTGCCATCTTCCCCTCATGCCCCACCGGCCCGGCCCGCATGCCTGGGTTTCTCCAGGCTGAGCATCCAATTTTCAAGATTTCTAGACCCTCCACACTCAGCTTTCCCTTTTGGGGACCTCCTCCAAAAGGCATCTTGGTGAAATAGAAGGAACACAAGCTCTGCCAGTGGTTTGAATCCTGGGCCTTTAGCTGTGTGACTGGGGAGAAATTACTTAAGCTTGCTGAGTCTCTGTTTCCTTGGATGTAAAGGGAATGTAATAATTACTTTATAGCACAATTGTGATGATTAAATGACGTGAATGTGTACTATGCCTGGCACAAAGTTAGCCTCCCAAATATTATTTATATGTCACCCCGCCACATGGGCTTTCCTTTCTGCTTTTCTTTGATGGCGCTTCCAGAACTTATCACCGGATTGCAGACATGGCTTGAACAATGAAGAGTGCAGTGGGGCCCTTTCATCCTTATTTAGGACAAGCATCTTCTAATGCAGCCTAACGTGACCCTGCCTGGTGTTGTTGCTGTTTGGGACAGTCACACTACTGGGAGAGCAATACTAGGTTGGGAGTCAAGACACGGCGGGCTCTTCTCCAGCTCTTTCCTTCGCTTTCCCAGCAAGTGTTCACTCCCACTGTGTACCATGCACAGGGGTCACGGTGAGCAAAACAGACAACGGCCCGCCAGCAAGGGGGCAGGGGATGAACAAACAGGCAAATGGATAACACAGTGCCAGGGAGGGACACAAACAGTAGATTAAAAATAAAACAAAAATAAAGCTGGCTGAGGGATTGAAGGAGTTCAGACACTAACTAGCCGTGCACAATTTACCAAGTCTCTACCTCTGAGCAAAGAGACCGGTTCGGATCAGTTGTTCCAAACAGTGCTCAGCAGAGCTCAGAATCTTGGGCAGATGCCTCAGGGCCTTGATAAGGTGAGGGCGAGAGGTGACTGCCTAACTTATCTACTCCTCCTGAGAGAGGCACCTTTGAAACATTTCGTTCCTTGGCCTCTGTGTGACATTCTAACTGATGACAACGTCCTATTATTTAAAAAAAAAAACCTTGAGAGCCTCCATATTGGATCGTCGCTGGGTTCTCTTCTGGCTCAAAAGCCTGTGAGAATGGCTGGAAGTTTTCCATCTGAGCTGCTGCTAAAGCAGATCCCCATCATCGACTGGTGCATAGGGTCACTACCAAGGTAGCATGTACATTTATTCGTGTGAATTTTTATCTTCTTAGTTTTGGTCTATTGATCTAGTAAGCCGAGATAATTTTGCAACATTAATTCTAACATCCTGCATATTAGTGGTACCTCCCAGCGTTGGTTTCTCTGCTAATCTGTTTTAAATCCTTTTATATCTTCATCCAGGATGTTTATAAAAACGTTGGTTAGGATGGGGCTCAGGGTAGAGTGAGATCTTTGGGTCTCTAATAGAGACTACCAGGTTGATCTTAACCATGATCAGGAGCCTTTGAATTTTATACGTTCAAATGGCTATACATCCACCTAAGTATAATAAGAACACCCAGACAATATTTTCCCTTCTTAACTCCGACCATCTCATCTTCTATACTTATTATTATTATTATTTTTAAATTTTATTTATTTTATTTTTGGCTGCGTTGGGTCTTCGTTGCTGCACGTGGGCTTTTCTCTGGTTGCGGTGAGCAGGGGCTACTCTTCGTTGCGGTGCGCGGGCTTCTCATCGTGGTGGCTTCTCTTGTTGGGAGCACGGGCTCTAGGCGCGTGGGCTTCAGTAATTGTGGCATGTGGGCTCAGTAGTTGTGGCACACGGGCTTTGTTGCCCTGTGGCATCTTCCTGGACCAGGGCTCGAACCTGTGACTCCTGCATTGGCAGGCGGATTCTTAACTACTGCGCTACCAGGGAAGCCCCCTTCTATACTTATTTAATGGCTACTATCTATCAAGGTCTGGGATCGACCCTGGGGAAACAAGATAAATAAGACACCAGGGGTTCATAGCTAGTAGACAAGATGGAAATATAAACCAGTAATTGCAGCAATGTGATGAGGGCTCAAGGGCGATATGAACGAACCACGATGCTGGGAGGAAGGGCTCAGCTTTGCCTGGAAACATCAGGGAGATTTTCTGTCAAGACGACATCGCGGGTGATCTTGTTTAAAAAAGTGCCCGTGAGAAATGTTGTCCAAAGTCATATGAAATCCAGATAAGTGACATCGATGGCATCCTCCTGATCTAGGTACTCAGTAAATGCTCCTTGAATTTAATTTTTTAAAAAAAGGGGAGGCAGCATCGGACAGGTCAGGGAGCAGATGAAATCGAGGTTGTGGGGACGGAGTGGGTAGCTGAGGGATGTGGGAAGCTGAGCTCGGGCAGCAGCGGTGGGAGTAGAGAGGCGAGAAAATAGGTGGGAGGAAAATCAGGGCTTGTTGAAAACACGGAGAGTGGGACTGAGATAGAGTGAGGAGACAGTCAGCAACTCTAAGTTTTGCATCTTGAGCACCTGGGAGTGAGGGTGCTGTTACCCAAGATTATGAGAAGGAAGATAGGTTTGAGTTTCCCAGACTTGCAAGAACTATGGTGGAATATATTTTGCCTCACCATCTTTTCCCTTCCAATTCTGACTTTGATTTCAGATTTCCACTGATAACTGCTGAATTAGGAGGGCGTCTTCTAGGATGTGCTGGGTGGGAGTAGTGGGGGAGCAGTGCCCATGTCATTTTCCCCAAGGAACTCCTGCACTGTGACGCCCCTCTACCATTTGACCTGGCTGGATCCCTTTTTAAATGTTTAGCTTCAGCTTGGAAGCAGAAGGTCTGTTTGCCTGTCACACACTTGTCTCTTGGGGTGGCCAACTCATTCGGGGTCCCCAGGGACTTTCCCAGTTTTAATAACGAAAGTCCTCCTCCTCTGAATCCCTTTAGTCCCAGGATGGACATGACGTGCTGGGAGTGCTGGGTGTGCGCACAGAACATTCTAGGTGGCATTGGGTAGGAAATGCATTTGCTGGAACAAAGTGTAACTCTTCAGTCTTTTCTGCCCAGACCGAGAGGGGTGCCTGTGGCCTGGAGGGCAGCAGGGAGGAGCCCAGGGCAGCTTTGTGTGTTGTCCCCATGGAGGTCACCCCAGGGCAGAAAGTGCCCAGCAGAGTAGAGTGGCTTCGAGCAAAGCTGTGGGTTGTCCAGCCACGTCTTTGTGGGGCTGAGCCGGGCCTCCCCCGCTTTACTTTCCGTGCACTTAATTCACTGAATGCAGAAGCTGATGGAGAAATCCAAGAAGATACAACAAAGGATCAAGCTGGGCTCTCCACCCCTAAGACCACAGCTGCTCATATGCAGAAGTATCCTGGGGCACTGCTTTTCCCTGGGATGCTGGGATGCTTCCTTGTCACCAGATGATGCTGCAGGAAGCTGGGGAAGCAAATAGCCAGAGCCACAGTCCTCCACAAAAACATCGGGTGAGAAAAACCAAACAACCGCGGATCTCCTGAGAGGGAGGTGGGCACTGAAGGCACATGGAAGATTTTTACTTCTGTCTTCTCCCATTTTCCCTGCACACTCGCTCACTCCCTGGGGAGGGATGTAGGATGGTGAAATCATGCCTTGCTTCACTTCCTGTATGTAGCACAAGGAAGTCGTTGGCAAATCTAATCCGAAATTTATTGCTCAGGCCAAATCCAGCAACCCCTCCTGTCCCCCGCTTGTACCACCACCCTCTGCTGCCCCCCCCCCCCCCGCAAAGGTTAAATAGTTCCCACAGGGTACAAGAAAGGGTTATTGAAAACAGCAGGTTTCTGTTTTTTTCCTTAACTTCAGCACTTCTGGTAAATCTCTGATCCAGCATCTAGTGGTTAACCACTGATACAGGAAATGACATTTAACGTTTTTATCACTCAGCCAGAAATGGAAGAACAAGGCAAGTCTGTATTTAGGGAAGATGGATGGCTGCCCACCACCTTCGTCTTAAAGGCGCACGGTCTCTCTTCCTGATCGCCTCAGTTGTGGGAAGCTCACGTCCCCCTCGGTCTGCTTGCTTCCCTGCCGCCCGACCGTGAACAGGAATGGCAGGAGAACGTTCAGCGTCTTGCTGCTCAGGATGGGAACCCAACTGTTGTCAAGTGTGGAAAGGATTCTGGACAGCCCTTGGTTCCCCTTTTTCAGGAGCCATTGCGTGTGGGGACAGGCAGGCAGGAAATGAGTGTGGATGCCCGCGGTCCCAGGCGCTCTGAGCCACAGCGGCAGCCGGGCTTGGCCGAGCCTGGGGCCACCTGGGCAGGGTGAGACTTTGAATGGAGCCCCGCCTGTTGCTGAGTGGAGGATGGTCCTCAGAGGGTCATTGACCTCCGCCCAGACGATCAGCGAAGCAAGAGCGTTCCACACCACAAACCACAGGGAGACGTTGCGTTTGGTTTCACTTGCAGTTTCCCTAAGTCACTGGGTTCTTCTCCATTTTTATTGGTGGTGTTGCCCTTTTGATACGAGGGGTTTTCAGTGCCGCTGCAAAGTGGATTCCCTGTGAAAACAGAAATAACAGCAACAACAACAGTAATAAACGCTGACATTGTTGCGTGGTAAATAGTCCAGATTCATGATCTTTACTGGCTCAACATCTGGAGCTGGTCAGGGCCATAGCCAGGCCGGATCTGAACCCAGGTGTGTCGTTGCCAAAGCCATCCTGCCCTAGGATGGCTAGTCATCTAGTCGTAAGCACGGCCCTGGTGCCACCTGCTTGCCCAGCCTCTGCCGTACCCGTTGAGCAGGGAATCAGGTGCCCCAGGATCCTAGCTGTGCCCCGCCCCCGTGGAGTAGGGTGGAGGAGACGAGTCAGTGTGTTGTTGGCCAGGACGCCTGTCTTCCGTATTAATTAGGGCCCCAGGGTCTCTGATACAACCTCCGGGTGCCTCCCTTCTCTTAGGAGGAAGCAACAGCATGGCGTTTTTATGAAGAGTCACTCAGGTGCAAGCCCCTCTCCCTCCGGCTCTCTGCCGCCTTCCGCGTAGATTCCTGCCCTGCAGATGTGTCTCCATCACCACCAGGGGGCCGGGCAGCACAGTGGACGGCCCTGCTTTGGCAGACAGGAAGGTCGGGCTCTGTGCCCCCGCCATGGAACTGAGGGCTCTTGGCAAGTCACCTGTTGATTTCTGCTCTGCGTTGTTCTAGAGAGGATGGCGGTGAGGGCCCCTCAGCCTCGGAGCTTCAGTTCACCCATCTGTGTACTTGCTCTGAAGAGGTAATGAAATCTAAAGAGCTCTGAAAAGTAAATCTGTCCCTACAAATGCACACTTCCCTCCGTGCAGGGAAATAAGTTGCCTTTTTTTTTTAAACATCTTTATTGAAGTATAATTGCCTTACAATGGTGTGTTAGCTTCTGCTTTATAACAAAGTGAATCAGTTATACATATACAATATGTTCCCATTTCTCTTCCCTCTTGCATCTCCCATAAGTTGCCTTTTGATCTCAAAGCCTTCCTCATGGGACAGACTTGCATATGAGTGTTACACCCCCAGGAGCCATAGCCGCAACTCCAGCTGGGTGATTTTGTACCAGAACGAGCCGAAGAGACTGCTTTCCACCCGGGCTCACTTGAGGGTGAGACTCCCTCCGATCTTCCCCGGGGGAAGGTTCTCCTCCAAGACCCATCTCTTCTTCTCCATGCCCTCTCAGCAGAGCTCTCACCCTGCAGACCAAAGTGGAGTGATCAGAGATTCGTTTAGGTGACAAATACTGAGAGCTGTCTCCTCTGCTGGACGCTGGCGAGCAGAGGCGGATCTGTCATGTTCTCTGAGCTCAGGGGATTGCAGTCTTCTCAGTGGTGCTTACCTAGTAATGTCTGCTCTGGTGGGTGCTACCCGCTAGAACTATTTGGGGGAAACTTACGAAACACCTATGTCCAGATCCACCTTAAGAGCTTCTTGTTTAATTGGCATTCGTGATTTTTTTTTTTTAATAAGGTCCCTAGGTGATTTTAACATGCAGTCCGAGCAGAGAGCCACTGATCTAGATGGAGATACACATGAGCTAAAAAAACCTCGACAACACAGAGCATTTATATGCTCTGATTTGGGCAAATACAAGTAGTTATGGGAGCACACAGATAGGACAACTTAAGCAGCCCAGAAAGAGTTGGGGAGATTTTGTGAAGTGGGAAACATCACAGCTGAGATGTCAAGAGTAGGAATCAACCAGGTGAAATCAGGACTGAGTGGCAGTGTGGTTAAGAGGAAAGCAAGAAGCGTTTTTCAAGTGAAAAAGAGCAAGGCACTCAGGTGGGATTCAAGCAGTTCAGTACGGCTGCAAAAGGCGGGTGCGGGGCCCAGTCCTGGAGCTGGAGGTGGGGCCAGAGGGCAGCTCACCAAGGGTATGGAAGGCAACATTGGGAAGTTTGGACTTTGTCCTGAGGGTCAGAGGAGCTCCCGAAGAGTAATAGTCAGAGGAGAGACTCGGATCAGTTTTGCAATATGAGAAACGGATGGGAAGGGAACGGGGTGGATGGCGGGAGGAT
Organism: Eschrichtius robustus; assembly: GCF_028021215.1. Classification (NCBI taxonomy): domain Eukaryota; kingdom Metazoa; phylum Chordata; class Mammalia; order Artiodactyla; family Eschrichtiidae; genus Eschrichtius; species Eschrichtius robustus. The sequence continues at coordinate 9,913,145 of NC_090836.1, read as the reverse complement.
GTTTGAACGCGCTTCAGCGCCAGTTTCCTGAACTATGTTAGAGGTTCGGGGCATGGTGAGAGGTGAGTGGATTTGAGGGACGTAAGAGCGTAGAATCAATCTGACGTGGGGGGAAAATGAGAGAAAAGTCAAGGATGAAGTCCTGGTGTTTGCCATGGGCCTTGGGCTGTAAAGTCGTGCTGTTCTCTGGGCCAGCCGTGCAGGAGGCTCTCCACCGAGTGAGTAGGGGTGCCTCCATGCCAGCCAGGACTGGGTGGGCCTCTGCTGGCAGCCTGGGCTCTGGAGTCTGCTCAAGTCTTCCACAAGTGGTTCAGAGCTCCTGGGACCATCAGGGGAGGGCGCGTATCTCAGTGAAATGAGTCGGGCATTTATTGTCTACTTTGCAGCTTGCCAGCCTGTTCAGATTCTGTTGTATCCTCTGCCCCCCACCTCCCTCCCTGCCCACACACACTCAGGGTGCTCATTTCCCCAACTAGCCCAACCCCAGATACTGGCGGAATCCCTAAGACAAACAATAATAAGTAATTCCCATTTTCTGTGACCTATTACCTAATCTCCATTTTAGAACTCTTAAGTAAAACCTTGCAACCCCCATCTACCCATATAAGAAGTCTTTTAATGGCATGCACACCTAAAAATATCTTTTACGTTCCTGTTGACAAGTTCGTGTCCCTGTAGGCACCCTACAGGCTCTTTATCTTTCCTGCCCCAGGGACTTGCCCCCTCTAAAGACGCCCACTCATTTCTTATCCCGCACAGGTGTCTCCACCCGCTACAACTCATTGATGCCAACTTCAAAGATCACCGCCCTCTCTTCCCTGCTTTGTGGGCTGTCTTAGTTCAGGCTGCTATAACAAATTATACCATAGACTAGGTGGCTTAAACAATGAACATTTATTTCTCACAGTTCTGGAGGCTGGAAGTCCAAGATCAGGGTGCCAGCTTGATCGGGTTCTGGTGAGAGCCTGATTCTGGATTCCAGATTGTAGCCTTCCCTCTGTGTTCTCAAAGGGCAGAAAGAGGGAGAGAGAGCTCTCTGGGGTCCCTTTTATAAGTGCACTAACCTCATTCATGAGGGTCCACCCTCATGACCTAACTCTCTCCCAAAGACTCCACTTACTATCACACTGGAGGTTAGGAGTTCAACCTAAGAATTTCAGGGGGACACGAACATTCAGTCCACTGCATGGGCCGTTCCTGCATGACTCGTAGGTTATAGCCTTTCTCCTGTTACCACTCCTTTCGATTCTTTGTCTTCTGATCTCCCTCTCTGTACCCCTGCCATCTACTTTTCTTGCCTTTTGGGGGTCTCTCTTCTGCCTTACTTGTCATATAGTTATTCCACAGATATATCCAGAAATTATTCTGTAAAGATGTCAAAGTCATCTACAACTTTAATCTTGATCATTAGGGTTGTTTAGTGTAAAATATAACAGTGTAAGGGAAAATGCTTTGTAAGTGGTAAATCATCAAATAAATGTTAGATAATGTTAGTAACAGGCTTCAAAGGTCTCTTTTTGTTTAAAGAATTAGGTGTAAATTACACCTAGAGACAGAGGTTGCAAAATGATGAGATTATATCCTTAAACTCTCTTGGAAATCCAGCGTCTGCTAAGCTGATTTTTCAGAATTCAGATTCTAAACTGAGATGAAACACTGGAAGGTTTATAGAAAGTTTGGTTTGCCTCCCTTGCTCTTCTTGTTGTTCAGAAAAGTTTGTCCTGCAGGCCATGTGCCTCTTTTTTTTTCTCTACTCTTGTCCCCCCTACATAGAATTTTTCAGTCCAGCGCACATACGTTGAGTCATTATATTCATTCGTTCACTTATGCATTTACCTTACATTTATTGAGTCCTACAATGTGACAGACAATATACCAAAAGTTCTAGTGATCAAATGGTGGGCAAAAATAGGTAAGATTCATGCCCTCATTAACTTACATCTTCAGGTCAAGTGTGGGTGAAACACAGTAAAATGGTCAGACAAATAACTGTAAAATACCAGCTATGCTGAATGCTGAATACCAGCTATGCTGAATGCCTTATAATGGGGGGATTCGACCTAGGCTGGGGGTGGGTGGCAGGAAGACTTCCCCGAGGAAGCGATGCTTCTGCTCAGATCTGAGGGATGAGGCGGGGGGTGGGGAATGAGGGGGTTTCAGGCAGAGGCAAAGATGTGGGGTTTGAAGGCTGGAGGTGGCCAGATTTTGTGGGCTTTGTAGGTGTGTTAAGGATTTTGTTTTTGTTTTTAATCTTAAGGAGTAGAAGTTCTTGGAAATATTTTAATCAAAATAGCATTAGATTTGAATAAACGTAAAAAAAAAATCACGGGCCCATCTCCATCCTCTCTCCTCAGGAGATCTTGGTTTATGGAAGACATCAAATTCGTGAGCCAGTATGAAGCAGTGAGTTCATTACCCTGATAGAACTATATACAGACTGCTAGGGAAGCGTAAGGAAGAGAGAGGTTTTTCTGGGTGAGGGGTGGTCAGGAAAAGCATCAAAAAAGAGGAAGTATTTAGGCTGGGTGCTGAAAAATAGTAGGAATTTTCCAGATAATAAGAAGTGTGAGAAGCGGTGAAGAAATAAGGAGAAGCAGCTCATTCTGAGAAGAAGAAATTGCAAATCCAAACACACAGGCCTGAGAGAGCTTAGCAGGTTTGAATGAAGACCGGTCATTTCATGCGGATGGAGACCAATGTTCTCTGGTAGTCACCAGGTATCCTTAGCAGTAGCCCAACTCTCGTTCCTTCTGGGCATGTGGTAGCTTTGCACTTCCACCAGGCCCAGATGGATGCTGCACCCAGTGGGTGTGTGTCACAGCTGAGTAACCTCAAGCTTAGGAAACCCCAGTCTTTTATAGTGGGCTGTAAGCCAACCTGCCCAGAATTTGTCCTGGAGGTAGATAATATCTTTACTGGAGAGCAAACAGACTTTCCCTGCATTCTGGAGAGAGTCACTCTCTCTATTTTCCAAAGCTGCTCACCGTACAGACATTCTTGGAAAGGTACTCTGGGACAAAATTTGTGAGTGCCTCTGTTTGCAAGAAGTACAGAAATGTCAGAGACCCATGGAGAGCTGTCTCCAGCAATATCTTTGGGTAAGTGGAGAAAATGGGTGATGGATGGCATTTGGAGCCCGATTAGGGAGGATTTTGTAGGCCATGTCAGGGAGACTGGACTTTATCTAGTAGGCAGTGGGGAGCCATCGATAGTTCTAAGATGTGCTGTAGAGGATAGAGGATAGATTGGAGAAGGACAAAAATAGAGCTAGGAGAAAGGTTAGGGTTAAATATGTAGGTTTGGGAATTTTAACATCTGAACAGAGCTGAAACCACTGCATTTGATCTCTAGCTGGATAAATTCTGTAACCTTCAAGCTCAGATCAAAGGCCATCTTGTTTTCGTAATTTAAAAAAATTATTTTTCGAAAGAGAAGCATTTTGTCAAAGAAGTCTAATGCAGACTTCCAGCGGAGAAATCAGATGGAAGGAGATATACGCGGGTTGAAGCGACAATGGGAGCCCCAGCCCTGCCCCTCAGCTCCTCACTGTCCCAAGTAGACACCCAGAGCTCTTGGAAGCCACAAACCTCACTTTGAATCCACTTCTCTTTTCCCAGTTGGCCCAGGCAGCATTAATTGCTCCTTCCTCTCTGTTCTCTCAACATTTTGATCTTATCACCAGAGCAGCATTTATCACCTTGAGGCATGTTTGCAGAAAGCATCCTTAATCTTCATCTCTGTATGTCCCAGGGCCCAGATAGTACCTGACCCACTGGAAGGCTCGCAAGCAGTGTTTGCTGACTTGAATTGATGCGAAAAACACGTCAATGAAATAATTATAAAATTACATTTTTGGGGTAAAGCTTCGTATTTTTATTTTAATGAAATAGACAATTCCTGAGATGTAACCATAGGCAGAGGAGAATCAAGGAAACAATGAAATTAAAGGATAACTCTTTTGTAGTGAAACAGTCTTAGTTTTAGTTTGTTTTGGATTGTCTAATGTATCAACATATGCTTGTTCAAGACACAAAGAGCTTTTTCTTAGAAAGGAGACCACAGTCCAAATAACATCTTTCAAATTAGAGTGAGAAGATTGCCAGGCCTTCCTCAAGTATGTAAATCCATTCAGTCACCTGTGTTTTCATCAGGCAGGAATGTGTTTACTCTGCTTACTTATGCCAGCGAAATATTTGCTTTTGAAAAAACTGAATAGTTTAAAAAATAGCTTTTTTTTTCCTATCTAGCTGTTATATCTGTGTGGCGTTCATAGGTGATTTGGTGAAAACAGCAGTCTCTGGAATCTTGAGTACAGTGCTCTGCATTTTCATGGGGCTTTATGCTTATTAGTGAATGAATTTGTCTGACTTTTAAGGAGAAGAACACAGCTGGTAGAATTTCTATTCATCCTGCTCTGGTTCTGTCCTGGCCACTGGCTGTCTGGAAGAGGGCCAGCCCTGAGTTACAGTGAGGAGAGAGGGGCAAATCTAAGATCTCATTGTGAGGATGGATCCAGGGTTTGTAGGGCTGAAACTTTGACAATTTTTGGAGCCCTCTTTAAGTAAAAGAATGCAAAATTAGGTATGAAAAGTGAATATTTATTTATAATGAGAATAGAAATCATGATATATTATATTTATTAGCTAACTACTGAGCACACCTTTATAACATTATTTTATTTTTTTTAAGGCAAAGTTTTATTTTATTTTTATTTATTTTTTGGCCACGTGCAGCATGTGGGATCTTAGTTCCCCGACCAGGGATCGAACCTGTGTCCCCTGCAGTGGAAGTGGGGGTTCTTAACCACTGGACCACCAGGGAAGTCCCGACATTATTTTAAAAGTTATTTTGGCAACATACTGTTTGATTGTGGTTTTATCTGACAGCAGTTTTGTGATATTTTCTATAGAAAGAATAGATTATTCAGTTATTTACCTAGCATAGTTGATGAAATATTTATTTTTGTTACAGAGAATTTAGGAAAATTTTTTCCAGCTTCATAATTGGTAATGCCAAGAAAATGTTTAGAATTGTCAAATCTAATCAAACCACTATCATGTTTGTTTCATAGAGGAGCTCTAAGATTTCAGGAGGTTTGAGATTTTCTTGTGAATTTCTGTCTTAAATACTCTTTGAATTGATGACACCCATGTCCTTGTTTTCCTGGCATGTTATGAATTTGATGCTACCTTCATCCATAGCAGTATTTTCTGTCAGATCAGCAAGAAATTTACATCTTTTCTCAATGCATTCCTATGATTCACTTCTCCTCATTAATTGGATTATCAAATGATCTAAAAGCTTATTACTTATCATTACTTCTATTTGAAATGTATCCCTTCTCTTCCTCTTAATGAATTAATTACTGCCTTTGGTGTGATCTAATTTTATTTTATTTTTTCATTACAATTTGCTTCTTGGTGGTAGGATGATACCTATTGATTTTATTACTCATCGTGACTGTTTTCATTTTACATTTCATTATTGTTTTAATCTGAATGTTCTCATAGTTCTCTAAAAATTTATTAAACTTTCATCAGAAGGCTGTAATTTCTCATTTGTTTTATTAAAACATTCCAAAACATCTTTGACTGTTGGAGGGCGGGAGGAAACTTGTTGAATTATGACTTTAACCAAGCTCCCAGATTGAGCCAGCATGTACCTTGGGAGGGTCAGTCGAGGGCAGGTGGGATTTGGTGGGTATTGCTGATGAATGTGAAGATTTAATGGAGGCGGGGGCAGCCAATTTGGGTTGTAGTTGCTACTACCTTGTCAAACCAGCCCAAGGACAGGGAGTATCAGGATGGGAAACCCAACATGAGGAAGACCGAGCCACGACAGGAACAAGGTGGATTCTCCTTAGAGAGTAATAAAGATGCTTTGGAGAAGAGGCAGATACCATGGAAAAGACCGGCTGGTCAGGAAGTCATGGAGGAATGCAGGAACCACAAGAGGCTGGTTAGGCTGGAGTATATTCAAGGTGGGGGCAGGACCGGGGTTCCTCCTGCAGCTGCACGTGGGGCTGACAGCATTGCAGTCAGTGTGGTCTTGATTGATTGATTGATTGATTGGCTGTGCTGGGTCTTCCTTACTGTGTGCGAGCTTTCTCTAGTTGTGGCGAGCGGGGGCTACTCTCTGATGCAGCATGAGGGCTTCTCGTTGTGGTGGCTCCTCTTGTTGCGGAGCACGGGCTCTAGGCACGTGGGCTCAGTAGTTGTGGCACGTGGGCTCAATAGTTGTGGCTCTCGGGCTCTAGAGCGCAAGCTCAGTAGTTGTGGCTCTCGGGCTCTAGAGCGCAAGCTCAGTAGATGTGACACACGGGCTTAGTTGCTATGTGGCATGTGGGATCTTCCCGGAGCAGGGCTCGAACCCGTGTCCCCTGCATTGGCAGACGGATTCTTAACCACTGCGCCACCAGGGAAGCCCCTAGTGCTGTCTCGTTGATGGTTGGTGGGGAGCCCAAGCTAAGAGAAGACTCCTTCCTTCTTCAAGGGACCATCAGTAATGGGGCTGGGTTTTTCTCAAGCAGATTGAAACATTTTGAAAAGAGGCAGCATTGTATTGCTGACCATGAATTTTGGAGTCAGAAAGGCCTGGGTTTGAATTGGCCATGCAACTTCTTATCACTAATTTCCCTCTCAACAAAAAAATGGGGATAGTAGTACATGTTTTTTTGGATAAATATTACATAAATCTTATAAAATAATATGATGAAGAGCATAATAAATTCCGTATTTGTGTAATCCAGAATATTTGTGGTTGTTAAAAATGTTTTGGTTTTAAAACACATCAGATATATTTTCATACTTTTGCTGTGTTTTTTTAATTTGATCATTATTTTCCAAATGAAAAAAAATGATGTAAGATTCACTTATCTCAGACTGATCTCAGAATTCTCAATTTCCACCTCGGCCTGTTTGCTTGTATTGCCAATGCTGTATGTGTCACACACACACACACACACACACACACACACACACACACACACACACACACACACACACACACACACACACACACACATTAACGGACATCACCAAGAAATAGAGCCAGAGTCCTTGAACTGATTATAGAGTTTAAAGAGAATATCTTAGTTCTGATCCCCTCAAATTTTTTTTTAACAAGAAGATATATTTTACTGATGCAGTGGGTCCTGATTTTGGAAAGGAGTCTGTTTTAGTTCTCTGTGTATGATGCTCACTGGCTCTAATTTCTTGGATTGTTTTGTTAGTGTTTCTTTGATTATTTTCCTTTATGTCACTTTTTTGGATTCATTCTTTTGATGTGCTGTCCTGGAGGGTGATCACAGGTTCAACTGCAAGCCGTCCTCTCCTCACAGGAAGAGGCGAGCTGGACCCGTCAGAGCACACTCTTCTGCAGTTAAAGCTGGTGGGATGCACTGGGACCAGGTGGGAAAGAACCTGGTGTCTCTTTGCATCGTCGCGTTGCGCACCTTCACCTTCCATCCTGCCGGTGCCCATGAGATCTCTTTAAGCTCTGTTTGTGATTGTCTCACCTTGAGAAGTAAGCAGGAAGGAACACAAGTATCAGTTTGGGAGGGTTTAGATATGTCAGACCTGGAATTTCCTACAAAATATTGTTATTAGACTTCTGCCCTTGGAGAAAGGTGAGGGGAAAGCCACCTTGATCATGTTTGATGTTGATAGGAAGTAAGATCTGGTTTTGACATTAATGGTGGCTCATTTAGCAGTTAATTTGTCCTACTTACTGAGACCCCACTCCTCCAAAAATCTTCTTCCTGAAGATATAGGAACCTTGGTACAGTAAACCAGTGCAGCCAATCACAGTTAGTTCTCAATTCCTCTGATTGAATGTTAAGAAGAAACCAGCCAATGAAAGGCCAGCCCCCATTCTGATAGCATGGTCATGGAGAGAGGGACCCTCCAGAAGCTGGCCATCTCTTAGCTGCTAGGATGGGGTGGGAGCTCCCTGTGAGCCCTGGTCAGGTGAGTGCTTAGGTGCACATCGTGTTTTGGTTGGATGATACTTTAAGACCCAACTTGATGTTTATAACTTCCTCCATAAAAAAAGGCAGGCAAGCAAAAAAATAAAGAAATAAAAATAGAGGCCTGTCAATAGCCAAGTCATAATTTGAGAGGTGTCATTAACAACTTCATGCCTCATTTATCCTGAGCGAGGAACACTAGTTTGGAAGAATATCCTGCCTTGGGAACCTGGAATGAGAGAATAGAGTGATACTTTTTCTCTATTTCCCCTTTTTGTTCATAATACTCAATATCCTATCTTTCAAATGTGGCTAGTGTAGAGTGGCCAATTTTTTTTTTTTAATAAATTTATTCATTTTATTTATTTATTTTTGGCTGCGTTGGGTCTTTGTTGCTGTGTGCCAGCTTTCTCTAGTTGTGGCGAGAGGGGGCTACTCTCCCTTGCATGGGCTTCTCATTGCCGTGGCCTCTCTTGTTGCGGAGCACAGGCTCTAGGCATGCAGGCTTCAGTAGTTGTGGCACGCGGGCTCAGTAGTTGTGGCACACGGGCTTAGTTGCTCCGCGGCATGTGGGATCCTCCCGGACCAGGGCTTGAACCCGTGTCCCCTGCATTTGCAGGCAGATTCTTAACCACTGCACCACCAGGGAAGTCCTAGAGTGGCCAATTTAATTAAACCACATAGGAGGACTGGGGAGGATTTGGATAAACTATTGTGCAAGAGTGTGTCATTGTCACCGTGGGGCCATAGGAGAATGTGGATGACTCACCAAAACGCTCTACTTCCTGCCAGTGTTGGATCAACAGAATGATAGCTGAATATTGAGAGATACGTTGTAATTACTATTAATAAGGATAAAATTAAAGTGACAGTAAGCCACACTTTTGACTTCCCACCAGCATTTCTTGTTCAGGAAAATAAATGTCTCCTACAGCAGGTTTAACCAAAATGGAAGGAACCCCTTGGCCAGGTGAGAATGTCACACCTTCCGCAGGTGTGTGAATCGTAAGCACAATGAGTGGGAATTTAAAATGCAACAAAGGGATCATGTGGCTGTCCTTATATTGACCCGGGCTTTTTGCCACCTCATGTCTTGTGAGCCAGGAGGCTTCTGTTGCAAGTGACAGAGACAGTCATACCCCAAATGGCTTAAGCAAAAAGGGAATTTATTACGGATGTGATAGTCCCAGGCTTAAGGGGCATCTTGTTGTCGCACTGCTGTCGTCACACCCCCTTTCTCCCTGTGTACACTCTGAATCTGCCCACCTTCATCAGGCCTCGTGCTCAGAGGCTCTCCCTTCAGGGACATGATGGCTGTGTAGCTCCAGACCTCACCTCTTCTCACCTTCAAATCTCAGGGGAAAAGACATCAGGCCCCTTTTCTAGAGTCCCAGCAAAAGTCCCATTTCATCTCACGGGTGCTGTTGGATTTTATATTCATTGCGGCCAGAGAATGCAATGCTTTGATGGACTAAGAGTGAAGGAGAGGTGGGTCCCCAGACAAAAACTCGGGGCTGTTGCAGAAGGGGAAATGAATGTTAGGGACGCAAACCACAGCTGTCCACTTTGCATGTGAACGCATTCTAGGCCCCTGCTGTTCTCTGGGCCCTCTGAGTTTCTTGTCTAAGTTCAGAGCACCTGGGGTAGAAGGGGGTGTATGGGGTCCCTCCCGAAGGCTGCTTGGCACCCGGGCTGACTCCACCCTCCCCCTCCTCTCTTCAGGAGACACTGCCCAGAAGAGAGAGTTGGTATAAACAGCAATTTTATATGCATTGCCGAAGCTTGGGGAAAGTATGGGCCCCAGGATCTTCCCGAACTATCAGGCATATAAGAAAAATTAGTGTTCAAATGATCTTCGCCTCCCAGAAGGGCTTGGTGGCCCATTAGAGGCCCCTATTTTAGCATCTGACCATTCCCAGACCAGTAAAGGTCAGTGCCTGTTCTTTTCTCTGTCTCTGTCCCCAGAGGAAAGGCATGGGAGCCAAAACACAGTTGACTTTATCGACTAGAAATCTGGCAATGGTCCCCTTCCTGGTCGGCTATCAGAATGCCTCAGGCCATTTGATTTGGTTATTGCTGAAAAGCAGAGGAAAGTAATTTTTGTTCCTTACTCCCAAGAAAGGAACAAGTAGAAGAACGTCACTGTTTTTTCCCAAGATACCATAGTTTTGAGAGAGGTTTGACCCACATGTTTTTTTCACATAAAGACTGGGCAGACTGCAATTAGAGTTTCTCTTCATTGATTATCTTTTTTTTTTTGAATTTTTTTTTTTTTTAATAAACTTATTTACTTTGGCTGCATTGGGTCTTCGTCGCTGCGTGCGGGCTTTCTCTAGTTGCGGCGAGCGGGGCTACCCTTTGTTGAGGTGCACGGGCTTCTCATTGCGGTGGCTTCTCTTGTTGTGGAGCACCGGCTCTAGGCGTGCGGGCTTCAGTAGTTGTGGCTCGTGGGCTCTAGAGCGCAGGCCCTAGAGCACAAGCTCAGTAGTTCTGGCACACGGGCTTAGTTGCTCCGAGGCATGTGGGATTTTCCCGGACCAGGGCTCGAACCCGTGTCCCCTCCATTAGCAGGCGGATTCTTAACCACTGCGCCACCAGGGAAGTCCCGAATCTTTTTTTTTTTTTTAATTGAAGTATAGTTGATTAACAATGTTGTGTTAATATCTGCTGTACAGCAAAGTGATTCAGTTATACACATATATACATTCTTTTTTTATATTATTTTCCATTACGGCTTATCACAGGATATTGACTATAGTTCCCTGTGCTAAACAGTAGGACCTCGTTGCTTATCCATTCTATATATAAAAGCTTACATCTGCTAACCCCAACCTCACACTCCATCCCTCCGCCAGCCCCCTACCCCTTGGCAACCACCAGTCTGTTCTCTATGTCCATGAGTCTGTTTTGTAGATAAGTTCATTTGTGTAATATATTAGATTCCACGTATAAGTTATATCATATGGTATTTGTCTTTCTCTTTCTGACTTACTTCACTTAGTATGATAATCTCTAGTTGCATCCATGTTGCTGCAAATGGCATTATTTTGTTCTTTTTTATGGCTGAGTAGTATTCCATTGTGTGTGTGTGTGTGTGTGTGTGTGTGTGTGTGTGTATATATATATATATATGTATGTATATATATATATATATATATATATATATATATATATACACCCCACATCTTCTTTATCCATTCATCTGTCGATGGACATTTAGGTTGTTTCCATGTCTTGGCTATTGTGAATAGTGCTGCTATGAACATAGGGGTGCGTGTGTCTTTTTGAATTATAGTTTTGTCTGGATATATGCCCAGGAGTGGGATTGCTGGATTGATTGATTATGTCTTAATTAGGTTCTTGATGCCAAGTTCCACTGGATGGTTATGACAACTGTCAGGGCCTTTCCCACTAATGGGCACAAGGTGGCGGTTGGCATCTTCAGAAGAGCTATGCGGAAGCACAGCCGACAAACATGGGTAACACTTTAAATCCTTATCAATTGTACAGCTGTCTGATTCAACTGAACTACAGTGGCGGCTAATGTAAACAAGGAAAGTGGGGCTGGAATGAGGGGAACCAAAGAGATCCTATTTGAATGGGTCTCAGATCTTGGCCCCATGTTCACTTTCAGGAACATCCCCTACTTCTTGCCACGGATTCCTTCTCACGGAACCATAAAACACCGTTCCTGGAATTATTGGGATGCATATGCTGCCATAGTATGATTTAGGCAGAGATGCTATGTCCAGTTAGCCTCACGATGGAGTGACTACACTATCACTTTTTTCAATAAATAAAAGTGTAAAACTATTCATACATCAAAAGATCAACCAGAGAATCAGGCTACCTGAGGAGACATATGGGCTATAATCATTCCAGCGGAGGATGAATTCATTCTGTCACTTGGAGGGAGACCTAATCCTGAGTCTGTCGTTCCAGAGAGATAAGAATGCGTGGTGCATATTCTTCAATTTTTAAAATCTCTCATTAAATTCCATTTCTAAAAATAGAGAATTCACATATGTTCTCTGTAACAAGTAAAATAATACGAAGAAAGGAGGAAGAAAAATTAGACATCTTTCTCATGATTTCTGCATCCCTATGTCTTGTTCCTCTAGGGTAACCAAGGATAATGACCTGTTGTGTATCTTTTCACATCTTTCCCAAGTTGATGCAAATAGATATTACTTTGACTTTTTAAAATTGGACTCACACTGTATACAGTTTTATGCAACCTGTTTTTCTCGCATAACAATTTTCTATGGATATCCCTCCAGATCAAAATAGCTAAGTCATTCTTTTTAATAGCTTCACAGTAATCCATGGTATAGATGTACCAAAATCTATTTAATGTCCATTTGATGGATATTCAGAAAGTTTCCAGGTTTTCACCTTTAGGAATAATGCTGCAATAAATACTCTTTAAGTGTATCATTATGAACTAGTGCTTTTTTCCCCCATAGGACCTATTCCTTGAAATGGGGTTACTGGGTCAAAGGTTATTTGTATTTGAATTTTTAGTATCTATGCCCAGCCTGCTGTCCAAGAAAGTGTAGCAATTCCTGTTCTAATAGCAAGGTGTGAGAGTGCTTGCTAGCACAGAATGCTATAGGTTTTGAATTTAAAAATGTTAAAAATTTTTTTTGTCAATCTGAGGGGTAGGAAAAAATGGCATCTCCTTACTGCTTTAATTTGCATTTCCTTACCTACCAATGAGGATGAGCATCTTTTCATATGTTCATTGGCCATTTGGATTTCCTCTTGTGTGAATTGTCCATTCTGTTGTATTGAGTTGGATATTAGTTGTTATGTGTTGCAAATATTCATTCCCAACTATCATTTGATTTTGATTTTGTTTACCTTTATCTTTTGTCAAAAGATAGTTTAAAAAAATTATGTTCCAGATAATTTAAAAATTACCCAGGTAATATTAGTTTTTTATAGACCATTATTAAATACAGTAAACCAAAAGAAGACTATACAAGTCACCCATTTTCACACCACTCATAGACAACCACCCACAGATAACTATTTATATTTTGGGGGATATGCTTCCCGACTGTCTTCTACACATATTTTACTCCTTGTTTTAAAATATCACCACTAAAGGAGAGAACTCTAAATGGGTATACTGATCAGAAGAGAAAGGGAAATTAAAATGTGGGATCCTTTTCCTAGCTATGAAAGGCATATAGAAAGATGCATATATCAGATGAAGGAGTGATGGGTAGTACTCATCAGGAGGGAAATTTAATGTTCATATTGTCGTGATTCTAAAATGCACATTGTGGGGCTCCCCTTAACCTCCCTGACGTCAGCAAGGGTTTCGTAAGCAATGGTGTCTCACAAACACTGCCTGCCAGGCAGCAGCCAGAATGTTGTTGTCTGCACATGTGTGAGCTTGTTCATAACTCTTCACAATGCCCCCGCTTCACTTGGGTTATGCTCACTCTTAGGAGTACAGATGTTGAATTTAATTGCTATTTAAAATGTCTTCAGAAAGATTTACACTGTGACTACATTATTGCACACTAAACAATGCAGCCTAAGGCAGGAGGAATAGGCAAATCCCAGATTTTGAGATAACTAGAGGCTGTGTGAACATGACTGTTCTTAATACATTATGTGTATGTTATGGTACTAAAATAATGGTGCATCTTATAATTGACGGTGTCTTAAATTTGATGTATGTGGTATTAAATTGTTTGGTTAAATAATATATATGGAAAATGTGTTTTTCAAGAGGTTCTATAATATGGCTCTGCCCATTTGGGAATACTTCACATATTATGCTTTTGGTACAAATAAGATAAAATGAGTGAAATTAGGGGAATATGACCTGATCAATAATAACATTCAAGATGCTTGGAGAAACAGAGTGATAAAAAAGGTAAAGATTGCAATTTGCGTAAAGATTGCTTGCGACCCTAGAGAAATGTGAGCATGGGGTGGACTTTGGGGGGAGTTTTGTGTCGGAGCCAGTGATGTAGATTGTGTGGGACAGTGTTCAAGTCATGGCTGAAAGGAAGTGTTGCACTGATCTTGCAAACTCAGCAGCTTCTTGGATGTGGTGTATGTGGTTATTTCTCCTGTTGGTGCGGGTGAAGCAGCACAAATAATCCAGAAAGCCATGTCGCTCCATCTGTCCTGCCTGTCAGCATGGCAGCTTGGAAGCAATCCTGGACTAGGAGATGGTAGTAGTCACTTTTCTGGTGGTTTTGCTCAGTCACTAGCTTTCGTGTGTGGAAGCCTGTTGCTTTGCTTGCTCTTCCTGCCCCTTAATTCAACCAAAGAGGAGCAAACCCGCCCAGATTGGATGTGGGTGGTTAGGTAGTGGGAAGAGAAGTAGAATAAGGAGTTCCTGTACACAACCCTCCTTCATAACCTACCCTAGCATCTAACAATATGGTTCCTGGCCATCTAATGGGATTTGAAACTTTCCTTAAGAAAAACAGGACATAAGCATGAATATCCTAACATAAAAATCATTCCAATAATTTTCATCTCTGTCTATAGTTTATATTGACTCTTGTTTTTTTCTGGCTATACCAGGAACTTGCTAGAACAAATTTTTCTAAAGTGGCTGATTGAGTTAGGGATACACTTTAGCACTTTTCACGGCTTCAACTTGCCACAAAAAAGAATGGAGGCAAAGCATTTAGATACATCTCCTTTCTGGTAGACCCAAGTTAGTTTCATGCATTGTTGCCCTAGCAGCATATTCTTTTCATTTGAGCAACCCTGGGATTATTTTTAAGCCCACTGAATGAATTCTTAATTTCAGATATTAATATTTATTTACTCATTTCCAGCCTTTCCACTTGGTTCTTTTAAAAAAAAATTTCATCTCTCTGCTGAAATTCCCCAACTGTTCACTCTTGTTGCCCAACTTTCCTGCAGCATCCCTTAATATATTGTCATAATTCTTTTGATGTCCATATCTGACCATTCCAACATCTGGGAATCCATCTCTGGGTCTGTTTCTTTTGACTATTTCCTCTCTTGACCATGGGTCACATTTTCTTGTTTCTTCACAAGTCTTACGAATTTTAATCGTATGCTGGACTTTGTGTGCCAAAGAGCAGTAGATGAAAATAAATGATATTTACCTCCAGAAAAAGGTACACTCCTTTTTTTTTTTTTTTGGTTACACCACTAGAGGGGCTGAGTGGATCTGCTCTGTGGCTGAACTGGGGCTAGGCTTTGTTGTAGTTTAGTTAGGCTCAATTCACCATTACCTTCAGGATCAGGGCAGAAACAGGACTTTCCTTTCAGAGATGCTTGGGCTGTAAATACTGGTAGATTCCTGTTCTTCTCATATTTTATAGTCAGCTACCAACTTTTTGCATGTCTGGGAGTTTTCTTTGCTCTCTATTCCTCTGGCTTTCAGTTTCTCAGGAGCTCTGTCTCTACCCGGCTCCCCTCCCCATGGCAGTGCAAGCAGTGGAGACTCAGAGTATTTTGCAGGGATTCCTCTCAGCTCTCCTGTGCTTACCCGGCCTCTGGAAGGCTACTGAGGTATATAGTTGGTAAGACTCAGGTGCCTCTGAAGTATTGCTTTCTGCTGTCCTGCTGTCCCAGCCTTTGAGAGACTCTGCCTTACAATCAGCGAAGGCCTGGAGAACTCAGGAGGGGTCTCCTCCCACTCTCTAGCCTCACCTTCAGCCTTGAGAGAGTTGCTGCCCTCAGAGCTCTTGGTGAAGTGGATTGGGTACCTTCCTTCAGCTCTCCAGCTCTGCTCTCGGCCTTTAGCAGGTGCTGCCTTGCACTAGGAGAAGGCGCTGTGCGTCTTGCTGGGGAAGGAGGTCGGGCTGGTGTGTGGATCTCTCTCCGGTCTGGTGTCTTGCCTCCAGCAATTTTTTTTTTTTTTTCCGCACTGCATGGCACGTGGGATCTTAGTTTCCCAGCCAGGGATTGAACCCCGGCCCCCGGCAGTGAAAGAACCGAGTCTTAACCACTGGACTGCCAGGGAAGTCCCATTGCCTCCAGCTTTTTGCCTATGGCCACACACTCAGCGGAAGACCTGTGGAGAACAGGGTGTCAACTTGCCCTGTGGCTGGAGCTCATTGATATTCTAATCTGTCATGCTCGGCCACACAGAACTAGGAGTTTATGAAAAGTTTGGCTGGTTTCTCCCTATCTGTCTATTCCTCCTTTTCACTCTGCCAGGGATGAAAGCAGCCGTAGTCTCTTCTCTCCTACGAGGTGTTTATCACTTTCTGGAATTTACTTTGTTTAGATTTCTTCGTGTCCTCAGCATTCAGATGAGTTTTAAAATGATGATTAGTAGCTTCTCTAGCTTGTTCTCAGCATTAGTGGGGAACAATGATCTCGTGAATTTCTACATCCTGAATGGAAGCATAATAGCTGGGAATATTTTAAAATATGGAGCTGCCGTAATCTGTGTCTTGCTAATACTTTTACCATTTTTATGGTTTTGTAATAGAAGTATAATTTTAACAAGAAATACCAAACAACTGCCATTAAGTCAGGAAATGGCACATGGAAGCTGAAATTCCAGTCTTCGGGGGGCCCATCACCTCTACCCACAAAGGTGGGGCATCTTCTAAGCTGACATTGGCCCTGGCCTCAGTGGCACACCCAGCAGTGTGGCACTGCTGCCCCCCATCTTCCCAGTGACTGCCATGTGAGCATCTCTGTCTGCAGGCTGTGTTGTTGACTCATTAAGTAACTTTGAAATCAACCATTAGATCTGAAAACTTTGATGGAAGGGGAAGAAGAAAAATAGTATATCCTCTGTTGCGAATCATCGTCTACACTTCCTCGTGTACGCTGGCTCCTCTTCCTTTATTTTTCTTTGTAATTTTTTTTTTTTTTTTTTTTTTTTTTTTACTGGGCAGAGAGTCAGCTCTTGGAAGCTCTTTCCAGTCAAGCCATAGACACCCTCTGAGAGAGCATGTCATACCCTATGTGTCCCTCTCCACCATTGCCCATGGAAGTAGCAAGTGCTGGGAGAGTTCTCAGCTTGCAAGGTCATGTCTAATTACACTATGTTCTGCTTCAGTAACAAAACTACTTGAATAAGGTTGAAGACAGAGCAACAGACTATCCGTTAGGATTAGCTTTGGCTGTGTGTGACAGAAAACCCGGAGTAACAGTAAACACAATAGCTGTTTATTTCTCTTTTAGACATAATCATCTCAGTTCAGGACATTCCTAGATGTCAGGGATCCAGAATCTCTCTACCTTGTTTCTCAGCCATGTGTGTCCTTGGGCTCATAGTCTAAGATGGTTGCATTCAGATTCTAGAAAAAGGAATAAAAGAAATATAAAGAAGCTGGACAAAGGGTGCAGGTATGCTACCTCTTAGGGAAGGTTCTTAAAGCCTGTCCAATACATTCCTACTCGTTCCACTGACAAGAACTTTTTCACATGGCAACACTTAGCTGCATGAGAGGCTGAGGAACATAGCCTTTATTGTAGGCAGCTGTTTGTCCAGCTGAAAATCAGGGGTTCTATTGCCATAGAGGAAGACAAGAATGTATATTGAGGGTCAACCAGCAGTCTTGGTCACCAATCAGCTTTCTGGGGAAGAATATTACAGAGTTCCAGTCTAGTCCTGGACCTTGAAACTGTTTTTGAAGGGGGAGCATTTAATATGTCAGTCGCCTCCATTCCAATAACTGCTCCCCTTCCTTCCCTGTTAGCTGTGTGGGTCTTTAGAACCAGAGCAGTGATATGATAACATCCAAGATAACAAAGGAACTAAAAAAATCATATGGAACAGCTGAAGAAACTGAGGATGTTTAGATTAGAGGAAAGAAGAGTTGATGATGACATAGTGTTTTCACACATTTGAAGTTCTATCTTGTGAAGTCTGGATGGACCAGAAGGGCAGAATCCAGCCAGTGAGTTAAAGATACAGGGAGAGTAATACAAGTTCAATATAAAGAGGGAAACTCTAATAGTAAGAGCTGTCTCAAGAGATGGCACACATTTACTGCTATCTTCCTATCTCTGATAGGTGTTGAGGACAGAATAGTCAGCAAGAACTTTTGGTTCCTGCCAGGATGACACCTCCTTCTAGTGAGGAAGACAGAAGTTGATCAGATAATCACCCACATGTAAATGCAGATCATAAAGTATAACAACTAGGTCTTGGACCGTTGACAATGGGAGAAGCAAGGGACAGTCAGCCGTTTGTAGACCTCATATAGAGAGGATGTGTGCTCATGTCAGGTCTCAACTAAATGACTTATGGTCTCTCCTGCTCATTTCTAGAAATGTGCTCTGGGTAGTGCTGCAGTAGAAAGAAGAGAGGAGATTTGCCTTGGAGGGCAAAGCGAATTCCAAATTTGTGGGACTTCTAAAATGGACTTTCTGAAGTTCCACGATAGTTCACCATCACTAAACCAGGTTGTGCTAATCTCTTGCCTGGATAGAGGAAGTTGGTTGAACACATGTGATTTCAACAACTTGAGAACTTAAAAGGCTTGAGCTAGTCGATTTAGGAGAAGTAAAGACCCTCTAAAATCTATAAATTTTCTGAAAAGTTTCTGAAAATTCTGAAAAGTTTTCCCACTGAGGACTTAAAAAAACCCATAACTCCCTTTTGCCCAAGAAAACAACCAGGAAAGAAATGATAAAAACTCTTTTTTCAGTCCTCTCGATGTCTAAATATATCAATATACAAAACATGGTAATTTTATGAGTGAAACAAGTTATACATAATGCATTTTTATGTTCCTAAACGAACAGCATGACTTTATATCTGTAAAGGGCCCTAAAAATAAGCTTTGCATGTATTTCAATCCCCTGCCCCCAAATTTTCTTTGAAGAAAAAATTTTTTTGTTCTTCCGTGGCTTAACATTTCTGAAAAATCTATGTATCTGGTCTGTTCCTTTTGTTCTTGCTGCCTTGTAGCTTGTGTTCTATTCCTGTAAAGTTGATGGGTTGAAATTAAATTGTTCTTTTATCCTTACTGATAGATGAGATTTAACTCTCTGTAGTTTACCTGCTAGGGTGTCTAGAGAGCTAAGGATTGGGGATAAGTGTTCTGTCAGTGGTTTTTGCCAAGGTGGGCTGCTTCATTTCTTCCCAGCTTTACTTTCCATGGGGGCCTGCCAGGCACACTGACATGCAGCAAGTTTATCCAAAGGACTCAAGAACCATACAGCCAGAGGGTAATTCGTCTTCATGACACACCCGGGAGGCATTCAGGCAAAAAGGCTGTTACCGCTGTGAGGCATTGGCGAGAGAATCATCTTGGCGTCTGGACAGAGTGTTTGGGGGCCAAGACTCTTGGGCGCTGCCACCAACTCTGTGGGGTCATAGGAAGGTCCCTCCCCCTCTCTGAGGCCTTCATTTGCTTACCAAAGGATGAGGGTATTGGACAAAACCTCTGTGGTCCTCATAAGCTCTAACATTCTATAAATCTATTAGTTTGAGCCCACATTTCAAAATAAGAAGGTCACAGCATTGATCTAAGGTTATAAAATACACTAATGGGAGAGTGGTGCTTTCTTGTCTCTGAATGGCAACTGCAATCTTTTGAATAAACATGTGTATTCACGTAAACATGCTGGACAATCTTGGTTTACCATGGGAAGGGTGAAAATAACTCTGGGGGAAAGCAGGGTTGAGGGAAAAGAATAAATCCTCCTGGTGCCCCAAAACGCTTTGCCATGGCAGTAATAATTTCAACGCCTACTTTAGACTGTGTCACCTTGATAGCTCTTGGGGAGTAGAGTTGGAGAAGAAATGTTCCCTCAGTTTCTGATGCTGTTCTGTTGGCTTATTTCCTTCCAAAATCTTCCCTTGAATGCCTGACTTTGCTTGTAATCAGCCATCTTTATCCTGGCTTTGAGCTATTCCTGACCAATGTAATAATGACCAGGCTACTCTGCCCTGCTGTTGTGATGGAGACGGGCTGAGGAGCTGGGTGACGTTTCTGTCCTCGTGGCCCAAGAGTCCATGGGGCTCCTTTGCCCTTCCAGAAATGACCCCAAGGGCAGGATTGCCAAGAGGCCGCCAGAAAGCTTGGCCTTGTTTTGTCTCCAAACTGGTGGGCAGACCCAAGAGGCTGAGATGAACATCTGAATTTAGGAGTGCTTAACGCTGATTCAGAACTTAAGCCGCCCTCTAAACTTTTGAGTGGATTGCCATCAATATGTGAAATATACATATGTGCTCTTTCAAAAATGACTAATCTGCACTCAACCACGCTATTTCCTTTCTTACTGCCCACATTCTAACACCCCCAAGGGTGGTTTCTATTTATTGTCAATAAAGGCACCTCTTAGATTGCTTAGATCTGAAAATGAAAATAAATGCCTTAATTTGTATATGAAGTGATGTGGGTTATTATGCATGCAGAAAGTAATTCTGAAAAATTGGAAATAACCTAAATTTCCTTCAATGGAGATTTGATAATTTATAGTAATTCACAAATGAAATATAAGGCAGCATTTAAAACCATAATGGAAAAGAATACAAAAAAGAATGTACACATATGTATAACTGAATCACTTTGCTGTACAGCAGAAACTAACACAACATTGTAAATCAACTATACTTCAATAAAAAAACATAAAATGATGATGTAGATACATCTTTGTTGATATGAAAAACTATTCTGATATGTGAAACAGGTTAAAACTATATGTTAGATGACCCCGTTTTTGCAAAGAAAAAATTAAGAGAGGATTCACCTAGGCATGTGTAGTTGGGGGAATAAGAAGAATTTCTGGTGTCCATGTGGCCTGGACCCAGGGCCTTAATATTTTCACCACATTTTTTCGGTATTGTCACCTTGGTTTCCGATGCTCTGTACTTGTCCATGTATAAAAAATTTGAACAGTGGCCAACTATGGGTGATAGAAATATGGATGATTGTGTTTTCTGGTCAGCAAACAGATTTTTTTCCCACAATGAACATTTATTGCCTCTGTGATAAAATAGCAAAAATAGGAAGAAGGGATTCAGGAGAACCTCTGTTTCTTGGGATGTTTTGGTTGAAATTAATTTGCACTTCATTTCTAGTTCAAATTGCTGAATCTATTTCTTCCCCTTACTCTTTTTTGGCTCTAAGTTCTTTCTACTCTGTTATTTTGCATATTCGTGTCCCTTTCCAATCACGAAGCTATCTTGATACATGGCAGGTTGGGCAGAACCTTCCAAAAGGCAAGTTGGCTCTTCTCCATTTGGGTGGATAATCCTGACCCCTTGGAAATTTGGCTCACCTGTAGGGGTGCAGACATTGCCTGGGAAACTAGAGGAGAAAACCAGCAGTAGCCAGAGGAGGAAGAGCTGATTGATATGTGGAGATTTAATCACCGCTGTGGAAAATCAAATTACTATTCTCAATTCTTCACAGCACTCAAAGAGAGTTATTCATCAACGCCCTTGTTATGGCCTCATGGTGGGTGGAATATACGTCCTGCCCCTCAACTTTGGGTTTGGCCAAAGAGAATATTAGTGGATGGGGGATGACAGAGGCTTGAAAAGAGCCCGTGCATTCGGGCTGCAATTTTGGTACATCCGTGACCCCCCATGAGAAGAGCTTCCTCCAGACGGCTGTTGCCCCATCAGCCTGGGCCCCAGAATAAACATACATGCCTACAGCCCAGCCTACAGTCTGGAGCCAAGTGCAGCTGAACTGCCATCCGCAGCAGAGCTCCCCAGCCTGGACTAGCCAAAGCACAATCAATCTTGCAGGCTCGTGAGTAGGAGACTAAACCCTAGTTGTCTGAAGCCACTGAGTTTGGGGGTGGTTTATTATGTAGCTTTATTGAGACTATTTTTGGTTGTTACACTGGTCTAAGTCTGCTAAACAGACCCACCTGAGTCCCTGCTGGCTGAAAAGGGATTTCTGGCTGCTTGCACATGGTAAGTATGCCCAAACCATCCACAGATGTTGTGGTGATAACCTGGAAAGAAGAGAATATGGGTAATCTGACTTCCCATCCAGGGCAAATATAACTTTCCCTACCTGATTATAAATGCATTCCAGCATCATTTGAGCTCCTTAAATTAAGGAATATGTTACTAACATTCTAGCCCAAGGCCCAGAGAAATTCAGTTTGCTGTCAACGCCTGACCGGTGAGTGAGTCATTATGAACAGCTTACAAGCCAGGAAGCCCAGACTATACCATTGACTCTGGACTTTTTGTCAACCCTACTGTTTTTTGGAGGACTTTGTTCCTTTCATTTTAACTTTGCTCTAACATCCAGCAGGCTGCTGGACAAGTCAGAGGTCATGGGAGGAAAAGATACTGGAAAACTCACAGACATGGTGGCAGGGATATTGGATGTACTTCGCTTTCTGTCCGAGAGTTTTGCAATCTGGCGGATTTCACTGAAGACAGGATTGTGTTTAGATTCCGAAGTGCAAGCGTTATCCAGATTCACCTTCTCCTTCTGTGCTTGGCAAGAAACGCAGAACTTGCTTGGATGCTTGCCTCGTGTGCAATCAGTTGTTAATGCCCGTTAGATGGCCGGAACACGGTCCCAGGGGGTGCTCTCGAGGATGCAGACTCGGAAAGAGCACGTGGAAGTCATCAGACTGCTCCCTGTAATAAGGAGGAAATGAGGTCTCAGCACAAAGCACACACCAGGAAGCAGTAGGGCTGGAGCTAGAAACCAGAGCAGCGAGACCTCTCCCCACTGGCTTTCAATGGTACACATAGGATTTTTGCCTTTTCTACCTTTTCTCTGCAGGAGACACACTGAACGTGAATTTACTTATGGGGCTAATGTTTTAAATCAATGAACTTTAAAAAATTATAAAAATAATGCATTGTCAGTTTTAGGTAGTTAGGAAACTGTAGAAATGTACAAACAAACAAAATCACCTGTGATCCCACGAACCAGACATAGTCACTGCTGGTGTGCTTTTGTGTTACCTTACCTCACCAACAATTTGGTATTTGGCATACATGTCATTTCGTTTAAAAATTTTTGTAGAAATCACTTTTCTTTGCCATTTCATATTCTTTGAAAACACTGGATTTTAATTACTGAAAAATGATCCACCATGATCTATTTAACTTTTCCACTGTTGTTGGATATTTGTTTTTCCTCCAATTTTCGCTGTCATCAATAACGCTGTGATGAGAATTCTTTCCTAGAGAGGGAATGTGAGTTACTTTTAGAAGTCCTCATACTGTGTAGTGAGATGGGCTTGTTAACACACTGTTGTTTATAGATTAGTTTATGTTACACTTTTGATAAGTACTGTGAGAGTCATTAAACAGTTTCACACCTTTTGACTATAAAATTGTTTATATTCCAGGGAAATAATTTGAAATATGGCCAAAAATCTATGCTCAAAATTTCCTTTGCTTCATTTTGTTTTTAATAATAGTATAAGATTGAAAAGATAAATTTCTCGTATTAGGAAATTAGTTACATAAATGACGGTTCATTCTTCTGATTGAAAGTGATACTTATGGGAGTTTTAAATTATGGGAATGTTGATTGTAAATGTGAAATAAGGATACAAAATTCTATGTATTGTATCAGTTTGACTCTGTGAAGCAACATGCATAGGAGAGAATCTACCAGATATCAGTACAAGATCGAGTGATCTTTTTCCTCTCTCTGTACTTTTTCTACTATCTTAAATATATTACTTTTACCATCAGGAAAAAGAGTGTGTTGTTGTTCTTTATAGTCACATATTAGAGGTGAGGTCACTTCCAGGGAAGGAAGGCATGACTGTGTGGGTTCCATTTCCTTCCTAACGAGTTATTCAGAGCACGGTCAAAGCCATATCCCTGTGCTCTCACCCCTTTAAACAAGATCAGTGCTTTCCTTTGCTCGGCTTAACATAATCTGAACTCTGGTTTCATTTTCCTGAGTATATTGTTCCCAAATTCAATTTTCTAGCTTTCAGACATTTTGATGCTTTTTCAAGAATGAATAAAATCCCATATGTTGGGTCACACCCCTCTATTTTTCTCTTAAATTTCTTTGTTTCAAATCTTAGGTTAAAGTAGTTCTTCAAGTTGGGTGTATATGTTTATGTACACCTCACCCTGCCCTAGGTAACCCATTAATCTACTTTCTGTCTCTGTAGATTGGTCTACTCTGGATATTTCATATAAATTAACTCATTCAGTGTGTAGCTTTTGTGACTGGCTTCTTTAAGTCAGTGTATTTTTTTTTAATTAATTAATTAATTATTTTTTGGCTGCGTTGGGTCTTCGTTGCTGTGTGCCGGCTTTCTCTAGTTGGGACGAGCGGGGCTACTCTTTGTTGCGGTGCGTGGGCTTCTCATTGTGGTGGCTTTTCTTGTTGCAGAGGATGGGCTCTAGGTGCGCGGGCCTCGGTGGTTGTGGCACATGGGCTCAGTAGTTGTGACTCGCAGGCTCTAGAGCATAGGCTCGTAGTCGTGGTGCACGGGCTTTGTTGCTCTGTGGCATGTGGGATCTTCCTGGACCAGGGCTCGAAGCTGTGTCCCCTGCATTGGCAGGTGGATTCTTAACCACTGCGCCACCAGGGAAGTCCTGAGTCAGTGTGTTTTCAAGTTTCATCCATGTGGTAGCAGGTATCATTACTTCAGTCTTTTCATTGCCATATAATATTCTATTGTGTAGATTTACCACATTTTATTTATCTATTCATCAGTTGATGGACATTTGGATTGTTTCCACTTTTTGGCTATTATAAATAATACTGCTATGAACATTGTGTACAAGTTTTTGTGTGAATTTATGTTTTCATTTCTCTTGGGTATGTACCTAGGAATGAAATTGCTGGTTCATATGATAACTCTGTGTTTAACTTTTTGAGGAACTGCTGGACTGTTTTCGAAAGTAACTGCACCATTCTATATCCCTGTCAGTCATGTGTGAAGGTTCTGATTGCTCCACATTGTAGCCAACACTTGTTATTATCCGTCTTTCTCACTGTAGCCATCCTAGTGGATGTGAGATGGTATCTCATAGTGGTTTTCATTTACATTTTCCTGTTTAGTGATGAGGAACGTTTTTTTCACCGGCTTCTTGGCCATTTTTGTATCTTCTTTGGAGAAATGTCTGTTTAGATCCTTTGTCTATATTTTAATTGGATTATTTGCCTTTTTATTATTGAGTTGTGAGAGTTCTTTATACATGTATCTTCTTTGGAGAAATGTCTATTTAGATTCTTTGCCTATGTTTTAATTGGGTTATTTGCCTTTTTATTATTGAGTTATGAGAGTTCTTTATATGTTCTAGATACAAGTCTCTTATCAGGTATATGATTTGCAAATGTCTCTCTCATTTTGTGGGCTGTCTTTTCACTGTTTTGATGGTGTCCATTGCACAAAAGTTTTAAATTTTGATGTAGTCCCATGTATCTATTTTTTTCTTTTGTCACTTGTCCTTTTGGTGTCATTTCTAAGAAGGTTTTTTCCTAACTTGAGGTCATAAAGATTTATCCCTATATTTTCTTCTGAAAGTTTTATAGTTTTGCTCTTACATTTAGGTCTCTGATCTATTTTGAATTCATTTTTGTGTACAGTGTGAGGAAGGGGTTGTAATGGACTGAATTGTGTCCTCCCCACCCCCAATTCATATGTTGCCCTAACCCCCAATCTGGAGATAGGGTCTTTAGGAGGTAATTAAGGTTAAATGAAGTTATAAGGGTGGGGCCCTAGTCCAGTAGGACTGTGGCCTTATAAGAAGAGGGAGAGACATCTCTCTCTCTCTCTCTCCTCTTTACTCACTATGTGAGGACACAGTGAGAAGGCAGCCTTCTGCAAGCCAGGAAAAGAGCTCTCACCAGAATTCAACCATGATGGCATCCTGATCTTGGACTTATAGCCTCCAAAACAGAAAATATATTTCTGTGGTTCGAGCCACCCAGTCTTGGTATTTTGTCATGGTGGCCTGAGTTGACTAATATAGGGGTCCAACTTCATTCTTTTGCATGCGGATATCCAGTTGTCCCAGTGCCATTTGGTGAAAGGACTATTCTTTCACATTGAATTGTCTCAGCTCCAGTTACTCTTAAACTAGCTCAGGGTTGAGAGTAGAATCTACCCAAATTGTCTGTGAACAGAGAAGAAATAGTGAAATAAACAACTCCGCTTCCTTCCTCAATTCGTAAGTGGATCAGGGCATTCTAGAATTTTGATGTGAAGCTTTGTTCATGTTATGTGTGAACTTTTGAATCTCCCTTTCTTTGCCAGCATTTGATAGCACCTCAATAACCTTGCATCTGTTTCTATTGGCAAGATAATCAAGCTAGGTTAGGCACGTAATACTTTAGCACCTTATTAATAAAGGCTATTCTAGTGTCCTGGAGCTTGGCTGGTGCTACTGTGAGGAGTTAGGGGAGGGAAGCAGGAAGGAGGATTGAAAGAGTACGCGTGTATAAGTGAATACATATTTAGTAACCATTTTAGTTATAAACCTATAGATTTTTATGGAAATCTAAATCTCAACCAAAGAAAGAGAAGCTTTGTCTCTCCATTTCTTTTTCCTCATAGCCCATGGCCAAGTTTAATTCCTGCTCCAAACCAGCATCGGAAGAGAAAAAAAAGCAACAACAACAGAAACGCTGTTACTCTCTGAAGCACACAGCGGACTCATTGATCTGAGAACAAGTTAGTTCCATTGCTTGCTTTACCTTGCTGCTGGGAAAAAACAAAAACCTCCTATAAAAACATGGTTTGTGGGAAAAGGTGGGATTACCCTAAAAAGCTTTTCTTTGTTTCTGAAGACACTCTATTCTACAGAGCTTGAGTTGTGTAGCGATCAGGACATGGAGATCATTCCTGGCTAAGCCACTGATACAGCCCATGGCTTGGGCATACCTGCAAGGCCTCTCAGGTTCCTCACAGGAAAAATGGAGACAGCACAGTGATTCCTCCGTAAGGCCGTGCTCTTAGATTTCCATCTTCAGCTTTCAAGGGGACCACTGTGACCCCCACTGTAGACACAAAGAGGAGGAATCTTCCCTCTACTCCCTTCTCTATTCTTTGGATTGGACAGAGGACTGAAAACCAAACCAGCGACGCTGACACCTCCGTGCATGCCTCAGTTAGCAATGCGGCCAGCTGTCCCCAGTTAGAGGGGAAGGTCTAGGGTGGATTTTCTGTTCACATGTTCAAAGCTGAGCTAAAGTTTGCACAGACCCTTTTTTCCAGGTATGGAACGCCATGGGCATGTTTCATGTTTTCAGATTCTATTACATGCACTAGCATCTTCAAGAAGTAAGTAAGGAAAATGTAAAATAGATAGCTAGTGGGAAGCAGCGCATAGCACAGGGAGATCAGCTCGGTGCTTTGTGACCACCTAGAGGGGTGGGATAGGGAGGGTGGGAGGGAGATACAAGAGGGAGGAGATATGGAGATATATGTCTATGTATAACTGATTCACTATGTTATAAAGCAGAAACTAACACACCATTGTAAAGCAATTATACTCCAATAAAGATGTTAAATTAAAAAAAAAAAAGTAAGTAAGGAAAGTGACTAAGGCCACCCTGGTAAGTTCTGTCTCCTCTTCTCGGTGGTGGGGATCCTGCAGTTGCTGTTCTCCTTCCCTGCGCTGTCCACATTGCATTTCTGGCAGCTGCTGTGGCTTTGGGCCACAGCCTGCTACAAGAATCACCTTTTTTGGTAGAGTTCAGTACAGCTGGGTGATGTTTTTTTTTCCTTACTTCTTTATTAAATCAGACATAACTAGATGTTAAATTCAACTCTCTTGTTGCTTAGGAGATGGGCAGAGTCCCTAAAGTCTGAGAATATTACAATAGGTGCTAAGTAACTCCATGTTGTAAAAGAATATGAAGTTGTATCCCTTTTCAAGACATGCTGAGAAATGGTAAAGCCAGATCCGCTAGCATTAATAGTCACCCACCTGCAACCTTTAAAAAGAGTAGAAATGGAGAGCCTGGAGTGAGGATTCCTCTGGAGGCAGCTGTTAGAGTGCTATGCCCCCTCCCACCACAGGGGTGAGGAATGGGGGCCTTCCTTTTCACTTTAGGCAAGTGAGAGGGGCTTCAGGGCAGCTTCTGTATAGCCTCTGGAGTGGGAGGAGTGTGAGGACATGTGGGGGAAGGGATAGTCAGTCCTGAGGTGGGAGAGAAATGACAACAGGGAAAGGGAGCTGCAGTAGTTGTGAGCTGCATTTCTTAGACCACGTGAGGAAGGAGGTCCATTTCTGTGGACACCAGATGTGAGCCATGTGTGTGGCGAGCCAGCCTGGAGATTTCTTGAAAGGGCTTTGTCCACAGTTCTCCCTGGAAGGATGCAGTGACCAGTAGAGTGGACTGCTGGGAGCCTACAGGTCAGGGGGGGAGTTGAAACGTGCCCATTTGTGTTAAGTAGGATGATTATTTAACTTTTTATCAAAACGGGGCCACTTTTTGAGAAGGAAAAGGGGGTGCTATTACCCAAGATCCTGGGGCAACAGGCTTGAACTGGAACTATCCCTGCAAACAGGACATATGGCCACCGTGGTGTTAAGGTAACTGAGTGGGAGGTTCCCTTAGCCACCTGCAATGGCCGCCCACACAGGGGTCAGCTTTGCATGTGTGCCAGGCCCCGTGGCCCTGACCCCAGGTTGTGCTAGTCCCAGCCATATAAGACAGATGCTCTTTTCCTCCAATCTCTGCCTTCCCTGAATCTGACCGGAAGGGGTCAAAGCAGCAGCGGGTCCAGGGGGGAGACAGGGAGGAAGATGTCCATGCAGCCCCCCCTGCCTGTAGGCAAGCACTCAGTGCCCTGAAGTACTGCCCTGCTGGAAGGGGAGAGACTCTAATATAGATAAAAGTTCGATATCTTGATTATTACCGTGGCCTGGATATTTAAGTACTGAAGTGAGGCTGTTTTGTGACTGGAAATGACCCATATGCCTAGGAAGGACCAGAAGAGCTCCTAGATCTGTCTGAAATCTCAACTAGTGCCAGAGAAAGAACCCACTTACAGAGGGACAGTGGGAGAAAGAAGAAAGTTGCTTTATGACTGTAACCTTTTGAATCTATCTCATTCATTAAGATATGACTAAAAGAGGACCTGAGAATTTCATCTATATGGGGCTCAAGCAAGTATTACTGGTGTGGGGTTTTGAGAAGTTCCCCAAGATGCTGCACAGAACCATTTTTCATGCCCTGAAGTGTAACAGGTATAAAACTCATCTGCTCCCGTTGAATTCAATTCAGAAGTCGTGTATCTAGGGTTCCATCAGAGAGGAATGCAGCCAAGCCCTTCCCACATTCCTGACCCACCAACATGCAAGAAACTAACAGGCTCTGTGGCTCCTGGATTCATCAGGAAGAAGAGGTTTCTGTTCCTTCCTTAAACAGAAATGAGAATTGAGTCAACTCCCTTCTAGAATGTGAAACCATGGAGACTTTTTGCAGAAGACCATTCCATTGCAAAATGGAAAGAATATGGATCCCTGTGTCACTAATTGGAAGAGAGTGATCAAGAAAGCTACCCATCCAGAAACATCCGCATTGGGTTTTGTTATGAACAATAAATACATATTTTATTAAGCCCCTGAAAAAGAAATTCCTGGCACCTGAGAATCATCAAGGAATACCAGCTAGTGTAATGATTTACTTAGCATCTACTATGTGCCAGAGTCATGCGTGATCTCATTTATACTTAAAACAACCCTATAAAGTTCAAGATCTAAGGTCTAGTTGTAGAGTTCAGATTCCAACCCAGGTTTCTTTCTGCTATAGCTTGCTGCCATTCCAGGAGTTGCCTATATTCTTCTTAACAGAGAGAAGAAAATATACTTTACTAATTTTGTGGACTGCTTAGCAGTCAAGTATGGTGGTCAAGAGTAGGGACCTTGAAGCAGATGGCCTGCATTCAAATCCTGCCCTGAGCCTTGCACACTGTGACCTTGAGAAAGATAGCCAAACTTTCTGTGTTCTATAAAGGGGAGTGATAATAATGGTATCTATTTCATACCATTATTGGGAGGTTTAAATGAGTTAATACATACAAAAGGCTCAAGAAGATTCTAGTGCATGTTTTAAAACGTTGACTGTTATTATTAATATGCTATGATGATCTCATTTCCTAGATGCTTGGAGCCAGAACTCTCTATGGCCCATGGGTTTAGTAAACACTCCATCCTGGCACTACAGGGCGGTGATCTGCCCCTGCAGTCCTGATTCTATACTGTTCTCTCTGGTTGGTCAGGTGTCCTCACTACTCCTCTCGGAGGTCAGGCTCATCCCATATTGAGCCTTGGCTCATGCCTACCCACCGCCTTTCACCCCCGCCTCCCCTCTCTGTGTATTTAAGACTAGGTTCTTTCCAGCATATTTTATCCCAGAGATTAGATCTATATCTGTGATGACCAATCTTTTGTCTCATTGCTTCTCTCCCTTTTCATGTTATTTGCTTTTCTTAACAAAGGAAACTCTCAACTTCGGTTCAAATTTCCTTCAGCAAAATTTTCCCCAAAGATAAAGTCCTTCTCAGGAGGCTACTTGGAACAGGAATCTGGAAGCTTCCTTTTTCCTTCTGTTTGTGGGTAGAGTTTCCTGTTTGCCTGTAAGGTTGAGCTGGCCTATCCCCCAATCATTCTGGGAGGAAAGGACCCTCCAGGGGGCCTCCCCCCAACTTTGTTAGCAATGCTTCTGGTAAACTCTCAGTGGCCAAGTCTGAGGAGCTGCAGGCCCCATTTTTTTTTTTTTTTGCATTTCAGCTTATATCACCAGACTCAGTATTGGTTCCACCACCAGGCTAGAAATCACAAGCAGAGAAATAACCTCCTCACAGAGGCTTATCTATCTTCTCAGTACACCCCACTCTGTGGTAGACAAAGTCTATATTAAGGGTGCTAAATATGACAGTGGCTTCAAGAAAGCTGGCTTCAAAGTGGGCCAAGAGTTCTCGTTAGGCAGCCAGACAACAGGCGACAATGTTTGAAGTTGTACCAAGTGTCTGGTCAAAGCAGAGATGGTAAGATAAGAAAAAATTGCCTTAGAAACTGGGAACTGGCAGAAGCTAGAATGTATGCCCTGCTGAGCAGCACATAGAGGCGATTAAACTGGTCTGAAGGAGGGTGAAGTGACCAGGGGGTGAAAGGCTAGCAGGCAGGAAGCAGGTCCAGATGGAGTGGCACCCAGGTGGGGAGGGGGATGGAAGACAGCTGGGAAAGTGGTGCCAGAGAAGAATCTGGTAGAGCAGGAAACTGGATCCCCTGGTTGCAAAGAGGACTCTCGAGTGGAAATGCAGAGGTTATGCCTGAAGCATACCAAGAACGAGGACTTGTTCAAGAAGGGCAGTAGAGCATGGGGGACAGAAATTGAGTTGGAGTCTCAGCTCAACAATTTATTAGCTGGTGGCCTTAGTCAAATTACTTAATCTTTCTGTGTCTTGGTTTCTTCGACTTTGAAATGGGGCTGATAATAGTTCCTGTATCTTAGGCTGTGGCAAGTGAACTGATTTACAAAACAGAAGCAGAGTCACGGATGTAGAAAACAGGCTTACGGTTACCAGGGGGTAAGGCGGGGGAGGGATAGGTTGGTAGATTGGGACTGACAGTTACACACTACTATATATAAAATAGATAGCTAATAAGAACCTGCTGTATAGCACAGGGAACTCTACTAAGTGCTCTGTAATGGCCTATATGGGAAAGGAATCTAAAAAAGAGTGGCTATATGTATATGTGTGACTGATTCACTTTGCTGTACCCCTGCAACTAACACAACATTGGAAATCGACTATACTCCAATAAAAAATTTTTTAAAAAAGAATGAATTGAGATAAAGCATCTCAAGTGCTTAGCGGGGCACCTGACATGGAGGAGTACTCAATCAATAAACACTGACCCCTGGCAGCAGTCGGAGCTGCGTCTCTGGGGTAGGGCCTAGAATGAGCTGTTCGCCTCCTGAGGGTTGGGTTGTGCTGACAAAGGAAACTTGATACCAAGTTGGATTCAGTAGCTAAGCTGCGATTTCCCTCTTCCTGAGTAGCTAGCGTCCTGGAATTCCTTGCAGGATGGGAATACACATTTCCACACTAAACAATTAACCGATTGGTCTGATAACGAATCTGGGGTAGCCAACTGAGATGGCGGTCAAGTTTAGAGTCTAGAGTGAAGTGTAACCTTTCATCCCTTGGAAGCATCTAGGTGGAGAAGTGAAAACAATCTATTTTTCTGGATGATTCCCCCAAGGTGATTTTTTGCGCATGGGTAGCGGGAACGAGGGGATGAGCAATAGGTTAAGGTTACACGCTTTAAGCGAAGGTTCTCCGTCGTTAGTGTTATTAGCGTCACCTCATGGGCTTTGCTAGAACACAGATTGCTGGGCCTGACCCCCTCACCCGTACACCATTTCCGATTCAGTGGGTCTGTGATGAGTTCCCAGGAGGTGCTGCTGGTCCAGGGCCCACACTTTGAGAACCACAGCTATACAGTCGGATGGCCTTGGTTTTAAATTTCCACCGTTAGCTACTTTTATAACCTTAGGCAAGTGATACAACCTCTGTGAGCTTCAGTTTTCTCGTCTGTAAATAGAATAATAACACTTCTTGGACTTGTTTTGAATATCGGTTTAAAAAATATATGACAGGTGCTCAGCACTTAAAAGGAGTAACTTAAGGAGTAGACGTTAGGGATATAGCAGGAATAGGAGGCTTAAAGATCTGGAAAAACTGTAATTAAAAAAGGTACTAAAAAGCAGAGCAGAGAAACTAAGCTGATTTCCCTCTGGCTCCTCTCTGCTTATGCCATCAGTCATGAACTTGGGAAGGGATGGGAGTTCGTGTAGGGCAGAGGCACCACAGGCAGCTTTGGAGAAGCTGGTGGAGGGGGAGGGAGGGGGACTTGGCTATTTTTAGCCAAATAGCTATTTTTGGATGTTTTATCAGGTTAGTAATTCAAGGCAAAAATCGTATCTCAGAAGCGTTTTGAAGGCAGAGAGGAAACTTTCACTGAGGTGTCATCTCCTTCCACCCAGTCTGAGGACGGGACTTGGCTTCTCAGAAGATCACTGTGTGTCCAGGCCTCTCTGGGCTGGGGCTCAGGCCATCTCCTCTGCTCAGAATATTCTTCTCCTCTGGCCCCATCTCAGCAAGTGGAAGTTATCTTTTAAATTTCTTCATCTCTGTGAAGCTTGTGGCCCTTCCACAGGCTGATTCTATTTTTAGCTTGTTTTTGTTTTTGTTTTGAGACTTTGAATACCTCAAAAGTATGACCTATAACTTATCTTTATAAACCTTTTGCGCTCTCTAGCAAAGGTCCGGCTCAATGTTTGGTAAATTATGAAGGAAGACAGGAAGAAAGGAAGAAGGGAAGAGAGGAAGGGAGGGAGGGAGGGAGGAAGGAAGGAAGGAAGGAAGGGATTTGCATTGTAAAACTTAAGTTTCTAGAAGGCAGGATGGGTATCCTACTCTTTAATAGCATCTTCCACACTTAGCTCAGCACCCTGAATACATCAGGCATTCAGTTAATACTTTTCAAAAACTTTCAGTTAGGATTTGCACCATCTGAGTGTGGGTTTAAAGAGTACTTCTAACTTCTTCGAGTTTTTTCCTTTCCCTCTGTGAATGTTTTCTTTCTTCACTCTTTCACCTGTTCAAGGCTTTCTTTCACTTTCTCCTTCTCCAAGAATAAATTAACATATTGAACACATAGCTAGGGCATAATAACTTTCTATTTAAATTTTGCCTTATTTTCCATTCTTATGTTTCATAATTACACCACTGAATTATTTTAAGACTCTGCCTCTGGTGGGGATCTCTTCTCTCCCCATGTTCTTTCTCTACCCGTAAAGGAAGAAACTCCCACTAACAATATCACACTGCCGGGGATCTGCTCTGCCTTGTGTATCTGTCAGCTCGGGCTACCATAACAAAATACTACAGACTGTGCAGCTTAAACAACAGAGATTCATTTTCTCATGGTTCTGGAGGCTGGAAGTCCTTGATCCAGGTGTTGGCTGATTCGGTTCCTGGGGAGAACTCTCTTCCTGGCTTGTAGACGGCTGCCCTCTTGTTGTGGCCTTTTCTCTGCGGTGTATGAGAGGGGGCAGAGAACTCTTGTGTCTTTTCCTCTTCTTATAAGAGCATCATTTCTATCGGATAACCCCCCTTCCCCCATGACCTCATTTAACCACCTCCATCTCCAAATACAGTCACGCTGGCGGTAGGGGCTTCAACATGACTATTAGGGGGACACAATTCAGTCCATAACACCTTGGTTGCACCTCTCTTCCAGAGGATGAGTTAACTGAATGAATGGCTGCGAGCCTGACACACCCGTTGAGCTGATTCGTAGGGGCCAAGGCATGATGTAAAGATGAGCGCCTTGTGCCCCACCTCCCGCTTTCCTGGCCCTCTCCTCCAGGGCTCAGAGGCTGGCATCATGCAGCCACACGCAGTGAGCAGGACAGCAAGGGGCCTTAGGCTGCCCCAGCTGGACCCCTGCTCGGTCCCTTCCTGTTTTCAGCTGCTGCGCGGTGGGTAAATAGGGCCAGCGCTGTGCTCAGATGTCTGTTTGCAACTCAGAGAAGGAGTGAGATGCCCCCCTGAACTTTGATCCAAGCCCTGTTCTCCAATCAGACTTTATGAGGAAGCCCAGTCCTTTGAGCTTTTGAGCTACCTGACCACATATTTTAAATTGCACCTCCCCTCGCCCCCCATCCTAGCTTCTTCCACCTCCTTTACTCTGCTCTTTTATTTTTTTCTCCACGGCACTTTTTGTCTTCTACCATTTCTCCAGTCTATCCATAAGAATCTTTTAATACACTTTAAGTGGCTTTCTGAAAAAAGAGACATTAACTGAAGCATCTGAATGTTATTCTGTTGAGGAAGGTGGCGTTATATTTAACCGAGGGAAAATGCTTTTTTAGGCACAGCTGGGGGAGAGTACATGAACTGTTATCAAATATCTAAAACATGGTTTTGGAACAGAGGCATCACAAGCAAGCTCTGGAACTTTAGCTGGTGGAAGCTCTTAGGGAAATGGGGATGGAGGTGATGGTGCACATTTATATATATATATAATTATTTTTTCTTTTTTTGGCTGCATTGGGTCTCCGTTGCTGCGCGCGGGCTTTCTCTAGTTGTGGCGAGCGGGGGCTACTCTTTGTTGCGGTGCGCGGGCTTCTCATTGTGGTGGCTTCTCTTGTTGAGGAGCACGGGCTCTAGGTCAAGCAGGCTTCAGCAGTTGTGGCACGCGGGCTCAGTAGCTGTGGCTCGCAGGCTTAGTTGCTCTGCGGCATGTGGGATCTTCCTGGACCAGGGCTCGAACACGTGTCCCCTGCATTGGCAGGCGGATTCTTAACCACTGCACCACCAGGGAAGTCCCGGTGTACATTTATTGAATCCTTTAATGTGTCAGATAGAATGCTAAGTGATTAATGTGCGTTTTCACTTCTAAGTATCCCTGTGGTGTAGCTAACACCATTTATCCCATTTGATAGCTGAGGAAGCTGAGGCCCAATGAGGTTAAGTGACTCATCCTGAAGTCCAGCTGAGGTCTGGCTCATCCCAGGGCCTTTGTGCATGTCTCTCAGCTTAAGAAAAGAACATTCTAACAATTCGAGCTGGCCAGTGACGGGATGGCAACGATCACCATGTGGTCTCTGCTCTGAGCCTGATCCAGGAGAGGCTGGGTGACCATCTGTTAGGCCTGCTGCAGAAGGGAGATGCATTTAGACTACTTCTGAGTCTCTTTCCAACTGTAAGATCTTATGAAAACTTCACCGGGCGGTCCTGTGGGAGAGGAATTAGACTGGTTCTTTGTAGCTCTGCTCAATAGAGCAGCGTGTCTCAGGCTCTTCCATCTAGAAATTCCCAATGTCAAAGACAAGTGAATAGATACTCCTGAGGGGTCTGGGGCAGAGCTGCCAGAAGCAAAATTTTGTGTCAGATCTGAAAAAGAAATTATTTGAACTTTATATTTATCCACAAAAATATGCTTATTGGTTTGAATGAAAAGTATTTTAGATTAGAAAATCTTTTAAAATGCAAAGACATTCAAGGTAAAGTTTAAAATCCACCCCCCCCCCCCGATAAGTCTTCATTTCAATTTGGTTCATCAGGAAAACATGCCATATTTACTGTATGGGTTTACACATCCCCAACCCATCACCAAGTGTCATGGGGGAACATTTATCTTCGTATGAGAAGCAAGGTAGTAGCGTTAAGACCAACAGGAGGGGAACTCCCTGGCGGTCCAGTAGTTAGGACTCGGCGCTTTCACTGCTGAGGGCCCAGGTTCAATCCCTGGCTAAAAAAAAAAAAAGGACCAACAAGGAGAGGCTACGGAGAGGCAGATCAGATGTTATCCCAATGCCAGAGGGATCTTTCTAAGTAGTGCAGTTATCCAGCAGTGGAAGGGACCCTCTAAAGAAGTAGTAAGTAAGCAGCCCCTGAAAAGTTTCCAAGCAAAGGTGGGTCACGGGCCTGGGGAAGTTAATAGAGGATTCCACTTTGGGAGTGCTGGTGCCAGAGCAAATTTACGGCCACGATCAAAGGAGTAGGTGAGAGCCAGGCTCTCCCCAGTCGAAGAAGGCTTGGAGAGAAGCCACTATCAGAGTAATAATAGCTAACATCCTCCTCACTGCGTGCCAGGCCCTCTTCCCAAAGCTTTAATGTGTCGTTCTGTCCTTAGAGTGACCCATATTATCATCGGCCCACTTTCCAGATAGGGAAATAGTGGCACAGGGAAATTAAGTAAATGGACCCAACGTCTCACAGCTGCTGAGAAGCGGAGCTGGATTTTTGAACGCAGACTGTTGGAGTTTGGGCTGGAACTGGCTATCTTGGTGCCCTCCCTGCCCTTTCTGCCTGTCCCCCAACCTGCGATGCCATTCCTGGGTTCCCTGCTCTGACCTAGAAGGGATTTTGTCCAGGGGAAGGAGGACTGGTGGTGAGCGGTCAGGACACCTGGGCTCTGGTCCACACTCCACCACTAACCAGACCTTGGGAGGGTCACTTACCATTTCTGTTTTTTTCACATACTGACCCATTATTTCTGAGCCTGCCGTGGAGGCCATCGTTTTTAACACGTCTTTTACTAAAACTCAGGGAAATTGTGCCCCATCACGTAAAAGTCCTACTCAGCTACCAGTAGAACTGAATTATAGTAAAACAAAATAGAACAAAGCAAACAACCGAAAAAAAAAAAAAGGCAAAAAATCTACTGGGAAGCGCCTCTCTCTCTCCCTTGGGTTTACTTTTCTAGCCGGTGGCTTCCTTTCCCCCAGGATGCTGGACTCTGTAGACAGTGTGTCTTTCTCTAGATCAGGGAATGTCTATCAAGGGGGTACTCTTCATGGCTCCCAGCACCAACATTATAGTAGGATTTTACTGGACTCCTCTTACAGTGTATTTACAACTTCACAAAAATATGGATGGGTTGTATCCAGATGGCTGTCTGGTTTCCAGTTTAAATGGCCATGAAATGTATTGATCTGGGACAGTGGCTTCAGCTGTGAATCATTTCTGGGTTCCCATCAGCTATAGTGAGATGATGAGGAATCTTCCAGGTCTCCCAGGGAATCTCTGCTCTAATGTTCCCCCTCCCAAAACAGTGGGGACAGAAGAGACTCACAGTATGGGCCACCAAGAGCTTGATCTTATCACAGCCTGGGATGGGTGAGGCAAGTGCCACGTAATTCTTTCCAGGATGCTTTTTAAGTCACCAGAGGATCTCACAGGGAAATTGGGTCCTTGGAAGAATCTCACCCCTCATCTCCATTTTATCTTCAGAAGAGACTCGCCTTCACATGAGAGTCAAATGCAGGCTTGGTGTTTTCGAACTGGAAAATTTGCCTCAGTGACCTGAGGGTCTTACATACTTTGGGTTTTGTAGGTGGCAAGCGAAAACAGCATTGATCTGGTGTCCCTGGAAGTTCTTCCAAGTGACCTAGCAAGACCAGAACAGCTCAGAAGAAATAGCCTGCTCACTCAATCATCCCGTAAGCGTGTCTAAGTACCTACTAGGTGGAGATGCATAGATTAATATATGTAGTTATCTACCTACCTACCTATCTCTCTCTCTCTCTCTCTATCAATCTGTGCCTGCCTATCTATCTATCTATTGAGATCTGTCTATCTTGATCTATATATAGATATACTGCTCACAATATGGGTAAGAAGTGTATTTCATAAACAAACTTGGCAATACAAAGAGACAAGTGCAGTATCAGAGGTGGGTTCAAAGAGCCATGGAGAGAGGACTGATTGTCTTGAGTCAGACAACGAGAGGAGAAGGGCATTCCAGGAAAAGAGCACAAAAGAAGTAAGGACAGAGAAACACGAAAGAGCTGCCATCACTGGGACCTGGGAAGAGTTCTGTGTGGTCAGCACGGAGGATGTTTATAGAGCGAGGGAAGTATCTGGGGCTGGAAGGATAGATTGAGAAAGACTGTGAAGGGACTTGTCAGCCTGGTTCAAAGAAGTGGGAATGAAAGCAGGGACGAGGTGGGAGGCTGAAGGCAGACGGAGTGGATGAGGGGTCAAGGGGGGTTAAAATGGGAGGAAATGAATACTGAGAAATTTATGAAGGGAGTATTAATAATATTACCAGCTGACATGTACTGAATATGTTCTATGTGCCAGGCACTGTGCTTCATTCAATCTAATACTCATAGCTACCCAAAAAGATGGGTGCTGTAATTATCTTTTATTTTACAGATAACAAGGCTGAGTCTTATGGAGGTAAAATAAATTGCCCAAGGTCACAGATAGTGAGAGAGCCAAGAGTCAAACCCTGGCTGTCTTACCCAAGGGAGAAATAACTCAAGACAAGAAATGTCAAGAAAGGAGAAGAAAGCCAATTTACTTGTCTTGAATTATTTCTCTGATTATTTAATTATGCAACACCCACTTTTAAAATGTTTTATTTGTCCCCAATAACCCTTCTTTCCAAAATCTTTGGTTCAAATTGTTCTTTGTCTCTGTACCTCTTGTTATTTTCCTCTCTCCGCAATCCTTACCACACTTACACAGTTCATGGTCAAAATCTTTTTAGGGTGCATTGTATGAGAAGCATAATGCAAAACAAAAATTAGTCTATGAAATATATTGGCAGGAGAAGCAGCATCTATTTGCGGTTTTCTCTGCACAGGTGATTTGTTTCTTAGAGCTGGGGTTTGGTGAGAATATTTATAATGTCCGTTTTGTTTTTCTACAGCATTTCCTGAGCAGGACACTGGGACTTCGGGAACTCATGCATATCCACCCATATCTCAGTACAAATTGAGATGCAAAGTGATTGAACAGGACAAAAAAAAAAGAAAAAGAATGAAATTGCCTTGTCAGCACCGTGAATCTGACTAGTGCCTCTAGGCAATTTATCAGTTAGGCTTCTTGGTGTCTGAGCCCACCTTTCTCCACAAGCGGGGTGGGCAGAGAAGGTCGTGGTAGCATGTGCATGGATGATAAAGGTGTCCTTTCACAGGTGAGGTGCTCTGAGAACAGTGCACCCTTGCTCCTTCATGAGCTCCAAGTCCTCTTCCTGATGGGGATCTAAGCCTGCATTCATAGACCCTTACTGCAAACTGCAACAAAGTATGTTTTCAGGAACGGAAGAGATGGGCTGAAAATGCTTCTTGGCTCACCTGTGGGCCTCTATCCTACTAGCCACTAGGGGCCTTCGCTGGTTGCCTGAGTGGAAGTCAAGAGCCGTGGAAGGTAGGGGGTCCTGGAGAGAGGCTCTTTGTCCATCTCTCACGTGACGGTGTCCACAAGGGAGGAAACAACTCAATGTTTCTGCACGTCCTTAGAAGCTGTCGGAACGGACTTCTAGATGCAACATCTTCACGTGTGCCGTGTTCCGAAGACTGTCTGTCACACAGTGGCAGAGGCAGCAGAATTGCCGTCACCTCTTGAGGTGAGCCAGTCTGTGAGGGTGCTTGGCCCCAGGTCCTAAAGTTCCAGACAGAGAAGCTGAAGAAGGTTCTCTGAAGCCGTGGGGCCGCTACAGAAGCCACCGCCAGGAGCTGAGACGTGAGGCTTCTCGTTGGCCGTTCATGAAGCAATGCAGCCACCCTAGAGAGGAAGGATTTTTAGCTGTCACACCCAGGTCTTTTGCTAGTGGAGTCGAGGGGGCCTGACTGCAGTGGGTTGAGAGAGTTTGAGAGAAAACTTAAGAGTCAGCGAGTGTAGACAACGCTTTCAGGGAATTTTATTGCCAAAAGGGTGAGGAGAGCAAAAAACGGGGAAGCAAGTGGCTGGCAAAGTCAATGAAAGTTTTCTTTTTTAAAGATAGAAGTAGTAGCAGTTGGGATGTATGATTCAGAGTTGCAGGGACTGTTATGCATGTATCTCAAAAGCATAATGAGCAGTGAAAAAAGTACAGAATAGAACATACAGTATGATATAATTTTATTTTTATTTTTTAAAGAAATGTCTTTTTTAAAATAAATTTATTTATTTTTGGCTGCGTTGGGTCTTCATTGCTGCACACGGGCTTTCTCTAGTTGCGGCGAGCGGGGGCTCCTCTTCGTTGTGGTGTGCAGGCTTCTCATTGCGGTGGCTTCTCTTGTTGCGGAGCACGGGCTCTAGGCGTGCGGGCTCAGTAGTTGTGGCTCTGGGGTTTAGTTGCTCCGCGGCACGTGGGATCTTCCCGGACCAGGGCTTGAACCTGTGTCCCCTGCATTGGCAGGCGGATTCTTAACCACTGCGCCACCAGGGAAGTCCATGATGTAATTTTTTAAAAAATGTAAAATATCCCCCCAAATCCTATCATTGCTTTATGAGTATAAATGCAGTAAATATTTTTTAAAAGTCTTCATGGGACTGATACCATTCACCTCAGGCCAAGGGTTACCTGCTAGAGTGGAAGGAAGTACGTGGGATCAGGGAAGAACATTAGCAGAGCATTATGTGTATCTAAATGCTTTCTGTTTTTAAACGATGTTTAAATTTTTTATTTATTTAT
Source organism: Eschrichtius robustus (assembly GCF_028021215.1). Lineage (NCBI taxonomy): Eukaryota > Metazoa > Chordata > Mammalia > Artiodactyla > Eschrichtiidae > Eschrichtius > Eschrichtius robustus. The sequence continues at coordinate 9,872,355 of NC_090836.1, read as the reverse complement.
TTTCCTTATTTTTTTGGCTGCGTTGGGTCTTAGTTGTGCCGCCTGGGTTCTTCATTGCGGCACTTGGGTTTCTCTCTAGTTGTGGCGTGCAGGGTTTTTTTCTCTCTCTAGTTGTGGCATGCAGGCTCCAGGGTGCGTGGGCTCTGTAGTTTGTGGCATGTGGGCTCTCTCGTTGAGGCGCGCAAGCTCAGTAGTTGTGGTGCGCGGGCTTAGTTGCCCTGCGGCATGTGGGATCTTAGTTCACTGACCAGGGATCGAACCTGTGTCCCCTGCATTGGAAGGTGGATTCTTTACCACTGGACCACCAGGGAAGTCCCTAAATGCTTTCTTCCTTTATAAAAAAAACTGAACAAAATGTGGTAAATTGTTAATAATGTGAAAGCTAGGTGGTGGATACACAGATATTTGATTTATTATAGTCTGTACTTTGCTCTTTACATTGAAATACTAGATAATGTAAAATGAGCCAACACAAAAATATCATCATCATCAACAACAATAAAGAATTCTCTCCCACTTGGAAGATATTAAATATAGAGCTACCAGAATATATGGGGGATAGGTTATGATTTCTTAAGGTCTTTTTTCACCCCAGTCTCTTAATCAAAACAAAAAGTTCATTCCATGCAAATGTGTGGAGTGAAAGGATTATTAACTAGTTACTGTTCGGCTCTCTACCATCTCCCTTCCCACCGTGGGGGAGTGTTCTGGCAGATGGAGGTGATCATGAGAGGAGGGGGTGATTTTCTGATGCCAGTTCACATCCATAGAGTATACCTCTACCTTTAGAGCAACATTGACACGTTTGCACAAATAATTTTGGAGAGAAGCTAAAGCTATAAGCTGTTGCCTGGATTGAGCCACATGAACCCACCACTGGGAAATGGAAAGTTTATCATTGTGGGTTTTATTTTGTCCCTAATAAGCATTGAGAAGCAGCCACAGCTGTCTTTCTTCAATGTTCGCAGTCACTTTTGTTGGCCTTTGCCTCGAGTTTTCTGTAGTGTCCATGGGCTGGATACTGCAATGATAGGAGGATTTTGTGACTCCCAGGGGATCACATGAGGGGGCCCAGGAAAAGCAGTGCCCTGGGGAAAGGCTTTTATAATCGATCAAGATGTGAGTCAGAGGACCTGACTTTTCAAAACAAGTCAGGAAACAGACTAGAACATCTCTGTGGGGTAGATTAGGAGGAGGATCTGCAAGGGAGAGTAGAGGTACCTGTTCCTCTCTTTGGGCCGCTTGTATTTTCTGAAGGTCTGATATAAATGTGGTATATCTACTGGACCAATGGAAGCTGTAGGAAAGCTGGCCTGAGTCCACATGGAAGGTTGGAGTATTTTGCTTGAGGATTGCTCAGGATGGAGCCCTTCGGAGCCAGATGTCCAGGCCCATTCAGATGGTGGGACGGCAGCTGCTTTGTTGTTCTGTGAGATGAGGCATCATTCCCGAGCCATGGAGCTCAGTGGTCAAACACAGTCGTTCAGACACAGAGTCAGGGCAGAGTCACAGGAGGATGGCAGCTCCTGGGCGTCAGAGGAGTGTAGCTAAATACTTCTTTCTTTTTTTAAATTGAAGTGTAGTTGATTTATAATGTTGTGTTAATTTCTGCTGTACGGCAAAGTGACTCAGTTATACATATATACATTCTTTTTTTATATTCTTTACATTATATATATATTTTAACATCTTTATTGGAGTGTAATTGCTTTACAATGGTGTGTTAGTTTCTGCTGTATAACAAAGTGAATCAGCTATACGTATACACATATCCCCATATCTCCTCCCTCTTGCGTCTCCCTCCCACCTTCCCTATCCCACCCCTCTAGGTGGTCACAGAGCACCGAGCTGACCTCTCTGTGCTATGCGGCTGCTTCCCACTAGCTATCTATTTTACATTTGGTAGTGTATCTTATTCTTTATATTCTTTTTCTTTTCTATTATGGTTTATTGTAGCATACTGAATATAGCTCTCTGTGCTATACAGTAGGACCTTGTTGTTTATCCATTCTATATGTAATAGCTTACATCTGCTAACTCCAGCCTCCCACTCCATCCCTCCCCCAACCCCCTCCCCCTTGGCAACCACTAGTCTGTTCTCTACGTCCATGAGTCTCTTTCTGTTTTGTAGATCAGATCATTTGTGTCATATTTTAGATTCCGCATACAAGTGATATATGGTATTTGTCTTTCTCTTTCTGACTTACTTCACTTAGTATGATAATCTCTAGTTGCATCCATGTTGCTGTAAATGGCATTATTTAATTCTTTTTTATGGCTGAGTAGTATTTCATTGTATATACTTCAGCATTGCTGACAAAACTTTTAGAAATTCCTCCTCTTCCCACCTGACTCTTTGTTACTTGCAACCACCCAAGCTTCCAGCATGTGTTACATGGATCTATGCCCAAGAAGAGGTGGAAGGAAGGAGCTGGCCTGGAAAGATGCCTCATATTTCTGGCCCTTCTGCAACCACTCCCCGTGAAGTAGACACTCCCTCCGGCTACAGGGGAGCAGTTTGGAATATTTGAAGGTTGTATTCGATGAAGCCCCACAGGTGGCTGAGAACACAAACTGTCCTGGGTTTGATGAGCAGAAACATAAAGTGGTAATAAAAGTGAACTATTATTTAGTATTATTTCCCAGGCCCTTTTGGACCATGTCTCATCAGCCTCTCTCTACTCAACAATATCCCCATTTACAAACACGGCAACTGATTTTAGCGGGTGAGGGACGGACAGGAGGTCACAGGCCTAGTAATGGTGAAGCCAGAACTGGACTTCACCTCCCTGTTCTGTCCATTTCCATGCTGGCCTGCCTGCTGTCTGCCAGTTTCTGGATGCTCAAGTCTGGTGAGGGCTGCTTGGGTGGTCACTGCATCCATGGACACTTATTAGCAATAAGGGTTCACCACCAAGAGCTAGTGAGGGGCCGGCAAGGTCTCCAGCACTGGGTCTCCGCCACACACGTGGCCCTCACCTCATAGCTGGTCCCAAGGACAGGGCTTCGTCTCTCTCCTTTACGGATCCCCAGCGCTTTGAACAAAGGAACGCAACAAATACTTGCTGCATTAATCTGTTGCGCTCTCAACTCTCCTAGTAGATTATAAGGGAAAGGGACCATGTTAAATGTAGATGGTGCATCTGCACGTGAACTACGAAGAAGGAGAATAGTGTAGTGAATGTTTTGATGGCTTTTAAGAGATAAATAAGCTTCTTATCGTGGCTCTATGCATTGGTAGCCTTGGTCTTGTTACCTAAGCCCCTCCGAGCCTTAGTTTCATTCTGTGTTGTGAGGATTAAAGGAGATCACGTATAGTCAGTGTTCAGCTTTTCTACGTTTAACAAAAATAGTCCCTTCTGCCCATGGTCACTTCCCACTGTGTGACTATATTGGTGGATGTGTGAATTCTATAGGCACTCTCTCATAAATATAATGAACATTTAGTGGTCCCCCTTTAAGTGTTCTGTCCTGTTGACAAACTAGAGAAAGATATGCCATTTAACAACTAGAGGAATTTATTTACCTTTTTTAATGCATTTAAGTTGAACTCTGTAGAATTCCATTGGTAATTTCATATCCGATCCAAATACTAGATTTTCTTTTCCATTATTTCTGAATCCTGATTCACTCAACCGATCCCAACTCTTACGCTGATTGGACTCAGCTGCCTTTAATTCTGGTTTTTAAGCTAATTACTTGCATTTGCTGTCTTTATAATCACCAAATACTCCCATTAACACTACCTTGTTAAACCCTCAGGATAACACAAGGAGTAAGTAGTATTATCCCCATTTTATAGATACAGAAAGGGAGGTTTGTGGTGATTAAGTGAGTTTGCCCAAGGTCACAGGCAAGAAGTAACCAAGTCAGAACGGGGGTGTTCTGACTCCAGAGTTCAGTATGTCTCCCATTATACTCCAGCTGTGCCCTCTCCACCATCATCAAAGTCTTCATCATTGGCTATGATATAACAGTATCTGTATAGCTGAGTTATTACCTATTTCCCTTTATCTCTGTTGCCTCCTGGTTTTCACTTCCAGCTATTTCAGCCATTTGCATGCCCAAGTCCTGCTCCAGCTGATTTATCTTATTAGATCCTGAAAAGGAGTATAAAGGAAGAGAGTGCTTGGGTCTGCTTCACTTATGACTTTTCCTAAGATCCCAACCATCTTAAACACAACAATGACTATGATTTCAGGACCCGGAAGGTACTCTTTCATTACCTGCATTTCCCCTGGCAGCTGACAGAACATCCATGTGGGCAGAGTGCTTCTCTCTCAATTGTAATAAAAAATTTAATTATTCATCAGTACAGTAGCTGTTAGACAAGTGCCCAATTATTACTCATCCGTAGCTAAGTAACCTCCTGCTCTTTTTTGGAGTTGTTGCAAACCCAGCCCTTCCAGAACTGGCAGAGGGCTCAGATCAGAGAGCGCTCTGTGTCTTGTTTCAACCAGGAAAGGAAAGGTGAGCCAGAGCTCCCTGCTTGACCTGGGCCTCCTCCCTCACCTGCTGCCCAGTGCAACTCGGCCCGAGAACCTGGAGTTGGGAAAGCTGCTGGGGGGAGCTTCGTTCTGCGGCCATCAGGCCGGCAGCGGGGAGGCATGCCGCGCCCCGAGGTCACCTGGCAGAGGCTCTCTGGGTGGAACAGCTGCACGGGGCCTTTGGCCAGAGGAACAACTGAATTGCAAATGAAGCTCTGGAGAGTGGTCCTTGATTAGATCGACTCTGGCTTTTCTCCTCCACAATCTGTGGCCTCCTCCCTGCGCATCCCCGGCTGGCCCAGGCCAGCGGGAGGGCGAAGCGGGCGAGGAGGAAGTGTCCCAGGTTGCAGCCTTTCGCTTCCCCCTCTCCCTTCCTGGCTCAGCATCTCTCTCCCCCGAGCTCTTCCTCCCTGCTCGCCAGTCATCACGGGGTTGGGGGGGGGGTGGTTTCCTGGGCTGAACAGCTTTCCAGGTTTCCTTTTTTCCTACTTCCCACCTCCCCAAATTTACCACGAGATAGATCTTGGCCAGTCTCTCGCACTCCTCCTGCGACCGAGGGCACCATTCTGCACCTTTGGGAGGCCTCCCCCCTCCCCATGTCCCCCCAAACATCCTGAAGCCTTGTGCGAACTGCTCCTGGTGGCTTCCATGTTCTACCACAGCCCTTGCCCAGAACCCATTTCCATAGGGCAGTCCTTTCTGCCCTCCGCAGACCCCAGGTATCTCCCTGGGGCTCCTGCTGGCTCCATCCTGCCTCAAAGCATCTCGGTCTGGTGCTGCCTCTCACTCCTTTAATCCTGGATATCCCAGGCATCTGTCCACCTCTGCCCTCTCTCTCATGTCTCTGCTGCCCTGTGCTCCCTCACCCGTCCCTCCCCACCTCTGAGTCCACTGGACCGTGTGAACCCTCACCTCTGGGTGCTCAGCTCCCTCAGACCACTCTTCCTCCACCCCCTCTCTTCCTTGCAACCTGCCTTTCCTCTAAGGAACACTACACATGTAACTTTCCCCACTGTAGGTTTTCCATTCTCCCGTTTCTGGATCGTGTCACTTTTCTCCTCATTAACCTGTGGTGGCTTTGCAGCTCACTCAGAGCAAAAGCTGAAGTCCTTACTGTGTCCCTATGTGATCTGCCCCCATTATACCCCAACGACAACAAACCCTATCACTGTCCTCTTTCTCCCTCTCTCCTCTCCATTTTCTTGAGTCAAACCTGGTCCTGCCTCAGGACCTTTGCACTTGCTGCTCCCACGGGTTATAATGCTCTTCCGCCAGATACTCGATGTCTCACCCCCTTTTTCTTCCATATCTGCTCTATACACTGTAACGCCCTGGCTCTCCCTCTCCCCACTGAACTAACTGTTTTATAGCACTATTACCCTAACATAATATATATTTATTTATTTTTTTGTTTACTGCCTGCCTTCCTCCATGGAAGTATGTAAACTCCATGAGGATAGGGACTTTGTTCACAAATAGTGGAGTGCTGTGGACTGAGTTGTGTCCCCCCACAAATTGATATACTGAAGCCCTAACCCCCAGTATAATGGTATTAGGAGGTGGGATCTTTCGGAGGTGATCAGGGTTAGATGAGGTCATGAAGGTGAGGCCCTCGTCAGGGGATTAGCGTCCTTATAAGAAGAGACACCTGAGAACCTCTCCCCTGTCCCTCCACCATGAAAGGAAGCAGTGAGAAGGCAGGCGTCTGCAAGCCAGGAGTGGGGCTCTCTCCGGAACCTGACCATGCTGGCTCCTTGATCTTGGACTTGCAGCTGGACCTCCAGAACTGTAAGTAGTACATTTCTGTTGTTTAAGCCACCCAGTCTGTGGTATTGTGTTATGGCGGCCGGAGCTGACTAAGACATGGGAATTCACTAAGTATTTGCTTAAATGAATGCGTAGGGGGCGAGGAGAGGAAAGCTGGGATTTTTGTGTTGGTTTGTTTGCTCCCTGCTGCAGCTTCTGCCCTTGCGTGAAGTCCTTCCTGTTGAGGCTACTGCTGGATGCTGTCACCCACTGTCTCCCTGTAACTCTCTCACAGAGACCGTGGAGTCCGATTTCCCTCTTCTTCCTCCAACCCGTTTTTTAACGTCCACAAAGATGCTCTGTCAAACAGCTTCCTCAGTGTCAAGGTCTCCTTAACTCCCCTGCACTTCACCTCCCTCAGGAACTTGTTATTCCTACACTGAGAACTCCCTGACTCCTGTGTTTCATGCTGTGACCATAACGTCCATCCCTCTGGCCCCCTGTAACCTCCTTCCCACTACACACGCACTTTGACTTTGTGGAGACTCCCTGGCTCCTGTAAGATTTCTCCCGAGTCAGTAAGCCCCAGGGTTGTCACAGACAGTTGTGTCCTTGTATTCTGCACAGAATCTGCCACCTGAGGAGGCCGGGGTGGCGATGGAGGGGGGTGGGGGAGGGGGGCTGAAGCCCAGCCTCTACTTTGCTCTGGAAGCCACGCCCGGGCTCAGGGCGGTGTCCCCCGGGAGAAGGAGCACCTTTGTCTTCTTATAAAGGACAGACCTTGCCAGTCATATGCCCACAGGGTCGCATGGGCCCAGCAGGGCATTGAAAAAAATGTTCACAGAGGCACCCTGTAGGCTGCAGCAGCCTTGACACACCCTACGGTGGATGGCTACTACTCTTCCTATATTTCTTGCACGCTTTCTCCACGGTGCAAATACCAACTCTGCAACGGGGGGATGCGGAGGGAGAAAAACCACACACGCACACACACAGAGTTAAGTTCTCAGCCTCCCTGGTTTCCAGGGGCAGATACATGGTTTAGTTCCACCAACTTAATGCACCTACAAGAGACTTTGACTCAAAACTGAGTTAAACAGAGATGGTCAAGCAGGAGCCCCTGTCTTCCTGGGAGCAGGACAGCTGAGGGCGTTTAGTTGTATAGCTGGCAGCTGTGGTGGCGGCCTCGGAGCTGAAGCTTTGTGATTACGGCAGAGGCTCGGCCCCTCTGATGGACCAGTCCTGGGGTGTGTTGGACTCATTCCTGGGCGCCCAGCCAGAGGCTGTTTCTGCGCACCACTCAAGTGATTTCTTGAGCTGTCTATATCGCTCTCTGTTTAAGCAGCTGAAGCGGATTCTCTTCTAACTAGAACGCTGCCCACCCTAGGTATCCTCTTTGCCTCTCGCCCCTCCCTTCCCAAGTCCTGTGCTCATCTGAGCTTCTCTCTTCCTGATGTCCTTGCCTCCCCCCACCATCTTTCCTCTGCACCTACCCAACAAAGTACCTGCCCCACTCTCCTTTCTCTCTACACCTGGGCAGCTCAGCACTTTGTGGGAGGAAATCACAGAGCTGTGCAAACTGTCATTTGTGTCTCAACCTCAACTGGGTCACTGTGGATATCCAGCAGTCCTTTTCTTTCTCCTGTCATGTCCATCTCCCATTCTCTTCAATAGCAATTTAAAACTTTCACCATCCCCTACATACGTGGCCTCTTCGCTCTTAGCAGACAGCCCTTTAACTTTCTGTTCTATTCACCCCTCACCCCCTCCACACCCCCTGCCAACCTTATGCACCCTCCCTACAGTTCCTTAAGGGTCAGCATGTAGGGCACCCCTTCTACTTACAGGCAACCTCACGTGGTACCTCTGACCCAATCTCCTCCCGCCTTCTCTGGATCTTGCTTCATCATCATCATTTACTCCTGCATCTTCTGCCTTTCTTTCCCTTCTTAAAAAATAGCTCAAAAACATTTAGTTAGTTTGCATGTTGATTAATTATTTCGTATGTGACTTGGTTGCTCATGTGTTCTCAAGCTGATGTAAGGATTTAGATGTGAGTAGGGGGGTGAGGAAACACTATGGACTGTCTCTACACAGTAAATCTTGTCTGCACTTTTGTTGGGGGTAAACGCATTAGCAGGCAGCCAGCAAAGATGGCCAGTCTGGCCCTCTCGTCCTTGAACAGGTCAAAAAGGGAAATCAAAGAAAACAGTTTCAGTTGATTATGGATTCTTGAGAAAACCTTGAGTCTGGACAAAGAGCACAGTTCTAGACCCTTTCTCTATAATGTCTACTAGTGTCCGTCCATCAGCTCCTCCACCCCGTTATCACTTCTCATTCCCCACTGGATCCTTCCCCTGAACCCGCTCATAATACTCTAATATTTCCATTGGGAGGAAAAATATATCCTCCCTTCACCCTCCCCTGCTAGCATATTCAAAGTCCTCTGAAAACTCACCTCTCGGTCTCTGCTTCCTCACCTCCTTTTGCCCTTTATTCCACCTCAGTCTGTCTTCCAAACCCCATCAAGCTACCAAAACTCTCGTGCTAAGATCAATCATGCCCTACGTATCAAACATAAGGACCAATATTTTTTTATTGAAGGATAGTTGATTTACAATGTGTTAGTGTCAAGTATACAGCAAAGTGATTCAGTTATATATATTTATATACTTTTTTCAGATTCTTTTTCATTATAGGTTTTTACAAGATATTGAATATAGTTCCCTGGGCTATACAGTGACTCCTTGCTGTTTGTTTTATATGTAGTGGTGTGTATCTGTTAATCCCATACTCCTAATTTATCCCCCCACTGATTTATCCATAATTTTGTTTTCTGTCTGTGAGTCTGTTTCTGTTTTTGTAAATAAATTCATTTGTATTATTTTTTAGTTTCCACATATAAGTGATATCATATGATGTTTGTCTGTCTTTGTCTGACTTAGTATGATAATCTCTAGGTCCATCCATGTTGCTGCAAAGGCAATATTTCGTTCTTTTATATGGCTGAGTAATAGTCCATCATGTGTATGTGTGTATGTGTGTGTGTATATAGATATGTGTATGTGTGTGTATGTATGTTTGTGTGTGTGTGTATATATATATATATATATATATATATATATATATATATATATATATATATATATATACACACACACATACACATACCAGCGGTCCCCAACCTTTTTGGCACCAGGGACCAGTTTCGTGGAAGACAGTTCTTCCATGGATGGGGAGAGGGGAACGCTTCAGGCGGTAATGTGAGCGATGGGGAGCGGCAGATGAAGCTTAGCCCGCTCGCCCGCCACTCACCTCCTGCTGTGTGGCCCAGTTCCTAACAGGCCGTGGACCAGTACCTGTCTGTGGCCCAGGGGTTGGGGACCTCTGATATACACCACACTTCTCCATTCATCTGTCAATGGACATTTAGGTTGCTTCCATGCCTTGGCTATTGTAAACAGTGCTGCAGTGAACACTGGGGTGCATTTATCCTTTTGAACCATGTTTTTCTCCAGATATATGCCTAGGAGTGGGATTGCTGGATCATATGGCAGTTTGCTGGATCACGTGGTAGCTCCATGTTTAGTTTAAGGATCCTCCATACTGTTTTCCATAGTGGCTGCACCAATTTATATTCCCATCTACAGTGTAGAAGGATTCCTTAAGGGCCATTTTTTTTTTTTTTTGTCTTCTTCCTGGATTTTCCTGCTACCTCTGACCCTTTGGGACTCCCAGGATACCTGGATACTGAAGTCCTGGTTCTTTATGTAGGCCCATGATCATGTCGAGTTCATGGGTTCCTCTTCACATCACACCCTTACGTGTCAGTATCCCCAGGGTTTTTCTTGGCCAGTTCTCTTCCCTCTGGATTCTAAGTACCACCTGCTGTCGTTTTCACAGCTGATGACTATGTGCTGGTGACTCACAAACCTGCCGAGTACTGCTGGAAAATTATACAGAGGAAAATTACAGTCTAGGGGTAAGGGAGTGGATTTGTTTTATCCTGAGACAGAAATGCTAAACTTTACTGAACTCCTGCTGTTTATTACTCACCTTTCACTGGGGAGTTACACCACTTTCCCTGAATGGCTCCTCCTTTCCTGAGGCAGAGACTTCAAAGTGAAGGCTGAGAAGTGGCCAGTTGGTTTTTTTTAAAATAAATTTATTTATTTTATTTATTTATTTTCAGCTGCGTTGGGTCTTCGTTGCTGCGTGCGGGCTTTCTCTAGTTGCAGCGAGCGGGGACTACTCTTCATTGTGGTGCGCGGGCTTCTCATTGCAGTGGCTTCTCGTTGTGGAGCACGGGCTCTAGGCGCGCGGGCTTCAGTAGTTGTGGCACGTGGCCCAGTAGTTGTGGCTCGCGGGCTGTAGAGCTCAGGCTCAGTAGTTGTGGCACACGGGCTTAGTTGCTCCACGACATGTGGGATCTTCCCGGACCAGGGCTCGAACCCATGTCCCCTGCATTGGCAGGCAGATTCTTAACCACTGTGCCACCAGGGAAGTCCAAAGTGGCCACTTTCTGGTTCAATCCATCCATGTGTTGTCCCTTGAGTTACTCTGCAAATATTGACACTCGTGAGGCCCATTATAGTCATGAGGAATGTCCTGTGTCCCTGGAGAGCTGCCATCACTCAGATGGGAGGCTAGGCCTTGGGAATGGCAGCTGTGTCTTATGTCCATAATCTACTGGCCCAGTCAGGCCACCCATGGGCCATGTGTCTGCTGAAGCATAATCAGGGTGCCCCATTGTGCAGCATCAGATAAAGAGACTCTTGAGGGGCTGTTGTTGCAGTTTATGATTTTTTTTACACCAGAATTTGTCTGGGAGCACCGGCAGGGCTCCATGGAGACAGCTAGAGGGACCTGATGCTTTAAGAAGGGCCTCCCCTCCCCATGGCACCATCACCCCCCTCAAGCTCTCCTCTCCCAGCACAGATGATCTCTCCTATAATTTGGGCATCAATCACCCCTTGGTTTGGCATTTTCTTGTCCCCCACCATCTTGTGCTCATGACTTTCTCCTTGAAGGCAGAGGCCATGGGAGTCACACATGACATATATGACACATTGCTGCTGTGGAAAGGCACGGAAGAGTGAGTCCAGACCACGAAACAGAAAAAGCATGAATTCTGAGTCAGACCAACCTGTATGTGAGCTCTTCTTGGTTGTTTACAGATTGTGTGACCTTGGGGGTAATTATTTATCTGAGACCGCACTTGGTTAACTGTCATAGAGGAATAACAATTCACTTGATCACACAATGTTGGCAAAGTTAAATGAGGGAGCACAGATGAAGCAGTTGGCATTTATTAAATGCCCCCAAATGGTAGCTATTAGTAGCATCATTAGTAGATAGACACTTAATAAATATTTCGTGCTTCTCTTTCTTTCTTCTTTCTCCCTGGAGAATTCCCTCAGCCCTGTGACTCATCTTTCAGATCTGCATAGTGAATATCTCCTCTGCTCTCTACTGGTTGCATCACACACTTGAGCATCTTGATGAACATTGATGCATACGTTTTTTCTGTTTATGGTTTGTATCATAAACCCTAGTGTAAGATTCCTGAAGTAACGATCTTATTTTATAGCTTTGAATCCCTACTGGCTTCCACAGTGTTCCAACCATATTAAATACTCAGTAAATATCTGGTGACACAGATGACTAACATTTCACCTTAGACTATAGTCAGACACATGTTGGGGTAAAAAAATGCTCCCTTACCCTTCACTCTATGTTCTTCTCCTGCCCGTGCTCTCCACGTTCCCTTATACGGCCCTCGCTCCACCCAAACTGGGGCCGACTCTGGTAGCCTAGGCTGGAACAGATTGCTGTGCAAATACTTGGCAAAGTAATAATCTATTTGTGGATAAGCAGAAATTGGCTGTATTCTCAGTAGAGTTATGAACTGTCACTATTAACACCCATGAGTCACTAACATCATGGTGGGCCGAGTGATTTTTCTGCAGGCTTATAGGGCATGTTATACTAAAAATGCCACCGTCCATCTGTCTAATTAGTGTCTGTTCCATTGATGTCACAGATATTCAAATGAGCTGCTTTCTTCATGCCAAAACACACAGGGGCTTTATGTAATCCCCAGATTCCACATGTGGGTGAGGTTGAGGTATCCAGTAGTGGTGGATTTTTTTTTCTTTTTATGGTTTCCAGGACAGTCTATAGTATGATGAGAGAAGTTAAGGAGGAAAATTAAAAAACCAAACGAATCCTCTGCTTCTCCCTGAGCCAGACCCTTGGCCTCACATCCTAGAAACGGAAGCGGTGAGGATTAGATGGAGGAGCACGTGGGTTGAATGGCCCTTAACCCAGTAGTATTCCAACCCTAAAAAAACCCCAACATTTCATTGACTGTGCCGCTTCATGTCCACCTTCTAAAGCACTCAGAGATTTCTCTTGTGACCAGCTCTACTCCAGAACATATAGGAAGGGAATTCTGGGGGACGTGGCTCCAGCTTAGCTAAACTGACACAGCACAAAGCCGCCACAGATAGTAAGTTTGGTTAGCAGCCTAGAGAAAGAAAACCCTAGAGGGTAGAAAGAAAATATCAGTCATATCTTTCAATTGCAAAAGTACCCCCTCTTTGTAATTATTAAGCAATCTGTGGGTAATACTTTGAGATGATATGGATATCCTGGTGGTTTCAGCATCTACTGATAACCCCTGTCCTTATGGCAAGACTGTGTTTAGCTTTGTAAGAAACTGCCCAATTATCTTCCAAAGTGATCATACCATTTTGCATTCCCACCACCAGTGAATGGGAGCTCCTACTGCCCTGCATCCTTGCCAGTGTTTGGTGTTATCAGTGTTTTGGATTTTGTCTCTTCTAGTAAGTGTGTACGGGTGTCTTGTTGTTTTAATATGCAATTCTCTCATGATATATGATGCTGAACATCTTTTTAAAAATTTTTTTATGTTATATTGGAGTATAGTGGATTAACAATGTAGTGTTAGTTTCAGGTGTACAGTATAAGTGATTCAGTTATACATATACATATACCTATTCTTTTTCAAATTGCTTTCCCATTTAGGTTATTACAGAATATTGAGCAGAGTTCCCTGTGCTATACAGTAGGTCCTTGTTGGTTATCTGTTTTAAATATAGCAGTGTGTACATGTCAATCCCCAACTCCCAATCTATCCCTCCCTACCACCTGTCCCCCTGGTAACCATAAGTTCCTTCTCTAAGTCTGTGAGTCTGTTTCTGTTTTGTAAATAAGTTCATTTGTATCATTCCTTTTTTTTTAGATTCCGCATATAAGCGGTATCATATATTTGTCTTTCTCTGTCTGGCTTATGTCACTTTGTATGATAGTTTCCACGTCCATCCATGCTGCTGCAAATGACATTATTTCATTTTTTATGGCTGAGTAATATTCCATTGTATATATGTATCAAATCTTCTTTATCCAGTCATCTGTCGATGGACGTTTAGGTTGCTTCCATGTCTTGCTATTGTAAACAGTGCTGCAATGAACACTGGGGTGCATTTATCCTTTTGAACCATGTTTTTCTCCAGATATATGCCCAGGAGTGGGATTGCTGGATCATATGGTAGCTCTATTTTTAGTTTTTAAAGGAACCTCCATACTGTCCTCCATAGTGGCTGTACCAATTTACATTCCCACCAACAATGTGGGAGGGTTCCCTTTTCTCCACACCCTCTCCAGCATTTATTGTTTGTAGATTTTTTGATGATAGTCATTCTGACTGCTGTGAGGTGATACCTCATTGTAGTTTTGATTTGCATTTCTCTAATAATTAGGGATGTTGAACATCTTTTCATGTGCCTCTTCACCATCTGTATGTCTTCTTTGGAGAAATGTCTATTTAAGTCTTCTCCTTTGTCATAGAGTGATTGACCGTAGGTACATGGCTTTATTTCTGGGCTTTCTATCCTGTTCCATTGATCTATATTTCTGTTTTCGTATGCTTATTTGTCATCTATATATCTTCTTCGGTGAGGTGTCTGTTCAAGTCTTTTGCCCATTTTAAAATCAAGTTGTTTTCCTATTGTTGAATTTTTAAAGTTCTTTGTATATTTTGGGTAACAGTCTTTTTTTAGAGGTGTCTTTTGCAAACATTTTCTCCCAGTCTGACTTGTCTTCTCGTCCTCTTGACTTTTTTTCACAGAGAAGAATTTTTTAATATTAACGAAGTCCAACTTATTCTTTCTTTCACGGGTCATGCCTTTGGTGCTGTGTCTAAAAAGTCATCATTGTACCTAAGGTCCTCCAGGTTTTCTCCTATGTTATCTTCTAAGAGTTTTATAGTTTTGTGTTTTACATTTACATCTGTGATCTATATTGAGTTAGTTTTCATGAAGGGTGTAAGGTTTATGTCTAGATTCTTTTTTCTTTTTCTTTTTTCTCCCATGAGGATGTTTAATTGTTCCAGCACCATCTGTTGAAAAAACTATCATTGCTCCATTGTATTACCTTTGCTTCTTTTAAAGATCAATTGCCTAATTATGTGGGTCAGTTTCTAGGCTCTCTATTCTATTCCATTGATCTAACTGAGATTTCTTTTTTGGAGGGTGCTAATATAAATGGTAATGCATTTTTAATATCAAATTCTACTTGTTCATTGTTTTTATATAGAAAATTGATTGACTTTTTAATGTTAACCCTGTATCCTGCAACCTTGCTCTAATCACTTGTTAGTTCCAGAAGTTTTTTGTTGATTCTTTTGGATTTTCTGCATAGGTGATCTTGTTATCTGTGAGCAAAGACAGTTTAATTTCTTCCTTTCAAATATGTCTATCTTTTCTGTCCTTGTCTTATTGCATTAGCTAAACTTCCAGAATGGTGTTGAAAAACAATGGTGAGAGGGACATCCTTTCCTTGTTCCTAAGGTTACTTTTTGATATTTGCATTCAATTTTAGGCTCTACTTTAAAAAAATCTCTATGCCTATCACTCTTATTCTTATACCTTATACTTCATTCTCTTCCACTCTTTCTTGGTAGCCATTTGCATTTATTTCTGATTTATATTTTTGTGTTTCTTTTTTGTAAAAATAAGCAAATATGTATACTCATTTTTATTTTCCCTTCATTCTTAAACAATATGTGGCATACTAGGTCTGCTTTCCCATGGCTTCACCAACTGAGTGTGTTCTCAGGAATTTGAATTTTTGCCATGAGAAATGGTACTCATTGTGAGTTTAGTTTGAAGTTATAGAAGTTTGAATTTCCCTCATTATAGTGAAGTTGATCATATTTTCATGTGCTAAGGCAGGCCCTTCTTTTCTTTTTTTAAAAAATTGAAGTATAGTTGATTTACAGTGTATATTAATTTCAGATGTAAAAAAGTGATTCAGTATTTTTATAGATTATACTCCATTTAAAGTTATTATAAAATATTGGCTATATTCCCTGTGCTATACAATATATTCTTGTAGCTTATTTATTTTACACATAGTAGTTTGTATCTCTTAATCCCCTCCCCCTTTCTTGCCTCTCCACCTTCCCTCTCCCCACTGGTAACCACTAGTTTTTTCTCTGTATCTGTGAGTCTGTTTCTGTTTTGTTATATTCATTCATTTGTTTTATTTTTTAGATTCCACATGTAAGTGATAACATACAGCATTTGTCTTTCTCTGACTTATTTCACTGAGCATAATACCCTCCAGGTCCATCCATGTTGTTGCAAATGGCAAAATTTCATTCTTTTTAATGACTGAGTAATATTCTGTTTTGTATGTGTGTATCTTGCATCTTCTTTATCCTCTCATCTGTTGATGGACGCTTAGGTTGCTTCCATATCTTGGCTATTGTAAGTAATGCTGCTATGAACATTGGGGTGCATGTATCTTTTCAAATTAGTGTTTTCATTTTCTTTGGATATATATACCCTGGAGTGGAATTGCTGGATTGTATACTAGTTCTATTTTTAGTTTTTTGAGAAACCTCCATACTGTTTTCCATAGTGGCTACACCAATTTGCATTTGAACCAACAGTGTACTAAGTTTCCCTTTGCTTCGCATCCTTGCCAACATTTGTTATTTCTGTTCTTTTTGATGATAGCCATTCTGACAGGTATAAGGTGATATCTCATTGTGGTTTTGATTTTCATTTCTCTGATTAGTGATGTTGAGCATCTTTTCATGTGACTGCTGGCTGGCTGTTGTCTTCTTTGGAAAAATGTCTATTCAAGTCTTCTTCCCATTTTTAAATTGGGTTGTTTTTTTCTTTGATATTGAATTATATGAGATGTTCATATATTTTGGATATTAACCCCTTGTTGGTCATATCATTTGCAAATATTTTCTCCTGTATAATAGGTGTCTTTTCATTTTGTTGATGCTTTCCTTTGCTGTGCAAAAGCTTTAAATTAGGTCCCATTTGTTTATTTTGTTTCCTTTGCCTGAGGAGACTGATCTAAAGAAATATTGCTATTATTTATGTCAAACAGCATACAGCTTATGTTTTCTTCTGGGAGTTTTATGGTTTCTGGTCTTACATTTAGGTCTTTAATCCATTTTTAGTTTATTTTTAGATATGGTGTGAGAAAATGTTCTAATTCATTCTTTTACAGGTGACTGTTGAGTTTTCCCAGCACTACTTATTGAAGATACTGTTTTTTCCATTGTGTATTTCTGCCTCTTTTGTTGTAGATTAATTGACCATAGGTGCGTGGGCTTATTTGTGGACTGTCTATTCTGTTCCATTGATATGCGTCTGTTTTTTGCCAGTACCATACTGTTTTTATTACTGTAGCTTTGTAGTATAGTGGGAAGACTTGGGAGGGTGATACCTCCAGCTTTGTTCTTTTTTCTCAAGATTGCTTTGGCAATTCAGAGTCTTTTGTGGTTCCATATGAATTTTAGGATTATCTGTTCTAGTTCTAGAAAAATATGTCATGGGTATTTTGATAGAGATTGCATTAAATCTGTAGGTTACTTTGGGTAGTATGGCCACTTTTACAGTATTTTTAAGTACAAAAACGTGGGGTATCTTTCCATTTCTTTATATTGTAATCAGTTTCTTTCATCAGTGTCTTATAGTTTTCAGAGTATAGGTCTCTCACCTCCTTGGTTAAGTTTATTCCTAGGTATTTTATTCTTTTTGATGTGATTTTAAATGAGGTTGTTTTCTTGCTTTCTCTTTCTGATAGTTCATTATTAGTGTATAGAAAAGCAACATATTTCTTTATATATATATTTTTAAACGTCTTTATTGGAGTATAATTGCTTTACAATGGTGTGTTAGTTTCTGCTTTATAACAAAGTGAATCAGTTATACATATACATATGTCCCCATATCTCTTCCCTCTTACATCTCCGTCCCTCCCACCCTCCCTATCCCACCCCTCTAGGTGGTCACAAAGCACCAAGCTGATCTCCCTGTGCTATGCGACTGCTTCCCACTAGCTATCTATTTTACATTTGGTAGTGTATATATGTCCATGCCACTCTCTCACTTTGTCCCAGCTTACTCTTCCCCCTCCTCGTATCCTCAAGTCCATTCTCTAGTAGGTCTGTGTCTTTATTCCATCTTGCCCCTAGGTTCTTCATGACCATTTTTTTTTTTTTAGATTCCATATATATGTGTTAGCATACGGTATTTGTTTTTCTCTTTCTTACTTACTTCACTCTGTATGACAGATTCTGGGTCTATCCACCTCACTACAAATAACTCAACTTCGTTTCGTTTTATGGCTGAGTAATATTCCATTGTATATATGTGCCACATCTTCTTTATTCATTCATCTGTCGATGGACACTTAGGTTGCTTCCATGTCCTGGCTATTGTAAATAGAGCTGCAATGAACATTGTGGTACATGACTCTTTTTGAATTATGGTTTTCTCAGGGTATATGCGCAGGAGTGGGATTGCTTTGTCTCTTATAATAGTCTTTGTTTTAAAGTCTATTTTGTCTGATATGAGAATTGCTACTCCAGCTTTCTTTTGATTTCCATTTGCCTGGAATATCTTTTTCCATCCCCTCACTTTCAGTCTGTATGTGTCCCTAAGTCTGATGTGGGTCTCTTGTAGACAGCATATATACAGGTCTTGTTTTTGTATCCGTTCAGTCAGTCTATGTCTTTTGGATGAAGCATTTAATCCATTTACATTTAAGGTAATTATCGACATGTATGTTCCTATTACCATTTTCTTAATTGTTTTGGGTTTTGGTATTGTAGGTCTTTTCCTTCTCTTGTGTTTCCTGCCTAGAGAAGTACCTTTAGCATTTGTTGTAAAGCTCATTTGGTGGTGCTGAATTCTCTTAGCTTTTGCTTGTCTGTAAAGGTTTTAATTTCTCCATCAAATCTGAATGAGATCCTTGCTGGGTAGATTAGTCTTGGTTGTAGGTTTTTCTCCTTCATCACTTTAAATATGTCCTGCCACTCCCTTCTGGCTTGCAGAATTTCTGCTGAAAGATCAGCTGTTAACCTTATGGGGACTCCCTTATGTGTTATTTGTTGTTTTTCCCTTGCTGCTTTTAATATTTTTTCTTTGTATTTAATTTTTTGATAGTTTGATTAATATGTGTCTTGGCGTGTTTCTCCTTGGATTTATCCTGTATGGGACTCTCTGTGCTTCCAGGACTTGATTAACTATTTCCTTTCCCATATTAGGGAAGTTTTCGACTATAATCTCTTCAAATATTTTCTCAGTCCCTTTCTTTTTCTCTTCTTCTTCTGGGACCTCTATAATTTGATTATTGGTGCATTGAATGTTGTCCCAGAGGTCTCTTGAGACTGTCCTCAGTTCTTTTCATTCTTTTTTCTTTATTCTGCTCTGCAGTAGTTATTTCCACTATTTTATCTTCCAGGTCACTTATCCGTTCTTCTGCCCCAGTTATTCTGCTGTTGATCCCTTCTAGAGAATTTTTAATTTCATTTATTGTGTTGTTCATGATTGTTTGTTTACCTTTTAGTTCTTCTAGGTCCTTGTTAAACGTTTCTTGTATTTTCTCCATTCTATTTCCAAGATTTTGGATCATCTTTACTATCATTATTCTGAATTCTTTTTCAGGTAGACTGCCTATTTCCTCTTCATTTGTTAGGTCTGGTGGGTTTTTGCCTTGCTCCTTCATCTGCTGTGTGTTTCTCTGTCTTCTCATTTTGCTTAACTTACTGTGTTTGGGGTCTCCTTTTTGCAGGCTGCAGGTTTGTAGTTCCTGTTGTTTTTGGTGTCTGTCCCCAGTGGCTAAGGTTGGTTCAGTGGGTTGTGTAGGCTTCCAGGTGGAGGGGACTAGTGCTTGTGTCCTGGTGGATGAGGCTGGATCTTGTCTTTCTGGTGGGCAGGTCCACGTCTGGTGGTGTGTTTTGGGGTGTCTGTGGCCTTATTATGATTTTAGGCAGCCTCTCTGCTAATGGTTGGGGTTGTGTTCCTGTCTTGCTAGTTGTTTGGCATAGGGTGTCCAGCACTGTAGCTTGCTGGTCGTTGAGTGGAGCTGGGTCTTGGTGTTGAGATGGAGATCTCTGGGAGATTTTCGCCATTTGATATCACGTGGAGCTGGGAGGTCTCTTGTGGACCAGTGTCCTGAACTTGGCTCTCCCACCTCAGAAGCACAGCCCTGACGCCTGGCTGAAGCACCAAGAGCCTGGCTCTGAATCTTCACTGTGCCCTTTACAAGCTGTGTGACTTTGGACAAGTTTCATAACTTCACCAAGCCTCAGTTTCCTCATCTGTCCTCAGTGAGATGTCTGACAATGGCTGGCCCACCAATATTCCAATCTATGGATGTGGATCAAAATCTTGGGTTGCAACAGTAGCTGCACTGGCCTTCTTCCCTGGAAGTTGTTTAAGCCATAAATCTGCTGCCCCTGACCAACTCCAGTGCCACTGCCTCTACCTCGGGCGCCAGTAGCCCTGTATTAATCTTGAATTTTGTCAAATGCTTTTTCTGTGTCTATTGATGATATGTGACTTCTATACTTCTTCTCTTAATGTATATCACATTGATTTTGAGGATATTGAACCATCCTTGCATCCCTGGGATAAATCCCACTTGATCGTGGTATATGATCCTTTTTATATATTCGTGAATTTGGTTTGCTAATATTTGGTTGAGAAATTTTTTATCTATATTCATCAGTGATATTGGCCTGTATATTTCCTTTTTTTTTTTTTTTTTGGAGTGTCTTTATCTGGTTTTAGTATCCAGACAAAGGGTAAAGGTTGCCTTGTAGAATGAATATGGGAGTGTTCCCTCCTCTTCAATTTTTCGGGATAGTTTGAGAAGGATACATAATAGCTCTTCTTTTTTTTTTTTTTTTTTTAAATCAGTCATCAGTTTTATACACATCAGTGTATACATGTCAATCCCAATCGCCCAATTCAGCACACCACCATCCCCACCCCACCGTGGTTTTCCCCCCTTGGTGTCCATACGTTTGTTCTCTACATCTGTGTCTCAACTTCTGCCCTGCAAACCGGTTCACCTGTACCATTTTTCTAGGTTCCACATACATGCGTTATTATACGATATTTGTTTTTCGCTTTCTGACTTACTTCACTCTGTATGACAGTCTCTAGATCCATCCACGTCTCAACAAATGACTCAATTTTGTTCCTTTTTGTGGCTGAGTAATATTCCATTGTATATATGTACCACAACTTCTTTATCCATTCATCTGTCGATGGGCATTTAGGTTGCTTCCATGACCTGGCTATTGTAAATAGTGCTGCAATGAACATTGGGGTGCATGTGTCTTTTTGAATTACGGTTTTCTCTGAGTATATGCCCAGTAGTGGGATTGCTGGATCATATGGTAATTCTATTTTTGGTTTTTTAGGGAACCTCCATATTGTTCTCCATAGTGGCTGTATCAATTTACATTCCCACCAACAGTGCAAGAGGGTTCCCTTTTCTCCACACCCTCTCCAGCATTTGTTGTTTGTAGATTTTCTGATGATGCCCATTCTAATTGGTGTGAGGTGATACCTCATTGTAGTTTTGATTTGCATTTCTCTAATAATTAGTGATGTTGAGCAGCTTTTCATGTGCTTCTTGGCCATCTGTATGTCTTCTTTAGAGAAATGTCTATTTAGATCTTCTGTCCATTTTTGGATTGGGTTGTTTGTTTCTTTAATATTGAGCTGAATGAGCTGTTTATATATTTTGGAGATTAATCCTTTGTCCGTTGATTCATTTGCAAATATTTTCTACCATTCTGAGGGTTGTCTTTTCGTCTTGTTTATGGTTTCCTTTGCTGTGCAAAAGCTTTGAAGTTTCATTAGGTCCCATTTGTTTATTTTTGTTTTTATTTCCATTACTCTAGGAGGTGGATCAAAAAAGATCTTGCTGTGATTTATGTCAGAGAGTGTTCTTCCTATGTTTTCCTCTAAGAGTTTTATAGTGTCCGGTCTTACATTTAGGTCTCTAATCCATTTTGAGTTTATTTTTGTGTATGGTGTTAGGGAGTATTCTAATTTCGTTCTTTGACATGTAGCTGTCCAGTTTTCCCAGCACCACTTATTGAAGAGACTGTCTTTTCTCCATTGTATATCTTTGCCTCCTTTGTCATAGATTAGTTGACCATAGGTGCGTGGGTTTATCTCTGGGCTTTCTATCTTGTTCCATTGATCTATGTTTCTGTTTTTGTGCCAGTACCATATTGTCTTGATTTTTTTCCCTCAAGACTATTCGGGGTCTTTTGTGTCTCCATACAGATTTTAAGATGATTAGTTCTAGTTCCGTAAAAAATGCCATTGGTAATTTGATAGGGATTGCATTGAATCTGTAGATTGCTTTGGGTAGTATAGTCATTTTCACACTATTGATTCTTCCAATCCAAGAACATGGTATATCTCTCCATCTGTTGGTATCATCTTTAATTTCTTTCATCAGTGTCTTATAGTTTTCTGCATACATGTCTTTTGTCTCCCTAGGTAGGTTTATTCCTTGGTATTTTATTCTTTTTGTTGCAATGGTAAATGGGAGTGTTTCCATAATTTCTCTTTCAGATTTTTCATCATTAGTGTATAGGAATGCAAGAGATTTCTGTGCATTAATTTTGTATCCTGCAACTTTACCAAATTCATTGATTAGCTCTAGTAGTTTTCTGGTGGCATTTTTAGGATTCTCTATGTATAGTATCATGTCATCTGCAAACAGTGACAGTTTTACTTCTTCTTTTCCAATTTGTATTCCTTTTATTTCTTTTTCTTCTCTGATTGCCGTGGCTAGGACTTCCAAAACTATGTTGAATAATAGTGGTGAGAGTGGACATCCTTGTCTCATTCCTGATCTTAGAGGAAATGCTTTCAGTTTTTCACCATTGAGAATGATGTTTGCTGTGGGTTTGTCATATATGGCCTTTATTATGTTGAGGTAGTTTCCCTCTATGCCCACTTTCTAGAGAGTTTTTATCATAAATCGGTGCTGAATTTTGTCAAGAGCTTTTTCTGCATCTATTGAGATGATCATATGGTTTTTATTCTTCAGTTTGTTAATATTGTGTATCACATTGATTGATTTGCATATATTGAAGAATCCTTGCATCCCTGGGATAAATCTCACTTGATCGTGATGTATGATCCTTTTAATGTGTTGTTGGATTCTGTTTGCTAGTATTTTCTTGAGGATTTTTGCATCTATATTCATCAGTGATATTGGTCTGTAATTTTCTTTTTTTGTAGTATCTTTGTCTGGTTTTGGTATCAGGGTGATGGTGGCCTCATAGAATGAGCTTGGGAATGTTCCTTCCTCTGCAATTTTTTGGAAGAGTTTGAGAAGGATGGGTGTTAGCTCTTCTCTAAATGTTTGATAGAATTTACCTGTGAAGCCATCTGGTCCTGGACTTTTGTTTGTTGGAAGATTTATAATCACAGTTTCAATTTCATTACTTGTGATTGGTCTGTTCATATTTTCTGTTTCTTCCTGGTTCAGTCTTGGAAGGTTATACCTTTCTAAGAATTTGTCCATTTCTTCCAGGTTGTCCATTTTATTGGCATAGAGTTGCTTGTAGTAGTCTCTTAGGATGCTTTGTATTTCTGTGGTGTCTGTTGTAACTTCTCCTTTTTCATTTCTAATTTTATTGATTTGAGTCCTCTCCCTCTTTTTCTTGATGAGTCTGGCTAATGGCTTATCAATTTTGTTTATCTTCTCAAAGAACCAGCTTTTAGTTTTATTGATCTTTGCTATTGTTTTCTTTGTCTCTATTTCATTTATTTCTGCTCTGATCTTTATGATTTCTTTCCTTCTGCTAACTTTGGGTTTTGTTTGTTCTTCTTTCTCTAGTTTCTTTAGGTGTAAGGTTAGATTGTTTACTTGAGATTTTTCTTGTTTCCTTAGGTAGGCTTGTATAGCTATTAACTTCCCTCTTAGAACTGCTTTTGCTGCATCCCATAGGTTTTGGATCATCGTGTTTTCATTGTCATTTATCTCTAGGTATTTTTTGATTTCCTCTTTGTATTTCTTCAGTGATCTCTTGGTTATTTAGTAACGTATTGTTTAGCCTCCATGTGTTTGTGTTTTTTACGTTTCTTTCCCTGTAATTCATTTCTGATTCCATAGCGTTGTGGTCAGAAAAGATGCTTGATATGATTTCAGTTTTCTTAAATTTACTGAGGCTTGATTTGTGACCCAAGATGTGATCTATCCTGGAGAATGTTCCATGCGCACTTGAGAAGAAAGTGTAATCTGCTGTTTGGGGATGGAATGTCCTATCAATATCAATTAAATCAATCTGGTCTATTGTGTCATTAAAAGCTTCTGTTTCCTTATTTATTTTCATTTCGGATGATCTGTCCATTGGTGTAAGTGAGGTGTTAAAGTCCCCCACTGTTATTGTGTTACTGTCAATTTCCACTTTTATAGCTGTTAGCAGTTGCCTTATGTATTGAGGTGCTCCTATGTTGGGTGCATATATATTTATAATTGTTATATCTTCTTCTTGGATTGATCCCTTGATCATTATGTAGTGCCCTTCCTTGTCTCTTGTAACATTCTTTAAAGTCTATTTTATCTGATATGAGTATAGCTACTCCAGCTTTCTTTTGATTTCCATTTGCATGGACTATCTTTTTCCATCCCCTCACTTTCAGTCTGTATGTGTCCCTAGGTCTGAAGTGGGTCTCTTGTAGACAGCATATATATATGGGTCTTGTTTTTGTATCCATTCAGCAAGACTGTGTCTTTTGGTTGGAGCATTTAATCCATTCACGTTTAAGGTAATTATCGATATGTATGTTCCTATGGCCATTTTCTTAATTGTTTTGGGTTTGTTTTTGTAGGTCCTTTTCTTCTCTTGTGTTTCCTACTTAGAGAAGTTCCTTTAGCATTTGTTGTAGAGCTGGTTTGGTGGTGCTGAATTCTCTTGGCTTTTGCTTGTCTGTAAAGCTTTTGATTTCTCCATCGAATTTGAATAAGATCCTTGCTGGGTAGAGTAATCTTGGTTGTAGGTTCTTCCCTTTCATCACTTTAAGTATATCATGCCACTCCCTTCTGGCTTGTAGAGTTTCTGCTGAGAAATCAGCTGTTAACCTTATGAGAGTTCCCTTGTATGTTATTTGTCGTTTTTCCCTTGCTGCTTTCAATAATTTTTCTTTGTCTTTAATTTTTGCCACTTTGATTACTATGTGTCTCAGCGTGTTTCTCCTTGGGTTTATCCTGTATGGGACTCTCTGTGCTTCCTGGACTTGGGTGGCTATTTCCTTTCCCATGTTAGGGAAGTCTTACACTATAATCTCTTCAAATATTTTCTCTGGTCCTTTCTCTCTCTCTTCTCCTTCTGGGACCCCTATAATGTGAATGTTGTTGCGTTTAATGTTGTCTCAGAGGTCTCTTAGGCTGTCTTCATTTCTTTTCATTCTTTTTTCTTTAGTCTGTTCCACAGCCGTGAATTCCACCATTCTGTCTTCCAGGTCACTTATCTGTTCTTCTGCCTCAGTTATTCTGGTATTCATTTCTTCGAGTGTAGTTTTCATTCAGTTATTGTATTGTTCATGTCTGTTTGTTTGTTCTTTAATTCTTCCAGGTCTTTGTTAAACATTTCTTGCATCTTCTCGATCTTTGCCTCCATTCTTATTCCAAGGTCCTGGATCATCTTCACTATCATTATTCTGAATTCTTTTTCTGGAAGGTTGCCTATCTCCACTTCATTTAGTTGTTTTTCTGAGGTTTTATCTTGTTCCTTCATCTGGTATATAGCCCTCTGCCTTTTCATCTTGTCTATCTTTCTGTGAATGTGGTTTTTCTTCCAAAGGCTGCAGGATTGTAGTTTTTCTTGCTTCTGCTGTCTGCCCTCTGGTGGTTGAGGCTATCTAAGAGGCTTGATGGGAGGCTCTGGTGGTGGGTAGAGCTGACTGTTGCTGTGGTGGTCAGAGCTCAGTAAAACTTTAATCCACTTGACTGTTGATGGGTGGGGCTGGGTTCCCTCCCTGTTGTTCGTTTTGCCTGAGGCAACCCAACACTGGAGCCTACCTGGGCTCTTTGCTGGGGCTAATGACAGACTCTGGGAGGGCTCACACCAAGGAGTACTTCCCAGAACTTCTGCTGCCAGTGTCCTTGTCCCCACGGTGAAACAGAGCCAGCCCCCGCCTCTGCAGGAGACCCCCCAACACTAGCAGGTAGGTCTGGTTCAGTCTCTCCCAGGGTCACTGCTCCTTCCCCTGGGTCCCGATACGCACACTATTTTGTGTGTGCCCTCCAAGAGTGGGGTCTCTGTTTCCCCCAGTCCTGTCGAAGTCCTGCAGTCAATTCCCACTAGGCTTCAAAGTCTGATTCTCTATGAATTCCTCCTCCTGTTGCCTGACCCCCAGGTTGGGAAGCCTGATGTGGGGCTCAGAACCTTCACTCCAGTGGGTGGACTTCTGTGGTATAAATGTTCACCAGTCTGTGAGTCACCCACCCACCAGTTATGGGATTTGATTTTACTCTGATTGCGCCTCTCCTACCGTCTCATTGTGGCTTCTCCTTTGTCTTTGGATGTGGGGTATCTTTTTTGGTGAGTTCCAGTGTCTTCCTGTCGATGATTGTCCAGCAGCTAGTTGTGATTCTGGTGTTCTCGCAAGAGGGAGTGAGAGCACGTCCTTCTCCTCCACCATCTTGGTTCCAAAAATAGCTTTTCTTTTTATGTTTGGTAGAATTCCTCCATGAAAGCATCCAGTCCTGGACTTTTGTTTGCTGGGAGTTTTTTTTATTACTAATTCAATTTCACTACTAGTAATTGGTCTATTCAAACTGCCTACTTCTTCCTGATTTAGTCTTGGAAGATAGTATGTTTCTAGAAATTTATCCATTTCTTCTGGGTTTTCCAATTTGTTGAAATATAACTGTTCATAGTATTATGATTTTTTTGTATCGTTGTAATTTCTCCTCTTTCAGTTCTTACTTTGTTCGGGTCCTCTCTTGTTTTTTTCTTAATGAGCCTGGCTAAAGACATCAATTTCATTTATTTTTTCAAAAAACTGGCTCTTGGTTTCATTGATCTTTTCTATTGTTTTCTTGGTCTCTATTTTATTTTCCTCTCTGATTATTATTATTTCCTTCCTTCTGCTGATGTTGGGTTTATTTGTTCTTCTTTTTTTTAATTCCTTTAGGTGGTAGGTTAGGTTGCTTACTTGAGGTTTTTCTTTTTTCTTGAGGAAAGCCTGTATTGCTATATACTTCCCTCTTAGAACTGCTTTTGTGGCATCCCACAGTTTTTGGAAAGCTGTGTTTTTATTTTCATTTGTCTCAACGTGTTTTCTGTTTTACTCTTTGATTTCTTCATTGACCCATTGTGGGTTTTTTTGTTTTTTGTTTTTTAAGTATCATGTTGTTTAGTCTGCAAGTGTGTGTTCTTTTCCTGTTTTTTCTGTAGTTGATTTCTAGTTTCATACTGTTGTGGTTGGAAAAAGTGCTTGATATAATTTCTCTTCTCTTATTTGTTGAGACTTGTTTTGTGGCCTAGCATATAATCTATCCTGAAGAATGTTCCATGTGAACTTGAAAAGAAATATGTATTCTGCTGTTTTTGGATGGAATGTTCTATAGACATCTATTAAGTCCAACTTGCTTAATGTGTCATTTAAGACCACTGTTTCCTTATTGATTTTCTGTCTGGATGATCTGTCCATTGATGCAAGTGGGGTGTTAAAGTCCCCTACTATTATCATATTGTTGTCAATTTCTCCCTTTGCTTTATGTATTTAGGACCTCCTATATTAGGTGCATATATGTTAAAAATGTTATATTCTCTTGTACTGACCCCTTTATTATTATATAATACCCTTATTTGTCTTTTGTTATAGGCTTTGTTTTAAAGTCTACTTTATCTGAGTATTGCTACCCCTGTTTCCTTACTTCCATTTGCATGAACTATCTTTTTCCATCCCCTCATTCAATTTCAGCCTGTGTATGTTTAGCTCTGAAGTAAGTTTCTTATACGCAGCATATAGATTGGCTTTGTTTTTTTTAATCCAATCAGTCACCCTATGTCTTTTGATTGGAGCATTTAGTCCATTGACATTTAATGTGATCATTGATGGGTATGTATTCATTGCCATTTTGTTACTTGTTTTCTGGTTGTTTTTGTAGTTCTTCTCTATTCTTCTTTCTAGTTTCCTCCCTGGTGGTTTGATGATTTTCTTTAGTGATGTGCTTGTGTTCCTTTCTATTTTTTGTGTATCTGTTGTAGGTTTTTGATTTGTGCTTACCATGGGGTTCATATCTGTTGACTTCTATATCCACTTGTTTTAAACTGATAGTCATTTAAGTCCAAACACATTCTAAATGAGCTCCATTTTTACTCCCCTCCCCCACGTTTTGTGTTTTTATGACATATTTTACATCATGTTTGTCCCTCAACTGTCTAGTATAGTTAATTTTACAATTTTTGTCCTTTAATTTTTGATCTAGCTTGTTAAGTGGTTGATCCCTAGCCTTTACCATATATTTGCCTTTACTAGTGGGAATTTTTCCTTTTCTATAAATTTTTACTTCTTGTTATAGCCTTTCTCTTCCACTTGCAGAAGGCTCTTTAACACTTTTTTTAGGGTGAGTTTAGCATTGATGAATTCTTTTAGTGTTTGCTTGTCTGAGAAGTTCTTTATCTCTCCTTCAATTCTAAATGATAATGTTGCTGGGTGGAATATTGAGTTAAGAGGTTTTTCCCTTTCAGCACTTTAAATATATCATGCTACTCCCTCTGGCCTGGTAGGCCCTTATTTCTTGACTAGATTATTACAGTGGCCTCCTGACTGCTTTCCTCGACTTTGTTCTCTTTTAATCTTCTACAGTCCCACTAGGGATTTCTTTTAACAAGAGCAATCTGATCTTGAAGCACTCCTGGTAAAAGTCATTCAATCATATACACTCTTTGTAGGAAAAATGTAAGATTTTAGCATGTCATACAAAATCCTTAATGATCAGGTTCCCTGTTTACATTGATTTTAGTCTCGTATCCCTAGGTACCCCTGCTCTACTCACTCCAAATATTTTCTTTTTCTTTTCCTATCATGCTCTTTCATGTCTACATTTTTGTTTTCAATTCCTTCTTTTTGGAATCCCCTTTACCTTCTTCATGAGAAAACTTCTACTCATCCTTCAAAGCCCAGTTCAAATATCATCTCCTTAATAAAGTCTTTCTTCTCTTTCTCAGTAGAGCTACTCATCCCTCTGGGTTCCTATAGCATTTTGCAGCTCTGATGCCAACAATTAGCATTCACCAGATTGTGCTACAATTGTTTACTTTTGAGTCTAACTCCACTACTCTTAGAGCATATGGACTTAAAAAAAAATGTATCTGACCCTCATTTCATGCACTGTGCCCATTATATAGTGAGTGCTAAAAGAAGTTTTGCTTAATGAGCAAAATAAATGATAAGTAGAATTTCATTCCTCCTGGTTTCTGCTGATAGAAAATTTGATGTTTTCTCCTCTGGCTTTTCCTTTTTCTAGGATGCTAATGTATAGATTTAGCAGCTCGGTAGTTATGACCAGGCTTATGAGAGTTTCACGGCTTACCACCATCCAGTCTCCTAAGCTAATTTCCTTCAGCAAATCATGAATCATACAATTATTGAATCTTAGAGCTGGGAGGGATGTTGAGGAATCATTTGATCCTTCTTTTCCCCTTAAGGTAGCACTTGAGCTGCTGCCCCATGGTAAGTAGGAGAGAAGATTGTGTGATTTCAGATTTCAACATCAGCAGAGTATACATCTCTCTTTTCAAGTATGTGTCCAATAGTGCCTGAAATAAGTCACCATGATTTTGCATAGGATGGCGTATAGGGGTGACATGGTTTTTATTTTAAGGTAAAAAAGTAGATATTTCTTTCCAAGTTAGACAAAGTACAAACGTCTTGTCACCAGCACTATCCTAACTGCAGATCTTTTTGATGAAGATATGGTTTAGATATAACTAAAAATGTCTGAAGAGCACAGTTGAGGGTAATTCACCTATCTATCCCTTTTCATCCTCTGAGTTCCTGGTCTCCTAATAAATAATAAAATCACATTATTACAATTTTAATAGTCATCATAACGATTAAGTACTAAGCTGTCATGTCACCCATAGTGATGCGACTTGAATGAAAATCGGCATTTGACTCCCACTCCCCAAAGCCCCTCAAGATAGGGGCTCCTCCCTATTATCTAAGAAAGATTTATTGAGCCATTAAAAAAAAATAGTACTCTCCCCACCCCCTGAATCAATTTGTATGTGTGTTTTTCCTATTCTCTGCTTCCTCCAGTATAAATAGGGAGCTGTCTTAGCAGTTTGGAGTGGCGCTGGTGCTGTGTCACACGGTAGGGAGCACGTGTTGTCATACTCCTTTCACCTTTAATCAAGTTGGTTGTGCTCACTCTGAAGAATAGCACAACCTGGAAAACTGCCTGGAGAGATGCACATTGAGATTTACATTCAGTTTAGAGTGTAATTTATTCAAACAGCTACTGTACTGCCAGGTACTAGAGGTAGGGCATGGTTCTTGCCTTCATGGAGGGAGCAGAACAATAAAGCAAATCAGTAGATACAAATAAAAATAGTTTAAAAATGTTGCGAAGGAAGCAATAAGAGGATGAATTGGAGAATGGTATGCATGACTCATTTTTGCCAGGTTGGCCAGGGAAGACCTCCCTGGGGAGGTGATGTTTCTACTGAGACCTGAAGGACAGGAAGGGACCAACCAAATGAAGAGTAGGATGAAAGCTCTCCATGGATATGGAAGAGAAGATGCAAAGGCCTGCAAGAGCAAAGATGTTGGCTTTTTAAAAGAAATTGAAGGAGGGACTTGCCTGGCAGTCAGTGGTTAAGACTTCGCTTTCCAATGCAGGGGGTGTGGCTTCAATCCCTGGTCGGGGAGCTAAGATCCCGCATGCCTCATGGCCAAAAAACCAAAAAACATAAAGCAGAAGCAGCATTGTAACAAATTCAATAAAGACTTAAAAAAAAATGGTCCACATCAAAAAAAAAATCTTAAAAAAAAATTAAAAAATAAAAGAAATTGAAGGAAAGGAAAATAGTGAGGCTGGAGCTTAATGAACAAGGAAGAGAGTGGAACAAAGCAAACTGTAGATGAAGAGGAAGGCAGGGGTCAGATCAAGCAGCCTTTGGGGGGTTACTGTTGGAGTTTGTATTGCATTCTGAGGGTAATGGGAAGACATTGTTGGGTTTTATGTGACCTGTGACCTTTTAAGAAGATCACTTTTAGTCCCCTGAGGAGAATAAGTTGGAGGGGGGCAGGGTTGGAAAAAAGACCAGTAAAGAACTGTGTGTAACTGGGGACAGGTAGTGGTGGCTTGTTTGAGGATGGTGGTGACAAAGATGGAAAGAAACAAATGGATCAAGAACTACTTAGGATGTGAAGTAGTTGGGTCTTAGTGATAGAATAAATATTATGGGAGGAGATAAAGACAGGAATCAGAGATAATTTCTAGACTTCTCCAGTCTTGAGCAGCTAGGTAGGTGGTGGTACTCCTGTTTTCTTTTTTTAAATTATTTTTATTAAAATATACACATTTAAAAATCAAACAATACTAAAAAAAGAAAAATAAGTACAACTGAAAGTGCCAGTCTCCTCCTATTTCAGGTTTGCTCCCCAGAGGAAACCATCTTTAACTCTCTTAGCTATTTTCTTGGTGTTCTCTCTAAATTTCTAGATAATATTGGTGCATTGCTATTTTCTTTAAATGCCTGTTGATCCTTGGCTATTTATTGACATTCAAGAGACAGACCTCAGTGCATGGATTAAAGCTTCGTGTGCATGGCTGCTTTGTTCTTGGTGACCAGGAGGCCTCTCAGGAGAGGAAACAGACAGTGAACTGGCCCAGTGTCAGTGTCTGAAGATTGTTTCTGTGGGGCCTCTCAGTTTCTCTAGGGAAGAAGATTCCAGTCCCTTTGACTCTTATTGTTCTGGGAGCATGGCAGGGGGAAGGGGGCTGGGTCTGCTTCCTACCATAGCACATACAGACTTTCTCGTAATTACCTTATTTTCAGATCTGAATCTTACTCTCGCTCTCCTCTGTGGCTGGTGTCCAGAGGTGGCAAGCTTTAGTTTCTCTGAAGGCTAAACCTCTAGTCTCCTGGCTGATTTATGGAAGCGTTCTGGTCACTTTTGTGCTGAGGATGGAGGGGTGAGGAAAAATCAAGAAATCCAGTTTGGAACACATGATGAGATATGCATAAATGATGAGATATGCATAAGTAGAGCTGTGAGGTAGGGAGGCGGGTCGAAGGTTTGGGGCTCTGAGAGAAGTTTCATTTGGACAGATATGCCTGAAGTCATCAGCACTAGAGGGTATTTCAGACCGTGGAAATAGATGCTGTCATTCGGGAGAGTATAGAAAGAGGTGAGAGGAGGGCACAGGACCCAATTCTGAGGTGCCCCAGCAGGGGTGCAGGGAGCCTGCAGACCAGGAATGAAGGATCTGCGGAGGGAGGGTATCCTCACTTTGCTTGGAAAAAACTGATTGCTGAGAACCCAAGTGTCCACCGAGAGATGAATGGATAAACCAAACACAGTATGTACCAACAATGGAATATTATTTGGCCTTGAGAAGGAAAGAGATTCTGACACATGCTACAACATGGATCAACTTTGAAGACATTATGTTAAGTGAAACAAGCCAGACACAAATAGGACAATTACCGTATAATTCCACTTAAGTGAAATACCTAGCATAGTCCAATTCGTAGATACCGAAAGTAGAAAGGGTAGTTGCCAGGGGCAGGGAGTGAGGTATGGGGAGTTCGTGTTTAATGGGCACAGAGTTTGTTTTGGATGATGAAAAAGTTCCAGATATGGATGTTGGTGATGGTTGTACAACCATGTGAATGCACTAAAATGCCACTGAACTGTACACTTCAAAATGGTTAAAATGGTACGTTTCATGGTATATATATTTCACCACAATAAAAAAACAAAGGAAATTAGAAAGTATCAGGTAAGCCCACTGATGAAATAAAACAGAGTGATATGGGGGAAAAAAAAAACCCCACCCAAAACAGGTAGCTGAGAGAAGGTGACAGAGCCCTGGAAACCTGTTTTGTTGATTGAGGCTGTTTTCCCCTTTCCCCTCCACTGCCTTGCCTGCCGTTACATGGGGTTTTTGTCTAGTCCTTATGAAGGTGGGTGTGGTGTGGGGAGAAAAGGAGAGGGTAGAGAGGGCTGGAGAGGGAATAGATTAAAGAAAAAAAAAAAAACAACATCTAGGGGAGGTGCATGTATGGGGAGGGAAGGAAGAAGAAATATAGAAGGAGAGGCGGAGGGAGAAAAGCTGCTTCTAAAGGTGTGACAGCCAGGCAAGAGGACAAAGGCAGGCCAGCCCTTTGTTGTTCTCGGCTTGCTTCACACCCATGTGACAAGGACTTGGGATGTAGGTCCCGCAGAGCCATGCCACACAGCTGGAT
The DNA here is from genome assembly GCF_028021215.1 of Eschrichtius robustus. Classification (NCBI taxonomy): domain Eukaryota; kingdom Metazoa; phylum Chordata; class Mammalia; order Artiodactyla; family Eschrichtiidae; genus Eschrichtius; species Eschrichtius robustus. The sequence goes on along the minus strand of NC_090836.1, from coordinate 9,839,313 downwards.
AAGGTCCAGATAAAGTCCATTGAAACTGTCTTTCTGTGCCTGCGGAACTTGATTCTGCAAAGTGAACATGCTACAAATGAATAAAATGTATATTCGCTCATGTGGTCGTATGTAACTATAATGCTTCTTAGGTGATGCATCCTGGTGTAGAGAGAGGTTATGGAAAATATGTATGGAGATATCCCTGTACTTTGTCACTACTTCAAGCTCACAAGGAAAATGCATGGGAAATAAGGTTTTGCTGTACCACACACAAGAGCGTCTTAAAATACATCCATGATTTTTCTAAAACACTTATAACACAGGTAGTACTTGCTTATTTAAAGAAATTAGGAAATAAAGGTAGACAACAAGAAGAAAATTAAAAACTCCCCTAAATTCTGCTCCCTAGAGATAACTACTATTATCAGTTGGTGTTCTTCAATTTCTGTATCCCTGCTTCTTGAATCTGAGCAGGTTTGTAACTGCTTCAACCAGTAGAGGACAGTGGATATGATTTTGGAGGCTAGTCATAAAGGCCATGCAGCATGTGCCTTGCTTGTTGGAACACTTGCTCCTGGAGCCCTGAGTTGCCACATAGGAGGTCTAATTACTCTGAGGCCGCCATTCTGTGAGGAAGCTCCCGTCACTTGGAGAGATTACTTGTAGGCACCCTGGTTAACAATGACAGATGAGTCACGGCAGCCTGAGTGCCAGACAGGGGAGTGAAGAGTCTTCAGGTGTGTCAGGCTCTGGCCATTTGAGTCACATGCTGCCAATCAGTTCTTCACAGCTGGAGCTCCAGACATCAATGACCAGAGATAAGTCACCCCCATCCCCTGCACTGTGCCCTAGCCAAATTCTTGACCCACAGAATCTGTGAGTGTGATAAAATAGATGTGGTTTTGGGCTGCTAAGCTTTAGGTTATAGATAACTGGAACACCCAGCTATTCTGTTCCCCTTCTCAGAGACAACCACCATTACCAGTTTCTTGTGTGTTCTATCAAAGGTATTTTTATGAATATAAAATCACATATTTAAAATATATTTGTAGTATAAATGGTTGTACACCACACACTTGTTCTGCACTTTGATTTTTGTCATTTAACGGCATATCTTGAAGATTCTTCAACTACACAGAGTTTCTTCATTCCTTTATAAGGATGCATACTATTTTATTATATAAATATTTCATAATTTAACGAGTTCTCTATTGATGAACATTTAAATTGTTTTCAATCCTCTAGTTTTATAAACAGGTAGCAATTGCTGGAGTGACATTTGTAATTTTTGTGACATTGACTCATTGCTCTCCATGGGGGTTATTCTGTTTTCCTCTCCTAATAGAAATTTAGTTTCCTCAAAAATACCTTGTTTTGTCAAACTTTGTTTTAAATCTCTGCCAAATAAATTGATAAGAATGACATGTTACTGCAGTTTAAATTATTTTATTATTTATTTTGGTTTTTATTTTTATTTCTTCTTCCAGTTTTGAGAGAGAATTGACATACAGCACTGTGATAAATTTAAGCTGTACAGCATAAAGATTTGACTTACATCATGAAATGATGTAATTTAGGGAACATCCATCATCTTACATAGATGCAAAATTAAAGAAATTGAACATTTTTTTTCTTGTGATGAGAGAACTTTTAGAATTTACTCTCAACAACTTTCACATATAACATACAGTGGTGTTAAGTATATTTATCATGTTGTTCATTACATCCCTAGTATTTATTTCTCTTGTAACTGGAAATTTGTACATTTTGACTGCCTTCATCCAGTTCCCCCTACCCCACCTTACGCCTCTGGTAACCGCAAATCTGATATCTGTTTCTATGAGTTGGTTTGTTTTATTGTTTTTGAAGTATAATTGATCTATAACACTATGTTAGTTCCTGTTACACAGCATGGTGATGTGGTATTTCTATACTTGTCAAAATGATCACCACAATAAGTCTTGGGATAGGTCTAGCTACAATATGTCACCATGCAAAGATATTACATAATTATTGACTATATTTCCCACACTGTACATTTCATACCCATGACTCATTTATTTTGCTGCTGGAAGTTTGTATCTCAGCCTCTCTCACCTGTTTCCCCACCCCCTACCTCCCCTCTGGCAACCACCTGTTTGTTCTCTGGAACTACAACTCTGTTTGTTATGCTTCTTCAATTGTTCTGTTTTTAGATTCCACATATAAGTGAACTCTTACAATATTTGTCTTTCTCTGTCTGATTTATTTCACTTAGCATGATACACTCTAAGTCCATACATGTTGTCATAAATGGCAAGATTTCATTTTTATGGCTGAGTAATATTCCAGTGTTGTGTGTGTGTGTGTGTGTACACATACGTACATCTTCTTTATCTATTCGTCTCTTGATGGGCACTTGGGTTGCTTTCATATTGTGGCTATTGTAAATAATGCTACAATGAACATAGGGGTGCATATAACTTTTCTAATTAGTGTTTTGTTTTCTTTAGATAAAACCCAGGAGTAGAATTGCTGGATCATGTGATAGTTCTATTTTAAATTTTTTGAAGACCTTTCATACTGTTTTTCACAGTGACTGTACCAATTTACATTCTCACTGAGAGTGCGTGAGGGTTCCTTTTTCTCCACATCCTCACCAACACTTGTCGTTTACTGTCTTCTTGATAATAGCTATTCTGACAGGTGTAAGGTGATATTCTCATTGTAGTTTTGATTTGCATTTCCCTGATGATTAATGATGTTGAACATCTTTTCATGTGCCCATTGGCCATCTTTATGTGTTCTTTGGAAAACTGTCTCTTCAGATCCTCTGCCCATGTTTTCACTGAGTTTTTCTTCTTTTTTTTTTTTGGATGTTGAGTTGTATGAGTTATTTGTGTATTTTGAATATTAACCCTTTATCGGATAGATCCATTTGCAAATATCTTCTCTCATTCAGTAGGTGGCCTTTTCGTTTTGTTGGTAGTTTCCTTCGTAGTGCACAAGCTTCTTAGTTTGACGTGGTCCCATTTGTCTTTGCTTTTATTTCCCTTGCCTGAGGAGACATGTCCCAAAATTAAGAACAATATCAAAGAGTGTACTGCCTATGTTTTCTTGGAGAAGTTTTATGGTTTCTGGTCTTACATTTATGTCTTTAACCCATTTTGAATTTATTTTTGTGCATGATTTGATAGAGTAGTCCAGTTGGATTCTTTTGCATGCAGTTCTCTGATTTTCCCAACAGCATTCATAGAAGAGGTTATTTTTACCCCCATTATATATTCTTGCCTCCTTTGTCATAGATTGTGTCCATATAAGCATGGTTCATTTCTGGGCTGTCTGTTCTGTTCCACTGATATATGTGTCTGCTTTTGTGTCAGGACCATGCTGGTTTTGATGACTGTAGCTTTGTAGTATAGTCTGAAGTTAGGGAGCATGATACCTCCAGCTTTATTCTTCTTTCTCAAGATTGTTTGGGCTATTTGGGATCTTTTATGTTTCCATACAAATTTTAGAATATTTTGTTCTAGTTCTGTGAAAAATGCCATTGGTTTTTTTTTTTTTTGGTCACACCATGTGACATGCAGGATCTTAGTTCCTTGACCAGGGATTGAACTTGCACCCCCTGCAGTGGAAGCACAGGGTCTCAATGGCCAGGGAAGCCCCGCCATTGGAATTTTGATAGGGATTGCACTGAATCTGTAGATTGCCTTGGGTAGTATGGTAATTTTAACAATACCAATCCTTCCAATCCATGAGCATGGTAAATATTTCCATCTATTTGTGTCATCTTCAGTTTCTTTCATCAGTGTCTTATAGTTTTCCAAGTACAGGTCTTTTACCTCCTTAGTTAGATTTATTCCTAGGTATTTTATTCTTTTCAATGCAATTGTAAATGGGATTGTTTTCTTAATTTCTCTGATAGCTTATTGTTAGTGTATAGAATTGCAGATTTCTGTATATTAACTTTGTATCCTGCAACTTTTTCAAATTCATTGATGAGCTCTAGTAGTTTTTTGCTGGCATCTTGAGGATTTTCTATGTGCAGTATCATGTCACCTGTAAACAGTGACAGTTTTACTTCCTCTCTTCCAAATTGGATTCCTTTTATTTCTTGATTGCTTTGGCTAGGATTTCCAATACTATGTTGAATAAAAGTGGCAAGTATGCTGTTAACTGTGGTCTTATCATGTATGACCTTTATTATGTTGAGGTATGGTCCCTCTATACCCACTTTGTGGAGAGGTTTTTCTTTTTATCATAAATGGATGTTGAATTTTGTCAAGCTTTTTCTGCATATATTGAGAGGATCATATGGTTTTTGTTCTTCAGTTTGTTAATAGGGTGTATCACATTGAGTTGTGGATATTGAACCATCCTGTCTCCCTGGGAGACTTGCTCATGGTGTATGATCCTTTTAATGTACTGTTGGACTAAGTTTGCTAATATTTTATAGAGGATTTCTGTATCTATGTTCATCAGTAATATTGGCCTTTAATACTCTTTTTTGTGATATCTTTGTCTGGTTTTGGTATAAGGGTGACGCTGGTCTCATAGAATGAGATCAGAGGTGTTCCTTCCTCTGCCATTTTTGGGAATAGTTTCAGAAGGATAGGTGTTAACTGTCCTCTAAATGTTTGGTAGAATTCACCTGCAAAGCCATCTTGTCCTGGGGTTGGTTTGTTGGGAGTTTTAAAAAATTGCTGATTTGATTACATTCCTGAAATTTCCCTGTTCATATTCTTCTTCCTGGTTCAGTCTTTGGAGATTGTACACTTCTAGGAATTTACCCGTTTCTTCTAGGTTGTCCATTTTATTGGCATATAATTGTTTGTAGTAGTCGCTTATTATCCTTTGTCTTTCTGTAGTGTTGGTTGTAACTTTTTTAAGTTTCTGATTATATTTATTTGGGTCCTCTTTTTTAAAAAAACATGAGTCTGGCTAAAGGTTTATCAATTTTGTTTATCTTTTCAAAGAACCAACTCTTAGTTTTGTTGATCTTTTCTATTATTTGTTGTACTCTATTTCATTTATTTCTGCTCTAATCTTTGATTTCTTTCCTTCTACTAATTTTGGGTATTGCTTGTTCTTCTTTTTCCTAGTACCTTTAGGTTTAAGGTTAGGTTGTTTATTTGAGATCTTTCTTGTTTCCTGAGGTAGGTTTGTATTGCTATAAACTTCCCTCTTAGAAATGCTTTTGCTACGTCCTATTGATTTTTGGATCATTCTGTTTACATTTTCATTTGTTTCTAGCTGTTTTTAAATTCCTTCTTTGATTTCTTCAGTAATTCATTGGTTGTTTAGTAGCGTATTTAGCCTCCATGTGTTTGTATTTTTTTTGCAGTATTTTCCATGTAATTCATTTCTAGTCTCATAGTGTTGTGGTTGGAGAAGATGCTTGATATGATTTCAGTTATCTTAAACTTACTGAGACTTCTTTTGTGGTCTAGCATGTTCTTTATCTTGGAGAATGTTCCATGTGCACTTGAATGTGTATTCTTCTGCTTTTTTTAAAAACTTTTTATTTTGTATTGGAGTATAGTTGATTAACAATGTTGTGATAGTTTCAGGTGTACAGCAAAGTGAATCAGTTATACATGTATCTATTCTTTTTCAAATTCCTTTCCCATTTAGGTTGTTACATAATATTGAGCAGAGTTCCCTGTGTTATACAGTAGATCCTTGTTGGTTATCCATTTTAAATATAGCAGTGTGTACATGTCAGTCCCAAACTCCGAATCTATCCCTCCCCCCCCCATAACCATAAATTCAATCTCTAAATCTGTGAGTCTGTTTCTGTTTTGTAAATAATTTCATTTGTATCATTTTTTATTTTTAGATTCCACATATACGCAATATCATATGATATTTGTCTTTGTCTGACTTACTTCACTTAGGCTGATAATCTCCAGGTCCATCCATGTTGCTGCAAATGGCATTATTTCATTCCTTTTAATGGCTGAGTAATATTCCATTGTGTATATATACCAAATCTTCTTTATCCATTTGTCTGTTGATGGACATTTAGGTTGCTTCCATGTCTTGGCTATTGTAAATAGCACTACAGTGAACATTGGGGCACAAGTATCCTTTCGAACCACACTTTTCTCTGGATACCTGCCCAGGAATGGGATTGCTGTTTCATATGGCAGCTCTATTTTTAGTTTTTTAAGGAACCTCCATACTGTTCTCCATAGTGCCTGTACCAATTTACATTCACACCAACAGTGTAGGAGGGTTCCCTTCTCTCCACACCCTCTCCAGCATTTGTTGTTTGTGAATTTTTTGATGATAGCCATTCTGACTGGTGTGAGGTGATATCTCATTGTAGTTTTGATTTGCATTTGTCTAATAATTAGCAATGTTGAACATCTTTTCATGTGCTTCTTGGCCATCTGTATGTCTTCTTTAGAGAAATGTCTATTTAGGTCTTCTGCCTATTTTTTGATTGGGTTGTTTGTTTTAATGATATTAAGCCACATGAGCTGTTTGTAAATTTTGGAGATTAATCTCATGTTGGTCACATTTGCAAATATTTTCTCCCCATCTGTGGGTTGTCTGGTTGTCGTTTTGTTTATGGTTTCCTTTGTGGTGCAGAAGCTTTTGAGTTTAATTAGGTCCTCTTTGTTAATTTTTTGTTTTTATTTCCATTACTATGGGAGATGGATCGAAAAAGATATTGCCGTGATTTATGTCAGAGAGTGTTCTGCTTATGTTCTCCTCTAAGAGTTATAAGGTGTCCAGTCTCACATTTAGGTCTTTAATCCATTTTGAGTTTGTTTTTGTGTATGGTGTTAAAGGATGTTCTAATTTCATTTTTTAACATGTCGCTGTCCAGTTTTCCCAGCACCATTCATTGAAGAGACTGTCTTTCTTTCATTGTATAGTCTTGCCTCCTTTGTCAGAGATTAATCTACCATAGGTGTGTGGGTTTATTTCTGGGCTTTCTATCCTGTTCCATTGATCTATATGTCTGTTTTTTGCCAGTATCATACTGTTTTGATGACTATAGCTTTGTAGTATAGTCTGAAGTCAGGGATCCTGATTCCTCCAGCTCCATTTTTCTTTCTCAAGATTGCTTTGGCTATTCAGGGTCTTTTGTGTCTCCATACAAATTTTAAGATTTTTTTGTTCTAGTTCTGTGAAAAATGCCATTGGTAATTTGATAGGGATTGCATTGAATCTGTAGATTGCCTTGGGTAGTATAGTCATTGATTCTTCCAATCCAAGAACATGGTATATCATCCCATCTCTTTGTGTCATCTCCGATTTCTTTCATCAGCATCTTATAGTTTTTGGAGTACGGGTCTTTTGTCTCCTTAGGTAGGTTTATTCCTAGGTATTTTATTCTTTTTGATGCGATGGTAAATGGGATTGTTTCTTGAATTTTTCTTTCTGATCCTTTGTTGTTAGTGTATAGAAACGCAACAGATTTTTATGTATTAATTTTGTAAGCCGCAGCTTTACCAAATTCATGGATGAGCTCTAGTTTCCTAGTAGCATCTTTAGGATTTTCTATGTATAGTATCATGTCATCTGCAAACAGTGACAGTTTAACTTCTTTTCCAACTTGGATTCCTTTTATTTCTTTTTCTTCTCTGATTGCTGTAGCTAGGACTTCCAAAACTATGTTGAATAAAAGTGGTGAGAGTGGACATCCTTGTCTCGTTCCTGATCTTAGAGAAAATGCTTTCAGTTTTTCACCGTTGAGAATGATGTTAGCTGTGGGTTTGTCGTATATGGCCTTTATTATGTTGAGGTAGGTTCCCTCTATGCCCACTTTCTGGAGAGTTTTTATCATAAATCGGTGTTGAATTTTGTCAAAATCTTTTTCTGCATCTATTGAGATAATCATGATTCTTATTCTTCAATTTGTTGATGTGGTGTATCACACTGTTTGATTTGTGGATATTGAAATATCCTTGCATCTCTGGGATAAATCCCACTTGATCATGGTGTATGATCCTTTTAATGTATTGTTGGATTCGGATTGATAGTATTTTGTGGAGGATTTTTGCGTCTGTGTTCATCAGTGATATTGGCCTGTAATTTTCTTTTTTTGTGACATCTTTGTCTGGTTTTGGTATCAGGGTGATGGTGGCCTCATAGAATGAGTTTGGGAGTTTTCCTTCCTCTGCATTTTTTTGGGAACAGTTTCAGAAGGATTGGTGTTAGCCCTTCTCTAAATATTTGATCGAATTCACCTGTGAAGCCAACAGGTCCTGGACTTTTGTTTGTTGGGAGTTTTTTAATCACAGTTTCAATTTCAGTGCTTATGATTGGTTTATTCATATTTTCTATTTCTTCCTGGTTCCGTCTTGGGAGATTATACCTTTCTAAGAATTTGTCCATTTCTTCCAGGTTGTCCATTTTATTGGCATACAGTTGCTTGTAGTAGTCTCTTATAATCCTTTGTATTTCTGTGGTGTCAGTTGTAAGTTCTCCATTTGCATTTCTAATTTTATTGACTTGAGTCCTGTCCCTTTTTTTCTTGATGAGTCTTGCTAAAGGTTTATCAATTTTATTTATCTTTTCAAAGAACCAGCTTTTACTTTCATTGATCTTTGCTATTGTCTTCTTTGTCTCTATTTCATTTATTTCTGCTCTGATCTTTATGATTTCTTTCCTTCTACTAACTTTAGGTTTTATTTGTTCTCCTTTCTCTTGTTGCTTTAGGTGTAAGGTTAGGTTGTTTATTTGAGATTTTTCTTGTTTCCTGAGGTAAGATTTTATTGCTATAAACTTCCCTCTTAGAACTGCTTTTGCTGCATCTCATAGGTTTTGGATCGTTGTACTTTCATTTTCATTTGTCTCTAGGCATTTTTTGATTTCCTCTTTGATTTCTTCAGTGATCCATTGGTTGTTTAGTAGCATATTATTTAGCCCCCACGTGTTTGTGTTTTTTTACAGTTTTTTTCTTGTAGTTTATTTCTAATCTTACAGAGTTGTGGTCGGAAAAGATGCCTGATATGATTTCAAATTTCTTAAATTTACCAAGGCTTTCTTTGTATCCCAGCAAGTGGTCAATCCTGGAGAATGTTCCATGTGCACTGAGAAGAACGTGTACTCTGCTGTTTTGGGATGGAATGCTCTATAAATGTCAATTAAATCCATCTGGTTTAATGTGTCATTTAAGGCCTGTGTTTCCTTATTGATTTTCTGTTTGGATGATCTGTCCATTGATGAAAGTGGGGTGTTAAAGTCCCCTACTATTATTGTGTTACTGTTGGTTTCTCCCTTTATGGCTGTTAGTATTTGCCTTATATATTGAGGTGCTCTTATGTTGGGTGTATATATATTTACAATTGTTATATCTTCTTCTTGGATTGATCCCTTGATCATTATGCAGTGTCCTTCTTTGTCTCTTATAACAGTCTTTATTTTAAAGTCTATTTTGTCTGATAGGAGTATCGCTACTCCAGCTTTCTTTTGATTTCCATTTGCATGGAATACCTTCTTCCATCCTCTCACTTTCAGTCTGTATGTGTTCCTAGATCTGAAGTGGGTCTCTTGTAGACTGCATATATATGGGTCTTGTTTTTGTATCCATTCAGCCAGTCTGTGTCTTTTGGTTGGGGCATTTAAACCATTTACATTGAAGGTAATTATCAATATGTATGTTTCTGTTGCCATTTTCTTAATTGTTTTGGGTTTGTTTTTGTAGGTCTTTTTTCTTTCCTTCCTCTTTTGTTCTCTTGTCTTGTTTGATGACCATCTTTAGTGTTGTGTTTGGGTTGCTTTGCTTTTTCCTTTTTGTGTATCTATTGTCATTTTTGGGTTTGATGTTCCCATGAGGTTTTGATATAGCAATCTATATATGTACAAGGTTGTTTTAAGTTGCTGGTCTCTTTCCCACCTAGAGGAGTTCTTTTAGCATTTGTTGCAAAGCTGGTCTGGTAGTGCTGAATTCTCTTAGCTTTTGCTTGTCTGTAAAGCTTTTGATTTCTCCATCAAATCTGAACGAGAGCCTCACTGGGTAGAGCATTCTTGGTAGTAAGCTTTTCCCATTCATCACTTTAATATATTGTACCACTCCCTTTTGGCCTGCAGAATTTCTGCTGAAAAGTCAGCTAATAGCCTTATGGGAGTTCCCTTGTATGTAACTTGTTGCTTTTCCATTGTTGCTTTTAATATTCTCTATCTTTAATTTTTGCCGTTTTAATTACAGTGTGTCTTGGTGTGATCCTCTCTGGGTTGATTCTGTTTGGGACTCTCTGTGCTTCCTGTACCTGGATGTTGTTTCCTGTCCCAGGTTAGAGAAGTTTTCAGCTATTAAGTCTTCTCTGCCGCTTTCTCTCTCTCTTCTCCTTCTGGTACCCCTATCATGAGAATTTTAGTATGCTTGATGTTGTCCCCGAGGTCTCTTAAACTATCCTCATTTCTTTTTATTTTTTCTCTCCATTCAGCTTCAATGATTTCCACTACTCTGTCTTCTAGCTCACTGATTCATTCCTCTGTATCATCGAATTTACTGTTGATTCCTTCTAGCATATGTTTATTTCAGTTATTGTATTCTTTAGCTCTGTTCGATTTTTCTTAACTCTTTGGTAAACTTCTCACTGTGTTCATCCATTCTCCTCCCAAGTTCTTTGAGCATCGTTATGATCATTACCTTGAATTCTTTATTGGGTAGATTACTTATCTCCACTTGAGCTAGTTCTTCTGGGATTTTATCTTGTTCTTTCATTTGGAACATATTCCTCTTTTGCCTCATTTTGCCTAATTTTCTGTTTTTATTTCTATGTATTTGGTTGGTTGGTTGGTTACATTTCCTGACCTTGGAGAAGTGGCCTTTTGTATTAGATGTCCTGTGCATCCCAGCAGCACACTCCCCTCTGGTCACCAGAGCTATGTGCTCTATTGGTGCCTTCTATGAGAGCTGCATGGGTCTTTCTGTTGTGACGGGCTGACTACTGTGGGTGGTCTGGTAGGCATGGGTGGTCCCCAGTCTAGCTGGTTGCCAGGCCCTGCCTTGTACAGAAGCTGTCAGACACTGGATGGTGGGGCTGGGTCATGAGGTGGCTAGCTGTGGAGCCCAGGGAAGACCTGGGGCTAATGCTGCCCTGCTGGTGGTTGTGGGACTGGTTCCTGACATGACTGGCTGGGGGGTTTGAGGTATCCCAAAGCTGATGCTGGCCCATTGGTGAGTGGGACTGGTGTCGACCTCCTTGTTGGTGAGGCCAGGGCCCAGGGTGTCCCATGGCTGCTGGCAACCTGCTGGTGGGCTAGGTCAGGGCACAGGTGTTCCTGGGGTTAGTGCTTACCCACTGGTGGGCAGAGCTGTGTCCTGGCTACAAGGCCCTGCAGATCCCAGGAATGGTGTCAGCCCTCTTGTATACAGGCTAGTTCCTGACATGGCTTGCTGCAGAGTTTAGGGTATCCCAAAGCTCATATTGGTCCACTGGTGGGTGGTGGGTTTGGATCCCAGGGCTGCTGGCTGAGGGGCCCAAGGTTTCCCTGAGCTGGGTGTTGGCCTGCTGGTTGGTAGGGCTAGGGCCTAGGGGATCCTGGGGCTGGTGCCAGCCTGCTGGTGGGTTGGCTGTGTCCTGACAAGGCAGGCTGCAGGGCTGTGGTGGCCTGAGGCTGGTGCCTGCCTGCTGGTGGATGAAGCCAGGTTCTGGGGCTAGTGCCAGTCTACTGGTGGAAATAATCAGGTCCTGGGGTCACTGGCTAAAGGGCCTGGGAGTCCCAGAGCTGGTGTCTGTCTGCTGGTGGGTGGGGCTGAAGCCCAGGAGGTCCCGGGGTTAGTGCCAATGCACTGGTGTGAGGGGCCGGGTCTTGGACCCTCTCATGGACAGGGCTGGGTCCCAGAGCAGCTGTGGGCTCAGGGGGCCTCAAGGTAGCAGGCCTGCTGGTGGATAGGGCTGTGTCTCTGCTTGGCTAGTTGCTTGGCCTGAGGTATCTCAGTACTGGTGCTGACAGGCTGTTGTTCAGGGCTGGGTCCTAGGAGGATTCCAAAATGACACTTGACAGCACTGGTGTCCATGTGGTAGCATGAGCTCCCAGAAATGGCTGCTGCCAGAGTCTGTGTACCCAAGGTGAGTTCCAGTTGCCTCCTGCCTCTCTGGGAGGCTTTCCAAGGTCAGCAGGTACATCTGACCCAGGCTCCTTTCATATTACTCCTTCTGCCCTGGGTCCCAAAGTGTGTGAAGTTTTGTGTGTGTGGATGTCCTTTAAGAGTGGAGTCTCTATTTCCCTCTGACTCTCCTGAAAGTAAACCTCATTGTCCTTAAAACTGAGCATTCTGGGGCTTGTCTTCCTGGTGCAGGAGCCCAATGTGGGGCTGGGACCTCTCTCTCCTTGGAGAGAATCTCTGCAATTGTAATTATCCTACTGTTTGTGGGTCAACCACCCAGGGTTATGGGATTTGACTTTACTGTGTCTCCACCCCTCCTACCAGTCTCGTTGTGGATCCTTCTTTATATCTTTTGTTGTAGAAGATCTTTTCTGCCAGTCTTCTGGTCTTTCTCATCAATAGTTGCTCTGTAAATAGTTGTAATTTTGGTGTGCCCACGGGAGGAGGTGAGCTCAGCATCTTCCTACTCCACCATCTTGGCCACGTCCTCACGACTGTGGAGCCACAGCTGTGGCAAATTCTAAGTCCACAAAGCAGGCGAACAGTCTGGAAACTCATGCAGGGTTTCCATGTTACAGTCTTGAGGTAGAATTCTTTTTCCTATTATTAAATTTCTATTATTTTATTACGAGTGAAATTGAAGATCTTTTCATATGATTAAGACCATGTGTATTCCTTTTTTGATGAACACTGTTTCTATCTCTTGCCCATTTTCCTACTGGGAAATGGTGTTTTTATTTGTTGACCCCTTTACGTAGTAAAGATATTAACCCTTTGACTGTAAAGTTAAAACCTCATCACAGTATTTTTTTTCTTTTGGTATTATTTTTTCAAAGAATTTTAATATTTGCATGTTGTCAAATTGCTCAGGCTTTACTTTAGGGTTTCTGAGTTTCATGGCATTCTTAGCATGTCAGTTAGGATTGCAAGTATCGCACAACTTCAGGAAACCAAAATCTAAATACAGTGGCTCAAGTAAATAGGGTGTGTGTGTGTGTGTATGTGTGTGTGTGTGTGTATGTGTGTGTGTGTGTCTGTCTCATGGTGAGAAGTCTAGAGATATAGATGGTTTGTTAGCATTGGTTCAGCTGTTCAACCTTTTCAGGGCCAATGTCTCTTATTTTACTTTCTTGGTCTTTCCCTTCTGGTCCCAAGATGATCTCTTTAGGGTGCCAGCATGTTTTATTTTTATTGGGAAAACGAGAACATTTCCCAGCAGATTTTCATTTAAGTCTCAATGACCAAAACCAAGTCACACAACCCCTACACCTGTAAGGGAGTCTGGGAGAGTGGAGAACAAGACTGCCATCATGACCTGTCTTTGGGAGTTGAGACTATTGCCACCCTGAAAAGAACTGGGGTTTTATTTACCTGGGAAGAAGTGGGGGAGTGGATAATGGATATGATGGACAAATGATTCACACCATTTGGCACGTTAGAAAAGGCTTTCCTCACTTCAAGATAATAAAAAACTTTTTCCCCGTGTTTTCTTCTAATGCTTTTAGGGCTTAACAGCCTTTCGATCTTTGATTCATTTGGTTTTTATTTTACTAATTTTGGAATACATGTATAATTTTTTCGTGAGATGACAACTCGGTTATCTTAACACTATTTACTGAATAATCATTTTGCTTTCACTGGTTTAAAGTTCTACCTTTATCTTATACAAAATTCCTATATGAATTTGAGTCAGGTTCTTGATTTTCTAGTCTGTTCTATTGATGTATTTATGTACCAGTACCATAATATTTTAATTAGCTAAAATTTGGGAGAGTAGATTTCTTTCACTATTTTTCCCTCCAGAGTTATCCTGGCAGTTCTTGTGTGTTTATTCTCCAAATGAACATTAGAATCAATTTGTATAGTTCAAAAAAAATTCTGTTGATTTTACGAGGATGACATACAGTTTAGATTAATTTAGGAAGAATTGATATCTTTATGATGTTGAGTCTTCCTGTCTAAGAACACATCACTTTTTATTTATGTAAGATTTGGGGGATTCCCTCAGTAGCATTTTAAAATTTTCTTGCTAATTTTTTTAGAGTTATTCCTAGGTGTGTTATCTTTTGCTTCCATTGTGAGTGGAATCATTTCTTCCATTATAAATTCTAAGCAGATGTTGTTTATATACAGACTTTGCTTTTAAAATTTTAATTTTGTATGTAGACAGCTTTAATTTCTCATTTTTTAATAGATCTTTATTGGAGTATAATTGCTTCACAATACTGAGTTAGTTTCTGTTGCACAACAAAGCTAATCAGCCATATGCATACACATGTCCCCATATCCCCTGCCTCTTGAGCCTCCCTGCCATCCTCCCTATCCCACACCTCTAGGTCATCGCAAAGCACCGAGCCGATCTCCCTGTGCTATGCTGCTGCTTCCCACCAGCCAACTATTTTACATTCGGTAGTGTATATATGTCGATGCTACTTTCACTTCGCCCCAGCTTCGCCCTACCACTCCATGTCCTCAAGTCCATTTTCTATGTCTACCTCTTTATTCCTGCGCTGCAACTAGGTTCATCAGTACCATTTTTTTTTTTTTTTAGATTCCACATACATGCATTAGCTTATGGTATTTGTTTTTCTCTTTCTGACTTACTTCACTCTGTATGACAGACTCTAGGTCCATCCACCTCACTGCAAATAACTCAATTTCCTTTCTTTTTTATGGCTGAGTAATATTCCATTGTATATATGTGCCACATCTTTATCCATTCATCTGTCGATGGACATTTAGGTTGGTTCCATGTCCTGGCTATTGTAAATAGTGCTGCAATGAACATTGTGGTACATGTCTCTTTTTGAATTATGGTTTTCTCAGATATATGCCCAGTAGTGGGATTGCTGGGTCATATGGTAGTTCTATTTTTAGTTTTTTAAGGAACTTCCATACTGTTTTCCATAGTGGTTGTATCAATTTACATTCCCACCAACAGTGCAGGAGGGTTCCTTTCACCACACCCTTTCCAGCATTTATTGTTTCTAGATTTTTTGATAATGGACATTCTGACCAGCGTGAGGTGATACCTCATGGTAGTTTTGATTTGCATTTCTCTAATAATTAGTGATGTTGAGCATCTTTTCATGTGCCTCTTGGCCATCTGTATGTCTTCCTTGGCGAAATGTCTATTTAGGTCTTCTGCCCTTTTTTTTTTTTTTTTAAATTAATTAATTAATTATTTATTTATTTTATTTTTGGCTGTGTTGGGTCTTCGTTTCTGTGTGAGGGCTTTCTCTAGTTGCGGCAAGCGGGGGCCACTCCTCATCGCGGTGCGCGGGCCTCTCACCATTGCGGCCCCTCCCGTTGCGGAGCACAGGCTCCAGACGCACAGGCTCAGCAGTTGCGGCCCACGGTCCTAGTCGCTCCACGGCACGTGGGATCCCCCCAGACCAGGGCTCGAACCCGTATCCCCCGCATCGGCAGGCAGATTCCCAACCGCTGTGCCACCAGGGAAGCCCTTCTGCCCATTTTTTAACTGGATTGTTTGGGTTTTTTTGATATTGAGCTCCATGAGCTGTTTGTATATTTTGGAGATTAATCCTTTGTCTGTTGTTTCATTTGCAAATATTTTCTCCCATTCTGAGGGTTGTCTTTTTGTCTTGTTTATGGTTTCCTTTGCTGTGCAAAAGCTTTTAAGTTTAATTAAGTCCCATTTGTTCATTTTTGGTTTTATTTCTGTTACTCTAGGAGGTGAGTCAAAAAAGATCTTGCTGTGGTTTATGTCAAAGAGTGTTTTCCCTATGTTTTCCTCTAAGAGTTTTTATAGTATCTGGTCTTACATTTAAGTCTTTAATCCATTTGGAGTTTATTTTTGTGTATGGTGTTAGGTAGTGTTCTAATTTCATTCTTTTACGTGTAACTGTCCAGTTTTCCCAGCACCACTTATTGAAGAGGCTGTCTTTTCTCCATTGTATGTTCTTGCCTCCTTTGTCATAAGTTAGGTGCCCATATGTGTGTTGGTTTATCTCTGGGCATTCTATCCTGTACCATTGATCTATATTTCTGTTTTTGTGCCAGTACCATACTGTCTTGATTACTGTAGCTTTGCGGTATAGTTTGAAGTCAGGGAGCCTGATTCCTCCCACTCCATTTTTCTTTCTCAAGATTGCTTTGGCTATTTGGGGTCTTTTGTGTTTCCATATGAATTGTAAAATTTTTTGTTCTAATTCTGTGAAGAGTGCCATTGGTAGTTTGATATAGATTGCATTGAATCTGTAGATTGCTTTGGGTAGTTTAGTCATTTTCACAATATTGACTCTTCCAATCCAAGAACATGGTATGTTTCTCCATCTGTTTATGTCATCTTTGATTTCTTTCATCAGTGTTTTATAGTTTTCTGAGTACAAGTCTTTTGCCTCCTTAGGCAGGTTTATTCCCAGGTATTTTATTCTTTTTGTTGCAGTGGTAAATGGGAGTGTTTCCTTAATTGCTCTGATTTTTTGTTGTTGGTTTATAGGAATGCCAGAGATTTCTGTCCATTAATTTTGTATCCTGCAACCTTACCAAATTCATTGATGAGTTCTAGTAGTTTTCTAGTGGCATCTTTAGGATTTTCTATGTAAAGTATCATGTCATCTGCAAACAGTGACAGTTTTACTTCTTCTTTTCCAATTTCCTTTTGTATTTCTTTTATTTCTTTTTCTTCTCTGATTGCTGTGGCTAGGACTTCCAAAGCTATGTTGAATAAGAGTGGCAAGAGTGGACATCCTTGTCTTGTTCCTGATCTTAGTGGAAATGCTTTCAGTTTTTCACCATTGAGTGTGATGCTTGCTGTGGGTTTGTCATATATGACCTTTATTATGTTGAGGTAGGTTCCCTCTATGCCCATTTTCTGGAGACTTTTTATCATAAATGGGTGTTGAATTTTGTCAAAAGCTTTTTTTGCATCTATTGAGATGATCATATGGTTTTTATTCCTTGATTTGTTAATGTGGTGTATCACATTGATTGATTTGCTTATATTGAAGAATCTTTGCTTCCCTGGGATAAGTCCCACTTGATCATGGTGTATGATCCTTTTAATGTGCTGTTGGATTCTGTTTGCTATTATTTTGTTCAGCATTTTTGCATCTATGTTTATCAGTGATATTCGTCTATAATTTTCTTTTTTTGTGACATCTTTTTCTGGTTTTGGTATCAGGGTGATGGTGGCTTTGTAGAATGAATTTGGGAGTGTTTCTACCTCTGCAATTTTTTGCAAGAGTTGGAGAAGGATAGGTGTTAGCTCTTCTCTAAATGTTTGATAGAATTCGCCTGTGAAGCCATGTGGTCCTGGACTTTTGTTTGTTGGAAGATTTTTAATTATGGTTTCAATTTCATTACTTGTGATAGGTCTGTATGTATTTTTAATTCTTCCTGGTTCAGTCTTGGAAAATTGTGTCTTTCCAAGAATTTGTCCATTTTTTCGTGGTTATCCATTTTATTGGCATATAGTTGTTTGTAGTAGTCTCTTATAATCCTTTGTATTTCTGCAGTGTCAGTTGTGATTTCTACTTTTTCATTTCTGATTTTATTGATTTGCATCCTCTCCCTTTTTTGCTTGATGAGTCTGGCCAAGGGTTTATCAATTTTGTTTATCTTCTCAAAGAACCAGCTTTTAGTTTTATTGATCTTTGCTATTGTTTTCTTCGTTTCTATTTCATTTATTTCTGCTCTGGTCTTTATGATTTCTTTCCTTCTATTGACTTTGGGTTTTCTTTGTTCTTCTTTCTCTAGTTGTTTTAAGTGTAGGGTTATATTGTTTATTTGAGATTTTTCTTGTTTGTTGAGGTGAGATTGTATTGCTATAAACTTCCCTCTTAGAATTGCTTTTGGTGCATCCCATAGGTTTTGGGTTATCGTGTTTTCATTGTCATTTGTTTCTATGTATTTTTTAATTTCTTCTTTGATTTTTTCAGTGATCTCTTGGTTATTTAGTAGCACACTGTTTAGCCTCCATGTATTTGTGTTTTTTACAGTTTTTTTTCCATGTAATTGATTTCCAATCTCATAGTGTTGTGGTCAGAAAAGTTGCTTGATACGATTTCAGTTTTCTTAAATTTTCCGAGGCTTGATTTGTGACCCAAGATGTGATCTATCCTGGAAAGTATTCCATGTGCACTTGAGAAGAAAGTGTATTCTGCCACTTTTGGGTGGAAGGTTCTATAAATATCAGTTAGATCTATCTGGTCTATTGTGTCATTTAAAGCTTGTGTTTCCTTATTTATTTTCTGTTTGGATGATCTGTCCATTGGTGTAAGTGGGCTCTTAAAGTCTCCTACTATTTTTGTGTTACTGTCGATTTTTCCTTTCATGGTTGTTAGCATTTGCCTTATGTATTGAGGTGCTCCTTTTTTGGGTGCATAACATTTATAATTGTTATATCTTCTTCTTGGATTGATCCCTTGATCATTATGTAGTGTCCCTCCTTATCTCTTGTAACAGTCTTTATTTTAAAGTCTATCTTATCTGATACGAGGATTGCTACTCCAGCTTTCTTTTGATTTCCGTTTGCATGGAATATCTTTTTCCATCCCTTCACTTTCAGTCTGTATGTGTCCCTAGGTCTGAAGTGGGTCTCTTGTAGACAGCATATATATGGGTCTTGTTTTTGTATCCATTCAGCCAGTCTGTATCATTTGGTTGGGGCATTTAATCCATTTACATTCAAGGTTATTATTCGATGTGCATGTTCCTATTACCATTTTCTAAATTGTTTTGGGTTTGTTTTCGTGGGTCTTCTCTTCTCTTGTGTTTCCTGCTTAGAGAAGTTTCTTTAGCATTTGTTGTAAAGCTGGTTTGGTGGTGCTTGAATTCTCTTAGCTTTTGCTTGTCTGAAAAGTTTTGACTTCTCCATCAAATCTGAATGAGATCCTTGCTGGGTAGAGTAATCTTGGTTGTAGGTTTTCTCCTTCATCACTTTAAGTATATCCTGCCACTCCCTCTGGCCTGCAGATCCACTGAAAAATCAGCTGATAACCTTATGGGGATTCCTTTGTATGTTATTTTTTGTTTTTCCCTTGCTGCTTTTAATATTTTTTCTTTGAATTTAATTTTTGTTTGTTGGATTAATATGTGTCTTGGTGTGTTTTTCCTAGGGTTTATCCTGTATGGGACTCTCTGTGCTTCCTGGACCTGGGTGACTATTTCCTTTCCCATGTTAGGGAAGTTTTCAACTATAATCTCTTCAAGTATTTTCTCAGACCCTTTCTTTTTCTCTCCTTCTTCTGGGACCCCTATAATTCGAATGTTGGTGCATTTAGTGTTGTTCCAGAGGTCTATGAGATGTCTTCAATTCTTTTCATTCTTTTTTCTTTATTCTGCTCCTCAGCAGTTATTTCCACGATTTTGTCTTCCAGCTCACTTATTCATTCTTCTGCCTCAGTTACTCTGTTATTGATTCCTTCTAGTGTATTTTTCATTTCAGTTATTGTGTTGTTCATCTCTGTTTGTTTGTTCTTTAGTTCTTCTAGATCTTTGTTAAACATTTCTTGTATTTACTCAATCTGTGCCTCCATTGTATTTCTGAGATTCTGGATCATCTTTTACTATCATTACTCTGAACTCTTTTTTGGGTAGATTGCCTGTTTCCTCTTCATTTATTTGGTCTTACAAGAAGGTAAAAACCAACAGGTTTTTACCTTGCTCCTTCATCTGTGACATATTTTTTTGCTGTCTCATTTTTTTTTTTTTTTTGAGTGGGATTGTGTTCCTGTCTTACTGGTTGTTTGGCCTGAGGCTTCCAACACTGGAGTTTGTAGGCTATTGGGTAGAGCTGGGTCTTGGTGCTGAGATGAGGAACTCTGTGAGACCTCACTCCGATGAATATTCCCTGGGATCTGAGGTTCTCTGTTAGTCCAGTGGTTTGGACTCGGAGCTCCCACTGCGGGAGCTTCGGCCTGACCCTGGGCTCATGAACCAGGATCCTGCAAGCTGCCGGTTCACTTTGGGGTTCCTCCCATCTCCTTGGGGGTCATAGTCCTGCACCAGTGGCTGGCAGGCACCCTAGTTGTTGGGAGACGCTAACTCTATGTCTTCCCACACCGCCATCTTGACCAATTTCTTATTGTTTATAATAATTTTCAGTGAATTTTTGTGTGTTCTCCAAGAAAACATCGTAGTATCACCAAAGGTTACACTTGTCATTTTTTTCTTCTTGTCTAATTCATTTGAATAATACTTACAGAGTACTGTTAAACAGAAATAGAAATAGTGATAGACAGCCTTGTCTTATTTATGAATTTATCAGAGACCATATATAAACATATATATATATGTATGTAATGTGTTTACACTTGTTCTATATATATGTAATGTGTGTGTGTATATATTCATATGTAATGTCAAGGAAGTATCCATCTATTCCTATTATAAGAGTTTTTGATGGATGCCTTTTTAGAAACCTTATTTTAGAAAATTAAGATAAGTCCCTGAATTTTAGATCTATTGACCAGATGGGAGATATTCCAAGCAGTATGGGGGAAAAATTAGTAAGACAAAAAATCTTATCCAGACAGTAGTGTGACTATTAAGTTTATAAGAGGGTCAGGGGAATGTTTTCAGAATGGAGCATGTTGCAGTAAAACATGTTTTATTTACTGGCAAATGGGATGTATTGTTGTATTGCTCTGGTACTTAATCGTCACACTGAATTGCTGCTCATAATTAAAGGTTAAATCCAACATGGTGCATTTTGAAATAACTCCATATTCTTCCACATACCTGCACTGTTCAGATCTTCCTGGAAAGGAATACATTTTGTTTAAAAAAAAAAAAAAGTAACGTTTCCATTCATGTTTGCTTTTTTTGTTAACATCCTTAACTGTAGACACTTTTGTAAAGCCTCCTTTTTGATGTGAAAAATAATAAAACTCCTGATTTGAAATTAGTGAAGGAAAAGAATGTGGAGAATCTAGAGAAAATATTAGTGTTTTTCTTTCTGGGGAAGGTTAAAGTAGATGCAGTAATGCTACCTGAAGACCAAGGCCTCTTTTGATAGTTTTAAGTTTGCAGAATCAATGTGTACTGTCTTTGATCTGGTATTTGGAAAGAGATCGAGCTCATGTTAAAGCCCCTAAGTTGTGCTTTGGCACTTTGGAGGCTGACACAGGTTTTTACATTATTTTCTACTTCCTGGAATGAGCTTTTTTAATGGACTTGATACAAACAGCTGCAGCAAAGAATGAATGACTGAACCAAGTTGAGTGACTGTGCCCAGGTAACAAAGATGGGAGAGGAGGACCCAAGAGAGTTAATGTTGATAAGGATCCCACATGCTTTACTGTTGCTTAAGCTCTCCAGGGAGTTCAAAGGATGTTACAGTATGGTCTGATTACCTCTCCCAGCAACTCTGGACCATAGGTAATAAGTAGAAAGGAAGCTCTCATCTTTGGTAGTTAAATGCTGGAATTGGAACAATGAGAGCCCTGTTCCTCTAGCATTCCCCAAACACTGTACAATGGAAACCCCAGTCTTCTCTGGATCCCCTCTCCAGGTGAGGTGACACTGGCCAGGACTCCTCTTGCCCTCCTCTTAGTTGAGTCAGCTTTGGTTTCCCCCTTGTGTTAGAGAAAGTGAATGCCACACTACTTTTAATCACAATTGACAATACTGGCTTTGTGGATTCAGCTGTCTCTCCAGTGCCTACTCTTGATGAAGGGTGAAAAGTGATAAGCTAGAAACTGGATTCATTGAGCTGGCTTGGCTACAACTCAATGACCCCAGGCAAACAAGTCTTATCAACTTTCATTAGATCAATTCTAATCCCTGAACTGTGTAATTCTTCCCAAGCTACAGTCCTTCCCATATCTCTAGATGCAAAGAAACATTGAAAAGTAACCTGCAGGTGTCTGGATGGGGGATTTGGGGAGGAATGTATCACTGACAGATGCAGGTTTTGGTGACTGTTAATAGTGGCATCTATTATATAATTTTAAAGTTTCTGAGAGCACTCACGTTGCTTATTTTTGAAAAAGTGAAGTGAGGGAAAGGGGAAGGGATAAGGAAAAATTCCCAGAATTGAGTTTTTGAAAAAGAAAGATGAACTTAGTATTTACCTGCAAATTATAGTTGTCATTATTATAGTTGTATCAGAATAGTGACTCACATCTTGAGATAAGGATTCAGGGCACTGTGGCAGCCCAGATCAGGCTTCTGAATCTACGGCTTCTGCGGGAGAGTAATTCACTCCACAGAAGGAACACAAAGTTCCTCCCAGCACCTCTCAGACCATTCGTCATAAAATTGAGTGTAAAACATAGTTCCTGTGGAAACCTCAATTTATGCCCACATAATAGGTGGTATTGAATATGAAGGAGAAAGTATGGATGGGAACTGAAGGGATGAGAAACAGAGTAGAGGTTATGGAAATAGCAGAATCACCAAAGTATAATGTAATCTGGAGTCATTTTGTATGTGGGCAAACAATGACACACAAGTTCTTGAGTCAGCAAAAAATTAAATTGTCTAAATATTTAATAAACCAAGGAGCTATAACAGTGATAAAACTTCTATCCAAAAAAATAAAGACAACATTTATTAAAGTCATTCAGCCAACGCAATATTGAAGAAGAAAGTTGGAGGACTGATACTACCTGACTTCAAGACTTACTATAAAGCTACAATAATCATGATAGTGTGTTAGGACTTCCCTGGTGGCGCAGTGGTTAAGAATATGCCTGCCAATGGAGGGAACACGTGTTCGAGCCCTGGTCTGGGAAGATCCCACATGCCGCAGAGCAACTAAGCCCGTGCGCCACAACTACTGAGCCTGCGCTCTAGAGCCCGTGCTCCACAACAAGAGAAGCCACTGCAATGAGAGGTCCACGCACCGCAACGAAGAGTAGCCCCCGCTCATCGCAACTAGAGAGAGCCTGCAGGCAGTAACGAAGACCCACTGCAGCCAAATATAAATAAACAAATAAATTTATTAAAAAAAAAAAAGGTAGTGTGTTATTGGCAAAAGAACAAACAGGTCAGTGGAACAGAATAGAGAGCCCAGAAATAGACCCACATAATATAGTCAACTGATCTTTACAGAGGAGCAAAGGCAATATAATGGAGCAAAAGATAAGCTTTTGAACAAATGGTGCTGAAACAACTGGACATCCACATGCAAAAAGAAAAAAATGCATCTAAACAGACCTTACATGCTTCACAAAAATTAACTCAAAATGGATCATATACCTAAATGTAAGATGCAAAACTATAAAACTTCTAGAAGATGACACAGGAGAAAATCTAACACAGGATGACCTTGGGTTTGGTGATGACTTTTTAGATACAGTACCAAAAGCACAGTCCATGAAAGGAGGAATTGATAAGTTGGACTACTTAAAATTAAATTCCATCCTATGAAAGACACTGTCAACAGAACAAAAAGACAATCCACAGAGTAGGAGAAAACATTTGCAAAAGTTATATCTGATCAAGGACTGTTCTCCAAAATATGCAAATAACTCTTAAAACTCAACAATAAGAAAACAGCTCAATTGAAAAATGAGTCAAATCCAGTGGTTAGGACACCACACAATCCCTGCCGAGGGCCTGGGTTCAATCCCTGGTCGGGGAACTAAGATTCCACAAGCTGCATGGTGCAGCCAAAAAAAAAAAAAAAAAAGGATATGCAGATGACAAGCACATGAAAAGATGCTCCACAGCATACGTCATTAGGGACGTGCAAATTAAAACAATAATGAACTATCACTACACATCCATTACAATAGCCAAAATCCAGACCACTAACAACAGAATGCTGACAAGGATATGGAGCAATAGGAACTCTCATTCATTGCTGAGGAACATGGGCATACAAAATGGTACAACAGCTACTTTGCACAACAGATTGGCAGTGTCTTACAAAACTAAACATAGTCTTACCATATGATCCAGCGGTCATGCTTCACGATATTTACCCAAATGAATTGAAAACTCACGTCCACACAAAAACTTGCATACAGATGTTTATAGCAGCTTTATTCATAGTTGCCAAAACTTGGAAGCAACCAAGATGTTCTCCAGTAGGTGAATGGATAAACTGTTTCATCCAGACAATGGAATATTATTCAGCACTGAAAATGATTTATCAAGCCATGAAAAGACGTGGTGAAACCTTAAATATTGCCAAGTGAAAAGGCTATGTACTGTATGATTCCAACTACATAACATTCTGGGAAAGACAAAACTATGGAGACAGTAAAAAGATCAGTGGTTGCCAGGGGTTATAGGGAGGAAGGGATGAATAGACAGAGCACAGAGATTTTTTAGGGCAGTGAAACTATTCTGTGTGATGTTATAACGGTGGCTACATGTCCTGATATATTTGCCCAAAATATCACAGAATGTGCAACACCAAGAGTGGATCATAATGTAAACTAGGGACTTTGGGTGATAATGAAGTATCAGTATTAATTCATCAGTTGTGGCAAATGTACCACTCTTGTGGGGCATGTGGATAATGGGGAGGCTGTGGATGTGTAGAGGCGGGGGTGTGCGGGAAATCTCTGTATCTTCTGCTCAGTTTTGCTGTGAACCTAAAATGGCTCTTAAAAAATAAAGTATATTAAAACAAAGACAAAAATAGGTTATTCAGGCCTTAAAATAGTAATTTCAGTTTTCTGAAACTTGTATTTACATTTCATATCACCAATATGCCTGACAAATGAATTATTTCTTGATTAAACAAAATTTTGAATTCTAAAAATATTGAAAATTGGATAAGGTTGGGGATTTTGTTAAATATTCTAGTTTTGGGTTTCACTAGGGCTACAGAGAATCCAGTAGAGAATTTTACAAATATGAGTTGGGGAAGAGAGTAAGAATATTCTCCTTGAGTTATTTCCCTATTTGACCTAGGGAATATATGTGTCTAGAAGAAAGAAGCACATTCTCTGATCTTCTACTTCCTAGAAATCCCTCTGTCACAGACTTATATTTTGGCAAAGGTGAGAATGGGCTGGCTACCCTGACAGCTAAACTTTAATTGGTGATTTGCGTGAAGGAGCAAAGCCCTTGCCTGCCTGTTGGAAGATGAAATTACCACAAAGAACTTCATAGGGGCTGCATTTAGATACAGCTCATTATATCTTTTTTATTTTTATTTATTTTAAAAATTTTATTTATTTTATTCATTTATTTTTGGCTGTGTTGGGTCTTTGTTGCTGTACGTGGGCTTTCTCTAGTTGCAGCGAGCGGGGGCTACTCTTTGTTGCGGTGCACGGGCTTCTCATTGTGGTGGCTTCTCTTGTTGCAGAGCACGGGCTCTAGGCGCGCTGGCTTCAGTAGTTGTGGCTCGCGGGCTCTAGAGCACAGACTCAGTAGTTGTGGCGCACTGGCTTAGCTGCTCCGTGGCATGTGGGATCTTCCAGGACTAGGAATCGAACCCGTGTCCCCTGCATTAGCAGGCGGATTCTTAACCACTGTGCCTCCAGGGAAGTCCCTCTTTTTTATTTTTTATTTTTATTGCCTGGGGAGTGTCTCAGCTGAGGGCTTGGGTGGAAGCTGGGCTGAGTCTGTGTGTAGTTGGGGCTAGGAATTTTGCCCCATTGGCAAGGGTAAAGCTTGGCAGAGGCTGGGGGTTACCCCAAAGGAAGACTGGTTGCAAGGAGTCAGACCCCAGGAGCAAGTAGAGAAGCAAGGTGGAGTCTGAAAGGAGATTCCAGTAGGTGACTCATAGTAAAAGCCCTAGGTTAGTTTCAGAGGCAGAGACTGGCCAAACCATGCACAGATGTTTCCTCAAAACTGGATAGATTATTGCCACTTGAGCTGGATTCCATCATAGCATTTATACCTGTTACTCTATCTCTGTTTTTAAAGGGGGATAAAAGGATGTAGTTTATGACAGGGAGAAACAAAGATGGCTGTGGGGTTATAGGTTCTACCAAGCTAGTAGGACTGACTCTAGTCATTACTAAGCCAGTCAGTCTAACGAGTGTCTGGGCAACTTGACTGGACGGGGTACAACCAGGAAAAGGTCAAAATTGTTTAGAATGCATTGTCAACTCTTTGCCTTTTTTTAGGTACCACACAGGTGAATATTGCCAATGGAAAGGCCAAGGAACTCTTAGATGGATCAAGGAATGACAAAAGTATCTTTAAAAGCGATGTGTTTACATTTGATCTCTTCAATCTTTTGAATATTTATTGTTCCACTAAGAGATGGTCTTGGGTCTAATGGGATCTCTTTACTTTGTTGGGGATGATTTTGTTTTTCCATTTCCTCAAACTGCTGGCTGTTCCCTTCTTCCAACCAGGCAGGACTGCCTTAAAAATAGGACTACAGCAGGAATCCTGTGGTGGTTGGAAGAGCCTGAATCTTTTGAGAGCCCCACTCAGCTTTCCCATCTTGAGGCGCTTCCCCTCTACTCAACCCCCTCCACCCCAGTTCTTGGCTTTGGATGACCAGATCAGCCTTTCTGCCCCAGTTCACTCTCCAGAGCTCCCACAGGGACTGCTTGGTCTTGATCCTTCTTCCCTGAAAATATTTCCCAGCTACAAGAGTAATAAAGCATAGATAACGTGAGTCAATTATGTTTCTGCCTTCCTGGAGCTTAAGAAATTTGCGGTGGGATGGGCAGCAGCAAAGACATGCATAGATAATTACACATCAAGTCAGAATCCAAAAAATCATTATTGGAAACCAGTATATTCACGTAGTTAGTCAATCAGTCACTATTTATCAGAGCTAATTTTGGGCTAGTTGTGGTTTGGAATCTAGTTTCTGGATGTGTTTAAAAAAAAAAAAAAAAAAGATAGTCTTCTTTCTGCCTGATGCACTTTTATGCAGTGCCCAATATAGTGGAAAGAGCTATAAGAAGAGATGGGGCGATAGCTTTCTGTGAGGTGATATACACCTTTTCCCGGTAATGGACTCTCATGATGAATGCCTTAGCTATTCCAGATGCTTCCAAGTCACTCTATTATTTCCCCCTCACTACAGAATTGAACATAGAGAGCTAGGCATGGAGGGTTCACAAAGTGTCAGTGTACTTTATTTAGTTATGAAATAGGACAGAGCTCCTCCTTTTGAGTAGAGAAATCTGGTTCTGCTTTTGGATACTACCTGTCCGACTCTGAACTTTGAACTAAGATGTCAAGTGTTAGATGGCTTTGGTGTGGACTTAATGATACTCACTTAGATGGACCAAGGAATGGCAGAGATATCCTTTAAAAGCAATATGTTTACATTTGATTCATTTAATCTAATAAATTTTATTGAGTCATTAAGAGAAGGGATTTAATGAGATCATTTGTTGGATATAAGTAGCTAAGATTTGTAAAAGAGGTTGTTTATAGGTGAGAAAAAGGACTGACCAAAGGCAATTCATACTGTTTGGGAATAAATAAAATTAAGCCCTTAATTAATACTTTACCCTCAAAGTATGGTTCATAATCTGGTTGATTTATTGCTCTTTGTGTAACTTGTTGAGATTTTATATCAGGGGCAATATTTCCCATCATCCCTCTCTGTGCTCCTGAAAAAATCAGCCATCCCAGAACACAGAGCAAAACCTTCATTCTACAAAAAAAAAAAAAAAAAAAGATTGAATTCCTACTATTTTCCAAGTGCTATAGTAGACATCTACCATTCATTATTTCATTTAGTCATATCACAACAACTAAAGGAACTGGGTATTACCATTATTTTATAGAGAGTTTATACAGCTAGTGAATAGCTTACCCCAACCCCAAAGCCTTTCCCCAGAGGGAAAGGTAGTAGGGCCATTCAAGGTGAGATCATCCGCTAAGGGTGGGGAAAGGAGCAGAGTAGGTTCCAAAGGCAAAATTTACCTATTTACAAATTTGCATAGGGCCAATTCTCTCCTGCAGTATAAAATCTGAAAGCTGGGTGTCTCCAGGACCATAAGTGCTGCCCATCATAAATTTGTTTGCATCTCAGTCAGGTGTAAATATTTTAGTATTATGAAGAGCAACAGTGAATTGTTTTGCTCTTTTTCAAAGTGTGATGGTTTGGGCTACTTCATAATACCTTCCAGAGCCTATATAAGTGTTATTATTATTATTTGCTGGATTTGGGATTTTTATATCTATCTGATGAGTGAGATTGTTCCATAATTTCCATTTTTGTATCATCCTTATATGGTTTTAGTATCAAGGTTATGTTAGTCTTTTGAGTACATCTTGTACTTTGACCTTTTTGACTCTTTAGTTCTATAGTCAGCAAACTAATGCCTATTTTCAGAAGTTCCCATTTTGTTTATCTCCAGTAATACTATTGATATTTGCCTTAAAGTCTACTTTGTCTAATATTAACATAGCCACTTCAGCCTTCTTATGCTTGCTGTTTGCATGGCATATTTTTCTATCCATTTATTTTTAACCTGCCTATGTCCTTATATTTCAAGTGTGTTTCTTATAGACAGCATATACTTGAGTCTTGCCTTTTTAGCCATTCTGACAATCTGTCTTTTATTTGGAGTGTTTAGTCCTTTCACATTTAGTGTAGTTATCAGTTTGATTGTCTACATTCTATTCTTTGTTTTCTATTTGTCACATCTGTTCTATTACTCCGTCCCTGGTTTCTTTTGGGTTAAATGAATATTTTTAACAATTCCATTTTAATTCATCTATTAGCCTATTAGCATTTTAAAGTGATGGCTTAAACATTACAATATTTATCCCTAACTTTTTTAGAGTCCTAGAGTTACTACTGTATTGCTTCATGTAAAATGTAAGAACCTGGTAACCATATAGGTACATTTATCACCTTCCCTGCTATCATTCTTTCTTTAGTTGTCATATATATTACATTTCTGTATGTTACCCCACACTATGATGCTAAAACTTTTGCTCTAACCTCAATTCATTCAAAGTTTTGCCATTTTGGCCACTAGTCTACCTAACAGTTTCTGGAACAAGAATGAAAACCAAGGCCTAGTTTATAGCCTCAGTGGACTCCTTGTTTCTGAAACTGTCCAGGTGTATTTATAAATTGCTGAGAAGCCTACAGGAAGCCACTTTATTGGAACACCCAATTGCAAACTTTCAGCTAATAAACTAGGTTTATTCATCCTCTTTTTAAACTTAAATTGCAGTGAGCATCCAAGCCTCTTTCCTCCCACACAAACCAGTTCCTTGTATTTCTTCATGCAAAATCAAATACTTCTGCCATGCACTCTATTATAACACTTTGGCACCAAGCTGTCCATAAAATTAATATTTTTTATGGTTTTTTTTTGCATTTCCTTCTGAAGCAATATCTTATGCTTTTTCTGCTTTCAGAATCTGTTTTACCTAAGACTAAATTGTCTTCTCAAGTATGGGACTTTTCATATCTGAATGTGTGCTTTCCAGAAAATTTTCCTCTCTTCTCTTGCCTTCATGTTTATGCTGTTGGTTGGTAGCTTTTGAGGACTGTTTTTTTTTGTTTTTTTTTTTAAATTCCTTGCCTAGGTGTTTTCCTGACTCTTTGTGCCAAAGCCAGTGAACCATACAGAAGCATGCCAGCTATGCCACTGGGTAGCTGTGTGACTTCAGGTCAGTCATTAATTCCTTTGAGCTCCAATTTACGTAAAATTATGTAAGATTCCTTCTAGTTCTAATATTCTATTGATATGTCCCTATGACTCAAACTGTACTTTTAGTGACATATAAACACTAGTGGGAGGGGGGTTTGGAACTGCTATAGCAATATTATCAGTTGTTCACACACACATGCACACACACATAAGCACATGCAAGTACATATAAACACACATACAACCCTCCTCTCTTATTATCCTCTGACACTTACGGTTTTGAGCATCCTTACCTTTAGAAGCTGCTTCTGTATATCTCCTGATTCTCACCCCATATCCAGCTACCTGCTCCTTGCTCTTCAAATGCCCTCAGTGCTTATATTCTTGAATTGGGCTTTTACCCCTTTCAGCTACCTGGCTGATGCACCAGCTCTGATCCTGGCCTTGTACTCCACCTCTGCCTGTTGAGTTCACCAGGGTTTTCCTCCTTAATCCCTTCACCACACCCTCTCCTTCCTGAGAAAAGGCCATGGAAAAAGTTGGGGAAGTTTGTGAAGTCAGGATAGTGAAAAAGAGAGCTGAGGCTGGCCCAAGGTGAAATGACGACTTAGAGGAAGTTTATTTTCAGTATTCTTCCATAAGTCCTTCAGATCCATTTCCTTTCTTTGGTGCCCCACATCCAGTGTTCTCATACTATTCCTTGCTGCCTCAACAGACACCAGAGGCACCTTCACTGAGTTCTCAGGACTCCAAATTCTACGTCATGGCCATGTCCAACTCTTCCCTCCAGCTAGACTTACTTGTCCTGTGTTCACTCCTTAAGAGTTCTCTAATAGCCAACTCAAGAGGGATCTATGTCAAAGGCTGATAGTGGTTTGAAGAGTTTCCTTTCCTGGATAACATAGAACATGAAAAAACAAATCGGAAGATCTTGATTTGAAACCAAGCTCTCCTGCTTCCAATCTATGTGAACTTCACCAAGTAACCCACCATCTCTTGAGCTTGTTTCCTTTTCCTTAAAGTGAGAGAGAAAATCTTTTTCATGGGTTTGTAATAAGGATTTATAGATATAGCACATGCAAACAGTCCTTGTAAGTTCTAGGGTAAGTATAAAGATTTTTACTTGGGAATCAAAATGCTTCTCAGCCTCACCATATACATTGTTAATGGGGAAAGAGGTCAGTTCATTTGGAAAAAGATAGATCTAGAACAGCCTCCATACTGAAGTTGTTTCTTATAAATTTTTTTCCCTTGAC
This sequence comes from Eschrichtius robustus, assembly GCF_028021215.1. NCBI lineage: Eukaryota > Metazoa > Chordata > Mammalia > Artiodactyla > Eschrichtiidae > Eschrichtius > Eschrichtius robustus. The sequence continues at coordinate 9,808,558 of NC_090836.1, read as the reverse complement.
TAATGAGTGGAAAAAAGAGTAAAATATGAAGAGAAAAGGTAGGTATGATTTGATGAGTGGAAGATAAGACTTCCGGACAGAAGACTGCATATCTATCTACCTATCCATTCACTTTCTGGAGAAAGGACCTATCCAGTTGAATAATTGTATCATTTATTGAACACCTGCAATGTACCAGGCACTTTTTACATGCATTTTCTCTACATTTCAAAGAAACCCTTCAGAGCTGTAGAAAAGGAAATGGCTACTCAAAATGAGTAATTTTTACAGGGTCACATTGCTGCAGGGGGTAGAGCCGGGTTCCAAACTCGGCTCTGTCTGATACCAAAGCCTGTGCTCTTTTGAGGAGACCACCCTGATCTTACTTTTTTGAAGAAGCTTACTGATCCATCTCAGAAGCTACATACCACCCGAGGAAGCTGTAGCTCCTTCAAAAAATGTTCCAAAAACAAAGAGCAGGCATTTTTCAAAATAATTTGAAGTTGACTGGCCTGAGGCTGTTGGGCTGGAACTGTTAGAACTATGCCTGAGCAGTCTCCCAAGAACAGGGTTCCTCTGTGGAGCACCCAGTAGGGGGTGTGCTTTGGCAAGTCCGAGCCCATCCAAAGGTTGGCATCCAAAATTATAAAGGGAGGGACACTCAAGGAGCTGCTACATCATGATACCATATCATTATTTTACATTGGTGTAATTCCTACTTGACTGCTGGTTAAGCCACCTTACGTGTCTGAAATGGAAGAAGCCTTTGTAGGTAAGCATAGAACTGAACTGGGTATTCTTTTTTTTTCCCCTTTTAAAAAAAAAAATTTATTTTTTTTCTTTTCCATTATGGTTTATTACAGGATATTGAATATACTTCCCTGTGCTATACAGTAAGACCTTGTTGTTTATCCATTCTCTATATAATAGTTTGCACCTGCTAATCCCAAACTCCCAATCCATCCCTCCCCTGCCCCCTCCCCCTTGGCAACCACAAGTTGTTCTCTGTGTCTGTGAGTCTGTTTCTGTTTCATGGATAAGTTCATTTGTGTCATATTTTAGATTCCACATATAAGTGATATCATATGGTATCTGTCTTTTTCTGACGTACTTCATTTAGTATGATAATCTCTAGGTCCATCCATGTTGCTGCAAATGGCATTATTTCATTCTTTTTTATAGCTGAGTAGTAGTCCATTGTATGTATATGTGTGTATACACACACACACACACACACACACGCACACACACACACCACATCTTCTTTATCCATTCATCTATCGATGGACATTTAGGTTGTTTCATTGAATCAGGTATTCTTCATGGCCAACTTCTCAGCCAAGTGGCAGGACAAGGTGCAGGAGTCCCTAAAGTTGCACCTCTTCCTACATTCATGTTGAATGAGTCAGTCCATACCCTTCATGGGAAGGGACTCAGTGGTCCTCAAGGGTGGCTTTCCCTTGCACGTGGCCAGGTGCCATGTCATCATGGGCACTGGGGCAATATTTGAAGATGACCATGGTGTTGAACGCTGGCAGCAGAAGGAGAGAATGAAGCATCCCCCAACAAGGGAGCTATATTTGAGTGTCTAAAACCCTGATTACACCTAAGTAGGCTAAACCAAAATCCAAATTTCCCTTTCAATAGAAAATCTTTCTGTCTGGGGGGATGGACTTGGGGAAAGCCATCACTGGAGTTTTCCATCTTCTCCTGGGTTTTTCTCAGGCAGGGAACTGGATTGGGGGCTATTAGAGAAAGGAAAGGAAAGAGCTCCAAACTGAATTGCCCAAAGCAGATTTCAAATTCCTCGGAGAGTTTGTATTCATCTGCTGATTTGACTAACCTGCTCCAAGCGGATGCAAATGGTCTCTGCAGGATTTTACTAGGAGGAAGAGGCTGGGGGAGCGGAGGAGCTTGCAGATTTCTAACCCTGGGGGAGGCTTCTCCTTTAGGAGGCTGGCTGAGGAAGGATGTCTGACTTCCCAGCTTGTGTTGCAAGGTAATCTACCTCATTTTGGTGAAGGTCTTGACTTAGGGCCATGTGTGTCTCGAAAGGGGGACATGGTAATTCAGTTGACTAGAAACTAAAGGTCTAACATCCCTCAGCGGTCGTCACTGGGTGATTTTCCCACTTGGAATTCTATAGAACCAGAATTACAGACATTTAGTGCTGGCAGGGCAGTGTGGACATGGGTCGTGGGGAGGGTTTGGCAGGCAGGAAAGAGAGAAGGGAACTAAAATGGACGTGCCAGGATCGTTACACATTTTCTTCATTGAATCGTTGCAGTGGTGCATTGAGGAAAATAACTCTCCAGGAAACAAAGGCTCAGACCTTCAGTGAATTGCTTGAGACAGTGGTTAGATGGGTTTAGAATCCAGTACAGCTGCTGTTCCTCCTATTTTTCCACACGTCTCTGGAAAGAGGAGATTCTCACCTGGTCATGTGCATGTTTCCCCTTTCTAACAGAAAAGCAGGAGTCCAGCCGTGAGCCAGATAGTCCGGGTGTCTCACAGCTGGATCTCCGGAACACCCAGACATCCAGGGCTTTGTGATGTGGCTTTCCCCGTGTTCAGGGCTCTCCTCAAAAGTACTGTTCTAATTTCCCAGTCCCCAGACTGAACCCACATAGCATTGTTTTGTGCACATGTGGGCTGAGTAGAGACTTCCTTAACAAGAAGGAGAAAACAAAATCAAGGAACCTCACAAAGTAATTTAAGATAGAACAAAACCTACACATATCCTAAAGCTATTGAACTGGAACAAAACCAGATCAAAATACCCTCAGTAAACCGGAACTGAGGCAGTATTTCCCTTGAGTCGAGTCCAATGCCACAAATAAATTTCACCGAGTGCTCAGGGGCTCTGTGAGGCTGAGAACATGGTCCACAGAGGATGCTGGGCTGGGGACCCTGGTTCAGACACCCCCGGGGTGTGAGGGGCTCGGGCAGCCCGTCACCTGGCTGGGCTTGGACCCCTCATCTGTATAAGCGTCGGGGTTGTACTTGTTCCACGGTCTCCAAACTCAAATGAAACAAGAGCGGTGGAAACCTTTTCAGAAGGTGTCTTTTTGGGGAATCCCGATGTGTAGAACTGATGAAAGCAGAGGTGCTCGGGGTGGGCTGCTGTTGGTGGCTCAGTAGATCCAGAGCGAAGTACAAAAATAATAACAGGTAATATTTAACGTGCCACGTATGGTACTTTTCTAAGCCCTTCCCGTGATAACTCACCTACTCCTCACAGCCATCCTTCTGAAGTGGGTGCTGCTGTGATCTTCATCCCCATTTCACATGTGAGGACACAGAGGCACAGCGAGGTTAAGCCAGTTGCCCGAGGTCAGACAGCAAGTGAGAGGAAGCGTGGGATTAAAGGCAGGTGTTCTGACTGCACTTGTTTCAACACTCTGCTCTGTGGCTTTCTCCAGCCAGCTGTGCTGGGGACCAGTCTACGTAAGGGATACAAAATAAGAACGGACTCAATCAGAAACTTGGTACCAGTGAAACCAGGTCTCTATCTAGAATTCCTGATGTGACTGGCAAGATGAAGGTTGGGCATTGACGCCCAAGTAGACAGGATCCTCAGGTGGACAAAACCAACATCCTTGCTGGTAATGCCCTATCTCTGATGCTGTTTTGCTCCTGGCACGGCTGGTCAACTCCTTGATGATTTTGCAGGCTGTTCCTGCAGCCCTGAGGCCCACTGTCTAGAAATATCTCTTTGCCTATAATTGCAATAGGCTCAAGTTCTGAGACCAAAGATTCAGCACGTAATGCTGTTTACCAGGAATGAGGAATTAATTTTATTAACTCATTTTAAAGCCCTTTAATATGCCTCCCAAGAGGCTGCCTATTTCAGAGATTTGCAAAAGGAAAGCGAAGAGGGAATATGAATTACAGAACAGTGAAAAGTGTTTTGCCAACGTGACAGACAGAAGAAATAATTTTAAAACACGTTTGGAAGATGGTTTCATTTCAGTAGACATGTAATATATCTCTGTCTTTTATGTGTGAGTGACTAACACTACCTGGTTATGAATGGAAAGATAACTGTCTTTTAAGGTAGCTTTAGATAAAGTAAAAATGTCGATATGTTCAATGCATGCAGTGAATTTGTTTTGTATGCAAGAGTCGTGTTTTCTCCCAGTCTGTAGCTTGTCTTTTCATTTTCTTTTTACTTAACGGTGATTTTTTTTAAAAATTAATTAATTTTTGGCTGCGTTGGGTCTTCGTTGCTGCGTGCAGGCTTTCTCTAGTTGCAGCGAGTGGGGGCTGCTCTTCGTTGCGGTGGGCGGGCTTCTCATTGCGGTGGCTTCTCTTGTTGTGGAGCACCGGGCTCTAGGCGTGTGGGCTCAGTAGTTGTGGCTCGCGGGCTCTAGAGCGCAGGCTCAGTAGTTGTGGTGCACGGGCTTAGTTACTCCGCGGCATGTGGGATCTTCCCGGTCCAGGGCTTGAACCCATGTCCCCTGCATTGGCAGGTGGATTCTTAACCACTGCGCCACCAGGGAAGTCCCTTAATGGTGACCTTTGAAGAGCAAGTTTTAATTTTGATAAAGTCCAATTTGTCAACAATTTTTTTCTTTTTTGAATTGTGTTTTTGGGGTCATATCTAAGAAATCTTTGTCTAACTCAAGTGAACTCTTTGACTCTACTCCCTCATTCAAAACACTTTTTCAGATACACATGTACCAGGCACCACGCGAGGGGCTGGTCATATAAAAGCACATAAAACACTCTCTTCCCCTCTGAGAGCTCCAGTAGGAATGGGGGCGGTGAGCAATCCATGGCGGACAGGCATCTAGTTGGATTTACAGAGTGCTTGCCGTCGGGACACCGAGGAGGGAGTGTGTAGTGCTCCCAGGCCGTGGAAGGAGGCAAAGGCCAACTCAGGTGGTCTGACATGGGATCTCATGACCAAAACTGGTTGAGGGGACAGGCACAGGGACCCTCAGAAGACTCCAGAAGAGTGTTGCTAAGAGGGTCTGGGGAGAGAGAGAGAGTAGTCTTCTACCGCCTTCAAAGAGATTTGGCAGAATTTATGCGGTGGCTTTTACTAGATCTACCTCATCAATCTAGCAGGAATGAGGTCCTTATTAAAAAGGTGAATCTGTAAGTACCGACAGTGAGGACACTGCCCCAAGATTGTCTGCTTTTAATGTCAGTGTCTTGGGCAGTTTGAACAGAGCATCTTTTGGAACAAGAATGGCATCGTCAGCTTTCTGTCTGCTCACACTACTCAAGATTGGTCTTTCCAGAGGCTAACAGAGGCAGTGATGCCAGGAAGTCTTCCCTCCCATAATGATGGTGACCATGAAGCATCTGGTTATGTGCACCTGTGTGTTAAGGTCCAGTATGTGAATAGTTATTCCTTCACTCAGCAGAGACTTTTGCTCATGGTGTTTCCTGTTGTTGCTGCCCTAAAAGGAGAAAAAGCAGACTTTCTTGCAGAGCAGGATTGGCCCTGGGGACGATTCTAGGGGAGGAATTGGCAAAGGAGTACACCAAAGAGAGAGGCTAGCTCAGTGTCACCTCAGGTTCAGAATCTCAGGGCTGACGGGAGATGACTGGTCTCTTGCTACTCAAAGTGTGGTCTGAGGACCAGCATGAGCATCCCTGGGGAGCTTTTGGGGAAAATGCCGAACCTCAAGCCTCGCCCGGAGAGGAGAGAAGAAGAGAAGATCTTCTGCCCCTGTTTCCTAAGGTAGTGACCTTACTGGCAAAATCTGCTTTTTACCCAGAACCCCCAGGTGATTCGAAGCACTTTCAGGTTTGAGAAGCGCCGGTCTGATCCGGTGGTTCTGAAGTCTCTTGCAAAAACCCTGGCTAAGTGGTCACCTGGGCTCTGCTTAATAATTCCAGGGACAGCCAGCCAAGGGCAGTGAGAATGATCCTTTTCTTTTTCGATTAGGCTAGTTAGGCAGATAAGTGGATAGAAGGGAATGAATTGCCGTGCTCTGATTTACAAGGGCAGGTCAGCTGTTAGAGTTACCTTTAAAATAGCTCATCTTTATAGCAAACAGATGGCTTAAAAGGTTTGGAGGAAGCAAGAAGAGGACTTTGTTATGTGATTCTGTCCATTTAGCCTCCTTCCACAGTATGTCTAGTGTTAGGGGAAATGCAGCATATTATGAGTAACATTAATGCAAATTAGTTGTCATCGATTATTTTGTGTATTTACTTTAAATCACCACACACTCTTTTTCATACTGTGATGAACAAATCGATGCTAGCAGTGGCTCCCAGACTTTAGCATGCATCAGAATCACCCAGAGAGCTTGGCAGACGAGATTACTAAGCCCCATCCCAAAGTTTTTGATTCAGTTGATGGGGCGGGAACTTTTATTTGCATTTCTAGCAGTTCCCAGGGGATACTGATGCTGGTTATAGAAATAGTAGCTTCAGATGCATTATTAGCACCTTAGGAAATACCTAGACCCCTATTACTTGATACTGTGCTCTGACGATAACAGACTATGGGGCCAAGTTTCAGTAAGTCAAGGTCATGGGCAACAGAATAGCTGGGACAATTTAAATATAGAAATAATCTCACAACACTTTCGGAGACCATGGATTCCAAACTTCTGCTTCCCAAACCTATATCGGAGTTGCTTACAAGCAAAATAAATTGCTTCCTTTTCCATTCTTCTCTTAGTTTCTACCCACCACTGATGGCAGGTAGATAGTTCTGGTCGACTGCAGGATGTTTGATGTTGGGATCATAAGTGCCTACTGGTGGGCGGGTGACTCCACTGGCTAGCGTGGCTGAGACATTCTGAGTGCGGGGCAGGCTCTGAGCTGTGTGATGGATGACCTTCCAGGTCACCGTAGCCCTGGGTGTAGTCACATTCATGCCCTCATCACCTATACGCGCACACCCATGATTTCAGCACAGTTGAGGAGTTCTATTGTGGGAAGACCTAGGGCTCTTTAACTCTTGGAGTCAGGTGAGTCTGCAGCAAACTGATAATCTTCGGCCCAGCGCACGACCCAAGCCGTCTCTGACTGAGGTTCCTGCTGGCAAATTTCTCCACTTGCGGCAGCTGCTCAGACTTGAACTGTTTGCTCTGACCTTTCTGGTGCCACTTGTCTAAAGATTGCCTGCAAACTGCTCTGTGACAGAGGCTTCCTGCCAGTGAAGAACCATGACTGCACTTTACACCGTAATTGAGTGGAGACAGGATTTACCTCATTGGACCACCTTGCCTGTCTGACTCCATTTCATATTATTAAAAACAGAGACTCGGATTTTTTTTTTTTATAAAAAATTTATTGAGATGATGCAATTATAGGCTTTTCTTTAAAAATTATTTGCAATTCACTGGCCCTGAGAAAAGGCTTTTTTTTGTTTTTCTTTTTTGTTACATTCATTTGATTCAGTCCCTTATAAACCCCACACCTCATAAACAACAAGAGATTAGAAATTAAAAAAAAAATTCTAGATTCGTCCTGGTTTGCAGGTGGTTGCAGTCACAAAGAGAAATCTTCAAGAATGTTCACTTGGCATGTGTGAAAGATTCAGGGAGTTTGTCGTTGTTTAGTGTTGATGCAGATGGGGCCCTAAGAGTATCAGGTTAGTCTTCTGTGGTTTTTAGGCAGGCAGGGACCACTGTCACCCCCCTGGCTCCTTGGATCACTCCCTTCATTACTGCTCAGAAGAGGAACAGGCTGAGTGGGTGAAAACTAACTAGCACCGAATGCTTGGGCAAAGAAACTGCCTTTTGTTCTTTGTGTATTTCCCCCAATTTTTATCTTCAGCTTCCTGGGTGGGAATGGGTCAGATGGGGGTATGGCCGCGCTGGATCCCAATCCTAATTCTGTCCCTGGCATGCTGTCTGCTCCTAGGACAAGTCACAGGACCTCTGTGATACTCAGATTTCCCTTCTTCAAAAGGGGAGCTAATGTTTCAGACATGTATTCAGAGCTGGATCCTAGGCAGTGAATGGCGGAGGAGGTGTGGTTACTTAGGCATTTAGGTACATCCCGTCAAAGCCATTTAAGTTTCCGCTAAATCTACATTCGCACTTGGACAAGGTGTTAGTGTAAGAAGATGATGGAGCGGGGGGGTTCCAAACATACTGCTGAAAAGAGAAAAAATCCATCAGTTGTCACTCCTCTTTTCCAGTGGGGATACCCCCGCCCCCCTCCCCCCACCCCACCAAAGGATCTGGAACATCGGTGATGCTACCTTAGGCAAGACAAAGCTGCCTCGGGACAGAAAGATCTTAGAGATAACATTACTTCCACGTAGCCCGTCCAGCCAATTGCCACTGCTTTCTTCTGATGGAGAGGAAGCACCCTGGTTACCTCAAGGTGCAGGGAAGAGTAGATGCTAGAGAATTTCAAGGTACAAGCGAGTCTGTCTGCCTCGGACCCAGCTGGAGGCAAGTCTGCTCCCCTGCAGCATTCTTCTGCGTTTTCCTTTCCCAGTTTCTCATTTTGCAAGCCAAGATCTCCCACGATGGCAGCAGGGAAAGGCCAACTATTCAGATCATGGACGTACTTTTAGTTTGGTCCCAGGTGAAATTTTCGTCACCCCTAGTGCTTAGTGTTGGAAGTGAGAAATTTCATGCTAGATAGATTCTGCAGGTAGGAGATACGCTCTCGAAGGGCAAGGATTGTGCCCGATTCTTGGGAATCTCTCGGGGTGTCTAGCAGGTGCTCCATCAAAGTTGCCTAAATTGAACCTGAAATCTTTCAGGTCTGCAGTGTGTAAATGCTGTATCCCTGGTATCAGCATCGCTCAGGTATGCTCTCAAAGAACCAATGAGAAGAACCTTTGCCATTAAGGGAGTGAACAGAAAACCAGTAACAGTAATATCTGGATGGACCGTAGAGACTACATTGGAATTGACACCTTCTGTTTCTTCAAGTGGCTGAAGGTGTCAGCCTAAGTCTTACAGACTCTTACAGGATATTGCTTTAAATACAGAAATCCGGGGGGCAAAGGGGAATTTCCCCTCCGTGATTCAACTGTAAGATTCTTTGGACAATAAGAGCCGGAGTCCTTAAACCTGGGTGAACGGAATGAGATACTCTAATCTTAGGGAAGAGCGACATCACGCCCGGGTCTCTGGTTTTACGTCACACACAGAGAGCCTCAGTGAAGATCCACCCTTTCTCTCCAGCCCTGCAACTCAGTGGCTTCACAACAACACACCAGGTATTTGGCTTAATCTCTCCATTTGAGAGCCCACATCAGTCATCTCAGAGGCTGGAAGATTATCACTGTGTGCTATAGAACGCTCTTGAAAGACATCTGTAGCATGCTGGAATCCAGCTGGATTTCATCCCCGTTCGAGCAGACTGAACCCAAACCCTTCATCAGGGGACACATAGAAGGTCCCTGACCTCACTGCAAACCCGACCTTCTGGAAGGTAGAGTGGGGGGCGTGTGTGAGGGTGGGAGGAGGCCGGCCACCCCTGCGCATCTATCTGTGGTCGGATGAGAGGCAGGAGCGTTTCCAGTGTCCTTGAGCGATGGTCAGCCTATTTGTCCCTCCCTCCCCGCAGGCTGGTGTCCTCGTCAGTGAGGCTGGGGCTGGGGGAGGGGTGGAGAATGCCTGCTGCCCATGTGACCACAACCCCCCCCCCCCCACCTGCCTGCCTCACTCGGAAATGGCCTGAGGACACCCCTGGGCATCTGGTGGCTTCACATGGAAGTTCTGGCGACAGTGCAGACACGTACCCGGGGGACCACGAGACGCTCACCCAACTGAGCGGAGGAAGCGGAGAGAAACGAGGACGGGGTGCCCTGCAAGGGGAGCCTAATCTTCGTGAGTAAAAGAAGACTGTACTCCTAATATTGGATTCCGAGCCTGTATTGGAAGAGTTGATTTAGACGGCTATTGAAAAGGAAAAAAACTCCCCCCCCCCCCAAAACTGCAACAGCTTTCTAAAAATATGTTATCATCAAAAGTACTAAGGGGTGGCACCTTCCTCATTTTATAAGATGCTATTGACCTTATTTTGAGGTGAAAAAGAGCCACACATGGGTCCATTCGGAAACACAGCTAGGAAAGAAGAGGGGAAAAGTAAGGTATCTGAGGAATTTCCCGTCTGCCCAGGCGTGGCAAACACCAGTAACAACTGAGACTACGCACTCCGGGATCCTCCCTCTCAAATGCCCTGTGTCCTGCGGGGACCAGGAAGCTTTAAAAAAAAAAAAAAGGCTGGGAATTGAAAAAAATTTAGGTGAGGGTATGAAACTGACGGCACGATGGCCTTTGGGATGGAGCAGAGATGACCCTCCGCAACCTACTTTGGAATAATTCATACCCCGCTGCAGAAGATCTGTCACCTGGACCATCAGGCCTGTGTGGTTTTTCTTCATTTTTTTCCCGCTTCGCAGCACTTGCAAACTAATCCCAAGATGCTGGGGCTTCCAAATAACCTGGACAGCCTTCCAGGCTTATCTTACTTTCTGTGGAACCACCAAGCCCCCGCGGTTCTCACAGCTGTGTCAGGGGAAGCCTGCCGGACTAGCATTCACCTTTCCGGAAGGCAGCAGCCTCCGTGATGTTTTGGCCTCCCTCCGATAGGTAGCCAAATGCTGGGATGCGGGTTTGATTTCTGTGGTGCCGGCTATCAAGCACCCAGACCACTGATTCCGTTTAGGTGCCAACAATTCCCAAGACTCTCCAAAGAGGCTGAACTCTGCTGAAAGGCACCTGAAGTTCAACAGCAGGCGAGGAGGGAGGACGGGACGGGGCAGGGAAGGAAAGAGAGCCAGAGAGAGAAGAAGAGAGCTCTCCTTTTCACTTTATCTTTTTTAAAAGCATCTTTTTTTTTTCTTTTTCTTTTTTTTTTCCCAGCCAAGACCCAACAGCAACAGGAACAAACTTGATCCACGTGGCAGGATCAAGAGGAACCTGAACCCTTTTGCAAGTGTTCTCTCTCCTGACCAGTTGGGCTTCTGCACTTTGTGAGATTTGCAAAAAATATATATATATATATAATAGATATATATTTCCATAGGAAAACAACCTCGATGTCTTCCCCTATATGAATGATGAAAAGTCAAACTGCATGGTCTTAAAAAAGAACAAAAACAAAAACACCATGAAACTTAACAATAGGTGGAACGGGGTGGGGGAGGAATTACAGACAGAGATTCCAAACGAGAAGGAACCGTGAACATGAGTCCCAGGCTGGTGCCCTTGGCCAGAATTCCAGCGCCGCTTTTGCTGAGTGGTTTGTCTAAGGTGCTCCGGGGTCCCTCACGCTGGGTGAGAGAAGTGTCACTGCCACATCCGGGTCTCTTCCCTTCCGCTCCATCACGCCCCAGCCATCCTGGCGGGCAGGGCGCCCTTGGCTACCGGCCCGCTGAGCCCCGGGGGCTGGTTCCTTCAACACTCATCTTCTTGGTATATTTGTTCATCCAGCTCCTGGGACTCAAGATGCTCCAGACGGTCTGTTCGGCCACTCATGATTTCATCCGGGGTTTTCATAAACCTTTGGAAGAGGAAACGGTGGCGTGAAGAGGTTACAATTTCCTAAAGTTGTCTTCACCTTGAACTCTAAAAAGAGACTTCCCATCGCCTTCACATAGCTGGAGAGCTACTGAACCTGGTCATAATGCTAACTTAGCACAATATAGGAAAAGTTACCCCTTCCTCTGACTGCCTGAAAGTTAGCAAAATAACGATAAACAGAAGTCTAGGATGACTCTGAAGAAGATGGAGCTGTGTAATGCACTCCTGCATGACCGTGCGAGGGGGCCCTGGGACAGCGCACGTACCTGCATTTCTGATTCTCAGAGGGTTAGATTTTACAAAGACCCGTGAGCGCTGTATATCCGTTTCCATCCCAGACTGTGAGCCCAAGGAATGGTGGTAGTCAAAACTTGAATCTAATGCGAAGGATACAATGAAATGCTAGATGGAAAATCTGGGGAATAGGGCAAGATGGTGGAGCTTCTGGAAGTTAGAAAGGCCAAAAGAAAGAATCTTTTTCAATGTTAGCACTGCTCCACCCCAAATGCTAGCCATTCATCCCCTTTATTCTGTCTTCCTTTGCAGCTAGGTGCATACAGCAAGCCTCATCTTCTTGGTCGCTGGGTTCATTTGGAAATTACATCAGTGCCATGTTGTGACCATGATTTACATGGTTCAGGAAGGGTGCCTGCCTGCAAACGTTCTGTCCTTATGGTGGGAGGGCCCTTTCCACAGCCTACACACCGTTCCCTCCCTCTGCTCGGTACCACATGACCTGTCTTTAAAACATACATTTTCTCTCATCACTTCATGTTCAAAAGCCTATGATGAGGGACTTCCCTGGCGGTCCAGTGGTTAAGACTCCGCACTTCCAATGCAGGGGGCATGGGTTTGATCCCTGGTTGGGGAACTAAGATCCCACATGCCTTGTGGCATGGCCAAAAAAAAAATCCTGTGACGACCACTTATCAAGTCAAGGATCCACTCTTTGGCCTGCCCCTTGGGCCCCTCTGTCATCTCAACCCGGAAACTCTTGTTTTCCACTGTTTACTAGCATGAACCCTTCACTCCAGTCTCGCCACTTCCTTTTACATAAATCACAGCTCATGCCATCCTCCAAACCTTTAGCTTTGCCCTTATCTGGAACCCTCTTGACTCCTTCCACTATCTGAGCCCTACTTACTGTCTGAGCTCTGTCTCATCATCCATACCGAAATCTCCAAGAGTCCCTCCAGTTTAACACTTCACTTGATTACACACTGGGTTGTATACCGAGAAGCCTTCATTTTGGGGCGAGTTTGGCTTCCGACATTCATTTCCTCAAAAATGACTAACCTCTCCTCACAAATAGCACTCTTCTTTCCTTTTATCTTGTTGCAATCACTGTTGGAAGCCTGTGAACCTTCCCCCTACGACTACTTTTCTTTTCTGCCCATTATTGCTGATTTTTTTCAAGCAGTCTGTTCCGTTGCATCTGCAGCCTGTCTTCCACTTTTATCCTGGAGCTAACACTTCTCCCTCAACATCTGAAGTCACTAATAATCCCCTCCAGGCCGAGTCCACAGATGTGCTATATTTGGCCCTCCGAACTACCCCTATCCTCTTTTGACGGCTTTTCCATATTAAGTTTCTGATATTCCACACCAGGCTTGCCCAGAAACATTTATCAAAAGCCTCCATAAGGTATAAAGCAGAACTATGTATATAAAATATAACCCTCTACCTTCTAGGAGCTTATGACCTACTTGTTGGGGAGAAGGACTTCATATATACAACTATTAAAAATGTAAATCATGCTGAGCAAGGAGTAGGTCTTGTCTATTACATATTGGGTTTATGGAACGGTATCTGAGCTAATTTGAAACCCTTGTTTTATGCATCACCCCACCTCACCTTTCCCGTTAAGCAGCCATAGTGTGTTTTCTAAATGTGTGACTCTCTTCTGTTTTGTAATTCAGTTCAAGTGTAACGGTTTTTACATTCCCTCTATAAGTGATATCTTATGATAAAAAAAAAAAGAGAAAAAAAAAATGTAAATCATGATGTGGTTTAGGGCCAAGGAAACCCAACAGATGATGGAAGAAGGTATCTGTGCGTGTCTGAGCAGTTGAAGAAGGTCTCATAAAGGGTAGTAGACTTGAGGTGGACCTGCGGGGTATTATATATGTTAAAAAAGCAAAAGTTAAAGTGATACACATTTCTGGCATAGGGAACCCTATTAGTGTTGGAGGGCAGCTGGCAGTGTGTATTATGAATTTGGGAGGCAGGAGAATGGACCAGAGGCAGAGATTGCTGAATTAATCTAGGTATCAGTCATGAAGTCTAGATAGACATCAGCCTCCGCTGCCAGGGAAGCCATAATAATGCTTCTGCCTTGCTTTCAGGTCTCGTGAGAGTACTTGCCATTGGTAGATTCCAACCTGGAGCCTGCTGGTAAGAAATCTTGGGAAATGTGGTTCCCAGGCTTCTAGCCCCTGCAACATAGACTGGAGTGGGAATGGTGCTGAAGGGCCAATGGACTGTCCAGCACAGTGATGACTCAGATGTAAGAAGAGTCAAAGATAACGCTAGTGTCAAGTTTGGTTCCTTAAACAACGGTGATACCACTGCTGATGTAACATGAAATCTGGGGGTGGGTAGATTTCCAGTGTGGGAAGAAGGCCTGTCTTGAACATTTCACGTCTGAGATACTAATGTGATATTTCAGTGGACATGTCCTATAAGAAGCTCTTGGAAATTAAGATTTGGAATTTCAGGGAGATTTTAGAGCTGCATGTAGAGATTTCAGAGCCCATTCACAGACTTGATAACTGAAGCTGTGTAATGGGATCCATCCATCCAGGGAAAAAGTATAGAGTGGGAAGAACAGAAGCCAAGGACTAAGTTTAGGGTGAAGGATGAAAAGAAGGCATCAGCAGAGCCGGAGAAAGGAGGTTCTTTTTCCACTTTGTTCTACTCTGTTTCCAGCTCTTGAAAAGCCTTCTCTGTTTCTTTTGAAGATCGCAATTGTTTTTTTTACTGCTCCTACGTTACCACCCCTTCCCAATGCTAAGGCCCAGGTTCTGTGCTCTTTCCAATAAGTACTTATCCCAGTGAGCTCGTCTGCTCATACACAGTGTCATTTTGTCATTTTCTACCCAAATCCACATCTCTAGCCCCATCTGTAACTCTCCTCTGTCCCACCTGCCAAAACACAGAATCTGAGGTCGTGTTTGTCAATCCCACCTTCTCCCAAGCTTCACTTGGTCTCACCACGTCAATTACCACCAGTGTCAGAGGGCTATGTCTACCTCTCCTGATTGGTCCTTTAGATCCCTTCTTTTTCCTCTTCTAATTGTTTCTCCTCTCTTGCCTAGGAATCACAATCTATGTGGTAGGTTAAATGGTTGGAACTCATTAGCTGGGAGGAATTCTGGAAAGAGGAATGTCTACTGCAGCAGCTTTCAGACTTTTTCAATGCATTGTCATAAATATATTTTACATCATGACACACACACACATACACACCCCACCCCCGAATCAGTTTTCATGAATCAACAGTCACTCTTAATTCATGTGATACAGTCTGATATTTTCAACTCTATCCTTTCCTATTCAATTCTGTTCTATTTCATTTAAAAAAATTAGACTCATTACATCTATGTCATGATTCACTAACAGGCCAGGACAAACACTGGTCCAGGCTTGGCAACCTGGAGGTCTAGGTTTGTTTAGTTCCTTTGCCATTGGTTCCTCTGATTGCTCCCTTTAACTACCATAGATATAAATGCCAGATAATACTGTTTGATCATTGCATTATTTGAAAGGTGACTCAGATTGTGTTTATTTAGTTTTGGCTTTAGGTTAGACATAAGTGGAAAAAAAAATTTTTTTTTCCCCCTTAAATTCTAACAAACCACCACCTGGTATCGAATGTGTAGCATGTGTAGCACGTGACGGCTTTGAGGATCAGACAGGCAGGTAGAGATCTTAACAGCCTCCCT
The DNA here is from genome assembly GCF_028021215.1 of Eschrichtius robustus. NCBI lineage: Eukaryota > Metazoa > Chordata > Mammalia > Artiodactyla > Eschrichtiidae > Eschrichtius > Eschrichtius robustus. The sequence continues at coordinate 9,793,170 of NC_090836.1, read as the reverse complement.
CCTCCCTCTTATTTGAAGAAAACAATATCCTCCCAGAAGAAGGAAAGGAGAAAAAGGAAGTGCTACCTGAACAAAAGCCTTTGTCCTGGCTCCTTCCTGATAATGTTTAGTTTGTAGTAGTGGCGCAGGGCTCTGGACATTTTCTCATAGGTCATGTTTGTTCTGTTCTGTTTGTTCAAAGGTGGAAGAGAGAAAAAAAAGCACAAAGACACAATGAAATGAACCTCAGAAAAGACGCCGCAGGAGCTATTCAGATCCAGCTCTTCAGCTGCTTCTGTGGCCCCGCCAGTCGGGAAAGCCACCTGCTAATCTGCTCCCTGCCACGCCCACCCCTGGGCTTTTTCACAGACGTCCTCGCTGAGGTCTCTCCTAAGGTGAGTCTAGCTAACAAAGCGCGTCCCGCAGCGGCCTCCCCGACTTCCTCTCCCAGGCCTGCGCTCTGCTGCGCCCGAGGAATTTCCTGCGCGTCCCCCTCTCTGGGGGGCATCCTTCACCTTCTGACCCACAGAGAATTTCTCTTCCTTTTTTCCTTTTTTTAAAAAAATTTTTTTATTTTGACAGTGACCTTTCTCAAGCTTGTGTTTCTGGTTTGTCATTTTGAAGGAAGAGATTTTTTTTGTTTAAATTCCTGTCCTGGAAGCAAGAGTACAGTGGTTCCGAGCCCTGGGGTGAGGGCACCCTGTGCGAGCTGCAGAGCGATTTTTCTCAGTGACTCACAGGGTGGAGGGTGTCAGTGGGGTCTGGCCATATTTGGTCACGACAGCCTCTGGCAGGCCCTCCTCAGCGGGGCCAGAGCACGGGCTGCAGCCAGGGCAGAGCCCAGCGGCGTCTCCCCTGTGGCCTGCCTCTCCTTCGGGGGATCTGGAGTTGGGCCTTCCTGGTGCCTTGCCACCTCTGCCCCACGGCTACCTGTCTGTGGTCAGGCCTGGACCTTGCTGACTCTTTTTTTTTTTTTAAGTAGGAATACAGATTTATCTTAATTTTCTTTTCTTTTCTTTTTTTTTTTTGGCAGGGGAACTCTTTGCTCTGTTTATTTTACTTTATTTTACTGTGATAAGAACACTGACCATGAGATCTACCCTCTTAAATTTTTAAGTGCATAGTACAGCACTTAATACAGGGTTAACTACAGGTACAGTGTCCCGCAGCAGGTCTCTAGAACTTACTCATCTTGTTTAATGGAAACTTTATGCCCCTTGATTAGTAACTCCCCATCTCCCCCCGCCCTCCCCTACCCCTGGCAACACCAGTCCACTCCTGGACTCGACGAATTTGCTTATTTTAGATCTAACTTTGAGTAAGTGGAATCAGGCAGTATTCGTCTTTCTGTGACTGGCTTATTTCGCTCAGCATCACGTCTTCAAGGTTCATCCATGTTGCCACGCGCTGCAGAATCTCCTTTTTTTTTTTTTTTTTTTTAAGGCTGAAGAATATTCCATTGTGTGTACATAGCGTGGTTTCTTTATCCATTCATCCATCAGTGGACGTCAAGGTTGTTTTACCCACTTTTTACATCTATGCACTTTAATGGTTTTCCTAACTATAAAATACTTTATCTTTTAAATTCTATTCCCTCTTCACAAGGTGGAAAACTGCAGGGGCAATCAGACTTCTTGCACTGTTTGCTTTTCAAGGAGATGCTTTAAAGTCAGAGGATAAGCATTTTCCATGTAGAACTGGCCTTTTGCGACCATGGAAGTTTCTAACCCAGCGGAACAGAGGCGACACTTCCCAAAGCCCCCTTGTGAGTCACAGAGTGCCACAGCACATCCCTGGTACCCAGAACCTAACGATGGCGTGGGTGGCAGGACCAGGCCGAGGCAGGGGGGAGTGACGGTTACTCGTAATGAGGCCTATCAGACCGGGAGACTTAACTGGCACCTGGCACAAGGAACAAATGGAAAGGGGCATCTTTAATTATTTCCTCCCCTTTGCAACTAATTGTTTGTCCAGTGAGGAATAAACTAAATAATTACGGGCAGACAGGAAGCAGAAGACAGACAATTATCCTCCAACCCAGGGATGAAGACTAGATTTTGGCCCTACTTTATAGAACGAATATCTGATGCCCTTTTACCTTATGGTTTCCCCACAGTCGAGCCAGTCCATTGGGATCCACTATCCGGAATATTTTGGATTCTTTGTCCTCCCATCGGATGAAGTTTTCGTACCGGCTGTCAGAAAGCAACTGATAGACGTAATCCCAAAGCAGTCTACAGTCTACAGAGGAAAAGGGCAAGAAAACACCATTGACAAGGTTGCTTGTTGAAGTACTAAGAGCAAGAATCAGAAAATAATCGAGTCACCGCTTTTGCCTACTTTGGATGGACTGTCTAACTTCCTCGTTTTGGGAATTCCCTGGTGGTCCAGGGGTTAGGATGCCGCACTTACTTTCACTGCTGAGGGCCTGGGTTTGATCCCTGGTTGGGGAAATAAGGTCCCGCAAGCCACGCGGCCAAAACTAAAACAAAGACGCATCCTCGTCTTATAGCGAGGAGAGCAAGGCACGGAGAGACCTGCGAGATGGCGACCTTTGACCCGTGGAGGCCTTCAGGACGGTCCGGGCCCAGAACTTCCCCCCTCAGATGAGGACACCGAGACCCAGAGAGAGGAAGGGACTGGTCCACGGTCATGACCAGTGACCTGAACTTGAGCAGAGCCCACACGAGGGACAGAACAAGCTCTAACTGCAGATGAATTGGTTCTGAAAAGGGGCTGAAGACAGGCTGGCAGGTGAAAGGGCAGAGAGAGCGCTCGGGTTCAGAGAGAGCGATGTGGTGTCCATGGTGGGCTAAGGTTACTTTGGAGGGTGACACTCGACGGATGAAGACGTGACGATTCAGGTCGGCTGAAAAATGGCAGAGAAAGCAGCACGATGCGTGAAAAGCTGTGGGAGAAGAAAACCCACGTTCCTCTTTCCCACTGTGACTGTGGGAACCATGGCCAGCATGGTCTTCAGAAAGAATACAGATAGTCTCGTTATAGCTACTTTGGAGGTTTTAAAAATTGTTTTATTATAATGGAATCAATCAGTGTAGAAAGGAACCCAGTGCAGAAAATCCCTTTCTCCATGTGCAAAACTGATGTTGGATCACTTGGTCAGGCAACAGATCTTTCTTTGTACAGGCCAGGCGCTGGGCTAGGTCTTGACTTTAGGCTGTGGGTTGGCGGATTGAAAGAGAAGATGCAGGCTGCACACCTTTGCCCTGTTCTAGTGCTTTCTGGATTAGTGCCAGAACCGGGTGTGGCGTGGCCCCTAGCACAGCCTTGACAGGTGGATGGGAGCAGATGCGGACTCTCGAAGTCTAGTTGATGCAGGACTGGCCTCCAGATGAGAATAAGAGACCCCCGGGTGTGCACTGTTGCTTCTGGGAGCTTTGATGAGCACGAGCCAACATGGCTGGTCGTAAACGATTAATTTTGTTGAACACCGTGTATGTACGTGTTCTGCGCCTTGCAAGCATTATTTCTAATCCTCACTTTACACACTGCATCCTTTCTAATCCTCTCATGCCCGAGGTCACTGGGATTTGAACTCTGGGGCTCCAGCACCGCAAGGTGCCGATTTCCTTACTTCCTTATGTTGGGTGAGGCCTGGCACGCCTGGGTGGGGAACGTCCAATCCCAACCTGGACTATTTCAGAGCGAGCCAAACATTCACCTCCCAGAGAAAGCAACACACCCTCCTCTGGCACATATTTACAAGAGCAATCGAGTCAGGTCACCTTGGGCAAGTTTCTTAAATCTCCCTGAGGTTCCGTTTCCTCCTTTACGAAAGGGGAATGACAACGTCGACTCTCTCCGGGATTACTGTACGCGTGATGATGTGAGTGAAGAGAAAGTAAGGAAAACAATAACAACAGCGATTACTGGGTGCTATTTGCAGGCACCGGGCTGTGCGTTCTACCAGCCGGCTTGCCTCTGACCCTTAGGGCACCTGATGGAGGCCAGCGCTGTTGCTATTCCTATTTTATGGCCAAGGAAGCTGGGGCTTAGCGGGCTTGGTCATTGGCTCCAAGGCACAGCTCGCGAGTGACACATGTCGGAGTCTGGAGCCCGTGCTGTGCCGCACGTCCCGCTGAGACGTCTATTCTATTCTCAGAGAAGCGGGTTAACAGGTATCTATTGGTCAAGGACTTTTCCAAGCAAGCTTTAACTCTGAGTGTGTCCTTCGTGCAATCCAGCTTTCTCTCTGAACAGCAGAAGGAACTGGCATAAAATGTGGCATTTTCCAGGAGGCTTAATCTTTTAAGGAACTACCATGAAACTTAAAATGACCATACATCTTCAGTACCCCTTACTGTATCCTTTTTTCCCCCGATTGATCTGTGTCTAGAAATTAATGTGATGTGTGGTTTCTTCTGTTTCAGAAAAGGACCCGTGGTGTCCTTCTTACAAGGATGACTCCTGGAGTTTCAACCCTACGCTAAGAGAAGCTGACCAGAGATTCTGTTACCACCCCTGCCTGCCGCTGCCCTCTTGGTTGCCAGGAGGGGGCACTGAGGAGCAGGGAGACAGCAAGGGGCCCAATCCCAGCATCAGGAAGTACCTTGAGAGGTGAGTGCCACACACCAACGCAGACTGAGAATAATCGAGCTCATTTTTAAGGCACTTGTAAGAGGGCGACTGTAGGCAAAGCAGTGAAGTAGGCAGTGTCTTTCTCCCTCTCTGCCACCTCCTTGTCTTACATCGTTTTTAGTACAGGTGGAAAAATAGAGAACTGAGATGCGGTTTAATTGTCCAGTTTTTGTCTTACTATCAAATGGCAGATGCATTTTAATTTCCCACAAGCTCTTCCAAGTAGAAACCATCTGGCAAAACCAAATATTATCACACAAAATGCCAGTCTACTAGGAGGAACAAAGGTGTAACAGCTTCTCCATGTTTCCTGACAGGGTTACAATCATTTTTACCACCCAGAGGCTTCATGACACCTTTTGGATGCATCTGGATTGCAAGTGTGATTCTCTAGAGTGAATCATTTGAACACAATTTAATAATTTAAAAAACTGATCTGGTTGTCTTTCGCAGTTTGATAGAAGGAACTTCTGCCCACCGGAAGGTGAGCAATATATTGGCAGTCCCTCACCTCTGAGACTTCCTGGAGCTAAAATGTAAAGTGAATGTTGTCTTAACACCACCTGCTGAGGGATTTTCACTTTCATTGTTTCTGTGGCTTCTCTTTTACTGCTTTGGACATTCTGTGTCTCATAAAATGGTGAAGTGCGAACCATTTTCCGTTGGTTCGCACTTAAAAAATGGTTTCCATTTAAAACCATTTTACCGTTTCTCAAAGTAAGGGCTTAACCAGCGCTGGGTACCTACCATGCTGGTTCTTCAGAGGCATCGAACTGAGACCTTTATGTCGTAAATCATTTACTGAAAAAAATCTAGAATGTGATCTGTGTTTGTTTGGTTGGTAAATGAAGGGCAGGGCTTACCAAAGAACAGGCTTTACCTATGAGTTGCCGGAACACTTGTATCTTGCAAACTTTTCCCTTTCATCAATGTGAAAATAACCCCAAACAAGGGGCCAATTGATCATTTTAAATGACATTTAATCCAGCGAAGCCAACTTTAGCTGAGTAATAAAAATATACTGACATTCAAGACGTATTGAATTACTCAGTCACTAACAGAGGTAGCAACAGGAATTTTGTGGCATAAAGTAGTTGTTTCAAGCTCAGAGTATAAGTGGCTTTTTATAACACTATTGATTCTTTTGTTTCTTTAGTTAAAAATTATGCCAGATGATAAAAAAAAAAAAAAAGCTGCCTGACCACGCAACTTTTTTTTTCTTTTTTTTTTTTTTTTTTTACAATCGAAGTTCAAGCCATCTGAGTTATTTTTGTTTTTTAAGATTTTAGTTAAATAAAAGGCGGATCCTTTTTAGTTCCTAGGTCCTCTGGAGGCTGTTGCCATGACCCACCAGCAGATTTTCAGCTTTGTCAAAATCCATCCGTGTCTGCACAGATACAATGTTTTCTGATCATTGATAAAAATGCTTAATACTATATAATAAAATGCACCAAAAGTTCATCCCATTACAAAACACTTGAACATGCGTGTGAAAAATATCTTATATCACAAGGTCTTCACTGATTTTTAGATGCATGTCTCTTAAACTAAAGGGCCTTCTCTGTCAAGGCATGTGGGAATTTTAAACAAATGTTCATGATTTGGATTGTCTCTTCCATGAGAGGAAGCTCATGAAAGGGTTTAGCTCGAGTGAAGTGCTATTTTCCAATTGCAGAAAGAGAGTTCTCTCTCTTTCCTGCTGGGTGAGGTACCCTGGGCATCCACAGTTAAAAGGCATTGTTAAAAAAAAAAATATATATCCCTTCCTGTGGTTAGGGAGACATATTTTCCCTCCCACGCCAGTCTCTTACCAGAGACTCACTCATTGTACAAGCTTATTGAGCAGAGACTGTAAAAAGATGGGCAATTCACACATAACCAACATGGTTTCTAAAGGAAAAAAACAAAACCTAGAAAACCATGCTGGACAAAACTGATGTTTAAAAGATCTGAGTGGGCGAGTCGAGTTATTGACAAGTTATTTGAATTTCCCGAAATTCAAATTTCGGGAAAGCCATCTAAGAAAGTAATTTTATGTTGTTTTAACTGCCCAAATGGAATTTTAAATGAAGGTCTGTAAACTGGAGTTCCGTGGATATAATCACCAACAAGGAGAGGCCTAGCATTCCTGTTTCATTGCTTTAAATTTATTACGAAAAACTAATAAATTTATTTCAGGTTCAGCAACAAAATGGGTCAGTAACACCCAAAATAAAAAGTTGCTTCTCTGCTTTATAGCAGTGGTTCTAAACTAGGGGCAATCTTGCCTCCTAGGTGGTATTCTACAGTGTTTGTTTGTGACAATTTTGCTTGTCACAGCTGGGGTGCAGGATGCTATTAGCATCCAGTGAGTAGAGGCCAGGGACGCTGCTAAAAATCTTATAATGCACAAAAGAACTCCTTCCCGGCAACGAAGAATTATTTGGCCCAAATATCAAGAGCGCCCAGCTTGAGAAACCCTGCTTATGGAAGCACGGGTTTTACAACACGCAGGGGGGCTATCTGCAGTTTTTTTTTTGTTTTTTTTGTTTTCCTCCTCAATTCTAGATCAGCCATTACCTAGAAGCAGAAAGCTGATAAATCCAGTGCAGCCAACCCTGTGTTGATACGCAGAGGTGTGTGTGTTTACAATGGGTGCTTGCTTGTGCTTTGCTGTGGCTTAGGAAAACAGAAGCCATATGTGCACAGCAGCAAGCTGGGAGAGGGAGAAGCTGAGGCAGAGCATACAGGTCTACGCCTCCTGGCTTCATCGGGGCAGAGGGACCGCAGCTGCAAGCAAACACCGCTGAACCTTCTCACCTTTGGTTGCAGGAGGTGTGGAGTGAGGCTGGGAAACGCAGAGATCAAGCCCCCAGCTAAAACCCAGTAAGACGTACCCCTCCTCCCTCAGGCGTGGAGGCAGCCTGGGAATTTGCAGCCAGGGACTGCTGGGACATAGGGACGCTGTTACAGAAATGCACGCCCTTAAACAAACTGGAATTTCCAGTCTCCTCAATCCCCTTCTATTATTATTTTCTACCCAGTTACCGTGCTGGGACTGTTTTATCTTTTAAAAAAGCTGTCCTGAAACTTTCCTTCTCTTCTCGATTTCTCAGTGGCTCACAGTGAAAAATAAAGTGCAGTGACTCAGCCAGAGTGTGAGAAGTCTGGCACCTTGGGATATTCCCGTCGGGGTGAAGGACTCTGCCCTCTCCAAGGGTCTCCTCCATCTCCTCCAAATACAGGCAGCGGGCAAAGCCTCACAGGAGGTGAGAGGGAGTGAAGAAGTTCATCTCCAGGGAAATAAGGAAACTAGGGTTCCCTGAAGGGGTGCACTTTTCAGGCCAACATCACTTAGCACAAATACCCAGACACAGGCCTTCTGGGTTAAGGCCCTGCACCCGCTCCGGTGGGCAGTGGTGCTGGCCGTAACCGCTGCTCTCTCCTCTCTGCAGCCCTGGAGCAGAGCACAGAGAAAGGGCGCAGAGGAGGGACACGAACTAACCCTTAGACATTAACCTGCTTGTGCTAATGTTTGCATGTTGTCTCTTTAGTGCTCAAAAGTGCCCAGAAATGAGTATTAGTATTATCATTATTATGGATAAGGAAACCAGGCTTCAGGGACCTTAAATACCTCTGCTTGGGAGACAAGGGCTAGATTCTAATCCTGTTGACTCCAGAGCCCATGCTTTCCCACAGGCCCACAGTGCTACCCCAGGAACCCTCCCACCGGCTGTGGATGAAGGCCCTGGGCCGGGAGCCATAGAGGGTTCTCTGCCTGAGATAGCACGGGAGGACACAGCTCTGCCAGCTGGAACTAAAACCCCGAGCCCCATGGGCTTATGGAGACATCCCACGATCCTGTCCTTTTTTCCAAACACAATATTTACACGCGTGTGTGTGTGCAGAGGCACACACACGCATGCACACCACCACACCTTACTGCAAAGGCCTGGGGATGACACTGCCCTCCATCACTTTCACACAGTCCATTTAGGCTTCTCTTTTATGATGTCTTCTTCCCTTCAGGGCTGCTCCCAAGGCTCATTTATACAAGAAAATAAAAGGCCACGTGCCTCATTGGAAACAATGTCACCACCAGATACCACTGGGGAAGACGCAGAGATGGAAACAAGAGGGCAGGGTGCAGTGTGACTTCCCCCGGCCTGGGAGCCCTGCGGATGAGCCCCTAGCTGCTGGCCCTGGAGTCTCAGGCTTAGGTGCCTTCGTCTGATGTCAGATCAGAGGCTCCCAGGATTGAATTTCTGTGCACACAGAACTCATCCAGTCAATAAAGCCAAATCAGGAGAGTACAGTGCACTAGCCAGGTGACAGATAAGTGATACAGGAGACTCAGTGTCTCCTTGATGAGAATCCTTTTGTTTCTATTAAAAATGTAACCCTGAGAGAGAATACACATATTTTTTTTAAGTCTCTTTAAGGATCTGAAAGATTGCCAGGCCAAGTGTCACCAGAGGGTTGCAAGTGAAGGGTACAGGGTCTGGGGGGTGGGGTGTGGGACTCTCTGTTTTATCTGCTTTAAGAGCAACTCACCAATGATAGCCTCACAGACCGTGAAGTAGTTCACGTTTGCAAAGAAAATCAAGAGAGAGACTTCGGCAAAAGTTGTGAGATGAGCACAAGAAAAGAAATACTCTCTTTTTGGATGGTGCATGGACTTTGAACAACCAAATCTGTACAGCCCTCTTAAAGTCCCCACTTCTGCGGAGCAGATGAACGGCTGCAAATGGATTGTAAACCAGGTTCCCAATGAACCTTGCTCCCTTTAGCAGAGTTTTGGATTAAGTCCAAGGAAGGGACACGCAGATAGGAAGTCTGGTAACTCAGGTTTTAATGGAATTGAAGAAGTTTAAGAGAAAGCCAAAATGACTTCAGTTTTTTTCTTTTAAAACTGAGCTGTCTATAGTTAAAGCCAAAGCAGGGAGCTTAGTTTGTCTGATGGCATAAAGTAAGAGGGATTGTTGCCTTATGCCAGCAAAGACACAACATTTGGCATTTAGAGAGGCTGCACCCTATCACCTAGAAAAATGCCTGGCACATAGAGATACGTGTTAATTTTTGAATGAATAATCTTTACCTAGTTCAAGTATGCAGAGCTACACTTTATTTTCCTCAGCTATATTTTACTTATGTTAATGATGTTATTGTAGCTACTCTGGGCTACTCAGCCATCAGCCTGCCATCTAGAACTTAGCTCCTTCCCTACATCACTTGCCACTGTTCCCTCCACATGTCTTAGGCATGCCTCATTCTCTGAGGTGCGAGTCATTCCTTGAGAGCAGGGATGGCGTTTTCTACACCTGTGATTCCAAAGCATCCTGAACATACAAGCAGACAGTTGCGTAGAACAGGGAGCAGCGGACTTTTTCTGTAAAAGGCCAATCAGTAAATATTTTAGTCCAATCTCTGCTGCAACTCCTCAACCCCGCCAAAGCAGCCACAGACAATACTGAGTAAGTGGGTGTGGCCGTGTGCCAGTGAAATTTGATTTACAAAAACAGGCGGTGGCTGATTTGGCCCACAGGCCTGCATTTCCAGTCCCCGGTCCCAAGGAAACGAGTGTGCTGGAAAGAACAGTGGTTGAAGCTGGAGGCTGAACACCAGACGTGTCTTCGTCTGTAAAAGACCCTTCTAGCTTTGAAATCACCAAGTTCTAAGAATGATTTTCAATATATACTGAAAACACAGCATCACCCTGGGCTACGCTTCTTCAATCTACGGCGCTCACTGCCAGTACCACTCGTTGGCTATGAAACAGGTTGGCGAGACACAGGCCAGTAAAAAACGTTTGTGGGCTGAGAAAATGTTAGGAGGTGACAGATGCTCCCCCATCCCCCCTGCCACCAAAAGCAATTCTTTCCGGAGGACAATAAATAGAAAACAGCACAGAAAGAAGCAACTTGCTCAGTGTTGCACATAACCACTGGCTGTTCAATAAAAAAACAGAACCCAGGAATCTTCTCTCACTCTGTCGTATGTTAAAACTCTCTCCCACAAATGCCAGCCATTCCAACTTGTTAAACTCAGTTAACGGTCCTTCTTATTCTTTGAAACACAAGCAACACCTTTCAAAATAAGCTATATGTTTCCATTTCAATTGATCTAGTTTGTGGTTTGTATTTAAACTGTCAACTACCTCCTGGATTTCTTTTATTGAATAGTTTAGTTTTTCCACCAGGTAAATACCTAAGTGAACTATCGTAACTTTGCATGGGATCTCTTAATTGTAGGATGCCTCCCAATTTCATAGGTATTAAAGTGTGAAAAAAAGAAAGAATTGCTAAAATATGGTGGATTTTTTTTAATGAACCTGGATTCTTGAGTTTACCTTTCTATCTGAAATAGAACAAATATACTAGGCCTCACGTTGTTTTGGGGTTTTCTCCATCTGGAATGACCTCTTTTTCTTTAACCTCCACTTGTGCATATTCTAAGCATTCATCTAAGCCCAGCTAAAAGCCAGCCCCTCCAGGAAGCCTTCCTGACACCTCTACTGCAGCCTCCTACAGCACTTAACCGGAGCCCCTGGAAGACACCACAAGCTGCACTTCCAGCCCACTGTCGTCAGCTCTTTCACGACAAAGACTGTGTCTTACATCTCCTGGAACACTCCACCCCCATGAATGCAGACCAGTGCTGCAAACACAGAAGGTGTCCAAAGGCACACACCCAGGAGTACCGGAGCAAATGATACGTGATTTACTTTTTGATCCACACGCATAAGTAGTGTTCTTATCCACACGCATAAGTAGTGTTCTTATCCACATCCTCCAACGATGGTGTTTGTCAGTGTGACACACAGCAGCACCTTCAGTGCCCTCTGGGCTCATTTGAAAAGCTACGTTTTCCCATCTAAAAGCTGCTTTATAGAGATCTGAAGGACTTTTATGGCTGTTCAGTAATGACAGAACTTTACATTGTACATATGAGTCACCCAATGAATTCGACTTCCAGTAAATGAAGAATCAATTCCACGAGGATCTGAGTAGTCCAAAAAGACTCCAAAGGGCTGGAGTGGAGAGACAGGGACGCCCCAGATGAGAAACAAAGAAGCCTGGAACTGTCGTGAGCACTGCTCAGAGGGTCACAGGATCAAGACCACATGTTAGATCACAGACTTCCCTCTCGTTTCACCCTTGAGAAAAACAGTGCCTTCTGGTTACATTAGCTAATCCTGGATCTGGTTAAACTAGTGAATACAGACATATGGAGATTATGGAACTTTTGAATATACCAATAGAGGAGCACAATTTTTAAGAGAGCCATATTAAAAAATTTCCAGACCTCCTAAACAAGGGAAAAACAGCTCTAAGCCTAAACAATTTAACTTGATACATGGGGCTTATCTTGGATTCCTAAGAAGTCTGTGGCAAAGACAGCGTCACAGAGGAGGTGGACGAGACAGGTCATGATTAGGAACGCAGGGGTAGCAAGGGCAGCCCAGGAGACAGTAGCCAACGGCGCGGCAAGGGCTGTCCTGCAGCCTCATCTGTCAGCCCCTGTGTGACCTCTGCTGCTCTGCCGTTCAGTTTCCTCTGTGGTTTCCCCTGTAAACGACCCTTCCATATAAAATGAATAGAGCAATGATAGGCTACCTCGAAGAGCTATCCTGAGGATTATAAACAAGTAGAAAGTACCCACAAAATGTCCAGAACTGTTGCACAGACCATGCGAGAAACAAGACAAGCAGGGCGTATACAGACAAGAAGGAAAGCCTAGAAAGGCCAAGACAGGTCATTTATATCATTCACAGGAATATACTGACCCCTTCCTCTTTCTCCAATTATCTGGGGAAATTCACATGCTTTGACAAATAAGCTCTTTGCTACCTTATCCCCGTCCTTTCTTTTCATAGTTTCTCTTTTTTCCATTATTAAAAAATCTTTCTGTAAAAGTAGACGGAACAACAATGTAAACCCCGGTGCACCCAACACCCAGCCATACAGCCATCAGCTTGTGACTAACCCTATTTTATGTACACCTCACCCGTTCCTCGCTCCCAACCCTGTGGGATGCTTTTGGATCACATTCCAAGCACACATCATTTCATCTTTCATAGCGTTTTTGAAACACGTCATAGTACTTGGCCATCTGATTGTCTTGATTCAACATTCCTTATGTAAATTATTTATACCGATAAAATTGAGGTGACATTGGAGGTGCCCTTGGGACCAGAGAAGAATTTAGAAACAAGTGACTTAAATAAAAAAGGGACGAGTCAAGGCAGAAGTAAAGCAGCCTTAGGACCCGTGTCGTCATGGTGTCACGAGCACTGCTCCATCCCGAGCTTCAGCTGGACCTCACTCCTGCGGCATCAGCCCAAGGAGGAAGGGGCACGTCTCACCTTTCCCTGAACGGTTCTGACCTCTCTCCTGTCTCCGTGTCTCCCTCCCATTACTGGACCCATAATCACCTTCAGCATCGAGCTACCGCCCTTCCTCAGTTCCTCCAGGCAAAATACCCCTTCTCTCTGCGCTGCTTCCACGGCACTGAATTATCCTCGCATACAGTAAGTACTCAATAAATGCTTGTGCACTGACTGGACGGGGCAGAGGGCTTATTTCCTTCTGCCTTGGAGCTTAGTGGTTTTCACATCTGTCTCTCCTAGTAAAATTTAAATCCCTTGAGGAAATAATAAGTGTTATATCAGCTCCGTGTCCCCTACTTCCCAGTGCATTTATCTGTGCACAGCCCGTGCTCCACAAGTGTCTCGTGAACGGAGAGAAGCTCTAGGAAAAGAGTTAACTTTGCCAAGAGGTTAGAGGATTATAAGCTCCTGGAGAATGACTTCACGTAAATTATGGGCGAGCTAGCAAATATACAATGTGGTGATTTTTTTCACTGGTTTCCACTGGTTTCTCGTCTTAGGGGAGTACATTTGGGCTTGTCAGCATAGAAGGGAAAGAATTCGGGAGTGGTTTCCTCTGTCCAAATGACACAGCAGCACCAGACTCCAACACCCTAATCCTGCTTTTCTCTCCTACCCCCTCCCAAGGTGAAGGCTACGTGGAGTTGCTGCCCAGAGGATGGAAATTACAAGCCTGAATCTGAGACAAAGGTTCTTTGTGCTGTGCCTGCTTGTTAATTAGCCGCTGGAAACGTCGGGACAGGGCCATTAACGTGCTCATAAACCTCTGATTTCAAATGTTTTTTCGGTCAGCCGCGATTCTGATGTGACTCTCCTTGTAAGCTGGACGGAGGACATTTGTTCCTTAACCCTTCCGGGGCTCCTAACTCCTCCAGCCCCGTGGCTCATTAACTAGCCCCTTAAGGATTTCGCCTCCCGCAGGCAGAAGCCTCCACTCGGCCTCCCAGAGCCTCGGAGGGCGCCTAATCGGGACAGTGTGAGGTTCCGAGCAAGCCCGAGGCTGGAGTGCCGCCAGGGCGGCGCCCACGTACCTGCTATCCTCCCGATGGGCATGGCGTGCTCCTCGGGCGGGGAGACGGAGACCATGATGTGGTTCATGTACGCCAGGTCTTCCCGATGGGAGAGGTTGATGGGTTTCCCTTCCCGGTGCAGCCCGTCCTCGGAGAGCCGGGACTGCTTGAAATCCACGGAGTGCCGGGGGTTCAGAATCAGAGGGTGCATGATGGGACTGGGCATCAGCTGGATCACCCGCGTGCTCTCCTGCCGGGGGCTGGCGGGCTTCTGGTGGGGCTCGGAGGATGGCGGGCAGTGATTATTCTCCATGGGAGACACTGACAGGGGGTAGGACTCCTGGTGGTTGTTCTCCTGGTGGAGCCTCGGTCCCTGGGCCCTCTCGGCCGGGGAGAGGCGGCGGATCATGTTGTCCAGGGGGGACCGGAGGGGCCGCTGCTCGGGGTCGGGAGAAGGCCGGTGGTTTGTCGTGATGGGTGACCTGGAACGGTGCAACAGTTCAATGGTGGGAGGGTTGTGGTGTACATTCTCCACCGACGGCCTCGGGGTCCTCTGGACACAGTTATCTGTGGAGCAGAGGGAAGGACAATCAGAGACCCTGATGCATGGTCAGGGGAGGGACCTCGCTGCGGTCCTAAAGGTGGCAACCGTGGAGCACATGAGCGTGCCGGAGCGCCCTTCTTCCCGGGATGCAGGGTCTTTTTCTCCGCTTTAAAAAAACTAAAGTGCACGTACTCGAAATTATTTTTCTGCCAATGGACAAGCAAAAAATGTCTACAAACATTCCATTAATCACCTACTAGTGGCTTATAAACACAAGGAAGCCACACGTTCATTCTTTATCTTTTTGTTACTTGACTCTTCGACATGGCTTTTGGGGTCCTTAAGGGTTTTTCTCTAAATGCTTTCACTGACTTTTCATAACCCAACTTTCATATTCTCTACCTCCAGGAGTTGTTGGTACTAATGATAATGATGATGATAATAATAAAGCAATTACTATATATCCTACGTACTGGATTATATTGTTTAAAATTTATAACACGCCTAAGCAGAAGATACTAACTACTATTACTCCTATTTAACAGGAGAGAACATGGAGGCATAAAGAAGTTAAGCAACTTACCCAAGGCCACCCAGCCAGTTAGATTCCAGTAAGATTCTAGAACCTTATGTACCCATTAGAATATCTACTTCTCTATGTAGAAACGAGGGGGGAAAGTCACATCAAAACCTGCTCTAAGCATGCACAGTGGGCCTAATTTACATAATCACAATCTTGTACTTGAGAGAACATTGAGGATCATTTTGTTTCTGAGTGCACAGTCAGACAGAGTTAAGTAAGAAGAAGGAGGGATGGACCCCTGACAATACCTCCACCCCATACCACCTGAACTTTCAAGCTGGAGACATCTGAGGAAGGACGACATCAGAAGTGTACACAGCTCAGGGACTTCCCTGGTGGCACAGTGGTTAAGAATCCGCCTGCCAATGCAGGGGACATGGGTTCAATCCCTGATCGGGGAAGATCCCACATGCTGCGGAACAACTAAGCCTGTGCGCCACAACTACTGAGCCTGCGCTCTACAGCCCGCAAGCCACAACTACTGAGCCCGTGTGCCACAACTACTGAAGCCTGCACACCTAGAGCCCGTGCTCCGCAACAAGAGAAGCCACAGCAATGAGAAGCACGCGCACCGCAATGAAGAGTAGCCCCTGCTCTCTGCAACTAGAGAAAGCCTGTGCAAGCCAAAAATAAATAAAATAAATAAATTTATATATATAAAAAAAAAGTGTACACAGCTCAGCAGCAGAAGTAGCTCCATGGGCTGGGTTGAGGGAGGGACCAGCACGTACGTGGCCTTAGGAGTCCTGCTAAGGGTTGGAAGAACAAAAATGTGCCTACAAAAATGGAGTTTGCATCTTAATGAGGTTTCTCTGGCCACATCTGTTCCCAGAGCTGTCTCACCAAAAGGATGTGCATACTTGCAGGTCCCTGTTCTGGTCAAAGACTTGTCCATGGTTCTAAGCAAAGCAAGTCAAAGATATCTCCTTTATCCATTACGACAATATCTATATGAAGAACATATAAAGGGGATCTGGGAATCTGATAGGGCTAGTACACAGAGACAAAGGTGGTGGTTTCTTAAAGTTTTATACAGGGTTAACAGGAAAATGGGGACTCCACTAGATCTGACAAATCATATGAGACAGTGAACAAAAGAAATACTGTTCATGATAATTAAAAGATCATCTGCCTGAAGGCAAAGGGCTTATTTTGTAACCACTATATAACATGCTGCCACGAATGTAAAAGTGCTTAAACATTGGAACACCTATCAATAGGAGACTGGTTTAACAAATGATGGTATATCTCTAAATGATGGAGGACTACGCAGCTATAAAATGGAATGAGGAATAACTAAATATTTTGCTAAGGACTGGTCTCTAGGCTCTATGGCTAGATGAGCAAAGCAAGGTGAAGTATTTACGGTATGCTACCATTTTTCTCAAAGGAGAAGGGGATTCCAGTTTCAGTAATGGCAGAGTGGCTTGTATCAGACTAACTTTCCTACATATAGCAATGATAGAATCTGGATAAAATATATTTATAAAAGTTATTGAGGGTACAGGAAACTGAAGGGGATTTTACTCTTGCAAGAAAGGAACTGCCCAGAGTAAGATCCAAATTTATACAGCTGTCACTCTGAGGGTCCTTCCCAGTCCATGGAGTGTGAGGCAGCTAGAAAAAGAACAGAAAGTTGCTTGAGATGCCAGGGAGTAGAGTACGAAGCTGCCAGAAGGGCAAAAAAATTGAGAAAACAAATTCCATAAAGGAGGGACCCTCAGAGGGAGTAGCCACTAACTGGCACATAAAATTCCCTCAAATCCTTAACATGTGCCCCTGAACCGCAATGTGCAGGGGGAGCTCCAAGGAGCTCAGTGAAAGGTAACAGCTGTACAGTTAGAAGATACGAGCAGAAATCTCAGCTGCTGGCCATGGTATTGGAGACAAGAGTTCAGAGTTGGGGCTCTGTCAAGGAAGGCTCTGAAAACACCTCAGGCTGCTTATTACCCCAGAATGGCCACACCTTAGGAGTAAGGACTATGCTCTAGGACAAAGGGATTTGCCTGAGGGCTAAAGGCAAAACTGAAATAAATCTTCCCTAACCAAATATAAGACCAAGCCTCCACAAATTCAGAGTGACTGGCTAGTTATTTAACTGCTTGCTAGCAGAAAAATCAACACTCTTCAGAGGACTATAACATAATCCAGAGTCTCTACAATATGTTATATGTAATATTCAGTGTCCGATAAAGATTTTCTAGACATGTGAAGGAACAGAAAAGTGTGACCCATATTCAAGAGGGATGGCAGTCAATAGAAGTAGACTCTTGAGATAATCTAGATGTTGGAATGAGCAAAAAAGAACTTTAAAGTAGCTATTATAAATCAGTTCAAGCACTTAAAGAAAATGATGGTCATAATGAGTGATAACAGATGGAGACTATCAGAAAAGAAATGGAAATGATCAAAAAGGGTTTTGAACTGAAAAATACAGTACTTGAAATATTGGACTGGAGAGACTTAATAGCAGATGGGAGATAATAGAAGAAAGGGTTAGTAAGTTTGAAAACAGATCAATAAAAATTAAAAACCATGAAATAGATCTTCAGTGACCTGTGGAACAATATTAAATGGTCTAAAAGAAATGTAATTGGAGTTTGAGAAGGTGACAACTTTTCTTTTTTTTTTTTTTATGGAGGAGGGCTGGTATCCACCCCCCCCACTCTCAACACACATTTTTAAAAACTGAATTATTTTAAAGCAAATTAGAGATTGTGATACCCTATCCTAAGTACTTGTTTGGTCATCTAAGAAAATAAGATGATTTTCCTGCACAGTCACTATAACACTGTAAAAGAGGAGAAAACAGAAAGAATGGGGCCAAAACAAACAAACAAAAAAATCGAAGAAATAACGGCCAAATTGTCCTCAAATTTGTTAACAACAACAGCAACAACAATATACAAACTTAAAGATCCAAGAAGCTCGGCAAATTCCAAGCAGGATAAATACAATGAAAGCTACATTCAGGCACAGAGTCGAACTGCTGAAAACCAAGAATAAACAGAAAATTTTGAAAGCAACCAAAAGGGAAAGAAAAGTTACACCACATACAGGGGGAAAGTTATACTAATTATGGCTAACTTCTTTTTTAAACACCTAGGGAGTGTGCAAGCATGTACACAAAAAAGATATGAATGAAGACCTGTACATTGAAAGAGACTTAAGAGACACATCAGCCATTTGTGAAGTAGAGACAGACCCTTGCTTGGATTATGATTCGAACAAACTGCAAACACATTTATGAGGGCTTCCCTGGTGGCGCAGTGGTTAAGAATCTGCCTGCCAATGCAGGGGACACGGGTTCGAGCCCTGGTCCGGGAAGATCCCACATGCCGCGGAGCAACTAAGCCTGTGCACCACAACTACTGAGCCTGCACTCTAGAGCCCGTGAGCCACAACTACTGAAGCCCGCACGCCTAGAGCCCATGCTCCGCAACAAGAGAAGCCACCGCAATGAGAAGCCCGCACACCGCAACAAAGAGTAGCCCCCGCTTGCCACAACTAGAGAAAGTCCACGTGCAGCAACAAAGACCCAACACAGCCATAAATAAATAAATAAATAAATAAATAAATAAATAAATACAAATTTAAAAAAAATTTATGAGATAGCTGGAAAAATGTAAACACTAATAAAATATCTGATAATATTGAGGAACTATTAGTTTTCAGGTGATGTGATGGCTCTGTGATTATGATTTTATAATCGGAATTAAAGTGCTTAATCAACCTTGCAAAGATACAGGTTGGGATGACAAGTCAACGTTCTCACTTTAACCTCAATGCAAATAATGCTTACAGGATACTGATTAGGCCCATGGGGTTAACTTTAATGGCCGAAATTATTAGTATGATAGAAATGATCTACAATCTTCTGGGGATGAGGCAAGTTTTCTTTTCATAGCTAATACAGATCTCAATTCTGTCATCCACAAAAATGAATTTATCTTTTGTCCATGGTTCACTTTTTATGTCACAGAACATGATCACTGTAAGCGATATTTAAGACAGTTGCATTCTGAAGTTTCACTTATTTTCTTCTAAATGCCATTTACAGAATGCCTCCCTTTCCTTAAAAGCTTATTAAGGATTAAAAATACTTCAGGATGATGAAGACCATGTACTGAGAAATCCTATTTCCTGAATCCATTTCCCGTCTTACAAACTTTAAAACAGACACAGGCGTTGGCCAGTAGCCTGGTTACCTGCAGGTTTTCTTTGATGTCCTGGGCGTCAAGGCTCAGTGGATGGGTGTGCACTCAGGGCAAGCCTTAGGAAGTCTGGGAGAACTATGAGAGGAAGAACTTCTGTGCCAAGGGTAAAAGAGGAACTGATGTAATGTCCTGGAGAGATTTCACTCTCTGTTCCTGCCCAGATTTGGGGAACAATGAAGGAGGGAGACAGTGCTCTGGATAATCCAACTCAGATTTTACTTTTGACTCCGGATCTGGGCAGGAACAGGACTCGGATGGGCTTGATTTATTTATTTCTCTGCAGACACCACTGAAGGAGGAAGTACTTGATGAAGTTGATAACGTTAATGGTGGAGAACTGGAACTGAGGGTATTTAATTCCAGGCTCCTGGTGGTCTGGGCACACCACTGTCAAGGCTGAAAGGTCTGCAACGCGCCCTTCCAAGCTTTGTTTCAGTTTGCGAAGCATGTGCCCACGTATGGAGTGGGCTCTGACGCTGCTACCCTGCTGCCTGCTGCCTCTGTTATTAGAAGTTGGCAGCAGGGTATGGAAACTTACGAGACCAGAGCCGGCAGGCAGAGAAGCTCCGGACACAGGAAATGCACTAAGCGGACAGTGGGTGCATTAAATCCCCCAGATGTAGGAGTCTTCTGTCTAAAACAAGAAGATGTTTTTTTGGTCTGGCCTTGATGTCTGGGTTTGTTCTTGGTGAACTGCCCAGCTGGAAAACTGGGAAATTATCCACATTGCCCTTGGTCTGAAGGTCTTGCTATGGGAGGGAAACGCACAAGGAAGAGAGAGGAAAAGCCACATGTAATTGGTCAGTGTGGGCTTAGAAGGAGGGGGGACGGGGAAGGTACCCAGGAGTGGTAGGGACCTCATTCTGGTTGAAAGTACTTTCTGATCCCAAACCTTTCTCTTTGTAGATCTCCTTTAGACACAAATCATCCCTTCTTCTCACTACCAAACAGCCCCCAATAAATTAGGACTTTAAATGTGATGATCACAAAAAAAGGTCTGATTTCTTTTCTCATCCTCTTTCCTTTTACTTATTAGGAAAGTTTCTCTATTTAGAATTCATTAGAATTCAACCCAATTTAATCATATTATATAATGAATAACTAGTAGACCTAAAAAACAAAGCAAAACTGTGCCTTTGGTTAAAGTCTTGGTTTTTGACTAGGAAATTTCCAGGGTAGAGCAAAGGCTAAGATCAAGTTTACGTCTCACACACCAGGATCACACTTCCCCATCATGCTTCCCCTAAGGCCATGGATGACAATAAGAGACGGAGATGCAATTCAACAGGCCCAGCAGATAACTCTCACTCATCATCCTCAGTACACTGTGATCCACATTTTTCCCCATGAAAACACCATTTCCCAGCACAATTTTGTAAAAGATTAGTAGGAACCAGGAATGATATAAAGATCTATACAAAAATTAAAGGCTCTAGATCTTGAGATGGAATTCAAAATAGATTTCATATACATACTCAGGTTCTCTCACTCCCTGTTACGAGTTGACTTGTGTGCCCCCCCACCCCAAAATTCATATGTTGAAGTCCCAACCCCCAGTACCTCAGAATATGATCTTATTCGGGAAAAGGGTCATTGCAGATGTAATTAGGTAAGGTAAGGTCATACTGGAGTAGCATGGGCCTCTATTCCAATATGACTGGTGCCCTTGTGAACAGGGGAATTTGGACACACAGACATGCACACGCTGCACAACTGGAGAGGAGTGTTTTGTCACACAGTCATTACAATATGAATTGAAGCAAAGAACTTTCAGCGATGCCAACCACGTGTGAAGTAGTGTCTCAGATGCAGGATATGCAGAGTAAGGAAACGCGGTCCTTGCTCTCAAGGGTACCATAGTCTAATGGAGAAGGCAGACATATCAAAAAACGACAAAAGGCTATAGGTGCTGAATTAAGAGTCAAGGCACGCAGGGGTAGGCCACGCAAGATCTACAAGCCGAGGATCTCCAAAGATTGCCAGCAAACCACCAGAAGCTGGGAGAGAAACCTAGCACAGATTTTCCCTCACAGCCTCAGAAGGAACCCATCCTGCCCAGACCTTGATCTTGGACTTCCAGCCTCCAGAACTGTGAGACAATACATTTCTGTTGTTTACGCCACCCAGTGTGCGGCAGCCCTAGAAAACTATCCCTACTACCGCCTTTCCAAGAGGTTCAGCCAAGACTTTCAGTCAAGACTTTCCACTGACCCTTTGCCTGCCCATTTCAGTGTTTCCATCTCACTCAACTCCCTTGTCACATTCAGTTGTCACTGAATTCCCTTGCAGGGCCTGAGAAGAAAACTGCCCTAGCTTGGAGTGTAGGACTCACAGACGTCTGAGGTCATACACAATAAATCCTAAGGAAGCATCTAGAATTTTATAAGCATTTGGGTGAGAGGGGCTGAAAGAAACACAACAGGTGACTTTCAGGACTCTGAGGCTTAATCTTCATCACTGTGGGCGGGAGCCTTCAAGAGGCCACCTCTGCCGGTGGTTTAGCGCAGATGGTATGGGCGTCTACACCAGCCGTGGACGAGGCTTTGTGCTCCCGGCCGGACGCTGGCTCTGCTCTTCCCAGGTGGTGTAGAGGGGTCTCCCTCAGTCTCAGGAAAGGCCCACAAAAGAAGTGAACGGAGAAATCAAGGGAAGAGGTTGCAGAAGAGCCAATTTGCCCTTTGGAGGTAAACGCTGTGAATCATTTATAGGGAGGGGGCCAGGGCGGCACAAAGGTCAGGCAGAGGAAGGTAGGAGAGGGGAGAGTGGAGGGCTTCCTTCTCTGGAGTTGAACCCACCACCCCCAGCCCTCTTATTTCAAAGGAATCAGGTGGCATTTCCTGAGGGCTAAGAGGAAATCTCTTGAAGACTTCCTGGTTACCTTGGGAGAATTATTCATGTCTACTAGGGACCTCTTGCCCCTAAAACTTTTAGCTCAATGGAGCAAGCTAGCCCCTGGTCTAAGGGCAGCCTCCACACCCCTGGAGGAAGCCAGAGGAGGCCAGGAAGGTGCACGGGTCCCCCCAGAAGGAGGCTGATGACCCGGATGAAAAGTGGCTCCATGCACCACCCTGGGCCTCCGTGCGCTCCCATCACAACCAAATGCTCCACCGGGGACCAGGTCAGAGGGTGAAAGGTCATGCTGCCCTAGACCACGACATATAGGAGGCAAAGCAGGAAGAGGAGGCCCTGGAGAGGAGAGGAGGGTAAAGAAGAGGGGAACGAGGCCGAGTGCGGGGGAAAGTGTCAGCTGGTGCTCGGGGGCTCTGACACTGGGGACAACAGGAAGTTCTGGTGGGACCTCGTTACCTCCTGCCAGATTCAAGAGTCACAGGGATGAAAGGGGCACAAGAAAGGTTAATCTTAGAGTTCTTAAGAGTGAGAGGAGACGGCCAGATTAATAGAAAGGTTCCAAAGGGCTGTGGAGGACCTATCATGTGACAGGTACTGCAGGTAACACAAAGTGTAGGCACTGCTTATTTTTCAAACAGGCTGTATCCTGAATTCAGGTTTGCCCTTTAAATGTATTTTCCCATAGAAATCATGCAACAGATGGTGCCCCGTTAACCCATGAAGAAGTCCTAGGATAATGGCATGGGTGGACAACAGGCCTTTCCTATGTCCGGATGCAGAAACCTGGTGTTTGCACAAAGCACATGCCATTGCAGTAACAGGACTGCTTAAGAAAATTGGAATTGGAATAGCACAGGGAACGATATTCAATATTTTGTAATAACCTATATGGGAAAAGAATCTGAAAAAGAATATATATATGTGTGTATTGATATATAACTGAATCACTTTGCTGTACACCTGAAGCTAACACAATATTGTATATCAACTATACTTCAATAAAAAAATAATTAAAAAACAGAAAATTGGAATTGGAGGTAAGAAAAAAAAAAACATTGCACAACAATGTGAACATACCTAACACTACAGAATCGTACACCTACAAATGGTTAAGATGATAAATGTTATGTGTATTTTATCACAATTCAGCTTTTTTTAAGTTTAAAGAAAAGAAGAAAAAACCTGAACCACATAGTGCTCAGAAACAGCAAATAGTAATAATGAATAGCATTTATCAAGCGCTTGCTATGTGACAGACAGACAATGCTCTGAGGGCATTTCCCATATGAACTTGACCGTTTCTTACATCAATCTATTAGATAGGTACTGCTATTCTCCTTCTCTTACAGATGAAAACAGAGACACAAGGAAGCTAAGGAACTTGCCTCAGGTCACACAGCTGGTGAACTGGGAGCTGGGATTTGAACCCAGGTGGTCTGGATCCACACACACGCACCATCACGCTCTCTGGCTCTACCACGTGCTACACGGTTAACATGTATAACAAAGATGTCAAACCCGGGCCAGTGGCCTCCTTGACACTTCAGTCACGAACACGATTCCAGCAAGACTAGAAAATTGGGGTGGTTTTTACAACAACGGGTAATAGGATGTGGCCCGAGCAGCTGGAAGCCTCATCTACCCTGGTGCCTGCTCGGCAGCTGTCCTGTGGGGCCGGCTCTCAAGGAACCGCCGCACGAGGGGCTGGCCCAGGGGTACAAGAGCCAGGGCTTCTGTTCTCAGAGGCCACTGCCTGACTCAGAACCCACATTTCTCCCAGGCCGGGAGATCTCTGTCCTGCTAATAAGTCCATTCATCCTGGGGCAGTCAACGATCCAAACAGGTGAATTCAGTCCAATTTAGTATGAGTTTTTAATATCATTAACTGAAGACATACACTGGGGTCTCAAAAGTTACCTCTGACATTTTTTGGTTTTCATTTGACAGTTTCAAGTACAGATGGTCCCCGACTTATGATGGTTCGACTTAGCGATTTTTCGACTTTACAGTGGTGGCAAAGTGATACGCGTTAGGTAGAAACGGTACTTCAGATTTTGAATTTCGATCTCTTTCTGGAGCTAGTGATATGCAGGACGGTACTCCTCGTGACGCTGGGCAGCGGCAGTGAGTAGAGCTCCCAGTCTGCCACGCGATCACGAGGGTGAACAACGGGTACCATCCTGTACCCAGACAACCATTCTGTCTTTCACTTGCCGTACGGTGTTCAATAAATTACATGAGATAGTCAACACTTAATTATAAAATCGGCTTTGCGTTAGATGATTTTGCCCAACTGCAGGCTAATGTAAGTGTTCTGAGCATGTTTAAGGTAGGTAGGCTAAGCTGTGCCGTTTGGTAGGTTAGGGGTATTAAATGCATTTTCAACTTAGGATATTTTCAACTTAAGATGGGTTTATCTGGCTGTATCCCCATCCTAAGTCTGGGAAGATCTGTACTATGAAGCAGAAACATTACAAGCAGGAGTGCGGGGACCTGCCAGTATATCGTACCCTAGTACAATATACAGTATATTGGACCTGTCTCGGCATCCTAATCTCCATGGTTCTTCTACTCATCGTTTAATCATTTGCCCTATTTTCAGGGCGTTTGCAAACACACAAAATTAATAAAAACGTTATTTCGGTCAGCTCATTCATGCTGCAGTGGAATGAACACCGGCATTGGAACCAAGTGGACCTGGGGTTAGGTCTTAGCTTTGCCACTACATAGTTATGTGATTTGGAGGCAGGGTACTTTACTGCTCTTAGCCTCAATTTCCTCATCTACAAAGTGGAAATAATATTACCTTCTTTATGGGGTGGTTGTGAAGATTAAATGATTTAAACATGTAAAAGCTTAGAACAGGGCCTGGCACACGACGAGGACCCCATAAAGGACCCCTTTGCTCTTATTTTGTTATTATGAGGTAGATTCATGTACCTCATCTCGTTGAATTATCTCATTAAAATTGTATAAGATTTCCTTCCTCCAAAGCAGTCTCTGGCACTTGGATTTGGTGGGCAGGGGGAGGGAGAAGGGGAAATATTTCCCCCAGTAAAGCAATCATATAAATAAAATTTCTGTGGGCCATCCCAGAATACAGGCCACCCTCCCCACCCTCCATGAAGAAATGATTTCCCTCTACTATCTGGGCCATGACCATGGGCTAGTTGTAAGGAGGACTGAGAACGACAGCATTTCGACACCTGAAATTTCTCGTCCTCACTTGCAATTTCCATATCCACCTGGTGACAGAGAGCTGCCCCAGAGCAGAACTTTCACCTTAGAACTGTGGCTACTGCTACAGAAACAATCACAGCACAGCATGTGGGAATAGTTTCAAATTCAAGTGATTAAAAATCACCTCCCAATTCCCTGGTGGTCCAGTGGTTAGGACTCGGCACTTTCACTGCTGGGGCCCGGGTTCGGTCCCTGGTCAGGGAACTAAGATCCTGCAAGCCACGTGGCATGGCCAAAAAAAAAAAAAAAAAAAAAAAAATCACCTCCCGGTCTCTTAGATGGGGGCATAAGAGAAGGTGGACTGAAGGGTCGAAATTATAGGCGGGTCCCCCAAAGAGATCATGGGATAAGGACATTTGAGAAACACAGATCCTGTTCCTCCTCCCTGGAGACTTGTGCATGTCCAGTCCGACAGGGGTGACTCTGCAAAGCTGACCCCATTCGGAGACCAGCCTAGACTAGAAGCATATTTTAATTGCTCAATGAACTTTTAGGGAATCACTCATTCAAGTAGTTCCAACACCAAAGGACCAGTGGCAATTGAATATATACTTTGGCACCAAGCTTTTCTTCTTAAATATTCCATGGGGGCCAAAAGTCATTGACTTCGGAACCCAAAGTATCAAAAGAAGTTGATATCACAACTGCGTGTGACAAAATAAATTTATTTTATAACCATCTGCTGGTCTGAAATTTCTAAAGATGTTTTGCCTCCTGGTTTTGGTGAAAGAAGTAGTCTCCTTCCTACATAGCTATCTACGTTATACCTAACTAATTCATAACATGCAGATAAGATGGGTAATCAATAATCAAAGAAAAGGAATCTATTTAAAATGAGATTTTTCACTGTGAAACAAGTGAATGATGCTACTCTTGGTTTGACTACTAAGAGGGGTAATGTTATCAGCAGTTCTTGATAAGGTGAGATCAACGAGAAGAGATGTTCAACTTTCCTGAGCATCACCAGACAGGACACTGCTGTACTTTTGTGGATTTTAGTTGCCTACGACCCTGAAAGCAGAGGATGTGTCTTATTCATCTTCATATCACCCAGGGAGACTCAGTCCTTAGGATTTAAGAGCTCCAGGATCTGATACCATTTGGTGGTATTTCCTGTCTTATAACTGGGGTTACTAAGGCCCAGAGAAATGAGAAACTGAGCCCTTATGACTGTTCTGGCAGAAGAGAGGATTAGAAGCTGGTTTCCTGATGTCCAGATCCCACTCTTTAAGACATTTAATCTAAGCTGACCATGTGTCCCCGTTTGTCAGGGATGGTCCTGGTTGATGCCTATTGTCCTAGCTCACTTACTAGAGTCCCATTTCGCTAGCATAAGTGTCTGGGTATGGATGAAAAGTTATAAGGTTATTGTAATTATATAATATTGCCTTCCCCTCCCATAACTAAGTAAGGGAAGAGTAGAAATACTGGTTCTCCTAGACCTAGGTGGTAATCTGAGTACTGTTTCACCCAAGGCATGACACACTTTTAGAGATAATGAATGTTTACAAAATAAAGGGTTTGAATTAGTATGATCACCCTTCTCTCCCATCAGAGCCTGGAAGGGAGCCTCTGAGCTAACAATGACCTCCAAGCTGCTGGCACTGCCACTTGGCTGCCAGTACGGAAGGTGAGGTTTCAATGTAATGCACTCATAGGGGATATTTGCAGGCAACTGTTGCTGGATTACACAAGATATGTTTGTCCTGTGATATAAATTCCCATTGTGAAATTATGAATGTCTGAATTGGTCAAGTCGGTGGCAGTGATGAGGTGAAGTCTCGGGGCGCTGAATGAAGCTTTGTGTTTGTACGTCACTCTGCATGCCTCCCTGTGCCAGCCTGTTGGGGGGCTGAGTGGGCCCTCCCTGGAATGGCCCATTCTCCTTCCATTCTGAGCTCTGGGCCGAGTCAAGAGCGATATACTCTTACATTGTACTGTATCCCCAATTAGGTAGCATAAATCACTGGGGATGTAATACTGGATGTTTATGATTTCACTTAACAAGCTTTTTTTTTCCCCCCAGGATCAGAGCTCTCTGTATATTAACAAATGCCCATATTAATGTGTTACCATTCACGATATAACCGTATTGATCCTAGAGATAATTCATGTTAAGCTGTAAATGTATTCTTTTTGATGGAGGAGAAGGGAAAGGTGGTTGGAGGTGGGGACCTCATACTGATCCATCCACCTCTCTAGTTGGTCCCTTAGTCACCAAAGGCACTCATGTATCTGGAGGTCCGGGGGCCAGCAGCCTCTTCATATCACCTCCGTGCCCGGCACAGCTCTCCTCACGTGATCCCACCTGACAAAGACCCATGCTCCCTTCTGTGTGCCCACCTGCTCACGTGAGAGCAGGCAGAGGAGCAAGGGCACGTAGAAGGATGGTGCTTTCTGGCAGACAGCTTGAAGGAACTATCTCTGAGAACGCGCTACTTTTAAGAGCAGGTCTGAAGCAGAGCTACCTGATCCACAGGGTGATGCAGCCCTTGACCTTGGCCTCATTCGCTCCATCCTTTTACCTACTGAGCTCACCACGGCCAAAACACTGCACTTGAGAGCGCAGCTCTTTAGGGGGTTTGTGGTGGTGCGTGCGTATTTCCTCGGTGGGCGGGGTCTCTGAGAGCGGCCTGCGTATTCTGCTGAGTCGCTCCGGCCCCACAAGGACAACCACAGACAGATCTACTTAGGAGTCAGATCAGGCCAAGGGGAGAGAAGGAAGGAGTTGTCATGAGATGAGACCATCAGCCTCCCATCACAGCTGAGGATAAACGGGGAGATAGAAATTCCAAATGGGATTTTTTTTTTTTTAAATAATGAGAAAAAGAGAGAGGGTGAAAAACAAAACAAAACAAAAACAGTCCATCACACACCTTTTGTATGTGAAGAGGCAGGCTAGGCAATCTAATTCCTGCCCTAATCCTAAAGCTTCAGTAAACCCACCTCCTCTTCTCTGGAGTAGCTGTTGGCTATTACGCAAACAGGAAACGCACAGGGCAGGAAGGGTAAAAGAACGGAGAAACCGAACTGGGGTGGGGGGCAGCTGCTAAATTCAGCAGAGGTAAAGCTAGAGGAAGACGGGATGAGAGGCACAGGCGGGGAGACTGCAAGAAGCGCTCGCTTACTCTTCATCACGGAGGCAAGGGGACCTGCTGTGAGATGCTGGGCACCGGGAGGAGATGCCCGTCGTCAGGTGCCTGAAGCCAGGCTCTGTTCTGTGATGTGTTGATTAGGGAAACACATAACGTCTCATTTTAAAATCTGCCAACAACAAAACAAAAATAGTCCTGCTCTGGGGGACGTTCAATCAGTTGAAGGAAATGCCCCTGAAAAAACCCCCAGGGGTGTAGGCCCCTCATAATCTGGTCTGAAGGACAAGTTTGAAAGAATTACGTTGTGTCCCCAATCTGGGCAGGAGGACGTGGACGAAACGCTCCCCAGAGGCACGGTGCATCGCTGTTCAACAGAACAGGGAGCAAAGTCAGGTTCTTTTTGTTTTTTGTTTTTTTTTTTAAATAAATTAACCTGTGAGAAGCACCAAGCAGTGCCTAGCATACAGCAGGTCTTTTTTTTTTTTTTTTTTAAATTATTTATTTATTTATTTATGGCTGTGTTGGGTCTTCGTTTCTGTGCGAGGGCTTTCTCTAGTTGTGGCAAGCGGGGGCCACTCTTCATCGCGGTGCGCGGGCCTCTCACTTATCGCGGCCTCTCTTGTTGCGGAGCACAGGCTCCAGACGCGCAGGCTCAGTAATTGTGGCTCACGGGCCCAGTTGCTCCGTGGCATGTGGGATCTTCCCAGACCAGGGCTCGAACCCGTGTCCCCTGCATTGGCAGGCGGATTCTCAACCACTGCGCCACCAGGGAAGCCCAAAGTCAGGTTCTTATACCCTATTTCTGTACCCAAACACCTGCTGTGGAACTCTGCCCGGGGCCACAATTCGATTCTGGTCTTCTGTTGTGCTTTCTACCACCGCTTTGATTAGGACCACCGTAACTCACCAGTGCTTGGCACACCTGAACTAAGCACTCACAGTGAGCACATTGCAAGACACTGCCTCCGGTGCACGAATACTAGACCTCCTTGGTGCCCCGCAGAGTTCACAGGGTTTGGGTCTCTTTTCTTCCTCCAGCTTCGGTTACCCTCTGCTCAAAAATCTTCACTCCCCACTGTTTTCCTCCACAGCCTGGAAATCAAAGTCCTCCACGTCCTGATTCTAATCTTATCTCCTTGGACTAGTTCTGCAACAGCAAAATGTGGATCATTGTTTGTGTGGTTTTTTGTTTGTTTGGTTTTGAATTTTTGGTTGCACCCCATGGCATGTGGGACCTTAGTTCCCCGACCAGGGCTCGAACCCACGCCCCCTGCATTGGAAGGTGGAGTCTTAACCACTGGACCACCGGGGAAGTCCCTGTTGATCACTGTTGAAGTAGGGGGAGGGGATGGATCACAGGGCTTTAGTTAGTTTATTCTATTTGGGGTCTGTTTGAAATTTTTCATAATCAAAGGTAGGGGGAAAAGAAAGGTAAGCTCTATAACCCAAGTCATGGGTTGCTCTCTATTCCAAGGACTCCCTCCATCCTGGGTCCTCCTGGGACGTTCTCCACTTCATTCCTGCTTATCAGACCTTCACAGAATCCTACAGACCCACATCCTTCCTGAAGCTGAGCCTGCTGCCTGTACTGGCTGTAATCTCCCCTTTCACTGTCTCTTTACAGTTATAATTACTCTTTGATACTTACACGTGTATCTATCCCATTTCCTCTCCTAGATTGTGAGTTGCACAGTCTTATTCATCTCAGCATTTCCCCCAGGGTCTCAAACAAAATCAGTACCCAACAAATGCTTGTTGAATGAAAAATGAATCACATGAATAAGAACGACTTATCAAAGGAACAGTGGAACCTCTGGGATTTGGCTATGTCTCAGGCAAGGAGAGAGAAGCCTCCTGGGTACCTTCTTCGTGGTTCTGATGCAGGATGACTTCCGGCTGCGTGTGTATCGAGTTTCCGGGGTGGAAGAACGGTGAGAAAAGAATCCGAGGTTTCCTCTGCTTCAGAATATGCTGAAGGAGTTCATAGAGCACATCACCTGGATAGAAAAAGGAAAGAAAAATAGGGAAATGGGAGTGTTTTGTTCAACAACTATTTGCTGAGCTTTGACTTTGCGCCTGGCACTGTCCTAAGGACACAATGGTGAGGAAGACAGGTCTGCCACCTATCCACGTGCAGCTTATAGGGGACAGGATGTGGCACTGAAACTCAGGTCAGAGCCATGCAGGTTTTTTTGAACTTTTTTGAACATGAAAGTCATATACAAAAAAAAGTATAAAAAATGCAAGAAGATAGAAAGAAACAAAACTCACCTATAATCCTATCCCTAAGAGACACAAGCCTGTTAATACTATCTACGGTATTATATGGTTATAGAATTAGAATCAGGCTTATCATAGTTTAGTATCTCTTTTTCCCTCCACATTATTTAACTGCTTTAGTAGCTGCATTATAACAGCCTGTCACAGGGATGTACCAGACTTCATTAGAAACTTAAATTGTCCCAATTTATTGCTACTATTTTTATAAAAAACATCCTTTTCACATCTGTCTTTATTTGCATTTCAGATTATTCAAAGAAGAATTACAAAGTCATTAAGGATGAAAAGTTTTAATGTTTCAATGACAACTCATGGATTCTTCATAGAAATCTTTCCAATAGAGAAAAACATGCCTTTCTGATCTACCCCAATCCCAGGCAGGAAAAGAATAAACGTGAAAAAGAAATTCACAAGTCCGGTCAGAGGTGCTAACTATTAAAGATACCCTATAAGGAACTGGCATGTTCTGGGATGCTTCCCTCTAAAAATACACACAGGCATTGCTCCAAGGTTCCACAATCTCTAGAAAATCATCTTTAGATGTCAGCACCTCGCAGAGGATGGTAGGGGCTGGTCTGAACTGGGGGCCTTCTGTTCTATTTGGTATTTGAAGTGTCCACTGAGTTGTTAATTAGCAAAAAAAAAGCTGTCATGGTCTTGCCCCTCCCCTCTGACTTAGATCCAAGTTAAAAAAATGCAGGTGGGCGCCTCAAAACTCCTTAGGGGTGGGTGATTAATCTTTAAAATACCACAGGCTTTTCTAACTGTCCCCCACGCCCTTCCACATACAGATATGCAGTCAACAATTGTACCAAAGAGTGGGCTTTTGTCTCTAATTTTAGCCACTTTTAACAGATCCTTTAATTAACAACTTAATTTAACTGCATATTTTGGGCTATTGCTAAATTATTTTTTTTTCCTCTTCAACTCTGCCTGGATCTGAGAAACACTCCAAATGAATTCCTTTGTTTCTGCAAACTTCTGCGCCTTTTCTATTGGTACCAAATAAAGTTCCACGATACCCCGTCCTAAGTGATTCCTGAGATGCCCTGGTGTCTTTCCTTTGATTCTGTTCCCTCCTCTACCTTTGAATTTTGGTCGTTATTAATATAACTTACTGCCACTGTTTACTACTGTGATCAAATAGAGCAAAAGACTTCTGAGAACTGAAGACCCCATGTCACTTGGGTATCTCCTTTTAGTGAAACGGGCGGGGAGCCTCAGAGGTGCTCTGAACCAGACTTAAAAACGTCCTGTGTAAGGCAGACCCGTGACACACGACTGCCTGTGGAGCTGGGAAGGCTTTGGAGCTCATCTGATTCAGATCCAGTAGTCATGGTGACGCTGTCTCTGACAAGACGAGGATACAGAGCCTGAAATACAGCCCTATTTTAATGATTCATATTTTAATCGCTTACAAAAATAAGTCCCTAATCAGCATTTTGTGTCTTGGTTTAGTGTAAATGTCTTCCTGAACTTTTCCGAATTTACACGGCCTCACAACGCTGGGTTCTATCCTGTGGGTTTGAGCAAATGCCTTATACCGGTAGTAGCTGAAGAGGAAAACGAAAACACTGAAAAAAAATGTGTTCCTGATGATACTAACAAAAAACGGTCAGTTATCAGCGTACCCACTTTGGAAGGGGAGGCCAGGAAATACAGACGTAGCGTGTGTGAGGGTGTTGGACTCTGCTGGTTTGGACGCGGGCTGGTGTGAGGGGAGGGCCCCGGCAGCCAGGGCTCGAGCACCAGCTCCTCTGCATCAGGCGACCTTGAGCAGGTCCCTGAACTTCTCTGCGAAATGCAAACATCTCCCTCAGAAGAGGACGTCGTGAAGCAGGGCCTGGTGCACGTCACACGTGGTCCCTCCCTGGAGGTCACTCTGGGGGCTGGAGGAGCTCTGGGTATGGTGGCTGGAGAGCCGGCAGGCCACTTTCTTTTCCGTTTCCATTTCTCTAGGTGCACAGAGAAAGCGAGGCGACTAAGTGGATGCCCTCTGCCTTCTCCAGGCCTCAGCTCCTCATCTGGAAAATGGCGATATTAGCAGTATCTACCTCCCAGGGTGCCTGTGCGGACCGGAGGAGGTAAGCGTGTGACAAGCTCATCACAGCATCGGGCAGTGAGAACTCAGCAGACACCAGCTGTTGTGTGACCACCGCTGTTCCTGCTATTATTATGGACATCATTCAAGTGGTTTAGGACAGACCGGTAGACCCCGAGGGAGGTGTCAGGAGAACAAAGGAAGAGCGTCTGGGTCATGGTCAGTGTTACGTTCCCCCTTCAGCAAGGGCACGGTGAAGTGAGGCCATTCCCCCTCTGGGCTAAGCCTGCAGCGGGGCTGATGTGTGCTCTGCCCCATACGCGCCCAGGCCTTCTGCACTGCCTCCCCCCAGCCTCTCGTCCCAAAGCGGGCAAAGGGAGCCCAGCGGAGAAGGCTCCTGTCTGAGCGAGCAGGAGAGAGCTGGAGAGGGGCCGGCCAGGCAGAGCTCTGCCAGTTCCTTAACTCAACCACGAGAACTAGTAAGGTAACGCTCGTAAGTGCCACCTGTGATAGCTGGCTAATGGGTGGGAGCCTGGGCCCAAGGTCCTGGGCCAAGAAAAAACTTAATTCTAAGACTGCAGAGTATGGCCACAATTGGACCAGTCCATCCACAGACATGTTTCCGCGGCAACTGGGAGCTCAGTTGGGGAATGTGGCTGGCTTAGCACAAACGCGTCGCAACTCTGGGGGAAAAACCAACCCACCGTGCGTGCCATGTGTGTATGATTGGCAGGAATAGTGTGTGCCTGGTAACGGCTTGGAATCTTAGACATAGAGAGGATTCTATAGGTTTCCTAGATGGACTCAAACTTGTGATCAGTAAAAGTCCCCTGCCTCCTCTTCCCCTGCCAAGAAGTAGCTCTGGCTGAGTACTTCTGTGATGGGTAGCCGGCCACAACATAAGCAAACCATTTCTGGACAGCACTAGTCGACAGAAAGTTCTTCTGTTGAGTTGGAATCTGGCCTCCTCTGCAATCTCATGTACCTCGGTTCTTAGTTTTGGTTTCTGGAGCAGCACAGAACATGTGTCCCATCTACAACAGTTTCCTAAATAAATAAAGATGCGCCCCCTCCATCCTCTTCCAACACCACTGGCCCCCGATTCCTCCAATACCCAGTCAGTTTTCTTGCTACATTCTTAAAATCTTCTTATACACAGGAGATCACATCTCAAAAGTGATCTTAACAAAAAGATCTCTGGAATAAAGAACAGATTTAAAAAGAAGTTACATTTATTTGCCTGCTGTATAAACAGCATGAGCCATAGCACTATATATCTAACTAAGCTAATGACCACCGGCCTGAATTCAAAGGCACGGTTCAAAAAACTCTTGGCCTGTTCGACTCTTGATAAATCTTCTGTCTTCCCAGAAAAGAAATAACTAGTACTAACCATAAAAGATGCTCCTATTGTACTAAGCAATGAAACCAAGGCTATTGTTTAAGGGATAACAGCTTTTGTTGGTTTCTCCATATATCTTCAGGCATACACACATGGTTCATGCACCCATAGGCACGTGCACAAGTGGATTTGCCTCGAAGCTAGTGAATTTCAGGGGCCTTCATTTGTATGGTCCCATGAAAGGAAACCTAGAACTATGTGCCCTCAAATTATAAATTTCAGGTACCAAAAACCCTAGATATACTCCTAGGTACACGCACGCACACACACACACACAAGAGAAACCCACAAACTAAACACACATACAATTTTGTATCAGTGATCCTGATGTTAAAAGCCAGGCAACTACTTCGAGAATCCTAAATTCTATTATTTTATTTGCAATTTGTTTAAAACGAACAGTAGCGAGAGTGAATAAAACTGCTGCAAGTTGCCTTAGCAAAGACTAGTATCTGAAGACCAAGAAAGTAAGGATGCTGTTTAGGGGGTTAAACGTATCTAAGTTTCTTTACTTTTTTTTTTTTTTTTTAAAAACATCTTTATTGGGGTATAATTGCTTTACAATGGTGTGTTAGTTTCTGCTTTATAACAAAGTTTCTTTACTTTCAGAAGAAAGAGCTTGGGCTCTGGAGCAGGGAAGTCCCAGGTTTGAATCCTGGTTCCTCTATTCAACAGCTGCGTGCCCTCAGGCAAACTACTTTTCTCTTTGAGCCTTAGTTCAAGGCTTAGTTAAATATTCTTTTGTCTCAAATGAGAAAAATGCCCAGACTCAGCAGGGCTGTTAAGAGGATTAAATGAGATAATGTGAACAAGCGCCAGCCACACGTCTGCCCTCCTGTGCGCTCAGGAGATGGTACCCCTTGTGATTATGATGATTATTAACAGACGTGTCTCCAAAAAATCTGGAAACTATTTGCTCTGCTTCAACACTTTTGTCTTTAAAGGACATGCGTAAGTTTCATAAAGTCACATTCACAAGAATGGAATTTTTTTCCAGTTGACATCATTTCATACAGATATTTCTAGTTCATGGTTTCTTTCTCTTTCCTTCTAGTTCACAGTTTACCTTCAACTTCTTTCTATAGGGTTCTTTCCTTCAGCCTTTAAGCAGCTTCAAGCGTTTCCTGTCTTCTACACACGCACACACACGCACACACGCGCGTGTGCACACACACACACACCCATCTTCCCCTCCAGGTGCTGCTCCTGATTCTCTCCTCCCATCGCAGCCAAACTCCCTGAGGGGCTGCCCAACTCCGTTATCACCACACCCTCTCCGTCCACCCCTCAGGGCCCTTCAGTCTCCACTCCAACCCTCTCTCCAAAGCGCTCTTGCTGAGGTCACCTCCCTGTCATCAAATCCAAAGGGCAATGGTACCTGGGGACTTGCTGCCTCTTGGCAACATCACCACCACTAGCCACTGCCCCCCCCCCCCTTAGAACACCCCTCGGCTTCAGACATTCCTCCGTCTCCTGGTTTTCTGCTCTCCCTCCTTCCCCAACCTTAAAGGCTCCCAGATCTCTCATCGTCTTTCTCCCTGGGTCATCTCATCCCCTCCCATGGCTGCAATCAGCTTGTCTACGCTAAATCTACTCCAGCCAGACCTATCTCAACTCCAGAACCTTCACTTACCCCCTACACATGTCCTCTTGCATGTCACCCGGGCACCGCGCATCTTATGTGTTCAACATAAAGGCCTTTACAACCCATGTGGTGTTTCCTAGTGCAGTAAACGCCCAGCTGATTGGGCCAGAAACTCGGCACTCATCCTTAACGCTTCTCTCCCTCTTATACAGCATCTAATTGGTCACCAAGGCTTATAGACTTTGCCTTCTAAATACTGCTTGAATCACCCGCTTTTCTCTGCTGGCCCATCTTAGTTTAAGTCACCGCCGTTGCGCTTACCTGCCAGCCAAGTCGACGGCCCTACATCCTACTTCTCACCTCTGTACTTCATTATGCCAATCTCTGCTTCAGACCCTGAATGGCTTCTACCTGTCTTTAAAATAACATGTAAAGTGCTGAACATGATCTGCAAGGCCCTGTATGATCTACTCAAGAAATAATAAGTGACTCAATGAATGGCCGTAAAGCTACAGTGTATTCCTCTATATTTATATTCTCCACATTTTTTTTAGCAAGTCTCCTACTGGGGGCGGCTTGGGCATTTCCAGTTTTTACCATTATAAATAGAATTGCTAAGGGCATCTTTTTTGTCCCTCTATTGGATTGTTTCCTTCAAATATTTTCCTAAAACGGTGTTATCAGTGAAAGCGTATGATTAGTTTTCAAGTTCTTATTATACACTGCTTGTTCTGCAGAAGGCTGGGACCAGTGCAGAGTGTCATCTTCAAGACTACCCAGAGCCTCTCCCCCAGGCGTTTCACATCGTTTAACTTCTTGGGTTCAGTAGGTTTAAAGCAGAATCGTCACATTATTGAAAATTTGCATTTTTCTGGTGATGATTTACTATGTACACCTCCTCCTACGAAGATGATCTAAAGTAACACATTCTTACATTTGCAAACTGTTCTCTTTTCTCTTTCTCTCTCTTCCGTTTTTATTCAGAGATTTTAGTTTCCTTCTGACCAATTCTTTAAAAAATAAATAAATAAATGAAAGCATGCACAGTGTGGGAGGGATACTTTTCAGATTTGTCAGAAAACTCTCTCTGCTGGTCCTCTCTGCCTGTGATAGTTTCAAAATGAAGCCCGAGGCCTCGGTTCCTTCAGTTTCATCATAAATTCCACAGTGAAAACACCAACGCAGACACAGGCCTGGGGGATCCCACTGGTGGCCTAACAAACATTCCCCATCATGGGATGGCTTGGGTTTCCAACTCTGCTCTATCTTAGTTTCCAAGCATTCCATTCAATCCATTTTTGTAGGCTGCTTGAATTACAAACATTTTAATTTAATGCGGAGTGCCTTCTGTGACCGTAAAAATAAACTTACTCTTTTACTTAGGAACAAATATGTGAAATTCAGTTGATATCTATGTCTTGGACACAGAGATCCTGGGGAAAAAAAGGGAGCAGGTTGTGGGAAAATTTGAATATTATATTTAAGAGGAGAATAAATCACTTAGAAAAGAAATCTAGTAAGACAACTGCCTTTACCTGGATACAGAATATAAGGTAAGATAAAGCAAAGAATAAGCTTGTGAGAAAATACAAATACCGTGACACAAGTATGCACTGTTAATTAAAGGACATGTATGTTTTACATGTTAAAATATGACTCCGTACGGCAGAAAGATCAGTTATCACCACCATTTCACTGATGGGGTAACCTCAGTGCTAAGAAATTCAGTGACTTTCCTGTAATTGACTTATCTAAGCATTTCTCTGATGGGTAATACACATATTTTTGGCTTGTTTTGCTCAAAGACACAGCAAGGGAAGAAAGAAGCCACTCTGGGTGTCTTCAGTCAAGGGTCACGTCTGCTGGAACTCCCACACTTCAGGGCTAACATTCCCCTGTGACCCACGCCCTCAGACCCTGTGACTTGAGTCTAAAACAGCCAGTTGATTCAGCTACTCAATTCAGCCAACCACCCACCATTGCTTAATAGAGATTAATAGGCAAGTTGGTTTCCAAGGAACTATATGTAGATAAAGACCGGTATTTTCAGTTTAAAGAAATTTCAAAGAAATTTTACTATATTTGAAGATCACAAGCAAAGCATATTTCCAAAGTCAAAGGTTCTGGTGGGTTGGAGAGGTTTGTAACATCACACCCCAGTACGGTAAAAACTGATTTACTTAGTAAAACCCCAATTCACTTTTTGCTGAATTGACTTGAAGGAACTTTGAAAATATGTTTGTTTTGCTTTTCGCTTTTTTTTTTTTTTTTTAGCATTGACAGAAAGTCTAACATGAATTAAATTAATAACTTTTTGTTCATTTAAATAATGGATACATAAATATGTTCCACCTGAATAACTCTAAATAAAAGTTAGTATCAGTGCTAACTTGTCTGTTCCGTCTTATTAATATGTTTTCACCGTCTCAAAGTGGTCAAGAAACACATTAGAGTTATTCATTGTAAGACATTCATTGAATTCATAAAATTCAATGAAATTCCTTTGAATTTAAATCATC
This sequence comes from Eschrichtius robustus, assembly GCF_028021215.1. NCBI lineage: Eukaryota > Metazoa > Chordata > Mammalia > Artiodactyla > Eschrichtiidae > Eschrichtius > Eschrichtius robustus. The sequence continues at coordinate 9,754,858 of NC_090836.1, read as the reverse complement.
CCAGGCCACTTAATATGGTAACTACCTAGTCGCTAAAGGACTAGGTAAAATTACCCTGTCCGGGTGACATTTTATAAAGCTGAGATTCCTTTACATTTTTTCCTTAACTTTGAGAATGTCATAAATATGACATCCTGTTGTATCCTCTGATTGAGAGATTATTTCAAAAAATAGATCCCATTTATACTCAACCTTGACAGCTTCTGTTTGGAGATGATATTTTGAAGTACATTCTAGTACATTCCCTATTTTATTCTAGTGGTTGAAAAGGGAGGACCTTTGTCCTGGAGGTGGACAGGGTAAATGTAGTTTGTTAAATTGGTCAAAGAATGCGGAGTTCAGAGAGGCTACCGTATTTGACTTAAGGTACCTCAATAGTTCAAGTAATTATAATTCATTGAGCTCCCGTTCTCTCCTCTCTACATTTGGAATGAGTAGTGTCAAGGAATGTTATTTCCAAACACAGAAAGCAGAAGTCTGGGGGAGGCCAGGCAGGAAACGTGGCTGGGAGGAAGCTATAAACATCCATTGATGGTGATGGGCGGGCCACCAGGTACTTTTGCTTCATTCTAGCAGCCCCATGACTAGTGAGAAGCTGCTGCTTTGTCATAGGCAGCAAAAAAGATCCAAGGAAAGACAGGAAAAAACAGGGTGAAGTCTAGGTTTTACAAGGTACACAGGTCGAAGGAGACCAAGGTCTTGAATATTTATTTACTGCCTGTAGGTGGGAAGTTGTAACGTTTACTGGAAGCTTAACACTTTCCGTGGTTGAAGTTGGGTTGACCTGTTCAGAGTTGAAGGGAGTTTAGGATCCCCTTGCTGAAAATCCCATTTTATGGATGAGGAAAATAAGGGCAAATGAGGTGATGTGATCTGCGGAAGAGCCATGTGTAAAACCTGGGCCTCACGCATCTACACCAAATGCAAAAGCAAAGCCCGTGTCAGAAGAAGCAGTACCAAATGTTATACCTGAGAGAGAAACAAGGTTTTCTATTTATACCTTGTCTCTGTCTAAGGAGAATGTGAGCAGGTATATCACGCCCTCATCACCCTGCTGGCTGGCTACTTCATGGGAGGGGTCTTCTCAACTCCTACTTAGTTCTGTCTTCCAATCCCTCTGACAATTCTCCCCTGTTTGTGGTAAGTTTTCTTATAGCCCCTACTGGCAGGTATCACCTTGATATTCTGTCCATGGCTTTCTGGTTGATGCCTTAATTAAATTACCTATGGCGTAAATTTATCTTTATTCTCAGCTTGATGTCATGGGGATGATACTCAAAATGATTATCCCCAGCTTGGCCTGGTTCCTGCCTCAGATTCTTCAGAACAGGATGCATCTTCCTGGATGTCCTGGCATCGCTTGGCCAAAATGCCGGAAGTATTATTATTTTGGCGTCACTGATCCTATTCTGGACTTCAGCATCTTGCATGAGGACCGTAGCAATAGCACTGTATCTAGCTCCCCTGCTTTTAGCGACCCGATAAATCCACCCTATGCACTGATGGCAAATGTCTATACCAAAGGGAGAGCTCCAATCATATCATTCTCCTGATCAAAACCTTTCAGTGGTTTCCCATTACCTGCAAAATAACATCCAATCTCCTTAACCTGGGCTTTAAGGTACTCTCAGGTTGGGTCATAATTCAACCAATATTTATTGAGTGCTGACAGAATGCTGCGCTAGATGCTGGAGACAAGGCAGCTTAACAGGACACGGCCCTGTCCAAACTGAACTCTCTACTCTGGGAGAGGATACAGAATAGAAAACAATCACGTGTAACACAGTGTGTGACTCGGGTGTGTGTGTGTGTGTGTGTGTGTGTGTGTGTGTGTCAGGGGCCATGACAGAATTAGGAAATGCTCTGAGATAAAAGAGGACCAGCACGTCACCCAGACTGAGGCGGGGAGAGGTGGAGGAAAGGAAGGTGGGGTGGAATCAGGGATGCAGGGATGGGAGCCAGGGAAAGCATTCCTGGAGAAAGTAGCAGAACTTGAAACATGAAGAGGCAAGCAGACAAGCGAGGGGGGGCGGTGATGAGTGGCGATGAACAGTGTCTAGCTCATGTGGCCTCCTCTCTGAGTTCCTCCTCCACACAAACTGGCCTCAACACCTTTCCTTACCTACCTCTTGCTCACCTTTCAAAGCTTTCAAAGGCCGGCTCCACTGCCACACCACTGAGCCCCACGGGACAACCCAACTGGAAATCGTCTCTCTAGCCCTCAAGTCCTTCAGCCCAAACTTCTGTCCTCTGGTGTGGAGCTGCCCAGGGAACACTCACGGGATGAATTTCTACTGCCCCCTCCTAACCGTGGCTACGGCACCACGTCCCGACTGTCGCACCAGCCTTATGCTGCCTCTTCCATCCGTAGGGGGGCTTCCTCACCGCCACCCAAGCACTCTAAGTTCATGCTGCTCCAGTGACCCACCCACTCAGTTCCATCCTTCAACACGTCCCAGATCAGCTTCACTCCTGCTTTCCTGAGACCCACCCGACTCTGCTCTCTCCTTCCCCAGCTCCCTGTGCCTTCAGGTTCAGTGCAATCCTGGCTCCAACTGGGCAGCAGGCTCCTGCCCACCCTCCCACGTGGCCCACCCGGCGAAGACCTGACAAAGTGGCAAGGGCGTACTGACAGGTTTTGTGTATCTTCGCTCCCAGCTTTGAGCAGAGAGAACCTAGTTTCACAAGGAAAGTTGAGAGGTCACCGGAGAGAAAAATAAATCAGCAACAAAAAGGAACACCTGAGATACGGTGGGGGGAAGGCAGATTTACAAAGACTCTGGGAGGAAAGCGTGCCCAATGTCTAAGTCGAATCAAGTTAAAACACATCACTGTGTTTTCCCCTGTTTGCCTGACATGAGTAATTTCTCCGGAACCCTGAAGAGTTACAGCTCTTTTCCTCCAGATAGGTAACTTTGCCCCTTTGAGTTTCCACTGGAACAGAAAAGGGAAGTGTTTTTGCATTAAATTAAAAGGAACTACTGAGGTTCCTTTTAGGTTAGTTTGTTTTATTTATTTATTTATATCATTGTTTTATGGTTTTCTTATTCTGAGGCTATAGAAAGAATCAGTGATTGAAGACCAAATGTTTCAGGTAGGTTTGTGTCCCTTATAAAACCATAGCAATGATCTGTTTTTCAGCCTTAATATAAGTTTTCAAGTTTCCATTAACATCTATACTTCTGGGGGAACCTTCCCCTTTATCATTTCCTCATATAAACGGTTCTGCTGCAATTGGGAAAAGCTGGGGCGATACTGTCCGATACACACCCTTATCTTACCCTCTGTGATAGGGCTGTTTCCTCGTGGCGGTTAGCTAGTGTATTAACTCCCGGCCAGCCTCCAGGAGTAAATCGGGGTGAACGTAGCTGGGCAGTATGGCAAGACCTCCTCCGGGACCCCTGTCCTCAGTCAAGGAAGACAGGGTCTCTGCCAGACAAGTTGCATCAAAGTGGGGCTGGCGGTGAGACTTGACAGAGGGAGGGCCCATCAGTCCTTGAATAACTGCCCTCAAGAGGCAGAAACCTGAGACCAAAGTTCCCCTTGGACAGATGGAGTTCCCAAATCTCTACATCAAAATATCCATCAAGTGTGAGAAATGAAGTTGGAAAGTATATTTGAAACCTTACCCAAGTCAGGAATACACTTTGCAGGTACAAAAGCTCCTTACTGAATGAAACCTTCCCATGTGGGTTCAGGAGCCCTTATTTTGACAAATCTTTCTAGTTAGATGCGTTGCTTATATTTTTCAGGGGTTCTACAAGCTACAAGATGCATTACTTCAAAGAATTCAGTACTTCTAAAGGAAATCTCTTGAAGCCCTGGGCATTTGTTTCTAAACTTGCCTGGGCTACTAGGATCTCCACCTTTCCCAGCCCTTCTCTCTTGTTCCCTCGATTCTTCTTTCCTTTCTACTCCTCCTACCTCAGCAGTGCTCATTCCCCTTCCTCTGCTGTCTTTTGTTATTTTGTTTTTGTTTTTGTTTTGTTTTTTGTTTTCTTTGGCTGCACCATGCGGCATGTGGGATCTTAGTTCCCTGACCAGGGATCAAACCCGCGTCCCCTGCATTGGGAGTGCGGAGTCTTAACCACTGGACCTCCAGGGAAGTCTTCCTGTCTTTGTTTTTAACTGAGCAGTTTGCAATCTACACTCACGCTCAAGTATCTCTTGTAAAAGTCTTCAGAATCAGAAGCCAGGCAGAGAGAGAGGGCCAGAATGCATTTTCTTCCTTATTTGGTGGTACAATGAGATCCCTTAAGTTCCAGGGTCTATAGGTCTGAACTGGGTTACTTCTCCTAACCTTAGAAGTTTCCCCTGGACCTGGAAATTCTTCCTCTTCTCCCCTCAAACTGGCCTACGTCAGCAGGATCTGTCCTCTCCTAAGCTGGGTCACTGTCCTTGCATTCACGGTGACCTGATGTGGAGATCTCTTGGGAGGGTAAGTGGTGACAAAGGCCAACTCTGGCTACCAGACTTTCCAGGCTGAGCCCATGTCCAGAGTCCAGACTCTCACCTGAATGAGGAGACCGGTAGCGAAAGTCCTCTTTGGTCAGGAGCAGGAGAGCTTTGCCATTCATCTCAAACGTGTTGCTGTCAATTGGCCTTAGAGAAAACTCATTTTCAGCCCACTTGAGCCACTGGGCTACGTCATCTCTGCTCCAGTACATTGGCTGCAAGCCTGTTGGAGAGACAGCAAGGCAGAAAGAAAAGAGAGAGAGAGAAAAAAAAATGGTCTTGTCAGTTAGACAGTTGAAATAAAGGGAAAAGATTTCGGAATGGTTAATGAAATTGAGTCTCCATATCTGAAGAGCCCTTAGGTTCCACTCTGAATCCCAGGTAAAACTCAAGCTTCATGAGTGGCAAAGTGCGATATCAAATGAACTTTTTATTTAGAGGCAAAATGGGGGAAAAAAAATCCCTTTTTATGTCTTTAAGGAACCGTAGGTCTCACAGCCCTGTTCTTCCTTGCCCGGCTCCAGCTCCGGGGGTGTCTGGATTCCTGGTCTGCCCTGAAGGAGCAGCTGTATAGTGGGCCTGAAGCACCTGAGGGGGCTCAGAGTCATGACAAATGTCAATGTGCTTTGGAGGCGACTTCAGAATCAGAGCTGATCTGATTGTAGCCCAGCGTCCTTTCAAAGTGAGAATGTTCCAGAGCGGGGCTTGACCTTCCAGAGATGCCAAATAATGCAGTGTTCCCTGAAACTTCTTCCAGGAAGAGCAACTCACTCGCCTCTGGGAAGCTATCAGGCTAGCCTCTGGGAATGAGAGGGCAAGGTAAGGATGAAAGGTCTTTCGCCTGTTTACTGTACTTGCTGATGTCAGAACTTCCTGGTAGGGGTGGTACTTGAACTCTGAGTAGGACCAGGAGTGGGTTAAAGGGAGGGCAGCCACTGAGGCGGAGAGCAGGGCTTGGGCTGGGTCTCTGTCTGGAAGCCTGATGGTGAATCTATGTTTTTATTTGATTTTGCAGTTGTGGGAAATCTTGGACATATCATTCAAGTGGTTTAGAACAGTCGTTCTCAAAGTATGATCCCGGGACCCTTCAGGGTTCCCAAGACCTTTTCAGGGTGTCTGTGAAGTCAAGACTCTTTTCATAACAATATTAAGAGGTTATCTGCCTTTTTCATTCTCATTCCTTCATGAGCATATGGTGGAATTTTCTAGAGGCTACACAACATGTGATATTACAGCAGACATGAGAATCCATCCATTTTCTATGAAGCTAGACATTAAAGAGACTTGCAAAAAATGTAAAACAATGCCACTCTTTCACTAATTTTTTTTGGTTTTGGAAAATATATTCATAAATATATTTATGTTAACATATACTTGGCTTATTTTTTTTCAGTGAGTTAACCAATATTTTTACATATATTATAACAAATATTTAAAATTTTCAGTTTTAATTTCCAATATGGTAAATATAGATAGATATAAGCCACATGAGCAAAGCTCTGTGGGGTCTTCAATAATTTTAAAGAATCAAAAGAAATCCTGAAACCAAGCTGTTTGGGAACTGATGGGTTAGAAGAAGCTAGATGCTCAAGAGTGCTTTATTCTCTAAAATATCGTATGAATTAATAGTTCAAATACGACAGAATCAGTGTTTGCTAAGAGGAGCTTCAGTCTCTCTATTTAGTTACTTCAGCTTGCTAAGGAGACTCCAAGTGTGTCCTCTGACAGTGTCCTTCGGTTTGATCCTGAAAAGAAGCACCTTTCATCCTTATGTCAGGCATGACAAAGAACTGTCTGGTCTATTTGGATGGGCTGCTTTTCCTCCCGGGTGGACTGGGGAATGGAATGGCTCAGATGCCCTTGAGAAGATCCAGGGCCTCTGGGCATGACAACTGGCTCTGTCTTCCAGGTGGTTTCTTTGCAAAGTCTAGTTTTAAAGAATGGCAGCTGGCTTCCTTGGACTCTGGGGAAGTCTCTTTGAAACTGGTCCACTGTGTAGGGTACCAGTAAAGCACTATGGGCACTGAAATAATTAGAGATGGGCATTGAGAGTTTTTTCCTTGGTTTTTAAGTTTTATGATTTTTTTTTCACGTGAAAAAAGGGGCATTGTAAAATAATAACGTGTAGTATGTTACTGCTCTATGATCTTTAGAATAAACACAGCCACTAAAGAATTCAAGGTTTTGTTTTGGACTCTTGACTGGGCCAACAAGCAATGCCTATTAAAAATGGCCCTCAGCTTCCCTGGTGGTGCAGTGGTTAAGAATCCACCTACCAACGGAGGGGACACGGGTTCGAGCCCTGGTCCGGGAAGATCCCACATGCCGCGGAGCAACTAAGCCCGTGCACCACAACTACTGAGCCTGCGCTCTAGAGCCCGCGGGCCACAGCTACTGAGCCCCGTGAGCCACAACTACTGAGCCCGTGAGCCACAACTGAGCCCACGTGCCACAACTACTGAAGCCTGCATGCCTAGAGCCCGTGCTCCACAACAAGAGAAGCCACCGCAATGAGAAGCCCATGCACTGCAACAAAGAGTAGCCCCCGCTCACCGCAACTAGAGAAAGCCTGCCCGTAGCAATGAAGACCCAACGCAGCCAAAAATAAAATAACATTAAAAAAAAAAAAAAAAAGGTCCTTGGGACATGGATGGACTTGGAGGGCCTTATGCTAAGTGAAATAAGGTAGAGAAAGACAAATACTGAATGATATCACTTATATGTGGCATCTAAAAAATACAACAAACCAGTGAATATAACAAAAAAGAAGCAGACTCACAGATACAGAGAACTAGCGGTTACCACTGGTGGGGGGATGCAATATAGGGGTCGGGCGGTGGGAGGTACAAACTACTGGGTGTAAGAGGCTCAAGGATGTATTGTACAACATGGGGAATATAGGCAATATTTGGTAATAACTGTAACCTTTAAGAGTTGCATTTTTAGGGACTTCCCTGGTGGTACGGTAGATGGGACTCCACGCTCCCAATGCAGGGGGTCCGGGTTCGGTCCCTGGTCAGGGAACTAGATCCCACATGCATACTGCAACTGAGGAGGCCACGTGCCACAACTAAGGAGCCCGTGAGCCGCAACTAAGAAGCCCACCTGCTACAACTAAGACCTGGTGCAACCAAATAAATAATACATTAAAAAACAAAAAAAATTGCATTTTTAAAAAGTTAAAAAAAAAAAGGTCCTTGGAGATAGGAGGTAACCCAGCTCTTTCCAATGACCTTGAAAGTGCATATCTGGGATCACTGTGAGGTGTGTGTGTGTGTGTGTGTGTGAAAATGGTTCAGCAAGACCTCGACTTTTGAACTGGTTAAAAAAAAAATAACACAAACCCTTAGAGTTGACTTCCTACAGTCAATGGGGTCACCTCTGAACGGGAACAGCAGAGTGATTAGTTATTAGGGACTTTTCCCTTCTTCTCCTTCACACAAGGGGCAAGAGCACAGCCGGCCCTTAGGGGACGAATGTGAGGACCAGCCAAGCGTGGCCTAAAGAACTGCCTCGGGGCAAGAGGGCCGCAGAGCAGAAGATGCTTGCTCAGAAACAGGAAAAAGGACGGGGTAACTTATTGGAAGAGGGAGTGCCAAAGCAAAAACAGAACCGAATCCCGCTCGGGAGGGGAAATGAGAGTAAAATGCTGAAGTTTCTGCAGAGGAGACACTGAAGCGAGGGAGGCGGGTGAGAAGGGGGTGGGTACACAAGTAGTAATTTGAGGTTCTTTATATTCTATGGAAGAAAATACGCATGAGTAATCTTTTCCCTAAATACAAGAAGAGCCGCACACTCCAAACAGCCCTGCCGGTTAAGAACAACTGTTTCTCTTTTCACTTCCCATTAATCTCTCCCACAGCCCGGCCCCCGAAGCAAGCGGAGCCATCACGTGGAAACCCCCTCACCAGGGACCGACTGAATGCTTGTGGGCTAAGGGGACCTGGCGAGTCACAGTCTGTCCCGGGAACACCGTGGCAATCCTAGCAGTTGTACAAAAGTGACCCCGACAGACTAGGCTGCCTGCTGGAGGCCAGGCAATAAACTAATCAGAATCACCGCTCTTCCAAAGAGAGAATGCGGACACACTCACCGAGCCGGAAAGAGGTCTGATAAACTTTGGTGTTCAAAGTCAAGTCCCACTGCTATACCCTTTTCAATTCAATAGAATAAAAAGGTCCTGGTGTAGGATGCGCTCTGCCATTCTAATTGAGGAAAAAGAAGCCTCCTTTCCTCAAACCTCAGGGCCCTAAGGCCTGGGTGTTACAGCCTTGGATGGAGAGGTCACTCCCATCGAATCAGGACCATTTAATTCACTTAATAGTCACCCAGCACCATTTTGAGCACTTTATAATTATCAGTTCATTTGATTGCATGCTCACAGTAACCTATGAGAGAGGGTTTCAGTTGACGAAACTAAGGCCCAGTGCATTTAAGGGATTTGCCCAAAGGCACATGACCACAGTGACCAAAAAAACAAGAGGAGCTGAGATTTCGAACCCAGGGCACCGGGTTTCCGAGTCTGTGCTCTTACCCACCACATTCTGCTGACCCGTGTATTTCCCATCCAGATTCAGAATGCAGATTGATTTTCAACATCTATTGGGGATTCCGAAAAGACTGAGTGAATTGAATCCTCCCCCTCCGAGACTTTGATCCTGGGAGGTTTCTCAAGTTATCAACAGACTAAAAATAGAGCAAAAAAACCCCCTGTAGATCCCTGGAGAAATAGATTTATACATGGGAAGATGAGGGAGGTGTAGGCAAGACTCTGCTTTTAATGCATCCAGGAATAAGGCTCTACCGTCACTAGCTACTTGCTCACAGGCACTTGCTGTGCACACACCGATCCTGTGTAGACAGTTGCTAGTGTAACAGAACACGGGCAAGACCAGGGAGGAACACGTCACATGTAACTTGTTTTACAGTTATGTCTTGCAATGTTAGCTCAACAAAGTTGGAGAATATACATGTTAATGATCACTAGTAAAAAGAAAAGACAGAGAGACCATTATTCCATACCTACATCATGCTACTCCCTGGGCGCATAACAAGCCTGTAAAACCCACCCTAAGACCCGCATTTTTAACGCCAATTAATTTCAGAGCATAGCTGAGAAGGATTTTGCACAGAAGAAATGAACTGCTATGATTAAGAAAATTACTAAGAGTTCCACCGCACTTTTTTTCCCAAGTGGGTCAAGTCAAGTTCATGGGGCCGTACCCTTCAATGACATACCCGGACCCTTAAACTTCCTTGTGATACTTCTCCAATTCCATGTTCAAAGAAGCAGCCACATTCATCAGTACACTCTTAGCCTCGATTCAGACCTTTTGAGTTATGTTTAAACTAACGACGGAAAGCATGCTGCGAGATAGGAGCCTGGATTTTATTCCCAGATCTGCCATTAATTAACATGTGATGCTGGGCCGGCCACTCAGTTTCTTCTTTGGTTCAGTGGCTTCATCTGTAAAACGAGGGGCTTAGAGTATGTGATCTCTCTTCCCTTCTGGGTTTAATACGGTCAAGACGCTCCCATTTAACTTGAATCCTAAAACCCAAAGAATACAAGCAGCCGGGACCCTTTTTCTACAGAGCTACTCCATGCTCACGACAATGACCCTGAGATTTTGTAACTTCCTGAAGGCTCCTCTGAATCACGGAAAACAGATTAAGTTACTTTAAATAGAGTTTGGTTGCTTACGAGTATTTTTTTATATTCTAATTCTTGGAAAAGTTATAACCCGGTAATGGCAATAATAACATTTTAAGAAGGTGTTTTCACGTGTATGACCTCAGGTAATTCTCCAAAAAGCCCTGTGAAACCCACTGTAGTCTCATTTCAATTTAACAGATGAGGAAACAGAGGCTCAGAGTCACTAGAGGATGTTGCTGGTTTGCGTAATACTCAATTCAAGCTCTTTTGCTATAGTAAACATTCATCAAAAACACCCTTTATCCTAAACGTTCTGTATACACAGGAACTGGCTGCAGATTCTGTGGCTTAGAGGACAGAATCATAGAAGACAACTCCCACTGCCTCTTATTCATTAGGCAGCTGAAGCTGGGAAAAGTTAAGAGATTGAACCAGGATCAAGCTGCCCCAGGTTCCCTGACTCTTTCCAACCTCCCACCGTGTCTCGATGACACTGAACAGTTCCGTAACCCTTGACATAGTGAGGAAGGTTATCACTTCCTTGCTTAGTCATCTTGCCTTAAGATTAAACATCCTTCATTGGTCCAAACAGAAGTTCTGTACTGCCTTTTTTAGAGCCTTACTGGCCTGCCTGCCTCCTCTGGAGATACTATTTGGCTCCCATACCTAAAAGTAGTACCAGAAGCAGGTCTAGAACCTTTCTATCTCTGGACAATGTTTTTGTTCATAATAATAGCTAACAATTATTGAGCATTTACATGAGTCTTCACTACAACGATTATTCCTTCTCGTTTGTAGAGGAGAAAACTGCCACACACAGTAGATGGAAATGATGGTGCTGGGATTGAAAACCAGGCCCCAACTCTTAACACCCCACCATATGGATTCTCCAGTTGCCCTCCGTATCGAGGTTCCACATCCAACCAACTGCGGATCAAAAATACTCAGAAAAAAAATTCCAGAAAGTTCCCAAAAGCAAAACTTGAATTTGCTGTGTGCTGGCAACTATTTACATAGTGTTTACATTGTAGTCACAACAAATTACATAGCATTTGCACTGTGTTAGGTATTATAAGTAATCTAGAGATGATTTAAAGTATATGGGAGGATGTGTGTAGGGTATATGCAAATACTACACGAGTTCATATAAGGGACTTGAGCATCTGTGGATTTTGGTATCTGAGGGGGTCCTGGAACCAATCCCCCCATGCGGATACCCAGGGATGTCTGTAACAGCAAACACTTACCAGCATTTACTGTGTGAAAGGCACTGTTCTAAATGCCTTCTGTATGCAACTCATTTAATCCCCACAGCAATCCTGTACGATAGAAACATTCACTATCCTCATTTACAGAGGAGAAAACTGGAGCACTGAGAAGTTAAGTGATGCAGCCAAAGTCACATACCCAGTGGAAGAGCCAACATTTGAACCTAGTTGGTCTAGCCCGAAGTCCATATTTATTGACTCCTTGCCTCTCTGTCTAAGGTTATTTGGTGTTTTGGCAGGACATCAAGTTAAATTCAGGATTTAAAAAAAGAGAGAGAGAGAGAAAAAAAAGTTTCAGTGATTTTGTGAACTTTCACAGTGGTTAAACATGTAGGCACAGAGCACCAGCACGGAAACTCTACTTCCCAGCTGTGTGATCTCGGACAAGTTTCTTAACCTCTCTGTGTCTCACTTGCCTCAACTGGAGAATGGGACAACTTTCAACTTGTGAAGCAAGTGCCACTGAATCATAGATGACATGCTTGTCAAATTGGCAGATGACATAAAGCTAGGATAGAGTAAGATGATACAAATGATGATGATATAAAATACAAAGGACAGTATTTGGCATAGAGCAAAAGCACTTAATAGTTATTTACCATTATCATTTTTATAATCTCCCTACCCTGCACATATATGGCTGCTGTTTGGAACCCAACTGTAAGAATGCATATTAATCCGTATTAGATTTCATCTTGCTATTTTCCATCATCATCCCAGCCTGCAGCAGTCCCTCCAGATCTGGACCTATCTCTAGTATCATCAATACTTTGTAGGTGCATGTCGTCTGTGGTTTTGATTAGCACCTGTCACCTCAACAGCTTACTGACAAAGTGCTGATTAGGTGAGGGCTGACATGAGAGCACTCTGGTGACACGCCAGTCACCTCCTTGCAGGTGGAGACTGATCCAGTTACTGGCTCCATTTGGGTACAGGTGTTCAATTATCAACGCATGTAAATACTCGGATATTTGGACTACATCTTTCCAGTTCAGCCATAAATGGAACCATCTGAAATTCAAATAAAATGCTTTCTTGATGTCCAGAAATACAATAACTACAAAAGTTACAGCAACCTTATTTAAGAAGATGAAGAGAAGGAGAAGGTGGTTTGGTTCCTAAGGGATAACTTTTTCCTAAGTGCTTATAACATATATGTTTGAAAATCTCTCCTGAGTTTCATCTAAAAGTTATAACAGGTTAGCTGTTTTTAGTCTGTACATACTGCCTTTTTTCCTTTTTCGACTCTGAGTGTCAGGTAAACAACGGCTCATATTCTTTCTTTTAGTGCCTCTTCCATTTCCCGCAATGCTTAGGGATCACTGTCAGTGGCCTTTCACCCTTGTAAGTTCTTTATTCTGGGATGTCATTTGTCTGGGCCGAGAGCCTTGAATTTATTTAGAACAACTTAGATTCACTTTTACAATCAATTCACCCATCTTGGGCTTCAATTCCCTCATGTCAGTTTGCACTACCTGTTTCAGTCTGACAATCACCCTCCTTGATGGAAGAGAGGGAAGAAAGAGAGAAGTTGCCCAGTTTTGTTTTCTGTTTGCCACCCAACCCAATCTGCATGCTGATACCGTGCTTATTCTTTTACTGCCCCTCCAAACACAGCTTTCTTAAGCATCTCCCATAGTTTTTAGCTCACTTAGTTTTAACATTCTAGACCTAAAAATCTCTCCTTTATATGTTAAATTGTTTTGTTGTTGAGGTACAGTTGATGTATAATATTATATACGTTATAGGTATATAGTAATCCACAATTTTTAAAGATTATACTCCACTTACAGTTGTTATAAAATATTGGCTATATTCCCTGTGCTGTACAATATATCCTTGTAGCTTATTTATTTTACACATAGTAGTTTGTATCCCTTCTTCCCATACCCTTACATTTCTCCTCCCCCCTCCCCTCTCCCCACTGGCGACCACTGGTTTGTTCTCTATATCTGTGAGTCTGCTTCTTTTTTTAATTATATTCACTAGTTTGTTGTATTTTTTAGATTCCACATATAAATGATATCATATAGTGTTTGTCTTTCTCTGTCTGACTTGTTTCACTTAGCATAAGGCCCTCCAGGTACATCATGCTGTTGTAAACGACAGAATTTCATTTTTTGTTTTTAAAAAGATTTCATTTTCAGTAACTTGTTCTTTCATCCACTATATACATCTTTTAAAAAATCTGACCTCATTAGAGTGGCACACAGAAAACAGTGGGAAGATAAATTGGCATGATCTTTCTAGTAAATAACTTGGTGATAGTTTAAGAGCCCTGTAGATGTTAACTTCTGAGAATCTAGCTTAAGAAAATAATTTAGGATACAGAGAAATCGTTCATGCACAAAGATGTTCATTGCAGTGTTATTTTTAATAGTGAAAAACTGGGAACATCAATAAGGAAATAGTTAAGTAAACTATAAACAATATCTCTGGTTAGAAAATTATGCAGCCAATAACATAATACTTATAAAGAGTATCTATTCATATGGAAAATCACAAAATAGCATGTGTGCATATATAGTATAATCTCAAACAACTTACAGAAAAATATTATAATGCAACATAAAAATATTAACAGCAACTGTCACTCAACTGAGTTACAGGTGATGTTTACTATCTCCTTTTCATTTTTTATTTCCCAATTCTCTCTATTAAGCATGTATTACTTTCATATTTAAAAGGATCTATTTAAAAATTGAGCTCATCAGAGAAGGTCCCCTCATCAGCCTCATCCGATTCTTTAGTTGTCTTCCTCCCTTCTCATGCCGTGTGTAGTTGATATGTCAGAATTTCATTTGCAAGAGCACCCTGATTCTCTAGACTCGGTTTTAGCCCCTTTCAGATCATGGGCCCATAGGTAGTCTTCCCCTCAATTTAAGTCATTTCCCTTCTTCAAGTCAAGAAAACACATCTGCTCATGCCTTTCCATTCCCTACCCAATTCCAAGATGATGTTTTCATTCTCACCGAAATTTCCATCATTTCTCCTTCGCCAGCCAATTCCTCCTCATTTGTCAGACATGTGTGCAAATTAGCAGTGCCCCTCATTGCTGCTTCTACCTTCTGGGAGATCAAATTGCTGACTGGTAGGTGCATGTGTTAAGAGTTAAAACGTGCATGTGGGGCTTCCCTGGTAGCGCAGTGGTTGAGAGTCTGCCTGCCAATGCAGGGGACACGGGTTCGAGCCCTGGTCTGGGAGGATCCCCCATGCCGCGGAGCAGCTGGGCCCGTGAGCCACAATTACTGAGCCTGCCCGTCTGGAGCCTGTGCTCCGCAACAAGAGAGGCCGCGATAGTGAGAGGCCTGCGCACCGCGATGAAGAGTGGCCCCCGCTCGCCGCAACTAGAGAAAGCCCTCGCACAGAAACGAAGACCCAACACAGCCATAAATAAAATAAAACAAACAAACAAACAAACAAACAAAAAACGTGCATGTGTGTAGCTGAAGGCGATTTCAGCGATTCTCACATCATGCTTGGCACACGACGGTCCCCTGGTAATGCCAGACTGTATGGCCAAAGAACCCAAATACTAGTACCCCACCTTGGGCCAGCTCTGCAGCCTGTCACTGCCACCCTCTCCTACCAACATTCTCACCAGGTGGGACACCTCTGATCTGTGCAGTTCACTGCCATTACCAGATGCTTCTCAGACAAGTTGGGACCTGGGACCCACTGCTGCAGTGCTTGCACCTGGAGAAGCGTCTCAGGGGGCAACAAAATACAAAGAAACTATAAGGGACTAAATATAACTGCGTGCATGGGCAGTTGGGGTAAATTATGGACAATAAGATACAAAAAGACCAGAAAGCCCAACTGCCACTTCTGAAGAGCCAGGAACAAAAGCAAGGTGTCCGGAGCAAAAGCGGGGTCCTGCACATGCCCCCTGCACTCAACACCACAAAGGGGTGGGCAAACGATCTAAGCCACCCCTTCAGCCCAACCCCCTGGACACACCCCTACCCTCACCCCATATAAGGAACCAGCTCGCCCCATCCTCTCAGGGAAGCGAGCTAGCAAGGGACTGTTACTTGTTCTCGCTCCCCCCTGCTGCAGCAGGGGCCCCAATAAAGCCTTGCCTGAATTTCTTGTCTGGTCTCTTATCAATTTCTATTGATTAAGGAGGCCAAGAACCCTGGTGGTAACACTTCCACATTCATGGCATCCCAGCAACTATTCTGTGAGGGAGCTTAGGTTGGCACAACTGTATTTGCAGAAGAAACTGAAACTCAGAGAGGTTGAGGGACTTTCCCAAGGTCACAGTGGGCCTCAGACCAGAACTCCAGCTCCTGGTCTTCTGTATATGTCCAGTGAACTTCCTCTGGGTCAAAGGAAATAAAGGATATAAAAGCCCCTTGCACTTTAATGCACTATAAAAGGCACTGTAAAAATGCAAAAGAATTAGGAATCATAAATCATAACTCAACTGTGGCAGGTTGAGTTGCAGGTCTGGTTTAGCTGCAGATCCAGAATGCGCGGGGCCCTTTCTGACCTCCGCAAAGGGGGTGCAGTGGGCAGGGTTTCTTAGGATAAATAAACGCTCCAAAATAAAACAAAGTATCATCAGAGCCTGTTAAGCTGCTGCTTCCCAGAGCACTTCCCAGGGGTCTTTCCTGACTCCTTACCCTTCCCCATAGGCTGAGCGCCCCTGGCCCACACTGCAGACCTGGGTAGATTCTGACAAGCTCCGGCATTCCCGTTCCTCTGGGTCTGCCTCTAACTTTGGATGTGTTATTTGCTCAAAACTGCTCTCAGCACACAAATTCTGTCACTAGGGGACGTTCCAAAACATTTCCTAGTTTTTGTCCTCAAGGTTACACTGTATCTCAGCACTCAGTTTCCAAGTGGAGGTTAGAAGGTTATTCTGGTGTCTTTTCAGCTAAAACCCCAAGAGCAAGAATACTACACATTCATGTTTAGATCCAAAGTCCTATTCTGTTCCCTGGAAAACTTTTTCCTTATAAACTTCATTTTGTGGACTTTTCTGGCTTTCACTCAGTTTTAGCCACAAAGGGGTTTTTATCAGCAAACCTGTTGACAGCAAAACTGGCCCAGGGCCTCCTACTCATTCTCGCAAACATGAGTTGGACCATTCCTCCTCATTTCTGCCTCTGGGCAGCAAGCCCAATGTGGAGAGAGGCATGGAATATTTTAGATAAAAACCTGGGTTGTGGAGTCAAACAGTCCTGAGTTCAAATACTGGTTCTGCCACCTGCCCAGTAGCCTTGGGTAAGTTACATCTCTGAACCTCAGCTTCCCCAGCAGTCAAATGGGGCCATGGATAGTACTTACTTCCTAGGGCAAATTTAAATATGGAGTGAGATAACCCAAATAAAGATTCTGCACCATGCCTGGTACACGGGAAGTGCTCAGTGCATTTTGGGGGGTTGGGCAGGGCAGATTTGTTGTATTTTGTCACATGTCTTTGGGAGACTGAAATACCTTCTGCAGCTCACTGGGGCCTCAGAAGCTGGAGCAAGGGTCCTTGGGAGCCATGTGAAGGGTCTAGCAGGAGCTACGAGCCCAGCACAGGGCTTTAAGGAGGGGGCTGGTGTTATCCATGTGCAGGCTGGGAAGCAGGTGAGAGGCCAGAGGAAGGAAGGCTGGGTTAAGAGCTCACTCAGGTCTGGGATTAGGGTAAGACAAGTGAGGCACTCACTTCGGATGTAAAATTTAAGGTAGTGCCAGAAAACTCAGGAATCACAAAAAATAATGATAGTTTAATGCATTATTTTAAAATCAAAATAAATGCAAACATTCACAATGAACAAAATATCAACATTTTACCTAAAGTTACACTGAAAGGAGAGATGACGGTGATGGTGTCGTGATAAAGAAGACTAGGGCAGTTGAGAGCAGTACTTCTTAAGTTCAGGAGGTAACGGTCCCCTTTGAGAATTCAGTGAGAGCTACCAACCCTCTTTGGAAATGCATAGACCCACGCACACCAATATTCGCCTGCCATTTTCAAGTTGGTGGACTAACTCAAATTTACCTACGGACGCTTACAGGATCAGTTTAGAACTGATTTTAGCCTCATTCATGCAAGTAGGTCTGATGAGATGGTCTAGGGATATAATGCAAAAACCACATTAGGTTTGAGGAGAGAAACACACACACATCTCTTCTGATATTCTGGGGAGGAGAAGAGCACAGAGAGGCAGGCAGGCTGCCTTCCTCTCACTCTGAAATTGGTGGGGGGAAGGGTGGCATGGGCAATGAAATGATGAAAGCCAACTTGGGTGTCATTTCCTTGTGAAAGGCACACACCTGACCTTAAAGACAAAATGTCCCCTCTTCAGGTAGTTTAGAACTCATTGCTAACATATTGCAAGTTTTTATTCATACCGGTGAAGGTTAATTGCTGCAAATTAATTTATGAATGTGAGGCAACTGGGCTGACCTAGCGAGAGACCCTTGAAAGACGAATTTCTAAAGGAAGGAGGCAATTAAGGGCAGAATTTCTCAAACTGCAGGGCAGAGAGATACGTTTTTATTTTCAACTTTACTGATATTTATGCACACAAAAAAGCCCAATTTTAAGAAGAAATAAGTATGTAGGAAAAATAGATATGAAGAGAGTTGAAGTGTTCCCCAAATAGATTTAGCAAGCAAATGGAAACTGGTTGTGGAAAGCTGGTGCAAGAAGGTTTTTTAATCCTCCATAGAAATGGATGGGGTACAGAGAATCTAAAGATCTTGTTGGATTTGCACGATCCGCAGAACACAGATGATCTACTATGGGTGTCCGTATAAACGGGAACGAGTATCCTTTCTGTCCCCTTTTGCTCTTTTAAACCGCACAGGATCATCTCCTGTGCCTGCCGGTCTGCAGAACATTCCTCTGCAAAGTGTAACAAGAGCAGAACTCATTCTCGTTCTGGACGGGGCAGGGGCTCTCCCGTGTGCGGTTC